>NC_086452.1:227236368-227893868 GCF_028390025.1 Pseudophryne corroboree | reverse complement strand
TGTTTCTCTTCTTCCTCCTCTCGTCCTTAATCATTTTCATTCAAAGTCTTCTAGCCCCACCTCAGTAGAAACTGAAACCGGAACAGACTTCGAGATCAAAACTATTCTGGACTCTCGTTACCATCACAAGAATCTGCAATATCTGGTGGAGTGTAAAGGTTATGGTCCTGAGGAGAGAAGTTGGATAAAAGCTTCTGAGGTCTCAGCTCCTCGACTAATCCGGATTTTCCATTCTAGACATCCTACGAAACCAGGAAAGTGTCCAGAGGCCACTCCTAGAGGAGGGGGTACTGTCATGCAGCCGCCGCGGCTGCCGTACTTACCTCTCCGGGGGCGCTGGATCTCTGGGCGGCTGTCCTCGCTGGCGGTCTCCGGCTCCCGGCGCTCCGTCCAGCGCTCATAGTGTGGACGTCGCAGGTGCGGGTGACTTCATCAAGCGCTCCCCAATCAGACGCTGGCGGGAAGTTCAAATTCAGACGCCGGGCAGAGCTCCGGCGCCTGAGTATCATCTATTCTGCTACAGAAGTTGTGATCTCCAGAGCTCCCGTATTCCTGTGGTTTACAGCCTTCCCAGATGGACCCCAGCGCCTCCAAGCACCTCAGTGCCTCCAAGCGCCTCAGCGCCTCCAAGCACCTCAGCGCCTCCAAGCACCTCAGTGCCTCCAAGCACTTCAGCGCCTCAGTGCCTCCAAGCACTTGAGCGCCTCCAAGCACCTCAGTGCCTCCAAGCGCCTCAGCACCTCCAAGCACTTCAGCGCCTCCAAGCACCTCAGTGCCTCCAAGCACTTCAGCGCCTCCAAGCACCTCAGTGCCTCCAAGCGCCTCAGTGCCTCCAAGCACTTCAGCGCCTCCAAGCACCTCAGCTCCTCCAAGCACTTCAGCGCCTCCAAGCACCTCAGCGCCTCCAAGCACCTTAGTGCCCCCAAGCACTTCAGCGCCTCCAAGCACCTCAGTGCCTCCAAGCACTTCAGTGCCTCCAAGCACTTCAGCGCCTCCAAGCACTTCAGCGCCTACAAGCACCTTAGTGCCTCCAAGCACCCAGTGCACTTTAGCACAGTTTGTGCCTTCAGCATCCTGATTGATCAGCGCCTTTTCAAGTTCTGTCTTTCAGGAGACCTCCAGCGTCCACACGTGCCTCCTGTCTGCCGACCTAATCCTGCATGAGGAAAACTTACATTCGGCCATCTCTGCTGCGGCCCAGTTGCGGTTCCTCTTCCCGGTCACCGGAAGAAACCCCGAGTCCACAACACTCCCAAACCAGGTCAGTGATAGTAAGTATGCTTATTTAGGAAGTGTAGGAGTGAATCTATTTCATCAGGGGTGGAGTCGGACAGTGCAAAGTGGGATAAGGAGGAAACAAAGTGTTGAATTTGCATGTAGGGGTAGATATGTTGCGATGTGAGTCCAAACTTTTCCTGGATGGTGGGAAAGGTGTACAATTTGCCCCCTGGGTCAAATACATCTGAGGTAGCTCGGATTCCCTTCAAGTAGAGTCTATGAAAAATGGAGGAGTCTCTTCCCGGCTCAAAAAGGGGGTTTCCCCATAAGGATATACGCTTGGTGTATCGATGGTCGCATTTAAACTTTTTGTTGCTAGGCAGCCATGATATGTACGTGTCTTTAAAGAGTGGGTTGAGGAGTAACTTGGGGGGTAGTTTTGTCCTCGGGGTGTGGAGGAGGGCGTTAGGTGATAGTGGGTGTAGTAGCGCAGAGTCTAAGTTATACTCGGTGAACACGCTTTTTTCCAAGAGCCAATCAGAGGCATATCTGAAAGAATCGAATGGGTATAGACCAATAGGTCCGGGAGGCCTAGGCCGCCGTGTTTACATGACATTTGTAGTTTCTTCCGTGCAATGCAGGATTTCCCCCCTCTCCAAAGAAACTTTTGGAAGGTGGTGTTTAAAAAAGAAATGTCTTAGTGGATATACGTATAGGAAGCATCTGCATCAGGTAGAGTAATGTGGGGAAAATTATGTGTTTTATGACCACCACTCTGCCTAGCAAAGATAGAGGAAGAGATTTCCATCCCTCTAAAATGTTAGAGATGCGCAGTATTAAAGGAGTGAAGTTAAGGTCATAGAGGTCAGAAAGCTTGGCCGGTACTTGGATACCTAAGTATTTAAAGTGTGTAGGGACTACCTTCATGGCATGTAAAGATGGGTCGGAATGTATGAAATCCAGAGATCCTGAGATGGGCATAATTTCTGACTTATCAATAATTATTTTGTAGCCTGAAAAAGTGCTGAATCGAGTAATGATGTCCATTACTACTGAGAGGAAATGTTCTGGGTGTGATAAGAACAAAAGCATGTCGTCTGCAAATAGGCAGATTCGGAGGTCAATCGGGCCTACACGAATGCCTTGATAAAAGGGGGAGTCTCGTAACGTAATTGCCAGCGGTTCCAATGCTATGTCAAAGAGCAAAGGGGATAAGGGGCAGCCTTGTCTAGTGCCTCTCAATATGGGTATAGGTTGTGACAGATATCCATTACATGATAAACCACAAACAATACAATGGTACGCCTTCTACTGCACTATCCGCCAGTTTTAAAATGTAAAATAATGGTAACTTTTCACACGGCTGTAATAAAGTCCCAAACACAAGGAGAAATAGCTTCCAACAGTTCAAATGATTCAGGCAGAGTGGTGTATTAGAGACTATATGGATGGTAATTGATAGATGTAAGTCGTATACAGGTACGCACCGTACTCACATGTGCGGTGTGCATGAACTGTTCATAAAGGTATCTTTCTCCTCCTTACGTGTCGTGGATTCCCGCACTCTTCTTTCCTTTTTCAATCGCCGCTCATAAAACAGAGAAGGGCAGAGAAAGGGGGTGCAAAAAACCCCGATGGTGTAATACGTTCAATATACGATTATCAGGATGATGTGTGTAGAGCTAAGAAATCGATATTATATCAGGAACATACCCAACTTACATCAAAATAAGTGGGTTGCTCATATAAAGGTATCTTTTCACAAGTACTGATGAAAAAGAGGGTCATGCGTACCCCAAACTCACGTTCTGTATATATCACATAGGCACATCAAGGTTTCTTTAGCGGATTATTTCCTATTCACCCCCTTCCGTGCTATTGTCGAGGCCACAGGATGCTCGGACCCTCACAAAAGAGAAGAGCAAGGGGTACAGAGACCCCAGTAGTGTAATACGTTCGATATATGGCTGCCAGAAAGGTGTGCAGGAAATGAGGAGGTGATACAAGATCCAGAACGTACCAAACTTACATAGACATAAGACAAGATAATCTTATAAAGGTATCTTTCAGAAGTATTAGTAGTGTGGGGGTGATGCGTACCCCAAACTCACGTTCTACAGATGTTATGCAGGCACGTCAAGGTTTTCTTTAATGGATCCCTTCCTATTTTCCTCTTCTATACTGTCGCTGAGGCCACAGGATACACAAACCCTCACAAAGGAGAAGGTTTCATGATAATGTGTCCATGTGATACCTTGACAAAGACTGTTTAGTTGAAACGCGTTGGTGGTAAAGGAGGGACACCCCAATATCCAGGAGATCAGCCCTTTGGAGTGTGGGAGTCCGGAGTTACCACACCCCAGGTCTGTGGTTTTTTTCTATAACTACCTTCCAATATTGGGTTGTTTTCCTCTGTTATGTACATGGTAACTCATATTATAAATCTGATATTTTGATTATTTTATGAGGACTTTTAGGAAATGTCTTTTTAATTATTTACAATAAATGGACACATTATCATGAAACCTTCTCCTTTGTGAGGGTTTGTGTATCCTGTGGCCTCAGCTATGACCTCTATTAAAACAAAGCGCCCATCGGGGTCTATCGAAGATGACAGGAGTTCGATGGGTACGGTTCTTTTAGCTAGAATAACTACACCTCTTTTCTTTGATGTATATGAAGCAGAGTGCAATACTCACCAGCCAAGGATTTGTAACCTGAGGACGTTATCAGGTAGGAGGTGGGTCTCCTGAAGGAAGGCTATATCAATGTGTTGTTTAGTCAAATATAGCAAGAGTTTCCTTCTTTTTGAAGGTGAATTTACTCCTCCTACATTTAACGAACCAATTTTAAGTAGCGACATCATCTATCATTATAAATGTACTGTATGAAGACATTATTGTTCAGCATATAAGAGATGAATAAAAGCAATGACATCACCTTGATAGCAAGAGTTTGGATGTAAATAAGCGTGAGGGGGGGGGGCAGGCCAGGAACAAATTGGTTCCTGAAAACAACAAAATACAAACAGACAAAAACATAAAGACACACAACAATACCAAATGCATCAAGCAGAGATTGGGTCCCCGACTCATACCTTTCCGAGTCAGGAATGACCGTCTCTGTGATGCGTAAACTTGGGAAGTTAGACTTCTGATGTGTGGTAACCTGAAATTTAACATAGGGAGCATGAGAACAGCTCCGCAACACCGCTCAGGCATCGAATAGGAATGTCTAAAAAGACTAAATTATTATTGCCAACAGGGGGTGGGGTGGGGAAGGGGGGGATGGGAAAGCAGGTGTAGTCCCAATGCGGACTGAGTCCCTGCACTAATTCTGTAAATGAAGATCAAGTGAATTTAAACGAACTAATAGTGCTTTAAAGTAAGGAACTGTGCACATCGTTATGTATGAATGAATATGCACAGATGTGCATGAGAGCGTTTAGGTAACCCTCATAGTAGACAGTCACTTCAATCATCGTCGTGCCCAGATTGGGCATTCATATCAATGTGCAGTTCTTCCAAGTACTGTTGATCATCGGCCACTGAGGTAAAATCTACGTGTGAGGATCCATTGTAAATGCGGAGTCGTGCCGGGTATAACAAGGCAAATTTTTTCCCTTTCTTGATCAGGTATGAACAAACTGGGGAAAACTCTTTTCTAGCAGCTGTCAGTTCCGCCGAATAGTCCTTAAATAGGAGCAGTCTATTTCCATTCCACTGCAGGGAACCCAGCTTACGGGAGGCCACCCATAGTAAGTTTTTGTGTGCGTAATTGAGGATACGGAATATGACTACACGAGGGCGTGCTCCCGTCTGATTGCGTACCGGTCCTAGTCGGTGTGCCCGCTCAATAAACATATCGTGGCATTGATCTGAGATTTGAAGTAATTCTGGGAGAGTGAGCCGTATAAAATCATAAAGGGCGGGACCTTTTACATCTTCAGGGACCCCAACAACCCGTAGATTATTCCTGCGCGATCTGTTCTCCAAATCTTGCAGCTTATTAATGATCGAGTGTTGCAGCTTCCTCTGTTTGGTAAAAGAGGTCTGTAAATCTGCCACATCAGAAAACATAGCCCCCAATTTCTGTTCAGTGTCCTGGACTCTGTGATTGAGTTTGTCCAGCTGCTTCGTGATACTAGCCGTTTGTGCAGTGATAAGGGGGCCTATGGCATCCCTGATTGCAGCCACCATGTCCCTGTAAGTCACAGGGGTGTCTAGTTGTGCAGCCTCAGTATTAAAAGTATGCCCAGGGGGTGACTGGGGAGGTAGCTCACCTCTACTATGCGGCTCAGTGGTTGCTGTCGCTGGCACATGTGCTGGAGAGTCCGTCCAGCCAGCTCCAGCGCCATCTTGGATGGGGCATCCCTGGCTCCTTTACTCTTATTGCGGGGCATCAGGGGGAGAAGATAGCGGTCCATGCACCGCTGTGGTGTCAGGAAGGGTAGCGGGTGCGGGTCCCGGCGGCGATGGAGGCTGTGAGAACAGCCGTTATATCGGGAGCCCGGCGGCGGTATCGGAGCTGCACTAGTGTGCGGCTCATATCAGCAGGACCGGAAGCGGAACCGGTAAAGAGTTTTTAAACAAAATCCTAAAAAAAGTGTTAGAAAAATATGTTATGCAAAATTTTCATGACCAATAACGATGTAAAAGTTGCTGTTATAGAACGCTTCAATAGGACTTTAAAAACACGGATGTGGCGCTATTTCACAGCACAGAACACTTACAGATATATAGATGTTTTACAAGATTTCATATACTGTACAGCTGTAATAACACATACCATAGAACGATTAAGTGTTCCCCATGCGACGTGAACCCCTTGAATGCTTTGAGAATTTTCAAGACAACGTGCAGCAAATACTTTCAAACTAAGAAAACCCCACCACATTTAGCCGCTAGTGAACATGTACGCATTTTCGAAATATAAGGATATATTTCAGAAAGGATATGAACAAAATTTTTCTGAGGAAATATTTGTAATACACGGAATGAACACTAAAGGCCTTAAGCCACTTTACACACCGGTGAAGCCATTACAGGCAGTTTTTACCCCGAGGAGCTTCAAAGTATCCCAAAGTGGAAATATTTTAAAAAGTAAGTGTCAGGAATCTGCATTCTCCATCGCATCACTTACTGTGGAACTACAGGTTCCAGCAGTTCAGTTCCAGTTTTCAGTCTACTGCAGCCTAGAGTACACAGTGCTTCTAGTTAACAGCATTTACTCCCGCTGCACTACTGAGCACAGCCAGCAATCAGCAGTGCATTGCAGAATTACTCTCCTGATGAATCATTAGCTTCAGCTAACTCACAGCTGATCTGAACACCCAATCCAGCGGGGTGTGTTCTCACAGAGAAGCAACATCCAATCATCACAGACCAAGGGGTATAAACTCCAGTTCCTGGCTCAGTCTCATCGCCTTGGACAACGCGTCACATCCTTTGAACAGGCAGCTCCTGTCTTCAGTCCTCTGTCTGCAGAGATTCCCCAGTGTATTGGACCTGTGGAACTACAGGTTCCAGCAGTTCCATTTCCAGTTCCAGTCTGCAATCCCCTGTTTCCAGCGATCTCCTATTTCTGGCATTTCCAAGTTGTTTCCCTGTTCCAGTGTTCCTGTGGAACCACAAGTACCAGCATCCATTCCAGCTTTCCTACGAGTCACATTCGGTGTACAAGTTCTCCTGGTTCCTGTGTTCCTGTTTCCAGTGGTTTCCTTGTTGTCATTCTTCAGTCTTCAGTTTGCTATGAACTCCAGCCACAGTTTGCCACAACAACTTGCAGTAAGAGACTTTCTTCAGGTGTTCTTCCATTACTCAGCCTGTGCACCTGATTACCAGCATCTAGCATTGGGGGTAATTCCAAGTTAATCGCAGCAGGAAATTTTTTAGCAGTTGGGCAAAACCAAGTGCACTGCAGGGGTGGCAGATATAACATGTGCAGAGAGAGTTAGATTTGGGTGGGGTGTGTTCAATCTGCAATCTAAATTGCAGTGTAAAAATAAAGCAGCCAGTATTTACTCTGCACAGAAACAAAATAACCCACCCAAATCTAACTCTCTCTGCACATGTTATATCTGCCCCCCTGCAGTGCACATGGTTTTGCCCAACTGCTAAAATATTTCCTGCTGCGATTAACTTGGAATTACCCCCAAGGTGCATTGCATTCAGCACTTAACAACTTGCTGTGTAAGAACTGTCTCCTGCTAGGGCCTTGCTTGGCTTAAAGACGTGTGCTTCTACAAAGACTGTGTGCTTTGATTGCTATTTGTTATATATCGGAGTTTCGTTTGCTGCATCTGATTTCATTATTGCCTTATCATTTATATCAAGTAACAAGTTCATCTTCATTGCACATTTGTTACCAGTGACTTTTGAAATATTCATTTATCGGATTAAGTTATTATTCATTGTTCCTGTCATCCGTTATCCCTGTGTGATAATAAATATCAAGCGCGGAACTTTTAGTCAGTCTACCCGTTTCCTCTATCACTCCTACACTGACCCACTAGTGCCCCCTCCGGGGACAGCCAAAGTTACAGAATCCTGACAGTAAGATGGTCAGAAGTTGGAAATACGTGTTAATCATGGTGCACGGGTACCCTGCAAAATTTAACAGATGAGTCACCGCATCAGAGATAAAAGATATATAAAAAGCGATACTCTCTAAACAAGGCAAACGATGGATGACAACTCGTTCTACATAACCTTGGTGAGTAATGCTTCAGCAGACACATTTCCACAAAATAAGATTTCTAACTACACGAAAAAACTGTCAAAGGCGATAGACTTAACCGGTGAGTGGGAAGTCACTCTTACAGAGATACAATACCCACACACGTGGAATACTTTGGATATACCCGATTGTAGGTTGCAAATAACATGGGGTGGCACGCTGACTCAAACGTTGGTGAGAGTCACAAGCATGTGCATTAAACCCAGTTTTTATGAAACAATCGAATCGCTACTGTATGTAATCAGTGCAGAAATTGTGAAACATTAACTGGAGGTTGAATTAAGACTAACGTATGACCCACTTGAATGTGTTGTATCATACGAGAGTAAGCAGGGTTATCAACTCACCACCGGTGCTAAACTGACAAGTACACTGGGTTTACATGTGCCGACATCAACAGGGGTCAATATATGTTGTACATTATCGAACACCAGAGGGTCAGCGAAAGTTATGTACTGTACATCTGCTTTGCACTGTTGAAATGAAGGGCCATAACAATGAGATGGTCCAAATTCAATACAAGAAACCTGATTAGGTACCTTTGTGCAAAGCGCATTTTGACGCGATCATCATAGAGATAAAGAACGATAGAATAAGAACATCTCATTTAAGTTTGGGAAAGTGATCGTGAAACTACATTTTAGAAAATGCAAACCTGATTTTTATTAAATGGAATGCTCATCATTAAAAACTATGGTGATCCAGCGTTGTACGTGCAATATTATAAAGCGCAAGCCGGTAATGATTATCAGGGTTTCACGGCAGTGCTTACATGAACAGTTGTGGTTTTGGCGCCATATTTTGAAATCCATTTTAGAAAAGCTATGCCTCTTTTTTGAAGGGATCTAGAGTTAGCTAAACCGCACATGAAGAGCACGGTGCGTAATATCGCAAAAGACCTCACTGCCCAAGTTACGGCAGTTGCTATGAATAAATTGCACAAGGTGAATCAAACAAAACAAGATGATTCAGGTTTAATTTATACAAGGAAAGGGGTGGCATAAACTAATCTTGAACGCCATTGATTTGAAATGAAAACTCACCAGAAACAAGGACAACATTGTGCTTAATGTCAACATCCCTGTTTGTGAAAAGAGTTCAGGTTTTTCCGGCTGTCCAGATCGGACATGCGCAGGATTTACTGAATGGCAATACAAAATATGCCATTGACCATGGGGATGAAAATCTACAGTGTGCCTGCAGGCAGTAGAAAGTTTAATTTAGAAAATCTGTTTTTAGGTCAAGTACCAAAAGCAGTCATAACTGCGCTTGTAGACCGCAAAGCATTTTCAGGAGCCTATGATCGGAACCTGCTACAATTTGAACATGAAAAACGTGAACTTTGCATCCCTCTACCTGGAACGCCTCACCCAGCCAAGTCGTTTCCACCAGACTTTGAATACGGTAATGCAGTGCTTGAGTACATGTCGCTCATACAGATCACAAATAAGCAGAAATCAGATCCCAGTATACGGATTGACGTGAGAGTACCTCGCCGGTTACACGCTATTCGCTTTTGATCTGTCGCCTGAACAGGAATGTGTTAAGCACCTATCACTAATAAGAACTGTCAATCTACGCACCGAATTCCGCTTTGCAGAAGCGTTGGACCGGACAGTCAATTTGATATTATATGCTCTATTTGATTATATCATTGAGAATAATCAAAGGCGCGATATGATGTATGATTATCTATAAATAAAATAAACTAACACTACGCTGCTGAAACATGAACACACTACAGATAAATTGCATTCTACACATGGCGCCAAGCACGCAGCATGTTTTTAAAGAACTTATCCATGTGATATGTTGTCTGAAGGTAAACTGACAAAATACCCTTGCACATTTGTAATCAATACGCATAGTAGCAAACAGCTGGGCGAGCATTGGTTGGCCATTTATTTTAATGAACATGGCATTTGTTATTTTTTTTTTTATTCTTACAGTCTCTCACCGGACAGTGAGATTTTCGCAAAGACTATAATCAATTTTCTACATTTTAATTAAAAAAATATTTATCACCAAATACTCCAGCTACAAGACTTTTCAAGCGATGTGTGCGGTCTATACTGTATTTACTTTATATTTTTTTTATGTGTAAAGACTACAAATATGAGGATTTCTTGACTCAGTTTAGTGATGATACAAAACATTATGATCATTTTGTTTCATACTTTGTAAGATGCATGCCAAGAAGCCATTGTTTGAGTCATTATACAGATAAATATATACAGAATTGTCTAGTTGCTGTTATAACCGCTGTGTTTGACGCATTGTATGTACAATATGCAATGATCATTTTAAAATAAACAACAATGTTTTCAGTCTTTATGCTGATGATTGTTTTAAGTTTATTTCAAATACCCTGATTAGAACAAAGAAAAAATGGGTCTTTCTAAATCATAAACATATTTTATTGGATCATAAAGTTTATGTACAGATACATAGTTGATGCATTATTATAACATGTCATTTATTTACATTTCAACATGTAAAAACTACAAATATGATGAATTCTTGACACAATTTAGTAATAATACAAAACATATATCATGGTACAAAATAATCACACAAATTCTAAGGTATAAAAAAATCAACATACAATAGTTATACATTATAGTCAACCATGGTGATTCCTGAAAAAAGATCTATGGCTCTTTTCCTAGGTAGTAAGTAGCCATGCAACATTGTTGTTCCTAGGGAACGTAAAACATGAATACGTCTTTTTTTAAGGGCTTGTACTGGCGCGGGCGATGTTATAGCACCATCAAAGGCATCGTGCGTCTCTGCTTTTAACCACTTGCCTGGCATGGTTGCATCAGATGCGACCATGCCTGCAAGTGCTCTATCTGACCTGGTCGCACAGGATGCGACCAGTCAGAGTGTGTTAGCAGCGGCAGGGAAGATAAAGTTCCCTCCGCTGCTGCTGTCAGAGGGACCAGAAGGTCCCTCTGCCTCCCTGCACTCTCCCCCTGTGTCTGCCATGCTGCCGATCACTGCTGATTGGTCAGCACGGCAGGATCCCCTCCTCCAGCGGCTGCAGACAATGGCAGCCGCTGGGGAGAGTAAATGAACCCTCCCAAGCCACCCTCAGACCCCCCTTTTATACCTGCAGGCTGTCCCGGCTTTCAGATTAGTGTTTATTCATTATTCCCGGCTTTCAGATTAGTGTTTATTCATTATTATTTATTATTATTATTATTATTATTATTATTATATATTCTTTTATATTTATGTAAAATAGCCCTCTGTCTGCATTAACTATACTGAGGATTTCTATTGATGGTATGAATGCCATATTAGATGTAATTTCGGTCTGTCTCCCTTTTTCTTGATACAGACATTTTTTATACTTCTTTTTATATTTCTTTAATATTTAAATTTTTATTGATATGTATAAAAGCTGAATATCCTTTAAATATTATATTGGATTGATATAATGAACTCTATGTTCAGAATGTCTTTTTTAGATGGCAGTATTCTTGTGTTTTTCCCAATTCTTCTGAGCCCATTGGAAGTGTTCACCTCTCTGGAATTAATAGATGATTAACTGTTCATATACCATTGGAATATCTAATTGAATCTATAACTCACTAAACAAATAATATTATACATTTTGTACTTGCTTCCATATCGAGACAAGAATTTTCTTTCTTTTTGCATGTATTTTACTTTTTATATATTTTATTTGCTAAGCAGAGTTTAGCAGAGAATTTAAACTCCATCACATATACTAAATCTGTTGATTGTCATCATTATTTACATTACAATAGTAGTCATTTTCAACCCTGGAAGGATAAGATTCCGAAAGGACAGTTCCTCCGACTCAGGAGGAACTGTTCTACCGAAACAGCCTTTCTGTCACAAAGTAGAGCTTTATATATGTCTTTTGTCAAACAAGGCTACCCTTCCCTCCTTTTGGATAAAGCCTTGAAAGAAACTTCCACTGTTTCGAGAAGCTCTATCTTACATAAGAAAAAGACTTCTCATCCCAAGATCACAGTTGAATGACCTCCCGCTTTTATTACACAATATAATTCTTCTTCAAAAGAGATCAAAAATGTAATATCCAAAAATTGGTCCCTTTTGCGCAATGATAAATCTTTAAATTCAATACTTCCTAAATATTGTAATGTTACCTTCAGAAAAGCGATGACTCTCAAACATAAACTTGCCCCCAGCATGTTCACTCCACATGTTACATCAAATACAGCTGAACCTGCTCAAAACAAGATAAATTGGTTGCCCCATAAGCCTAAAGGTTTTTTTTAAATGTGGAAGAGATAAATGCATGACATGCAAACATGTGGTAAAAAAAACAATAGGGAGTTAGTCTCCCACACCACTCAAGAAACCTTTGAAATACCAGAATTCCTGAAATGTCAATCACAATATGTAATTTATGTGATCCAATGTAAATGTGGATTGCAATATGTGGGTAGGACTATTAGAACTGTCAATACCCGCTTTCTAGAACATAGAAGAAATATTCTTAAAGGTGTATTGTCCCATAGTCTCTCTCAACACATCTACAGATGCACACAGGGAGCAATGGAGGATGTGACTATTATGGCTATTGAGAAAATAAACTTCACTAAAAGAGGAGGAGACCGATATATCCTCCTATGTAAACGCGAGGCGTTTTGGATTTTTAAACTCAGTACATTATGCCCTGAAGGTCTTAACGATACAGTGGAATTAAATAATGTATGATTATCCTGGCAGACGTGTTATGCCATTTTAGGTTCTATAGGATGCGACAGTTCGATTAATAAGATATATAAGAATTATCTATCCCCTCCATTCTTACTGTCATGTGCTGTGTGCCACTGTCTCACCCGACTACCTCTAGTACATCTAACTCTGGAGGTCTTGGGTGATACACTGTCACACGACACACATCTACCTTTTGAATTAGTGTTCTTAGAATATACTCATCACCTTTCATTATTGAGAATACTATACCAATACTATATCAGATACATGATTTGGTGCCCCATTCTATATAATTCCTCTCCTTTTGATTTATTGTTTATTTAGTGTTTATCCATTATTATTTATTTATTATTATTATTATTATTATATATTCTTTTATATTTATGTAAAATAGCCCTCTGTCTGCATTAACTATACCGAGGATTTCTATTGATGGTATGAATATCATATTAGATGTAATTTCGGTCTGTCTCCCTTTTTCTTCATACAGACGTTTTTTATACTTCTTTTTATATTTCTTTAATATTTAAATTTTTATTGATATGTATAAAAGCTGAATATCCTTTAAATATTATATTGGATTGATACAATGAACTCTATGTTCAGAATGTCTTTTTTAGATGGCAGTATTCTTGTGTTTTTCCCAATTCTTCTGAGCCCATTGGAAGTGTTCACCTCTCTGGAATTAATAGATGATTAACTGTTCATATACCATTGGAAAAATCTAATTGAATCTATAACTTACTAAACAAATAATATTATACATTTTGTACTTGCTTCCATATCGAGACAAGAATTTTCTTTCTTTTTGCATGTATTTTACTTTTTATATATTTTATTTGCTAAGCAGAGTTTAGCAGAGACCCGTGTTTGGAATTAATTAATTATCACAGCTGAATTTGATTTTTTAATTAACATGGTATATATACTTTGGCTAGCCACCATTTGTTCATTCGCTCCCTTCTGATGAAACGGCCAGTGCTACAGGCCGAGAAACGTGTTAAGGCACTCCATTGAAGGACTCCGTTTGACTGTATTATTCACTTGACATCCTCCAATCGGTGTGCTCCGATTGGATTTTCACCGCTATTCAAGGACATCTTACCAGCGGCGCGACTGTCTGTACACTCACTGCATCGAGCCGCTGCATACCCGGCTCAGTACAGCATCCGCAATTGAAAGATCCCCTTCCATTGGACAATGCACAACAGGAGAGATTGGCCTTTCTTAACCAGCACCGTATGGTCAACTTCAAATCAGCCCAGTGCCGGCGTCCACATTTCCAGCACTGAGACGCTGCCCGCTCGGCTCAGCTGAGCCGCTTCTTACATCACAGTGGGGCTCATATGTGCAAGGAGAGGAGAGACTGCATTTACCCTAACAACAGTGACCTTTCATTAAGAGGTACCTCTCAGTAATCTCCCATTTACAATACATTTCAGTCCGTGGACGCATGGCTTAAACATCATTTTATAGATGAAGCGCCACTTCATTATTTACTTCAGTCTCTAAAGACTTTTCAGATTGATATACCGCAGTCCTATTAATTATTGTTTTTTATATGATTTCTTATTAATAATATTAAATTGCACTATTTTACTCTTTAATCAGGCTATTTTATTGTCATCCATGTGTTATACATATTTATAAGACATATTGTTTCAGTAATACATTTATTTATTAGACCCGCTCAGCGCTCCCAATTTTTTCCTTCCTCATTGCTGATGCGACACTGCAATAGGTATATACAGGTAAGCATACTGTATGTCCAGGGATACCATGTAGTCCTTGGACTCCAAGGCCAGAACAATAGGGTGAAGAGTTTCCATATGGAATTTGGAGACTTTCACAAATTTGTTCAAAGACTTGAGGTTGAGAATGGGCCGAGAAGATTCATTCGGTTTCGGGACTAGGAACAGCGTTAAATAGTACCCCCTGCCTCTCTGAGCCAGAGGCACCGGCACTACCACTCCCGTGTCCAGGAGAGATTGTACCACCAGATGGTGAGTTATTGCTCTTACCGGATCCGAAGGGACAGTTGCTAAGAAAAACTGTTGAGGGTGACCTTTCTTGACAGAGATGACATATCCGTGAGTGACGACTTCCCTTACCCAGGCGTCTGAAGTGGTCTGTAACCATACCTGAGCAAACAATAGGAGTCGGCCTCCCACCCTGGGATCCCCCAGAGAGAGGCCCGCCCCATCATGTAGCAGGCTTGTTTGTTTTGGCAGCAGGCTGACAGGCAGCCCAGGCATGTTTAGGTTTGGGCTTATTGGATTTGGAAGTGTGAGCCTGTTTTGGGTACGCCTGACCCTTTGCTTTACCTGGAGGTCGAAAGGAACAAAAGGAAGTACTCTTAGCCTTTGGGGCTGAAGGAATAGTACTAGGCAGACATGCAGTCTTAGCAGATGCTAAATCAGCTACAATCTTGTTGAGATCTTCCCCAAAAAGAATGTTTCCCTTAAAAAGGATAACCTCCAAGGTCTTTTTCGAGTCCAGATCAACCGACCAGGACCACAACCACAGGATCCGGCAAGCCAGAATTGACTTAGTAGACGCTTTGGCCGCTAGGATGCCTGCATCCGATGCCGCCTGTTGTATATAATGAGAGGCCATAATAAAATAAGAAAGACACTGTCTTTCATTATCAGGAAAATTATATGGTAGTTCCGCTTCAACTTCCTGAACCCAGGCCTCTATAGCTTTAGCAGCCCAAGAGGCCGCAATAGTAGACCTAGGCACAGCTCCAGCCAGATTGTAAATGGACTTTAAGCAACCCTTCACACGCTTATCCATCAGTTCCTTCAGAGAGGTGACGGTAGTGGCAGGCAGAGCAGATGAAACCACCAGACGTGCGACCTGTGAGTCCACCGGCGGCGGTGTTTCCCAATTTTTGCTTAACTCTGCAGCGAGGGGATAACCAGCCAGAATTTTCTTAGACAGAGGGAATTTCTTTCCTGGATATTCCCAGGATTCCTGACATATGTCAACTAAATGGTCAGAATGTGGTAAAACTAACTTAGTAACCTTCGTTTAAACTGATCTGGTTTCTTAGAGGTAGCTCAGGGTTCTTCATCATCATGAATTTGAAGAAACAGCCGTATAGCCTCCGAGAGGTCAGGAACATCCACGCGTCAGGGATTCCCCATCAGAAGCATCTGCGTCAGTGTCTGAGGGGTTAGTGTATGCACCATCTCCATCAGGCGAAGTATCTTTAACATGAGTGGACTGTGAGGATGTAAGGGCCCGCTTAGAGGACACTTTCGTCTTAGGTGGGTGAGGGTTAAGTTTTGCTTGGCCAAAGACTGATTTAATTGCTGTAACTAAGAGGACAGAGCATCTGCCCAAGGTGGATTAACAACAGGGACAATATGTGGCTGTAATGGCAAAGGAGGTCCCATAGGGGGCGCTAGTCTAGTTACCAGCATAGTCAGTAAATTAGAAAATTTTCAGGAAACTGACTAGGGGGTACAAAGCCCCCAGCACCTGAACCCTCAGCTGCATTATTTTCCTCGGAGACATCCGGGCCATGAGCACTGCCAGACGCATGGTCTGCCACGAACCCTCACCCTGATGAGCAGACATTATATGAAAGTTTTACCGTAGAGTGGAATAGTAAAATGAAAGCAGACAGAATACCTAACAAAAATCCCCCGGGATAGTGTGACTACAAGCAGAGCACACACGGAGGATTTAAGAGGTAAATGGTGACTGTAAAACACAGAGAAAATACCAACAAAAGTATATCCTGTGAAAACCACTATATTATATGAAAACCCTGACGCACATTGCCCCCTTCAGGTTACAGAATATAGGGATAGCAGTAGATGTGAGATACACAGAATGGAAATCACACAGCAGCTATTGGCACAAACACACCGTAAACCGGCACTGGCTAGCAATACTGTAATAACTGCACTACACAAGTAAAGCTAATTAGGTATATAGATATACTGTAACAATGCACAGTAAACACTGGATGTATATCACAGGATACTTGTACTAAAAAACCCTGACAGTATGCACTTGTTCTTATTTAACACTGTCTAAAGACATGTAGAATACTTAAGTGTCCTGTAAATGCACAGCGCTGATGATGCAGGCAGCTTTACAGAGGAGGCATTGCCCAGCAGTCCCAGAGCAGCGTAGCTGTGTGTGTAATGGTGCACAAATGCTGACAGGGAGTGTGGGAGAGAGAGAGATGCAGCTCCAGGGTGGGAACATTAGCAGTAAATGGTGCCCTGGGGCTGGGGGAAGGGCTACAGGTCAGAGCCTTATCCTCTTGCTGGACTTCACCACCGGTACTGCGGGCCTTAAAGAAATGGACTTATTGTAAAATCCGACCTGTGCCCATGCCCTGGTGGTCTAGTGGGGTCCCTGCACAGCTACTGTGTCCATGCCAGCGCACTCGGTCCGCCTCCCAAGGACTGCGCTGGATCACGGTTTGCAGCCAGTCCCGCCTGGGGGACCCTCTTACCTTTTCCTGTTAGCGGCCACGCAATCCCAGAGAGAAGCTGTGAATGTGTGCGCCCTGAAGAGAGAACTCGAGCCTCCACTATAGTTACCCGGCAACCAGGGCACGGGAGTGTACAGCGCTGCTGGGAGGTGAGGGAGCCGCAGCATGATGTGTCAGCATAACACATAGCACTTTTAAGTGCCTATGCTGCGGCCCTTGAAGTGTTCTTTCTTCACTTGAAAGCTCTTTTCAGGGCTGCTCAGCGCAGCCCTCCCTGTTGACAGCATTACCAACTTACAAAGTGAGCTCCTGTGCACGGAGGCGGAGTTATAGAGGAGGTGGCGCTGAGCATCTTGGGAACAGTCAAAGCTTTTAACCTGTTAATGCCTCCGATCAAGATCCAACTCTACACCCCGATGTTATTCCCTGTGGAACCCCAGTGTACCCCGCTGCAGAAATATTCTATTGACGGCATAGTCGTTATGTAATTCTGGTTAGCGGCTGTGTTAAAAAAAAAAATTGGGAAATGGCCTTTGGATCCCTCAAAAAATGTAAAGAGTTGATAAATCTTATCTTTAAATTGGTCACCGTTACACACATCAGTTTATCACCTTGTGCCAGCGCATCGATCTTAAATTTCTCCTTAACCCTTAGTATACCAAGGGGGGTCTTTTGAGGACCCCAAAATGTTATTTTTTGTGATTCTGGCGGATACATAATAGCTATTTTACTCCTGATTTTTCTATGTGTTCCGCATCGGATTAAGTTAAATACTGTGTAATTAGACTTCTAAAATGTCCTTTCAAAAATACGTAAATAATAAAAAAAACAATTAGGGTCCCACCGGGACCCCGCTTGGTATACTACATTACAAATGCAGAACTTTTTATATGTGAGACACACAAGAAAACCACCACAACTGTGACATGTGCTAAGGACTGTAGCGATGGCAACACATGAATAGTGATGTATTGTTACCGTAGTAAAATGATGTAACCTTTTTACAAGAATATACAGTATCCAATCGGATGTAAAAATGTACACACTGTAATGAAGAAGAATATATGGCTTTTATTGGCTAACTACTTTTGAAATAAAATAAAAAATATTTTATGCTAACAGTCATACCCTTACTAGAACGTATCCCATCAGAGACCCAAAAAACATAATTGTAGTAATTTACCGAATCAAACAGTTGAGAATTTAGACAAAAACCGTGGGGTCCTCTAAAGACCCCAGCTTGGTAAAGTACGTTGACGAGGTAGGCTTGGTATATTAAGGGCTAATCAGTTGTCGCATTACAAAGTATGCATCATAGCACCCGGCATTATGGGCTATGAATGTGTACCCCTCAAATTTTGCTCTCATGAATATTTTTATAAAATTCTTGATACAAGCAACACCCTTAAACTCCCAGGATTCCTCATCTGCTAGTTTTAGAACATAACAGTAATTTGGCAAGTGAATACGGTTTTCTTGGCTGCACTCAAAATCGTAATTTTTTTTAATTCTTAGTGGGTTTCACAGGTTTATGTTTTGTATGTAACACAAATGACCCACAAAACCAGCAACACTTGTCTTGCAAATGGGGCAAATCATGCCTTCACATTTGTGTTTGGGGGTCGTGAGTTTTCACATCCAAGATGTTTCTGCCACTGTTTCTTGAGATACAAGGCTAGAGACTTGTGCACCTCTAAACATTCAGTTGACCTGCAAAACACTCTACACACTGAACACCTTAGAACAGAAGCACCAGTATCAACATAATCCTGTCTGAGACACACCTTACAAAAGAGAGGCAAGAGTGATTATTTCTGTGGTGGTACGCTGTGGGCAAAATGTACAGAAAAAACGGGCTACTACAAAAGACTTAGGGGGAGATTCAATTGTTTGAAAAGTCGGTCGGGTGTCTGTTTTTTCCAAACTAATAGACAGGAAAAAACAGACAACCAACCGACTTTTCAAAAATTTGAATTCCTCCCTTAATATCTAATATCCTGTAGTTATGATAATCATGCCAGAAGATGAACAGAATGTTAATGAACTGTGCAAAGTGACTCCAGTCCCCATAGTTGTGATGCAGAATGTTAATTGATGTTTTTAAGTGATTTTCAAACAAAGCAACGTTAAATCCAATCGCTTTATCAAGAGGTAGCTTCAAAGCTTCATAAAGCTCGAGAGCCCTCTTGCGGATCATGTGGCCTGTTGTGTTATCTTATTCCAGAAGTCTGTAGAGGCTAGCGCCCAGACACAGGTTGTTACCGATGTTATTGAAATCATAAAACAAACGTCTGTGTTTCTCAATAATAAAGCTCTGTGGTGTTTTACGTAATCTGCACCCTGTTGGAGTTCCTACTAGGCAATTATTGAAAACTGATATCATGAATTTCAACTCGTCACCACCAATAAGCATTCAGAATTACTTTGCAGCATGTTTGATATCTGTTTAAAAAACTGATGGAGCCCAATGCATTGTACAGCTTATGGTGAGAATCCAGGGCATTATGTAGCCCACCTCCCTTCGGCTTTAACTGCACACGATCATTAGGGTCAACATCAACCATGTAACTATCGAGCATATCCTGTATAGCTTCATGTATTGACCTCACAGCATCTACAAATGATGTAACCCTGTCCAGATTTACAAACCGGAAATGATGATTGAATTCAGACACTTTGAAATTGGGGTGATGGCATTCCAATTGTCACAACTGAGGGCTGATGACCGTGACTGGGAGCCTCAGTTGTAGGGGTTGACGGGTACTTGAACTTAGGAGCCATGTGACTCCTGGACATGCGTAAAGACAGTAGCAAGGATGCCCGAAGGCGTGACCACGACAACTGGAAATATCTTTCAGTGATTTTATTAAATGAAAAGTCATAAAACTTGCAAAAACAATAGAAAGTCACAAGTGGAAATTTAGGTGTGCAACTGGTTAATACCAGTAACCTGGAATGTAGAGAAAAGTTCTGTAAACTGTAAATGAAGCTAGGGTTTGTTGGAAGATGAAGCTGGGGTTCGTAGGTACCTGAGGACTGAAGCTGAAGTGCGCAGGAATATAGAGAATGTAAATGGAGGAAGGCTGCTGGAAAGCCAAAGTTCAGACACAGGTGAATCAGGGTAGACTGTAGAGGGTTAAGCACTGGAGTGTCGGGTTACACTGCAGAGTGTAACACAGAGGAGTCAGGCTTGAATGCAGGAGAGTTCACTGGATAACCTGTAGAAGACTGCACACAGGAACCACTGGAGACAAATGAAGCACTGCAGAGAAAGTCCATGGAAGAACTGCTCACTGGAAACACTGAAGACCATTGAAGCACTGACATCCTTCAGTGCTGGGACAGGCTATTTAAACCCACAGGTTAGCAGGGATTGGTGGGCAATTAACCAGAGACCAGAGTGCAGCTGCTGTGTAATCAGGCTGGGAGCAGAGTGCAGCTGATTGGCTGAAAAGTAACATGTGATGAAAACAAACATGGCTGCGCCCATGTTTGAACTTGGAGGGAAAGACTGTTTGTAACTTGCATGTGAGTTTAACCATGAAGCTGCCAGAATCACAGTAAAGAGATTTGAGACAATGAGATGCAGAGTGCTGCACACAGACAGTGCAGTTGGAATCCAGGCTTGGGACACTGGGACAGTCTCAGGAGGCATTTGGAAGGTAAATACTAATAAGGAATTACCTGGATCGTGACACCAATCTATCAATAGACTCTAAGAAAAACAGGGTGTGTCTCATTGCTATTACCAGGTGTTGTTGGTCTGGGTGCTTCATCATGTATCGGTGAGGCCGTATGTTCAACAACGGTTGATGGTGCAGGATTGGGCTGTATTGCCTTTGATAGTGAATGTGCTATGCTGTCAACCTGGTCACTAACCATGGTGGCCAAATTCTTACCAATAACTTTACCTTTTATCAATCTTAATAACATCTTTATCGCTCGTTTTACTATTGATTTCCTGAATGAATTTTTACACCATGACAGGTTTAATATTACACCAGCTTTTAATTGTCTTGATTTTTTTTACAACATGACAAGCTCTTAAACTTCATTCCATGACCCATGATTTCTAGTAATTTCTTTTTTTTTTGCAAATAAATTTTTCCATTTGAATGTCCATGTTTTTATCTGGTTTATAATAAATAATTAACCAATAGTTTAATTAACAGACCAATGCTTAAAGACATAATGGCATTTTACTTGTCAAATGTGACTTGTAATAATCTTTAGTAGTAAGTTCTGTAAAACATAAACACAATGTATTTTTTTAAAATACATTAAATTACAATGAGTCACCACTATTTTATTAACAGTGCTGTACAATGCACAACAAATACAGCATGCAGCTCTCAAAAAACAATTACAACTGTCTGTATTACAGAGGCACCATAAGTTGTAGAACAATACAATATATTTTTGCATAAAAAATATTTACAAATAATTAATAAAAAAATAAGAATTTACTCACCGGTAATTCTATTTCTCGTAGTCCGTAGTGGATGCTGGGAACTCCGTAAGGACCATGGGGAATAGCGGGCTCCGAAGGAGGCTGGGCACTCTAGAAAGATCTTAGACTACCTGGTGTGCACTGGCTCCTCCCACTATGACCCTCCTCCAAGCCTCAGTTAGGTACTGTGCCCGGACGAGCGTACACAATAAGGAAGGATTTTGAATCCCGGGTAAGACTCATACCAGCCACACCAATCACACCGTACAACTCGTGATATGAAACACAGTTAACAGTATGAAACAATAGAGCCTCTCAACAGATGGCTCAACAATAACCCGATTTAGTTAACAATAACTATGTACAAGTATTGCAGATAAACCGCACTTGGGATGGGCGCCCAGCATCCACTACGGACTACGAGAAATAGAATTACCGGTGAGTAAATTCTTATTTTCTCTAACGTCCTAGTGGATGCTGGGAACTCCGTAAGGACCATGGGGATTATGCCAAAGCTCCCAAACGGGCGGGAGAGTGCGGATGACTCTGCAGCACCGAATGAGAGAACTCCAGGTCCTCCTCAGCCAGGGTATCAAATTTATAGAATTTTGCAAACGTGTTTGCCCCTGACCAAGTAGCTGCTCAGCAAAGTTGTAAAGCCGAGACCCCTCGGGCAGCCGCCCAAGATGAGCCCACCTTCCTTGTGGAATGGGCATTGACAGATTTTGGCTGTGGCAGGCCTGCCACAGTATGTGCAAGCTGAATTGTACTACAAATCCAACGAGCAATAGTCTGCTTAGAAGCAGGAGCACCCAGCTTGTTGGGTGCATACAGGATAAACAGCGAGTCAGATTTTCTGACTCCAGCCGTCCTGGAAACATATATTTTCAGGGCCCTGACAACGTCTAGCAACTTGGAGTCCTCCAAATCCTTAGTAGCCGCAGGCACCACAATAGGCTGGTTCAGGTGAAACGCTGACACCACCTTAGGGAGAAACTGGGGACGAGTCCTCAATTCTGCCCTATCCATATGGAAAATCAGATAAGGGCTTTTACATGATAAAGCCGCCAACTCTGACACTCGCCTGGCTGAAGCCAAGGCCAATAACATGACCACTTTCCACGTGAGATATTTCAGATCCACGGTTTTTAGTGGCTCAAATCAATGTGATTTTAAGAAACTCAACATCACGTTGAGATCCCAAGGTGCCACAGGAGGCACAAATGGGGGCTGAATATGCAGCACTCCTTTCACAAATGTCTGAACTTCAGGTACTGAAGCTAGTTCTTTTTGAAAGAAAATCGACAGAGCCGAGATCTGTACCTTAATGGAGCTCAGTTTTAGGCCCATATTCACTCCTGCTTGCAGGAAATGCAGAAGTCGACCTAGTTGAAATTCCTCTGTTGGGGCCTTTTTGGCCTCGCACCATGCAACATATTTCCGCCATATGCGGTGATAATGCTTTGCCGTAACATCTTTCCTGGCTTTAATAAGCGTAGGAATGACTTCCTCCGGAATGCCCTTTTCCTTCAGGATCCGGCGTTCAACCGCCATGCCGTCAAACGCAGCCGCGGTAAGTCTTGGAACAGACAGGGGCCCTGCTGCAGCAGGTCCTGTCTGAGCGGCAGAGACCACGGGTCCTCTGAGATCATCTCTTGAAGTTCCGGGTACCACGCTCTTCTCGGCCAATCCGGAACCACGAGAATTGTGTTTACTCCTCGCTTTCTTATTATTCTCAATACCTTTGGTATGAGAGGTAGAGGAGGGAACACATAAACTGACCGGGCCACCCACGGTGTCACTAGAGCGTCCACAGCTATCGCCTGAGGGTCTCTTGACCTGGCGCAATACTTCTCTAGTTTTTTGTTTAGGCGGGACGCCATCATGTCCACCTGTGGACGACCCCATTGATTTACAATCATTTGGAAGACTTCTGGATGAAGTCCCCACTCTCCCGGGTGGAGGTCGTGCCTGCTGAGAAAGTCTGCTTTCCAGTTGTCCACTCCCGGGATGAACACTGCTGACAGTGCTAGTACATGATTCTCCGCCCATCGGAGAATTTTTGTGGCTTCTGCCATCGCCGTCCTGCTTCTTGTGCCGCCCTGTCGATTCACATGGGCGACTGCCGTGATGTTGTCTGACTGGATCAGCACCGGCTGGTGTAGGAGCAGGGATTTTGCTTGACTTAGGGCATTGTAAATGGCCCTTAGTTCCAGAATATTTATGTGACGGGCAGTCTCCTGACTTGACCATAGTCCTTGGAAATTTCTTCCCTTTGTGACTGCCCCCCAGCCTCGTAGGCTGGCATCCGTGGTCACCAGGACCCAGTCCTGTATGCCGAATCTGCGGCCCTCCAGAAGATGAGCACTGTGCAGCCACCACAGAAGAGACACCCTGGTTCGTGGAGACAGGGTTATTAAACGATGCATCTGAAGATGCGATCTGGACCACTTGTCTAACAGGTCCCACTGAAAAATTCTGGCATGGAACCTGTCGAATGGAATTGCTTCGTAAGAAGCTACCATCTTTCTCAGGACCCGCGTGCAGTGATGCACCGATACCTGTTTTGGTTTTAGGAGGTCTCTGACTAGAGAAGACAACTCCCTGGCTTTCTCCTCCGGGAGAAACACTTTTTTCTGGGCCGTGTCCAGAATCATTCCCAGGAACATTAGACGTGTCGTGGGGACCAGCTGTGACTTTGGGATATTCAGAATCCAGCCGTGCTGGCTCAGCACTTCCTGAGATAGTGCTACTCCCACTAACAACTGTTCCTTGGATCGTGCCTTTATTAGGAGATCGTCCAAGTATGGGATAATTAAAAACTCCCTTTTTTCGAAGGAGTATCATCATTTCCGCCATAACCTTGGTAAATACCCTCGGTGCCGTGGAGAGTCCAAACGGCAGCGTCTGGAATTGGTAAAGGCAGTCCTGTACCACAAATCTGAGGTACTCCTGGTGAGAATTGTAAATGGGGACATGCAGGTAAGCATCCTTGATGTCCAGGGATACCATGTAATCCCCCTCGTCCAGGCTTGCAATAACCGCCCTGAGCGATTCCATCTTGAACTTGAATTGTTTTATGTATGTGTTCAAGGATTTCAAATTTAAAATGGGTCTCACCGAACCGTCCGGTTTCGGCACCACAAATAGTGTGGAATAGTAACCCCGGCCTTGTTGAAGTAGGGGTACCTTGATTATCACCTGCTGGGAATACAGCTTGTGAATCGCTGCTAGCACCGCCTCCCTGTCTGAGGGAGCAATCGGCAAGGCGGATTTTAGGAAACGGCGGGGTGGAGTCGCCTCGAATTCCAGCCTGTATCCCTGAGATACTATTTGAAGGATCCAGGGATCCACCTGTGAGCGGGCCCACTGATCGCTGAAATTCCTGAGGCGGGCCCCCACCGTACCTGGCTCCGCCTGTGAAGCCCCACCGTCATGCGGCGGACTTGGAAGAGGAAGCGGGGGAGGACTTTTGTTCCTGGGAACCTGCTGTTTGCTGCCGCCTTTTTCCCCTGCCTCTGCCTCTTGACAGAAAAGACCCTCCTTTTCCCCGCTTGTTTTTCTGGGACCGAAAGGACTGAACCTGATAAAATGGCGCCTTCTTAGGCTGTGAGGGGACATGGGGTAAAAATGCTGACTTCCCAGACGTTGCTGTGGAAACTAGGTCGGAGAGACCATCCCCAAATAATTCCTCCCCCTTATAAGGCAAGACTTCCATGTGCCTTTTGGAATCTGCATCTCCAGTCCACTGGCGAGTCCATAAGCATCTCCTAGCAGAGATAGATAATGCACTTATTTTAGATGCCAGCCGGCAGATTTCCCTCTGTGCATCTCTCATGTATAAGACTGAGTCTTTTATATGGTCAATTGTTAGCAGGATCGTGTCTCTGTCTAACGTGTCAATATTTTCAGACAGTTTATCTGACCACGCAGCGGCAGCACTGCACATCCATGCTGACGCAATAGCTGGTCTGAGTATAATGCCTGAGTGTGTATATACAGACTTCAGGATCGCCTCCTGCTTTCTATCAGCAGGTTCCTTAAGGGCGGCCGTATCCTGGGACGGTAGTGCCACCTTTTTAGACAAACGTGTGAGCGCTTTATCCACCCTCGGGGGTGTTTCCCAACGTAACCTATCCTCTGGCGGGAAAGGGAACGCCATTAGTAGCTTCTTAGGAATTACCAATTTCTTATCAGGGGAAGCCCACGCTTCTTCACACACTTCATTTAATTAATCTGACGGGGGAAAAACTACAGGTAGTTTTTTTCTCCCCAAACATAATACCCTTTTTTGTGGTACCTGGATATAAATCAGAAATATTTAACACCTCTTTCATTGCCTCAATCATGCAGTGAATGGCCTTAACGGGCATTAAATTTGACTCATCGTCGTCGACACTGGTGTCAGTATCCCTGTCGACATCTACTTGTGCCACCTGAGATAACGGGCGTTTCAGAGCCCCTGATGACTTTTGAGACACCTGGACAGGCACGAGCTGAAGACTCGGCTGTCCCACAGTCGGCATGTCGTCAAATTTTTTATGTAAGGAGTCTATACGTGCACTCATTTCCTGCCATAATACCATCCACTCAGGTGTCTGACCCCCAGGGGGTGACATCCCTGCTAAAGGCATCTGCTCCCCCTCCACATCATTATCCTCCTCAAACATGTCGACACAGCCGTACCGACACACTCCACACACACAGGGAATGCTCAAATAGAGGACAGGACCCACAAAAGCCCTTTGGGGGGACAGAGTAAGAGTATGCCAGCACACACCAGAGCGCTATATATATATATATATATACAGGGACTAACTGAGTTATGTCCCTAATAGCTGCTTTTTATATAATATACTGTATACAGTGCCAATTTTAATGCCCCCCCTCTCTTTTCCCTCTTACTGTACTGTAGAATTGCAGGGAAGAGCCAGGGAGCTTCCTTCCAGCCGAGCTGTGAGGGAAAAATGGCGCCAGTGTGCTGAGGAGATAGGCTCCGCCCCTTTTTCGCGGCCTATTCTCCCGCTTTTTATGGGATTCTGGCAGGGGTATTTACCTCATAAATAGCCCCAGGGGCTATATATTGAGGTATTTTAGCCAGCCAAGGTGTTTTTATTGCTGCCTCAGGGCGCCCCCCCCCAGCGCCCTGCACCCTCAGTGACCGGAGTGTGAAGTGTGTATGAGGAGCAATGGCGCACAGCTGCAGTGCTGTGCGCTACCTTGGTGAAGACAGGATGTCTTCATGCCGCCGATTTTCCGGACCATCTTCTTGCTTCTGGCTCTGTAAGGGGGACGGCGGCGCGGCTCCGGGACCGAACATCAAGGCTGGGCCTGCGGTCGATCCCTCTGGAGCTAATGGTGTCCAGTAGCCTAAGAAGCCCAATCCGGCTGCAAGCAGGCGAGTTCGCTTCTTCTCCCCTTAGTCCCTCGCTGCAGTGAGCCTGTTGCCAGCAGGTCTCACTGAAAATAACAAATTCTAAGACTATAACTTTCTAAGAGCTCAGGAGAGCCCCTAGTGTGCATCCAACCTCGGCCGGGCACGAAATCTAACTGAGGCTTGGAGGAGGGTCATAGTGGGAGGAGCCAGTGCACACCAGGTAGTCTAAGATCTTTCTAGAGTGCCCAGCCTCCTTCGGAGCCCGCTATTCCCCATGGTCCTTACGGAGTTCCCAGCATCCACTAGGACGTTAGAGAAATATAATTTTTCATAATATAAAAGAGATATACACTTAATAATATAATATTCAACTAGAAACACTAGCAGTAAAATAATAATAATATGTACAGCATACAAAAAAAGAGATACTCACTTAATCTAACAATAGGCTACAAACTTCTAAAAACCATACCTGTAATTTGACACACTGACCTCTAGATTTCACTATTTTGTAAGGAAACTTTTTTTGTGACAATAGCAATGCTAAAAAGAATAGCTATTATCACAGATCAGAATGAATACAAATCTTGTCTCTAACAATGATTACAAATATTGAATTAAAAATAAAAATAATTATTTAATTCAGAATTTCTCATAATACAAAAATGCACATACGAACAAACACACACACACACACACACACACACACACACACACACACACACACACACACACACACACACACACACATTTAAGAATGGCTAAATTGGCACAGTGACAAGCAACCACATAACATTAAAATGTAACATGGCTCCTCTGAATTTTGACATTCCAATTTCTCATGATAATACAAAAATGCACATACACACACACGCGCATTTAAGAATGGCTAAATTAGCACCGTGACAAGCAAACACATAACATTAAAATCAAATGTGGCAATACACAGCGTTTATAAGAATAACGCAATATGTAATCTATATTCGGTTGTATAAACCATCATATTATTTTGCTTTGTCACTTATGCATAAATAATAATAATAATAATAATAATATGTTTACGGTTCTTACAAAGTCAACTTCAGCTTCTTGAGGCATCAGGCTTTAGTTTGAAACAAGCTGTTCTTACAGCCCTTAACTAGTCATAGGTTAAATGGCACAGCCCACATATGTTATGACACCACCCAACATATGCAATGAGCTGGGAATGTACATTTTTTTGTTTGTTTTACATTTTTCTGTTCAGAAATATATCTTAAAAGTAATAATCATTTTGCCTGTTGAAAGATGAAATTATTATAAAATATTATTTTCAAAATGTGGAAGTTCATGTTTTGCAATGCATTTTAAGATCAAACACGATCTTAAAATGGTGATGATGATTTAATTGTGAAAATTATGAGTTAAAGTATAATACTAAAAAACGTATCTGATTTAATAATTAGACACTACTGCGTATAACACAGTTGTTTTATCTTTCTAATTTTACACATAACGACTTCATAAAAAATATATAATATATTTTAACTTTACACACACACAAATGCATATATGCGTATGTTTTCGATGTATTTTAAGATCAAACATGAACAACTTGACATTTGGTTGTGAAAATTATGAGTGAAAGTATAATACTAAAAAACTGATCTGATTTAATAATTAGACACATTTGCGTATAACACAGTTGTTTTATTTTTCTAAATCAACACATAACGACTTCATAAAATATGCACAATGGGGTATATTTACTAAGCTCCCAATTTTGACCGATTTGGTGTATTTTCTTCAAAGTGTCATCTCGGGAATTTACTAAACTCAAATCTCGGGCGTGATGAGGGCATTCTTATTTTTTGGGCGGCCCAAGTTCAGAAATACGAATGAATACACCATCGGTCAAACACGGCTGTTTAGCTATAGAACTCAGTCATTTACTATTCATTCGTATTTGTAATTTCCACCGTGAAAGTGCATTTGCGGTTGTAAAAATATACAATTCGTAAAAAAACACGAAAAAAAAAGTAGACCTGCCTTTGAGAAGCGAGTTTACATGTGTTCCGACTTCATCATTAATCACACCTGCATTTTTGGCCCTTTAAAAGGTGGGCCAGCACATCTGTCCAATCAATCACTCTGAAATGGCTGCTGCCATGTGTAGCAGTGAATTTGGTTTTGCTGTGGGATTCCTGAGACTGCTCCATGAGGCTACAAGAAACCAGGGCAAGGAAACTGAACATGGTCAGCAGGTTTTATAGGTGCCGCGGAGGCTGCGCAGGCCTCATTTTTTTAGGGGGCGTATAAACTTAAATGCATTGCCCGATGACCAGGTCATACAGATGTTCCGGCTAAATAGGAGCAATATTTTCCATCTGTATGACCTAGTCAAACTGGACCTAGACCCTGAGACAGCATGCTCTCGCTCTGTCTCAGGCCTGCACAAACTCCTGGCTGTGTTGCACTTTATGGCTACTGACAGCTTTCAGGCTGTGACAGGCGATGTAATAGGAATCTCACAGCCCACCTTTTCAAAATATTTAAATCAGGTGAGGCAAACCATACATACTCCTCTATGCCCCATTTTTGTATTGTGTAATGTGAATTTATACAGTATATTTGACCAAAGTGCTTAAGACACTCACCTTATATTTTTTAATGTACACTCAGGTTTTGGATGCATTGGAACCCCACATAGATGCCTCTATCTGCTTCCCTACCCAGGAGTCTCAGTGGCATGCAGTCAGGGTAGCTTTCTATGAGCTTGCTGTAATGCCAAATGTGCTGGGTGCCATAGATTGCACACACGTTGAGCTGAGACCACCTAGGGGCAGGCAATATATTTATATAAATAGACATCTTGACCAATCAACTAATGTCCAGGTGGTTTGTGAAGCAAATCTCAAAATTATGAGTGTTGTTGCGGGTTACCCTGGTGGCTGCCATGACTCCTTCATCCTCAGTCAGTCATCCCTCTTTGATAAATTTGAGGCTGGAGAAATGCCGGATGGCTAGCTGCTGGGTATGTACCAAGTATTTGTGTTAAATTTTGTGTTTACCTCAACCTGCACATTATGTTTGCACTGTGTTTGTGCATCAATATTTTTCAATGTTGCCAATCTCTATTTTTCAGGTGATGGGGGTTATGGCTGCTACTCTTGGCTTCTGACTCCATTTTCCGTCCCTGATTCCCGTGCTTAACACAATTACAATCATGCACATAAGTCTACGCGGAATGTGATAGAACAATGTTTTGGTGTACTGAAATCAAGGTTTCGGTGTCTGGATAAGTCTGCCGGGCTTTTGTTGTATAGTCCCTTAAAGGTGACTAGGATTGTGTTCTGCTGCTGTTTTCTTCATAACATGTGTTTGCAGCAACATCTGCAACATGATGATGATGAAGAAAACAGTCAGCAAGCAGAGGAGTTAGAAACATCTGGCGACACTGTGAGTACAAATATAGGGAGGCAGGTAAGGCAAGTCCTGATTTTGGCACATTTTAGCGGTAAGTAAATTTGCCTGTGTGCTTTGTATATGAACAATTAAGGCACACCAATGTTGTAGCAATGTGGCTCTTGCTCCCTCTCGAGCTAGTCAGCTGAGTGTTGTTATTTTGCTTTATATGTGTTTATGTCTAACTGTTGGGTATCAGTTACTTAGCTATTTGTATATAGATTTTTGTTAGTAATTATGTGTTTATAATGTTAAAAGTTTGTTTTTCCAATTCGAAGGTAATGTTTGCCACAATACTACATTATAAATTAGTATGCCCTAACAACCATTTTTGTTTAGCCTATTGTTTGTGTTTGTTGTGTGTAGACTTTCTTCTGAAGCTGTGTTTGAAATATGTAACCTCATTACCACAACATAATGGACATTGAGTAATGTGTGCCAATTAGCCAAACATACATTGCCTAACACCAACCTTACAAAATTGTTTACACATAATTATGGCTGTGATGTGGTAAACCTTCATGTTAGTAATGATGCTAAAATAGTCCCAACACATGTGAGTGATAACTCAATGAATTGTCCTGTTACACTGACAGTTTTTTTTCACATAACACATTGCACATCAATCATTTCTACCATTTATTACTGTACAACATGTGTTTTCATTTCAAATAAGTGCTATTTTGTAGGCCTAGGATTGTGAACAACGTGTCTCCAGCTGCTGGGTTGGTTATTTCTTAGGCTGTTCTTTGGTGGCTGACGTGGGTTTGGTTTGGACAGTGGAGCGGGTTCGGCTTGATTTTCGAACTGGTGATGAAATTGGGGTCTGTGTAGGTGTGTTGGTCCCTGAACTGGAACCTTGTTGGTGTTGTGCCAACAAATTAATATTTTGACTGAGGTTAGCCAAGGTTGCGGTAAGTTGTGTTGTGGCTGTTGTGTTGTTGTCTATGATGCGGGACATGGTTTCTGATATAATTTGATTATTTTGAATTAACTGAATGAGGGCTTGTTGATAGCGGTGTTGCTCATCCATTATGCGCTGAAAGGTAACAATAAGTTGGCTGTTATCTGCTCTCATCTGCTCCATACTGTTTGCGACTCTGCATAGCTGGACATTGAGCCTGCTTGTGTTTCTACACAGTCTCGGTAGATGATGGGGCAGACTGGCTAGGTATTGGGTGTGTGTGCGTAGGCAATCAATATTCTGTGCCTGTTGTTGGTTCCATGTTACCAAAAATGATGAGTCAGGTTGTTGGGGGGTTGTTTGTCTCAATTGTGGGTGTGGTGACATTTGGGATGGCGGGGTACTTTCCTGAGGCGTGGTAGGTTGGTTAACGTCTATTGCTTGCAGATGGAGGGTGTATGTTTCCTGTTGTTCAGATTCCTGCTGGGCTTTCGGGGGCATGATGTCTGGTTCTGTATGGGGTTTAAGGGGACAACATTTGAGAATCTTTTTAAATTAGGTTGATTTTATTATTTAGTTTAACTTTCTAGACTTGTTTGTCAAACATTTTTCAAAAGAAAATTAGGATGTTCACCAAGACTCGTATACAGAATCAAAAAGGCCAATTATGTAGGTTTCTATGAAGAAAAAATTTACATCAAAACAAAAGTGGACACATGTTTGACAAAGACCACACTCACGAAACACACAGAGGTACAAAGTTTACCCCATGAAAAAAAGGGATTTGTCATCCACCATATCGTACTTACATTAAAATATCAAACAGTAAATGACAATATGAATTCTATCACCATTGTGAAAGGGTGTGAATCTACCTGAAGCACAATTTTTTCCTATTCAAATAAATAATGACAACACAATACTACTGTAAGGCGCAAGAGAACACTCTAAATTTGTGCAACTTTTATAGTGGAAATTGGGTCATTTTTATTTTGAAAGCCATGTGCTTGTTGCTGTGGATAAGTACTAGGATTTTTTATTTTTTTGCTGATGTGTATTTTGTGTGCAAAAACAGTGTGTAAGTATGTTATTTGTAATTTTTGTTTTGTGTTTACTCACCAGACAGCTGAGGGGAATGTGGTTCCGGTGATTGAGTACTCTCCAAAATGTGTTCTGGTGGCTGAGGCAACACAGTTGAAATACAACGTGGGGGTGGGCTTATTGCTGGTGTTGGTGCGACATCAGGACGACGTCTCTTGGTAGGCCTGCTCGTGTGGCTGCCAGACCCCTGTGAAGAATGTCTTTCTGGACTGTGATGCGATGTTGAAGTTCCTATGGATTAATGCAAACATTAGATTGTACATTTTGTGTCGGGCACATTAACTGGTGTCAATTTTTCATTACCTGTATCGCCAGCATCCACAGCTCTTGACAGTGTTGCTTGTGTTCTGGAAGTGGTGGCTTGCTTTCGTACTGTAAAAATGATAAGTTGGTATTTATGACCTTTAATTACAGTGTGTACTTTTGTAAGCAGCAACATTTAGTGATGTGTCCATATGATTACCATTGAGTACACTATCTACCAATAAATTATTTAAAAATGGGTTGCTTCATTCTTTGTGAAAAGGCTAATGAGGTTCCATTTCCAAAGACAAAAACATAGCCAAGTAGTCTAATTTTCCATGGCCAACAGCTGAATATACACCCATGTATTATATTTTTGAGTATTACATTAATCTGAAAATATGTCTTTTAAATTTTAAATACCCAAAAAAATGCAAAGTGAATATAAAGTAAACATACAATACTTAGCCATCTACACTAACATATTGCCCACAAAGACAAGTAAAATACAACATACATTAAACAAATAAAAAAAAACCCCAAAATTACATTCTAAACAACACAGGACTCACACGTAACTAATGTCCCTTTACAAATAAAGCCATCTATGCAAGAATTTACAACTTACAAAATGGACCAAGCAAAATAATAATATACACAAAACCATTACTACCTAACACCTCACTATACAAACACAAAAACATTAAAAAACAAACACAAATAGCTAATCAATTTATAACATAAAAATATATTAACAATACAATATCATTTAAAAAATACTAATTAGGCATAAACACATATGCAGAAATAACAAATAAAAAAACAACAACTCACCATCATGCCTAGGACGATCCGAATCCCGCACATTAGTCACACCAACAACTTCATGCGGAATAAGGATCCGCACAGGTTCCTCCCACTCCCAATAAGACGCTATAAAGGGATGGCCACCCCCTGTTTGCCTGGCTGACTTAGCCTCCTTTGCCATCTTTGCCTTGACATGGCCCTTAATGTCATAGAATCTCTTCCGACACGTGTCCTCTGTCCTCTTCACCACACCCTCACTGTTTACTGCCGCTACTACCTTCCCCCACAGAACAGTTTTCCTGTGCGAAGGCACCTTGGCCGCATCACGCCCAAACAGCTGGTGATGATGGCGCATCAACTCATGCACCAAAGCCATATTTTCCGCATAGCTAAATTTAAAATTTCTGCCCGTCTTGGTAGTGGTGCGTGGCTGCGGAGCAACACCACCATCACTGTCACTACCACTCGAGGACACAGCAGCAACCTCACCCTCCTCCACCTCACTAACCTCCACCCCCTCACTCACCTCCTCCACCTCACTCACCTCCTCCACCTCACTCACCTCCTCCCTTTCACTCACCTCTGACTGGGACATAATAATGACAAACAACAAATAACACTAATAAAACCCCCCCACAAAACACACTCCTCCACTACCACTACACACAACACAACACATCACACCAACCACACACACACACACACACACACACACACACACACACACACACACACACACACACACACACACACACACACACACACACAATGACAATAGACTGTAACTAAAATGCACAAACACTAAAAATGACACAAACTTTAAAGAGACTACACAACAATTATCACAAGACTACTTACACACACAATACAGCACTCAACAATTGCAAGAAACCTCCAAAACTGACCAACAAATCACCAACTCCAAAACACCAACTTCCTCTCACCTCTCCACTAGCTAAACCCACGAGGCGCGGCTGGTTGGGGCATTTTTATACTAATGAGCTGAGTCACTCCTCCATGACAAACACAACCAATCACGGACGAGTGACGAAAACGAAAGTTAGAAAATAATGCGGCCGGGAAGGGACAAATACACTGCCGTGAAAAAATAATTTACGAATCCGTAAAAACCCACCAAAATACGACCGCAAATACAAGATTCGGCTGCATTCACATTAAAAATATACGAATGACATCGACATCGAAAAATACGAAAACACAAAATACGAAAGCTTAGTAAATGAGTTGTAAAAAAAAAAAAAAGTTGCAAATTAACACTACCGATGTCAGTCGTGTTTAAACTTCAACCAAATTCTGAACATTACAAATCTTAGTAAATATACCCCAATATATTTTAACTATACACACATACAAACACATATATGCATTACAGGTTGAGTATCCCATATCCAAATATTCCGAAATACGGAATATTCCGAAATACGGACTTTTTTGAGTGAGAGTGAGATAGTGAAACCTTTGTTTTTTGATGGCTTAATGTACACAAACTTTGTTTAATACACAAAGTTATTAAAAATACTGTATTAAATGACCTTCAGGCTGTGTATATAAGGTGTATATGAAACATAAATGAATTGTGTGAATGTAGACACACTTTGTTTAATGCACAAAGTTATAAAAAATATTGGCTAAAATTACCTTCAGGCTGTGTGTATAAGGTGTATATGTAACATAAATGCATTCTGTGCTTAGACTTAGGTCCCATCACCATGATATCTCATTATGGTATGCAATTATTCCAAAATACGGAAAAATCCGATATCCAAAATACCTCTGGTCCCAAGCATTTTGGATAAGGGATACTCAACCTGTATATAGTGATTGTGAAACAAAATCAATACTTAAATGCGTATAATGATTCTAACAAGTTGTTCTTATACAGATTTCACATGCACAGGTTTGTCTAGTCAAAGGAAACAATATAGTTAACTATTATATAGCACATGCACTGAATGTCGATTCATGGACCGCATGTCTGAACATGCCATATATGTAATAATCGCTACACATTGCTGAATAATATAAATGTGATTTTCTAAATGCTGTGTTTTAATGAAATTCAAATGCCATTGCATTTTTAATTTTAAATGCCCTATCAGGTGTCTATAACAGCTGTTTCACATAAATTAGTCTGCGCTGTCTCTTACATGAAGCACCCATTCACATCATATCCTGTCATGTGTTATGCACGTGTGACTAACAATGAGTTTTGTGTAAGTTAATGTTTCAAACTTAAATTGGTCCACCATGTTCAAGGTTTTTAAGTTTGACCATAGACCATTGTTTCTCTCATATATGTGGTCCACAAGGCACCCTCGGATCTTTTAAAATGTATTTTATTTGACTTATATTATTTATCAACTCCGCAATAATGGCCAGTGTTTTTCACGCCAGCTTATTTATTTATTTTATTTATTAACAGTTTCTTATATAGTGCAGCAAATTCCATTGCGCTTTACAATTGGAAATAACAATGATATAACAAAACTGGGTAATAACAAACAGTCATAGAGGTAGGAATGCCTGCTCACAAGCTTACAATCTATAGGGAAATAGGCATGGATACACAAGGATAGGTGCTTTCTATTGCATAGTTGTCCACCAGATTGCAAAAGTTCTTGGTGGGCTGTATGGTATGGTCACACAGCAATGATGAACCAGGGTCGAGAGGAAGGAAAAGTGAAGAATAAGAAGACATGTGAGGATATGTGTGGACTGTGCAGAGTGGATGCAATTTGATAGGAAGGTTTATGAAAGTTATGTGGGCGGTTCTTGAATTTGATACGCTTGCCTGAAGAGGAGAGTTTTCAAGGAAAGCTTGAAGGTTTAGAGACTAGAGGAGAGTCTTATTGTGCATGGTAGGGCATTCATCAGAGTTGGTGCAGCTCGATGAAAGTACTGCAATCGTAAATGGGAGCGAGTAATGAGTGTGGATGAGAGACGTAGATCTTGTGAAGAGCGAAGAGCTTGGGTTGGGAGATATTTTGAGCTAAGTGAAGTGATGTACTTTGGTGTAGTTTTGTTAATGGCCTTGTGTGTAAGTAAAAGTATTTTATATTGAATACAGTAAAATACAGGTAACCAATGGAGGGACTGATAGAGTGGATCTGCAGACGATGAACGTCTAGCAAGGAAGATTAGCCTCACAACTGCATTCAAGATGGATTTTAGTGGTGAGAGTCTCATTTTGGGAAGACCAGTTAGGAGACTATTGCAATAATCAATGCAGGAGATAATGAGAGCATGTATTAGAGTTTTAGCTGTGCCTTGTTTAAGGTATGGTCATATTTTGGATATGTTTTTTTAGATGCATGTAACATGATTTTGAGACAGATTGAATGTGGGGAACAAAGGACCGATCAGAGTCAAGGATGACACCTAGGCAGTGAGCTTGTGGGGTAGGGTAGATTGTCGGGTTTTCAACAGTGATAGAGATATCAGGTTGGTACCTACTATTGGCCAGTGGAAACATAATTAACTCAGTTTTTGAAATATTAAGTTTGAGTTGGCGAGATGTCATCCAGGATGAGATGGCAGAAAGGCATTCAGTGACACGGTCCAGTACAGATAGGGACAAGTCAGGGGAGGATAGGTAGATTTGAGTATCATCTGCATACATATGATACTGAAATCCAAAAGAGCTGATTAGTTTATTAAGAGATGAGGAATAGATAGAGAAAAGCAGAGGGCCCAAGACTGAGCCTTGCGGTACTCCAACTGAAAGAGGTAGCGAAGAGGAGGTAGATTCAGAGAAGTGAACACTGTAGGAGCTATTAGATTAGTAGGATAGGAACCAAGAGAAGGCTGTGCATTAAGACCTAGGGATTGCAGTGTTTGTATGAGAAGAGAGTGGTCAACAGTGTCAAAGGCAGCAGATAGATCTAGAAGAATAAGTAGTGAGTAATGGCCTTTAGACTTCATAGTGACCAAATCATTAACCACTTTAGTCAGTGTTGTCTCTGTGGAGTGTTGGGAATGGAAGCCGCCTGACTGAAGTGGGTCCAATAAATTGTGTGAGTTAAAGTGTGTGAGTCGAGTTTAGGCAAGTCTATCAAGTAGCTTAGAGAGACAGGGGAGCTGAGAGATAGGGTGGTAGTTTGAGAGAGAGTTAGGGTCAAAATTTTGTTTTTTCAAAATGGGAGTAATTACTGCATGCTTGAAGAGTGAAGGAAAAATACCAGTAAAGAGAAAGATTACAGATGTTAGTTAAGGTAGGGATGAGCATCTGATACAGAGCTTTACTTATTTGTGAGGGTAAAGGATCAATAGGAGAGATAGTAGAGAAGCAGAATGAGAAGAGTGATGATACTTCATCTTAATTTGTGGGATCAAATGAAGAGAGAGTGCCAGAGGGTTCAGGTAAAGAACTGAGCAGGTCACTGGCTGCCGAATAGCATACCATTTCATCTCGGATTTTATCAATCTTCTCCTTGTAGGAGAGTAGGAAGCAAGATCTTGTGCCTTGATGGTGGCTGGTGGGGTAGGTGAGGGAGGATTCAGAAGTGATTTAAATGTATTAAAGAGTAATTTGGGGTTAGAGGCTTGAGCAGAGATAATAGTCTGGAAATATGTTTGTTTGGCAGTGTCCAGGGCATTTCTATAAGAGTGGTAGACAGTCTTATATGTAAGGAAGTCACTTGAAATACTTATGCAATGTATAAGCACCTTCCTGTAACATTGGACCTTTTAAATACCCCTTTATTTGCCTTATAACATTTATCAACTCTGCAATAACTGGCGGGATTTAACACGGTGTAATACGCCTTTTTCATCAGTTTTTTTCGGTTAGCCATTTGATATATGCGCTGATTGTCTAAGTGGCATTTTTTTTCTTAATAGCAAATCAAATATCATTTGATTTCAATTTTATATCAAACACAATTAAAAAGGGTCAGGAACAAGGGATCTATAAAAAGGGTGTGGCCACCCGTCAAATGAGTTTGACGAAAAACAATTCTCTACTACTGTCAATTCCTGTGTTATACTTTTTAATTCTGCTGCCAAAATAAAGTACTAAAGATATATTCATTTTGGTGGACATTCATTACGAACAGTAGTAATCATAGTGCTATATTTTTGTACTACATTCTAGTCCTGGTTCTAATCCATGTAAACACCCAGAAGCTGCTTCTCACCCATGCTAAAGTATTGTGCTGCATTCCAGGTTACAAACTACTCTCTTATGGTTAGCCTATATACACAGTCTGCTATCATTATATGGAGATAATTTTGCCACACCTAGCACCAGTACCCTGAACACATAATATTCCACAGTCAAATCTCCAGTTAACTTTTACCATGCCATTCAATATGTGCCTGCAGCCACATGGAGTTTCATAACACATTCAGGGCAGTGACATGCTATGAGGTGAGACACAGCCTTTCCTGTCTTGCTTCAGTATACTCCATAGTATTGACTATATAAATTATATGAAAAATGTACTGAATAAAGTAGTCAAGGGTTGGTGGGGGTGTTGTACTGAGTCCCAGCGGATGTTGTCATTCCGAGCTTCCCTGAAAACTCTGGACCACCTAGGCAGAAGGATGAGGACCCCAAAGCAAACCCCAAGACAAGTCACCACTCATTTGGACAGTGACTAAATATTTATTAATCAGGAACATTGAGTCACTGGTGCTAAGGCTAAAATGGTTAGGCTCAGAGAGAAAGCAGCTGAATATCAGGCATTAGAAGTTAACCACTGCATACATGTAACATGAAAGAAGGAGCAGCATTAACATTGCAATAGCATCCACCAAGCCTATAAAGCATCAATCAACAACTTTGGCAATAACACCATACTGTCAGTAATGAGTGTCCACTATAATGTCCCCTTTTGTACACAAGGTGGCATGCCAGATGTTAGTAGCTTAAAGCACTATAATGTCCCGGAGGTCCAATAGCTGACCAGAAAAGTATTAATAAGCAGTAGCAAGGTAATGTCTGTAGCATCCAAAAAGGGACAGGCAATGCGTTAGTAAGCAGTAGCAAGGTAATGTATTTAGCATCCAATAAGTTAAAGGCAATGCTTTAGTAAACGATAGCAATGTAATGATTTTAGCATCCAATAAATGGCAATCACAGAGAAGGGCTGACACTGACAGTGTCTAAGTCTTTTGGCTGCCTGCTCCAGATACTGGGATGGCTGTGTGTGATCAAAATGCTTTCAGATTGGGGCTGCAAAGCCTGCTGCTAGCCCTCTGTCTTTAACCACCCCAATGCTGCTGTCACCCTGGCTGGCTGGTTTGAGCTAGGTCTGGTGCTGGTTATACCTCCGTTAATGAGGAAGGAACTAGACTTTTGACTGCTCCGGATCCTCACATTGAAATGTCACTGCTCCTGACTGAGATTGGACTGCCATTTCCCTGACAGTCTATGTTCATAACTCCCACTGGCTACTTGTGAGATGGTTAAGATGGCAGGTGCTGTTTGGGGAGAACTCTTTCACACCTTGAAGTTAGTGTGGAGCATTATGTTGCCTTATACATCAGTGTCCTCAGCCAGGAGCTAGGTGGCTACTTCTTGCTGGCTGTGACTGACTGGGGTAGGGCACCGGCTCATCAGCTCACCCCGCCACCCACTAGCTTACCCTGCAGACAGTTGTCCTGGTGCTCCTGGCTCAACCATGACTCTGGTTCCCCACAAGTAGTCTGGACCAGTCGGGTCTCTCCACATCGCCTTCCGCTCCTTTTTGACTGCTGCTCTCTCCTCGCCACCGCTCACTGTTTATGGCGTGGCTGAATAGCTGGGACTTGGGTGGTGTGACCTCACGTTGCACACCTCAGGCTCCCTCTCGTCAGGCAGGTCAGCGGCTGCAGCGCACCTTCACTCTTCTTCCCGAGGCGTCTTCTGTCACCTGCTGGCTTCCTGGGATTCTTGTCACAGTGCAGACCGGCACCTCACTCTCCCCCAGTCTCTCTGCCCCGCTCCCACTCAACTGGCCCTGCCTCCTGAGTCACAGTGGTGCTGGGATCTTCTGGGTCCTGGGGCTATCTTCCTTTGGCCATGCCGCTGACATCACTTGGTGAGGGAAACAAAAACGGGGGATGTTAACCCCTGCAGCATCAGGCCCCTCCTGATGCTGGGGGCACAGGGTCCACACAGAGGTACAGTAAACCCAGAATAGTTCAGAAAAAAGCACTGTAGTGGGGTACAACCTACATCTCCACTAAAACATTGCGTGTCCTCACGCAATTGTCCTGGTGAAAAATAAGTCCCGTACAACAGTCATTCTCATTATGATCGAGTAACCATTGTGGCATAACTTCAACATGTGACATATACAGGTTATAACATTTTAAGCAAGGATGAGCATAGGTACATATTTATACACACTGATGATGGTTCATTCTCTATACCTCAAGGGTGGAACACCTTTGGTACTTCTCTCTGATTTTCTGACCACATGGGCAGGAGCATCACTCTCTAACAGGTCAAAAGCAGGCAAGTGGTCAACTCTGCTCTCTGGGTACCTCTCAATTGTCGGTTCTGGGGCAATGGTTCCAAACGGGCTGAATGGAACTGGTCCACACATAAACAGCAATAATTAGGTGGGGTCATGAAATGGAATGCCCCTCTGCCAGATGTGAATTCTCTTGTGGTAATGCAGCAATTTCAGTGGTGCATAACTTCAGCTGATCACGGGGTACAGTGTTGATTGGTCCATCTTTCTTCATCTAGATCTGGTAGAGGTACAGGCTGTCAACAGGAACTCTGACAATAGTACAAGGGACATCTTCCCACATGCCGTTCAAACTTGCTGGACCGATAATTCTTTCTCTTCCAGACTTTATCTCCTACTTGCAGAAGCGTACCCCGGGTGTCAGTGTTATAATTTCACTCCTGACGTTGATGCAGTCACCATTTGCTTTTGGATAATCTGTCGGGCAGTCTCTATGCTCATGAACCCAATTCGTCAGAGGAAGCACAGCTTGGTCACATTATTATTTATTTATTTATTTATTAACAGTTTCTTATATAGCGCAGCATATTCCGTCACATCAGGAGTCAACACCAGATCCTTTGGTAGCTTGCCCTGTAATCCAAACATCAGGTAAAAAGGAGATAATCCGGTGGAACAGTGCTCTATGTTGTTAAACAAATATGCGAGTTCAGGCAGGATGGTGGGCTACTGGGAGCACTTTTCTACTGAGATGCTTCTTAGCATGCCGATTACAGTCTGGTTTGCTCTTTCACACAGGTCATTATACTGAGGATGGTAGGCAGTTATCCACATCTTACATCCATACAATGTGCAGAGTTCTTGAAACAGCTGGGATTTAAATGCTGGGCCTTGGTCTGTCAAGATCTGATCGGGGTACTCATACAGTCGGGCGAAGTGCTTCAAGCTCAGCTGTGGTCTTCACGGTCAAATCACATGCCGAGACAACCATGAGGATATTGCTGTAGTGGTCGGTGATGGTCAGTGTGCACTGGAATCCACTTGGACTGGGCTCCAGTTTGACGTGGTCCAAGGTGACAGTCTCCAGGGGAGAACAGATCTTTAAAGGATGCAGTGGGTCTTTTTGAGAAGTTTCAGTAGGTCTCTCCGGATTGCAGGCCACACCGTCACGGCACCACCTTTAAATGTCTGATCTCATCCCTGCCCAGAAATATCTGCGCCAGAGCACTGCTTCTGTCTTCTGGGTCCCAAAATGTCCGGATTTGTTGTGATAAGACGTAACTAGAAAGTCATCTTGCTGTTTCAGTACAACTATTCGTCTTATACTATGGTCTTGTCCAGACTTGCTTCGCAGGAGCTCGTGTAAGGGTGTGGCCACCCTTGCAAAATATCAATGCTTGTGTGGACAATGAGACCGTTTTTCACCTTGATGCGGTCACGGTGTCTGAGGAGACGAACAAGTTCTGGGTCGGCATCCAACCGCTATTGCTTAGTCAATTGGCCCTTGCGATGGACGAGATCCATCAGATCCTGTAGCACAGACCTCTCCTTCTGTATCTGTTCCCAGTCTTTTTTGCAAGTGTCAGCTTGAGGACTGTTTGGTCTTGGAGCTGTCGTGGTTGACACTGGATCAGAAACTGCAACTCATTGATTACCCTTAGACAGTTTTAACATGGGCATCTCCACGTCTTCAGCCCAGTCACCCTCTTCCTCCTCGATGTCTGCAGTAAGTAGGCGGGACAAGGCGTCATCATTGCAGTTGGATTTTCTGCTTCTGTAGGTAACGTAGCAGAAGTTGGCCAGATGGGACGACTTTAATTGTACAAAACAGGTCGGTGCTCCTCCGCCCATTCAACCAGGGATGTGCTCTGCCTCTCTTGTCCAGACTTGCTTCGCAGGAGCTTGAGTAAGGGTGTGGCCACTCTTGCAAAATTTTCAATGAACCACCTGTAGAAGCCAACAAAGCCTAGGATGCTCTGGACATCCTTCACTGTTCTGGGTACGGGCCAGTCCCACACTACCCGAATCTTTTCTGGATCTGGCTTCACCCCTTCGGTGCTGACGAAGTACCCTAGGTACTGTACCCTTAGCTTCAGTAGATGGTATTTAGATGGCTTCAACTTCAGGCCACAATTAGTTAACTGCATAAACATGTCTAGGTGTTTCAGATGCTCATCATAGTCCCTTGAGAATATAATGACATCGTCCAGATACAGAAAGACTTTCTCAAAGTTGTGGTGACCAAGGCAGTGCTCCATAACCCTTTGAAAGGTAGTGATAAAGCCCATTGGGGTAGAGAAGACAGTCTTCTGGGGCCATCCGGATCTGTCAGTACCCACTCGTTAAGTCCAGAGTCAAAAAATATGTTGCCTTTTTCAACATAGTTAAGGATTCCTCGATCCTAGGCAGTGGAAAGGCGTCCTTGTGTGTTACTTCATTCAGCTTCCTGTATTTAACACAGGCTGCCATCCTTTTTCCGAACAATTACTATTGGTGCTGCCCATGGGCTGTGGCTCTTGTAGATCACGCCAGCTTCTTTCATTTCACTGATCTTGTTTCTCACTGGTTATTACATGGCCGGTGGTACAGGCCTATGTTGTTCCTTGATTGGGGGGTTAGTCTCCATAGGGATATGGTGATGGACACCCTCTGCCTTCCGGTAGTCTGCGGGATGTTGACTGAAGGCCTTTGCATTTTCTTCGGGAGTGTCTGAGTCCCCAATTTGTATCTCGCTCCATCAGGAGGGTTCACCATTAGCCCCAACAGATTGTCCAGTCACAGTCCGCTGATGAGCTGGCAGCACATTCCCTCCAAGCATGTCTTGGAAGTTGACCTAAATGATCCTTGCTACCGGGCAATTTTTAAACAGTTGTATTAGGTAGCCATGTGGATTGAGTATAAGGGCTGGCACCATCTCCCGCACAGCTATCGCTAGAGCCCTTGCTATCGCAAATGGCTGTTGTCCATCGGAGTCGCAGGATTCGAGTATAGCCTCATAGTCCCATTCAGCTGGTCTAATCCTTGCCTTGCACCAGATAACATGTTCTGAGTTGGGCCGTAGACATCCAGAGTGATGATCAGCAATCATGGCTACTCAAACTTCTCCACGAGCATTGGCGAATTTCTCCTGTCCCTCCAGCAACTGCATTGTTTGTGACAGGAATTGACATCATATTCAATTGTCTATACAGATGAAAACATACAAACAGTGAGTTTACATAAACAGTGATTACTTCCTGTGCCTTTCATTGGCTACTTTCTATTTAAATAGAATGGGGACTCACAGTGCCCACATGTCTTGAGAAAGGCTCCTACTGAGCCAAAATGCGTTGACACTTACTGTGCACTGTGAAACTTTTAACCAACAAAAGAGATTCAAGGAAAATTCACCATTTCTTGCTCACTTGATGGTCCGGACTCCATCTTTTGTGCATTTTTTGGTGCTTTTTTCCTTTTTTTTTATATGTGGATTCAACATTTTTAAACCTTTTAATATGTTCATCTAACTTTGTCTTTGTCACCTCAATTATGGTGTTTTGTGATACATTTTTGTTTTGGCATATGGGCTGGCTTAAGCAATTGCACTTTTTTTCTCTTTGTTGGATTTGTTTGGACCTATACCCACCTGAGTCCTGGGAATGACTGCTTGAGGTTATGGTGGATTAAAGAAACCCAGATAGGATTCATCGCTAATTAATCTGTGAGTGTGGTATGCATATTGCATATGAACCTTTTCATAGAAAAAGATACCTTTATGTGCTGTTATTAATCTATACTATAATTGAGTGGGGTACGCATCTTTTCCGATCTATTTGGTGGAGGCCACACAGGGTCTCGAGACGATTAAAGAAACCTTTACATACACCATATTTGGGGCTCCATTGTGAGTCGGGGTACTCTTTCTCCCTGTCTGACCTATACGTCTTCCAATTACCTTTCTAATTCAACCTTGTGGGATCATGTTGGATTCATTTTAACTCATTCCTGACAATACTACACATTGTTTGCTTGATTGAGTTGTTTCCACATATTCTTTGGAACTGGAAACATATCTCTGAGGCATCAACAACTAAAGGAAGAAGGAAGAGGAGGGCACACTTTAAGAATACATAAGGAATGTATACTAAATGATCTATACAGGTCCAAATTCCCTATCGTTTTTGGATTCTACATTAGCCTATCCACTTCTCTCCTCTGTGAAGACTCCCTAATTCAGACCTGATCACTAGGCTGCGTTTTCGTACAGCAGGAGATCAGGTCTAAACTGAGCATGCACCGCAATGAGCAGGCACGTCGCACGGGTACAAAGCGGATCGCCGCTCAGCGATGGGTTTGTGTGAAGTATCCATTCGTACAGGTGTTCGCAAGGCGATTGACAGGAAGAAGGCGTTTGTGGGTGTCAACTGACCATTTTCTGGGAGTGGTTGGAAAAACGCAGGCGTGCCCAAGCGTAATCAGGGAGGCTTCCTAACGTCAGTTCCGGTCCCGGACAGGCTGAAGTGTTCGCAGTGGCTGGGTAAGTCCTGGGCTACTCAGAGACTGCACAAAATCTGTTTGTACAGCTCTGCTACACATGCGTTCGCACACTTGCAAAGCAAAAATACACTCCCCTATGGGTGGCGACTATGCGAACGCAGGACTGCAAAAAACCCTAGAGAGCAAACAGGTCTGAATTAACCCCTAAGAGAGGTGCAAAGCCGAGACTGACTCTTTTTAGTGTGCATGCATTCTGGAGGACTGTCCGGCAATCAAGAGTTCTCTCCTGAATGGTGGGCTTTGGCAGGTACAGTGTGTGGCACAAGTATATATACGTTATGGTAAGAACTTACCGTTGATAACGGCATTTCTCCTAAGTCCACAGGATAACATTGGGATATGATGAAGCAACAGCGGATGTGCACCAATCGGTCAAAGCTGTTCATCCTCCCAGCATGCAACGGGCCCGCCCATATATCCCCGCCTCCTAGCTCAGGCAAATCAGTTGTATTCCCAAAGCTCAAGGCAGGAGCATCATAGATAGCCCTAATCAGGCAAGAAGAACACACATGCACACCCTTCTGTACAAGAAGGAAGAGGTTAGTGAGTAAAAGAATCCTCAAATCAGGTGCGTCAGGTTGGGATCCCTGTGGACTTAGGAGAAATACCGTTATCAATGATAAGTTCTTACCATAACGTATATTTCTCCAGCAGGGTCCACAGGATAACATTGGGATTTCTCAAAGCAATTTAGTGGTGGGGACGCTCCTGATAGGACAGGAGAATCCTTCGACCGAATTCAGCATCGTGAGAGGCAAAGGTATCCATGGCATAATGGGGGTCATTCCAAGTTGTTCGCTCGTTGATGATTTTCGCTATGCTGCGATTTGTTGCTAATTGCGCATGCGCAAGGCAAGCAGGGCGCATGCGCTTAGTTATTTAACTAAAAACTTAGCAGTTTTGTTGTGGATCCTGCGGCGCTTTTCAGCCGCACTGCTGATTGGTGAATGATTGACAGGAAAGGGGCGTTTCTGGGTGGTAACTGAGCATTTTCCGGGAGTGTGCTAAAAAACGCAGGCGTGTCAGGGAAATATGCGGGAGTGTCTGGAGAAACGGGGGAGTGGCTGGCCGAACGCAGGGCGTGTTTGTGACGGCAAACCAGGAACTAAACGGACTGAGCTGATCGCAATTTGTGAGTAGCTCTTGAGCTACTCAGAAACTGCAAAGAATTATTTATTAGCAGTTCTGCTAATCTTTCATTCGCTATTCTGCTAAGCTAAGATACACTCCCAGAGGGCGGCGGCCTAGCGTGTGCAATGCTGCTAAAAGCAGCTAGCGAGCGAACAACTCGGAATGAGGGCCAATGTCTAATGAGTGTGTTAATGGAAGATCATGTGGCTGCCTTACATATCTGTTCTGCTGAAGCACCACGTTGTGCTGCCCATGATGGACCTACCTTACGAGTAGAGTGAGCAGAGACATTAGCCGGAACAGGGAGATCAGCTTGAGAATATGCTTCTGAAATCGTCATCCGAAGCCACCTTGCCAGTGTCTGCTTATCAGCAGGCCATCCTCTCTTGTGAAATCCGTAGAGAACGAAGAGAGAATCTGTCTTTCTGATGGCACTAGTACGATCCACGTAGATCCTTAAGCATGGACTACGTCCAGCGATGAATCTCTCGCAGAAAGGCCCGGTACCTGGAATGCTGGGACTACAATTTCTTTGTTAAGGTGAAATTTAGACACAACCTTGGGAAGATACCCAGATTTAATTCTAAGAACAGCTCTATCTGGATGAAAGATCAGAAATGGAGGATGACATAACAATGCCCCTAAATCTGATACTCTTCTAGCTGATGCCATGGCCAGTAGAAAGAGAACCTTAGCTGTCAACTATTTAAGATCCACTTTATTAAGTGGTTCAAATGAGGCAACTTGAAGGACTAAATTTAAGTCCCAAGGCACTGTAGGAGGAACAAAAGGAGGTTGAATGCGCAGCATTCCCTGGAAAAAAGTATGCACATCCTGTAAATTGGCCATTTTCTTTAGGAACCATACAGTCAATACTGACACTTGCACTCTCAAGGAAGCCACCTTCAAACCTTTTTCCATTCCTGCCTGAAGGAATGCTAGGACCCTGAAAACTCAAAAAGACCTAGGGTCCATTCAGTGATAAGTGCGAGCTGAGGAAGGTTTCCTTGCTCTGAGCATTTTTGACTTACCTGTTGTGAGAATCCTCTTGACTTCAGGATAAAAGTTTCAAGAGCCACGACATCAAAGACAGTCAATCCAGATGTCTGTGATAACCAGGACCCTGCATCAGTAGATCTGGACGTTGAGGGAGCAGGAGTGGATCATCCATCGACATTCTCTGCAGATCTGTGTACCAATGTCTTCTGGGCCAAGTTGGAGATATTGGTATCACGGCACCCTTTCCTTGCTTAATCTTTCTCACCACCCTGGGTAATAAGCTGATTGGAGGAAATATATAGGCCAGATGAAAGTCCCATCTCACTGACAGGGCATCCACAAAGATCGCTCTGGGATCCTTTGTTCTTGACCCATATGCAAGAACTTTGTTGTTCTGATGGGACACCATGAGATCTATCTCTGGCAACCCCCACTTGTCTACTATAGTCTGGAAGACCTCCGGGTGTAGAGCCCATTCGCTTGCTTGAATGGCGTGTCGACTGAGAAAATCTGCTTCCCAGGTTAGGGCTCCTGGAACGAACACTGTGGACAAGGCAGGATGATTACGTTCTGCCCACTCTAGTGTGTGACTTACCTCCTTTATGGCTTTTTGGCTGCGAGTTCCTCCCTGATGGTTGAAGTACTTTACTGCCGTTGTATTGTCCAAGCGGATCTGAACTGTTTTTCCGTGAAGAATGTCCTTTGCCTGAATCAGTGCCATGTATATGGCCCGAAGTTCCAATATATTTATTGGCAGGCATCCTTCTTCCTTGGTCCATTGTCCCTGGAAACAAAACCTTCCCAACACTGCTCCCCAGCAATGGAGACTGGCATCCGTTGTCAGAATTTCCCAATATCATATCCAAAAGGGTCTCCCCTTGTCCAGATGGGATGTCTCTAGCCACCAGGCTAATGACCTTCTTACTTCAATTGTAAGGACCATAGTCTGCGTTTTTATCATCTGATTCCATATGGCAAGGATCAGATGCTGCAGAGGCCTCGAGTGTAACTGTGCATACTCCACCATGTCGAATGTTGACACCATCAATCCCATCACACATTGCTATATGAATGGATACCTTTTGACTGTGTAGCAACTCCGGAATCCTTGACTGAACTTTGGATATCTTGTTCAGATGTAAAATTACTCTCTGAAGGCTTGAATCCAGTTTAGCCCCAAGTGAGTCCTCTGCTATGACGGAACCAGAGACAATTTTGCCCAATTTATGAGCCACCCGTGCTTTTGCAAACACGTTATTGTCTGTTGCAGATGACATAGGAGCAATTCCTGCGACTGTGCCAGGATCAATAGATCATCGCGGTATGGAAAAATTCTTATTCCCTGCTCGCGGAGATAAGCTGCCATTACCACGATAATTTTGGTAAATACTGTGGGGGCTGTGGCTAACCCAAAAGGTAGGGCCTGGAACTAAAAATGTTGGAGGAAAGCGAACTTGAGATAGCACTGATGGGACAGTGCTATAGGAACATGTAGGTAAGCATCCTGGATATCCAGGGATATGATATAATCCCCTGGCTCCATGGCCAAAATGATGGAACATCATATGAAACTGAGGTATCCAAATGTACTTGTTCAGCACTTTGAGACTGAAAATGGGCCGGAATTACCGATTTGGCTTCTGAACTAGAAACAGGTTGGAGTAAAAGCTATGTCCTCGTTGTGCAGGAGGAACTGGAATGATTACTCCTGACTGAAGCAATTTCTGAACTGCCTCTTGCAAAGCCCTGGCCTTCGTCTCTACCTGAGACGGGCTAGTACAAAAAAAAACTTTGAGGCGGGTGCTTCTTGAAGGCAAAAGCATAACCTAGAGATACCGCTTCCTGCACACATGCATCTGTTGTAGACTGCTGGCAGATCTGTGTAAACGGAAGAAATCGGCCCCCACCCTGGGATCCCCCAGGTGGAGGCCTGCACCATCAAGCTGATGGCTTATTTTCTGTTTTACCAACTGGTCCCCTGGTAGCCCAATGCTTTTTAGTTTTACCAGACTTTGGGCTGTTTGCCATCACTTTTTGTTTTAGCTTTTCCCTGAGACTGAAAGAGCCAAAAAGCTGGAACTTTAGGTTTGAATTTGTATGTGGAAGGAAACTTTACCTTCTTGGAGTCTGCTTCTGACTCCAAAATATCTGTCAATTCTTTACCGTAAAGAATATCTCCAGAAAAAAAAGCAAAGATTCCAAAACCTTCTTAGATTTTAAATCAGCTTTCCACTTATGTAGCCAAACTGCTCTATGAGCAGCTATTGTTGAAGCTGATGCCCTGGAGGCAATAGTACCCATATCCAATGCTGCTTCTTCCAAGAACATCACAGCCTGTTTTATATGTGCTATATGGGATTTTTGCTCTCTAGATGCCATTGAAAAATCCCCCTCTAATGCATCAGCCCAGGTAGCCACTGCCTTTGCCATCCAAGCTGAAGCCATGGCTGGCCTTATGACTGCCCCAGACAGGGAAAAAATGTTTTTTGAAATACCATCCACTCGCCTATCCGTGACATCATTTAATGATGTTGAAGGCAGAGGTAATGTAGATTTTCACACATCGAATTACATGCGTATCTACCTTGGGAGCCACCTCCCTTTTTAAACAATCCCCAGCTGGAAGAGGATAATTGGAATTCCATTTCCTATGAATTCTAAACTTCTTATTGGGCATAGCCCAAGCCTCTTCCATGATTTCTGTCAGCTGATCTGACCCCATAAACTCAGTCTTAACTGTTTTGTGACATTTAACCACAGGTGCCTTGGTTTTTAACACAGGCTCTGCTGAATCCTCTAAGGACAGAATGGCTTTCATTGCTTTAATTAACTCTGCTATATCCACTGAGCTGAGGCCTTCCTCCTCCTCTTCATATGCTGAAGCAGAGTTTATTGAGCTTTCATCCTCCGATGAATCCTCATCTGAAACATGTGTAGCCTGTGAGGATGAGGATTTACTTACCACTGGCTTATCAGCTTGTTTCTTTTGAAAAACTGCTGCTGGAAGTGATAAACCGCAGGTTGGAAGCTGCATGTAAGGGTTAATCATGTAACCTATCCCTGGCATAGGAGTTGGAATTATCCATTCAGCTTTACTGGATGTCTGTGTAAACATAGCCCAAGGTGGATCAACCTGCACCTGAATCTGCCTTGTATTTTTCAAGAGACCCTGGTGAAAGCTAAAAATTTTTGCAGACAAACCATCCTGAATCAGATCCTGAGAGGTTAACCCAGCTTTGCAAGACAAACATGTTATGAGTGTTCATGTTGTTGTGAGTGTATCTTCCTCACCTTTGCCGCTCTTAGACATGATAAATTATCAACACTTCCATGGTGTACTACACAATTTGTGACTGTAATCACTTTAAGCTTTTTAAAGTGACATACAATCCGACCGTACCCTGCTATGCACCAGCATGGAGGATCAGAATAGAAAAAAACTGACAGAATATATAGTAAAGTCAGCAATCACACTAGCAGTCAGTCACATGTTATATATTAGTATAATAAGAAATATGAGCACATCAGCAACTACAAATACATTTCCAGTATGTAGGAGAACATATTACTGAATCTTACACTTATCTAACTATTCGTACTCAAGAGGTAGATAGAGACTTAGTGCTGTATTACCCATACTCAGAGTGGGATACAGGGAGACTCACCCCGCTTCCAAGACTGATCAATACTATTGCAAATGCTGAGTGGATCCAGATGCTACTAGTGTACACTGCCACTCCATGAACCTATAGTGAACACAGATGCACCAGTCACACAGCCGCCTATGCTGCGACTGGGTCCCCTTCGTATACAGCATCTCAGATGGAAGCGGGAAAACAGTTCATGGCAGGAGACTCGGAGGAAACTGGTCAAGAACCGGGGGAGGGGCGATCAGGAGAGTGTCTGACTCCCCACTGCTGACATCAACCCTAGGGATCGTGGCCTCATACTATTCCTGGAGCCTATGATCCCTAAGGCCTAGCGCTGGTGCACCCGAGGTGGCAGCCACGTCAGCAACTGTTTGGTAGTCTCCTCCCAAAATAGTGTGGCTGTGTCCGTATTCCTTTTCTAAGCGGAACCAATGCCTTACCTTCTCCCCGTGCTCCTGCTACAGCCTGGTAATGTCTGCTGGACCTGCTAGTATATCCGACACAGACGCCCGCCGAAACAGCACTGTACTCGTGGGTAAGCATTGTCATGACCAGGCGGAGAATTGTTGGAGCAACTCTTTCTAAGGTATGTATAAGACGCCTTTTTAGAAAGATCACTCAAGACTATAAAAATAAAATAAGAAAGCTTAGGGCTGCAAAAAAACAGCAGCCCTCTGACCATGGTCCAATTCCTGCCACACCAAACAAAAAACTGATTTGCCTGAGCCAGGAGGTGGGGATATATGGACGGGCCCGTTGAATGCTGGGAGGCTGAAAAGCTTTGACCGATTGGTGCAAATCCGCTGTCACTTCATCATATCCCATTGTTATCCTGTGGATAACCTGTGGACCCTGCCGAAGAAAATGACGTTTTTCTGATAAAGTGCCACTGACTTGCCTCTCCCTAAATGTTGGGAGGTATGCCTTAAGCTAGGCACACACTGGGCCGATATATCAGAACCTGGGTACACATTGAGCAATGTTAATGAAGGACAGAACAATCACTGTTCTGTCCTTTATTAGCTTACATGTTGTTTCTAGCAATATCATCAGGTTTGATGTGCAGCACATCAAACCTGACCTTGCTAGCAACTGCGGCCATCCGCATATTGGGCATACAAATTGCCCGATATGTGTCGATGTGAGCGATATGTCAGTCAGATTCACCGGATTAGACATATCACTCAGCGTGTACCCAGCTTTAGTATTTTACCATACTGAGAGGTGTCATGGAATAAGTGTCATTATTATAGTCATGAAGGATAACACCACTCAAAAAAGAGTCTTTTACTTTTGATGAAGTGCGAACATTCATCTGAATGAGAAGTTCAAAAGGAAGAGGCAACACCTTTCTGGCTTGTTGATTATAAGATTGATACCAGAACACTTGGGACTATCATAGCAGCTAAGCAAGAGTACTTTATAGTTATTTTGTTTTCCACCCATAACACCTTGCCAGTACTGACCCAGAGACCCCTCTTTATTGTATATGTACATTTTTAAATGATTCTCACATGGTCACGCATGAACCTCTCAGTCCTCATCTAACTTGCAGGCACCCAGCAACGTGGGGCTCCAGCATAACTGCTAAAGTAGCCAGAACAGAACAGGAGGATAGCAGGGAGAGAAAATAGGATTTTAATTACCTACCAGTAAATCCTTTTCTCGTAGTCCGTAGAGGATACTGGGGTCCATTTAGTAGCATGGGGTATAGACAGGTCCACTAGGAGCCGTGGGCACTTTAAGAATTTAATAGTGTGGGCTGGATCCTCCCTTTATGTCCCTCCTACCAGACTCAGTCCAGGAAACTGTACCCGAGGAGATGGACATACTTTGAGATAGATAAGGATAGTGGTGAGATTCTGAACCAGCACACACAACAAGAGGAAAGCCAAGCTAAACAAACTTGAAACAGGAACAGCAATGGCTGAACCAACAATACTTAACCAAGTAACAGTGCAGGAAGAACGAAGCACTGGGCGGGCGCCCAGTATTCTCTACGGACTACGAGAAAAGGATTTACTGGTAGGTAATTCCTATTTTCTCTTACGTCCTAGAGGATACTGGGGTCCACTTAGTACCATGGGGATGTACCAAAGCTCCCAAACTGCGTGGGAGAGTGCTGAGGGTCCTGCAGAACTGATTGGCCTCTGAGGACCTTCAGTTTGGTCATAGTATCAAACTTGTAGAACTCAGCAAACGTGTTCGAACCTGATCAAGTAACTGCTCGGCAGAGCTGTAAAGCTGAGACACCCCGGGCAGCCGTCCAGGAAGAACCTACCGACCTAGTAGAGTGGGCCTGTACAGATTTTGGACATGGCAAACCTGCCGAGGTATAAGCATGCTGGATAGTAAGTCTGATCCAGTGTGCAATTGTCTGCTTTGAAGCAGGACACCCAATCTTATTGGGATCATAAAGAACAAACAGCGAGTCCGTTTTTCTGTGACGAGCTATTCCTTTCACATACACCTTCAAAGCCCTCACAACATCCAAAGACTTTGAAGAAGCAGAAGTGTAGGTGACAACTGGAACCACAATAGGTTGGTTGATGTGAAAAGCAGACACCACTTTAGGAAGAAATCGCTGACGAGTTCTGAGTTTAGCCCTGTCCTCATGGAAATTAAATAGGGACTTTTATGAGACAAAGCCCCCAACTCCTACACATCTTGCTGAAGCCAAGGCCAACAGTGTGACGGTCTTCCACGTAAGATACAGTATTGTATGTCCACCTCCTGTAACGGTTCAAACCAGTCCGATTGGAGGAACGGTAGCACCACGTTGAGATCCCAAGGTGCAGTAGGAGGCACAAAGGGAGGTTGGATGTGCAGAACACCTCTTGAGAACGTCTGGACCTCAGGGAGAGAAGCTAATTGTTTCTTAAAGAAAATGGACAAGGCCGAAATCTGGACTTTTAAATGAGCCCAGACACAGGCCCACATCCCCACCTGCCTGCAGAAAAAGCAGGAAATGTCCCAGATAAAATTCCACCGCAGAATAATTTCTGCTCTCACACCAAGAGACGTATTTCTTCCAAATACGATGGTAATGCTTAGACATTACCCCCTTCCTGGCTTGGATCATAGTCGAGATAACCTTGTTAGGGACATGTCAGGAATCAGCATTTAGTGGCATCTCACTTACCAGCGCGCTGGTGTGCAGGACTCCGGAGGTCACGGCCCCAGTCTGCGGCTGCATGAATGCTCTGTCCGCGGGCATGGTGCCCATTGTCATTGTGTACCCACCATCTGTGCGGCATGGGCGCCGCCATGACACTTGCGGTCAGCTGACCTGCAAACACTCAATCCTGTGCTGTGTCTGCACACATGATTCAAGCATCCAATTCCTGCTGACCAGGGGGTATAAATCCAGAACATCGGCTCAGTCTCATTGCCTTGAACAATGCGTCACATCCAGTGTACAGCGTCTCCTGGCTCCAGTCTTCTGTCTCCAGTGATTTCCTTGCTCCAGTGTCTCCGTGGAACTACAGGCTCTAGCCATCCAGCTCCTTCCACAGTCAGCTTCCACCTCTGCATGCAGTAAGAGACTCTCTCCAGGTGCTGCTTTACCATTCTCACCTGTGTGTTGTTTATCTGCATTCAGCACTGTGCTATTCCATCTGGCACTTAAAACAACCAGCTTGCATTTTACAAACTGTCTCCTGCTTTGGCCTTGCTTGGCTTTGTGGACTTATGATTATATACAGACTGTGTGAATTCATTGCTGTTGGTTTCCAGACCAATCACCGGAGGTTACTATTGCCTGTGTTCACTCCCGTGATCGTAGGGCGTATAGATAACAAGTATCTATAAGCCGTGCGATTGGACTGCACGTGAGTGTGATATGCGGCGTAACGTGATACCATTTGCATAATTTTGCACAATTGCATCATCATTCGCGTTGTGTTAGCATACACAGACGTGATTTGCGTAAAGTAAAGGAATTTTTCGCTGACTCTCTCTCAGGAAATATTCCTGGTGGACATTCATTGGAAAGGGTGATCGATAAGGTGTTTCTCACCCAAGAAAATTCCAGTGGATGAAAACCAAAAAGATCAGGCTTTCAACCTCCACTGAAAAAGGTGGGGTATTGATTTATTGCTGTTAATACTTCATAATTCCAGTGCTGAGGGGTCTGGTAGGGTCCTCACTGGGTACATGGGAAATCACTACAGGAGTGGGCCGTGGTACTGTCCAGCGGAGCAGGAGTGGGTGAAAAGCGCTCGGAGGAACTTTTCACCATCATCTCGCGTGGGCCATTTGGTGTTTGTGTTTAAAAAGTCCACAATGGGAGCCAAGTGGGCACACGAAGGACGTTCAGGAGCCAGGGTTCAGGCTGAGGAGCAGAGGCCGAAAGGGTCCACTCAGTATATTAGGTGTAAGAAGTATGGTCCTTACACGGAGGCTTTTTGTAATGATTGAGTACGTATGAATGGTGAAATATAATTTCCAGTGATTGGTGGTTTTGATCCTGAGGTATTGCAGGTAATATGAAAACAAATGTTTAACCAGTCATATAAGACAAGAACGAAAACATAATAACTGTTTGAACTTGTAGCAACAATAAGTAAGTAAAAAGAGAAAGCAAGTACACCTCCATATGTAGATGTGGAAGCAGTTACAGCCAGTATACAAACTATAGAAAATAATAAAAATAAAAATATGAAAATAATAAATGTAACCTATATATGTACTAATGAATGTCAAAGTTTTATTTAGGAGGAGAAGGTGACCCGACTGGTTTCAGCCATTACTCATGCACTCAGAGGAGTAATATCCAACCGGTAAAAGAGGAGCTGTAGCCTGCAGGGGAAGTGGCTGAGACCAGTGGAACTAGTAAGTATGGAGCCATTCAAGTACATATATAGTAAGAAAGATCACAGGTAAACACTAATTCGGCAAATGGGAGTAACGAAAGAAGTGCAACATTACCCTTTGACAAAACCTGCTGAAGTTACGATTGGGCCTCTATGATGCTAATCCCTTTTCTTTTTTCCTAGCAGCAGTGGCCCCTGACTAACTTAATCAATAGAGATTTTGTTATGTAAATTGAAATGTGAAATACATATATTGTATTCCCGCTCAGGAAGTACAAGGTATGTTAGATACTCCTCAAAGACTAATGTTGCATTCCACTGTTCTAGATTCATGTCCATCACAGGTAAAGAAAATTATCTCACAGATACCGGGTTCCCTATGAACTAAGGATGGACAGGACAGTGGATTGATGGCTGGGGTAGTCCCAGTAGTGATACAGCAAACACAAGATTTAAGGGGGTAGACCAAGTAGTTAATCAATTCCCCGTAGTGCCCAATCCAGTTGTCATTTTAATAAAATCCTCTCCACCTCCACAAACTTTACTGTCACCAACCTCTATTCTGTTTTTCTTAACAGTTTCCTCTTCAGCTTTGCGTTCACAAATGGGGTACAATACATTGACCCGATTCTCCCAAGTGACAGCCTGAGTATTTTCTCCCAAGCCCGACATGACTGTTTACAGTCCTTTCAGTCTGAGAATGGGTCGGTGCTAATACAATATGTTGATGACTTGTTATGCGCTGATTCATTTAAGTCGTCCCTGGCAGATACGAAACAGTTTCTGTTTCATCTCTTCCAAACAGGACACAAGGTCTCAAGGGGAAAACTGCAATTTTGTAGGACAAGGGTGAAATACCTAGGACGTAGTACTGGTACATGATTTGACAAATTCATACACCACATGCCATATCGGTCCTTCAAAATTTCTGCCCGAACCCGGTATGTCTCATCAGCACAATAGCACCAGTATATTACTGCATGTGCCTTGTAATGCACAAAGAGTGGGAGGATGAGAATACTGGTGAAGGGAAATTTTGTATAGACACTGATATGCATGATGGTATGGAATATCTGAGTCAGACCTTTACTATGAGACCAGACATAAGTGACAGCCCGTTGGTGAACGCAGACCTGATCTTTTTTTCTTTTTCCTCTCCTCTAGAGATGTTTTTACTCTACACTGCAAGCACAACAATTAAATTGAGATGCAAATTTGTGTTCCCTACAGGAAAAGGAGGTCTGGAAGGCGAAGGGGTATGGTCAGGAGTCCTCAGGACTCTGGAGAGATGGACAAGGTAAGCCAGTGGCACCCAGGGCATATCTCCCAAGCCTAGCTGAGGCAGCACATGGTCTGACTCACCTAGGGTAATGAAGGTATGTGCACCAGGGTTCTCTTCTCAGTCTTACTTGCATGAGGAAGAACACTGGTAAAGTAGCACTGACAGAGCCATCCCATACTCCTCCTGCAGACGGACCTTTTCAGGTAATACAAATCGACTTCGTACAGTTAACACCCTGTAGGAATTTGAAATATGTATTGGTGTACACTGATGTTTTCTCAAACCTGGTAGAGGCATTTCCTGCAACCACAAATACTGCTGTGTTTACTGCAAAGAAAATTGTGCAGAAATTTGTGTGTAGATATGGCATCCTTAGGAGTAGGAGCAAAGTGATAGCTTGAAACTGGACTATTGTGGTCATAGACACTGCCACTAGTGTTCTGTAGCATCGGAACCACTCCCAGATCCCCACTTAATGAATCACCTGCTATGAATTTTTTTTTTTGGAAGACAACCTCATGTCATGATCGATCCGCACCATGATCAGAAATACACCAATGAGGTGACAGTACAGTACTTTACCGAGATGAGCCAGCATTTGAGAACTTAACAAAAGGACTTGAAACTGTTGATTCCTGATATGCCGACTACTTGCTGTCTTGATTGTGAACCAAGAGACAGTGTGATTTTTACGCTCAGATTGCCTAATAGACAGGTGGGAAGGACCATACCAAGTTTTGTTGACAGCACGATTCCAGTGAAAGTAGCCAAGAGAGAGACATGGGTCCATGATTCCCATCGCAAGAAAGTTGTTAGTCCAGAAGGAACTTGTAAAGGGAGTGAAGTCGCAGAAATATCACCCGAGAATCTGTTCCTTGAAGACTGAGAGGCGGCACTGTTGAACACTACCTGAGCGTACGAAAGGATTACAAAAATACCAATCGTTGTAATGGATTTGCTATAAGCAAGATTTGTTTTGTTCTGTCTTTCTTTTTCTCCGTTGATAAACATTTTTTTCAGGACATTCTATTTTTGTGAGGTTTCATGAGGAGTCGAGTGAGGGACTGGAACTGGTTCTGGAGAATGGAGTGATGTCTTTATAGGAGCCCAGGATCATCCTGTCACTTTGTGTAAAGCCAGAGAAAATCAAAGGTCTGGTAGTTACGGAGTTCGGAGGTAACGTGATAGGCTATTGTCTGAGGAATACTGTATTTTGTAGTTACTGCGACCCCATAATTGAAGATGAGTGCATCCAAAGATGTCAGTCTAGCAATAAGGCAGCATTTGACAGACATCCCTTGAGTGATTACCACTCACTAGTGGGTAAGGTCTTAAACCAAACGGAATGTTGGCTGTGCTCACAGGTACCTCTAAGACAAAATAATGTAGGGTTAGTGCCATATTCTTTAGAGTTAGCTGAGGTACTTGAATGACATGGAAAGGGGGGGGGGGGACCGGTGGACAAGGAACATAATATAACTAGACCCCCCTAGTCTTAAGATCCACCAGTACCACAGATACATCCCTGGTATGTTTAAATCTCACCAATTTCAGGAAATAAGGAAATAGGGAGGTAATCAGGAACAATCAGACAATGGCCTATTCAAATATAGCAGATAAAGAGCTCATTAATATGTGGAAGAAAAGTTTATGAGTGGCTCTCCCCGAACTCCGAAGGTTTATGTTATCTAGGAAGGACACTACCTGAAATAATAACCCTTGGTCAATGATGAAACAGACCTAGCATACAATCCAGAAATGGAAACAATGTTCAGGGAATGATAGGAATATATATCATGAAAATTTTTATGTCTCTTTCACTTGTTTTCTCCCTCTACCCAGCAAAACCTCTATCGAATCCGAACATCAGTGTACAAATACGTAGGTACATGTATGTATGCAACGTTCATTCAAATCAGACATCATAGGCCATAGCACTGTCCCTGCATACTCTATAGGTTGAATGTTGTCCCACACCCAACCAGTGGTCTCGTGACCGCCGAGTGCATATAGAGGATGTCCCGTCCTCTTACCTGTCTTCCCCAACTATGGTCAATGTCTGATTTGCAAAATGAATACATTGGTGTGTCTAGGTCACCAATTATTGTTTTATTTTATTTTTGTAATTATGTTTAGTGTAACAGTTATGACAGTTATTGTCTACTGTCAAAGGGTGGACTGTCGAAGTAAAAAATATTACATACACAGAACATACAAACTCCAGAGAGGTCTCTGTTCGTGCGCATACACGCAGTGTGCACAGGATATACGGTAGCATACGCATCCACACAGACAAGCCACAAAGATATATTCAACACATATTTCATACACTTAAATTACACATAGACAAAACATGTCAAGCACCAGACATTATAATGTATTTATATATTAGAGTGTAACATCAGATATATATGTATTATTGGAACGGAACAAGTTAAATATATCATGCTTAGTGTCAAAATGATCAGGAGAATGTGTGTATTAATTTGATAGCTATGGGTAAATTGTAGCACATTGCAACGTTTAGTTATGATTAACTGTATGAAATCTAAAGTCACTCTTATTAGAACAAAGAACTTCCTGAAGACAGCATGTGTGTAGCAAAAACCAGTGGCAAACCCCTATAACTGCATCTTGAAACTGGACGTTGCTTGCATATGAACTGACCAATAACACATCATGAATGAGAGACCTCCCTCCCCTGGACCAATAGCAGAAGACTCAGCCCCAGACATGTACCTCCCCCAATACATAGTATATAAGTATTTCCCCTCACCCAGGATGCTCTGTTGGTGCAGATTATAAAATGGAGACGAATGTTCACTGAGCATGGGGAAGCGTATGTATATTGGCTGTAACTGATTCTTTTGTAACTGTAACTGCTTCTTGTGTAATTGTAACTCTGTAACTATATATATACACGTTATACCTGATGATATACTGTACTTATGTTATTTTGTATGCATACCCCTTTTAATATCAAATATATATATATATATATATATATATATATCTCTCTGAGCGTTGGACCTCAGCTTACAATGTGTGCGACTGCTTGCTTTCTCTTAAGGGATATAGTGTTGCTACGTTCAGTGCACTTTTATCATATATGGTAATAAGATGCGCCTTGCGTCCGCAGTATAAACGCTGGCATTGAAATGTTTATTTAGAAATAATTTAAAATTTACACCCTTCTTGGCCATCTCCGGAGCAATGAGTACTGCTTGAACCTTTTCCCTTTTTACTCTCTTTGGAATTCTTGGGATCAGAGTAAGTGGAGGAAACACATACACCATCTGATAGACCCATGGAGTCGTCAGGGCATCTACCGCCACCGCCTGTGGGTCTCTCGTCCTGGAAAAATACTGCTTCAGCTTCTTGTTGAGCTGAGAGGCCATCATGTCGATCTGTGGATATCCCTATTAACTTGTCAAGCACCTGAACACTTCCGGGTGAAGGCGCCTCTCCCTCGGGTGCAGGTCATGTCTGCTGAGGAAGTCTGCTTCCCAGTTGTCTACTCCCGGAATGAAGACCGCTGACAACGCCACCGCATTTCTTTCTGCCCAGAAGAGAATTCTTGACACCTCTGACATTGCTGCTCTGCTATTCATTCCACCCTGTCGGTTTATGTACGTCACTGCTTTCACATTGTCCAACTGATCCAATCTTGAAGAAGATGTGAGGCCTGTAAAGGGCGTTGTATATGGCCCTGAGTTCCAGAATGTTGATTGGAAGAACGACTTCCTGACTTGACCATCTTCCTTGAAGCTGCACCCCCTGAGTGACTGCTCCCCAACCTCTCAGGCTTACGTCTGTGTTTAACAGAATCCAGTTCTGAATTCCAAACCTCCGACCTTCGACGAGGTGAGAAGTCTGTAGCCACCACAGAAGGGACATCCTGGTTTTTGGCGACAGACGGATCCTCTGGTGCATATGAAGATGCGATCCGGATATTTGTCCAACAGATCGAGCTGGAAGGGGCTTGTGTGAAACCTTCCGTATTGAAGAGCCGTAAGAGGCCACCATTTTCTCTAGAAGACGAATGCACAGATGCACCGACACCTGGGTTGGCTTCAGGACGTCCCGAACCACCGACTGGATCACCAATGCCTTCTCCAACGGAAGGAACACTTTCTGCGACTCCGTGTCCAGTATCATTCCCAGGAATGAGAGCAGTATCATTCCCAGGAATAGGAGCCTCCTTGTTGGCTCTAGGTGAGATTTCGAAAGTTCAGAATCCACCCATGATCCTAGAGGAGTTTGGTTGAGAGACCAATGCTGTCCAGCAACCTTTCGACGGACGGTGCTTTTATCAGGAGATCGTCCAGGTACGGAAATATGTTCACTCCCTGTTTGCAAAGTAGAAACATCATCTCTGTCATCACCTTGGTGAACACCCTCGTGCCGTGGACAGACCAAAGGGTAGGGCCTGGAACTGGTCCAGTCCTGCAGTGCAAACCGTAGATAAGCCTGATGAGGTGGCCAGATCGGAATGTGAAGGTACGCATCCTTGATATCCAGAGACACTAGGAATTCCCCCTCCTCCAGACCTGAGATTACCACTCTCAGAAATTCCATCTTGAATTTGAACACCCGTAAGTACGGGTTCAAAGACTTGAGATTCAGAATCGGTCTTACCAAACCGTCTGGTTTTGGTACTACGAACAAGTTGGAATAGTACCACTTGTTGAGCAGATGAGGTGGAACTGGAACAATGACCCGTGTCTGTATCAGTTTTTGGATGGCATACTGTAAAGTTATACTTGCCTCTTGTGAAACTGGCAAGTCTGAGTTGAAGAATCTGTGAGGTGGGAGCTCTTGGAACTCCAGTCTGTAGCCTTGGGAAATAAGATCTATGACCCAGGGATCCTGGCATACACTTGACCAGATCTGACTGAAGAATTGTAGTCGGGCTCCCACCTGACAGTCTTCCAGGCATTGCGGTCCACCGTCATGCTGAAGGCTTTGAGGAAGCAGAGCCTGATCTCTGTTCCTGAGCACCTGCAATTGCTGGTTGTGTGGTTTACCTTTAGCGCCGCTGGAGGACGTAGAAGCACCTCTGGATTTGCCCTTGAACTTGGGCGTCCGAAAGGATTGTAACTTAGAATCTGAATAAGTCTTCTTGGTTGGGTGGGCTGCGGAAGGAAGATACGTAGACTTACCCGCAGTAGCTGTGGAGATCAATTTGTCTGGTAGGCCTTCCACGCCTTTTCTGGAGTCTGCGTCAGCAGTCCACTGGCGTAGCCACAAGCCCCTGCGTGCCGACACTGCCATAGCGGTGGTGCATGCGTTAAGCAAGCCTATCTCTTTTATGACTTCCACCATAAAGTTTGCAGAGTCCTGTATATGCTGCAGGAGTAAAACATCCCCCCTAGACAAGGCCTTTTGCAATGGCTTTTGTGATCCACGCACATGTAATAGTGGGTCTTTGGGTCACCCCAGCAGCTGTGTACAATGATTTGAGTGTAGTCTCAATGTTACGATCAGCCGTGTCTTTTAGGGAGGCTGCACCAGGAACAGGCAATACAATTTTTCGTGACAGCCTAGAGACTGATGCGTCCACTATCAGTGGATTTTCCCATTTTTTCCTATCCTCCGGAGGAAAGGGAAAAGATGAGAGCAACCTTTTAGGGATCTGAATTTTTTTTATCAGGATTAACCCACGGTTCTTCAAACAGGGTATTCAATTCCTTTGACGATATTTTGCAACAATTATCTCACGGCGCTAATAGTAACTGGTTTAAATAAACCAAAGAATAAAGCACATATATATTCTTCAGCTGCTGAGTGTTATTATGCTTGTGTAGGCATAAACTAATCGGGTCTCCTAGTCACACAGGAGAACCAATTGAACAAATATTGCAAGACACTCTGCGCTAATCAGATCTAACAGGCTTAAGAAATTAGAGTGAATTCACATGTGTATAATAAAAAACATTTATTCAATGAATTGATCTTATAGACTATAGACCTTTAAATGAATGTATATACTCAGTAAATACAAATGGTTAACAACTGTATACATGTACAAGTAACCATATAAATGAACCTAGTTAGATCCTATTCCTAATAGCCGGCTATATATTAATAAAAATCCGTGTGCAGAAGGATCAGATATTAAATATAGATCATGTCCACAGTCTCTCATGTGAAAGATATCCTCATCACTGATGTATTTATTAAGACCATAGATAGTTAATTTATCAATTAGACAGAGACCGTATAATGGGATAAAAAGTTCATCATTTGATATTTAAAAAGTCTCATCAAACTCCTTATGAATGACAACAGGCTCCAAATAGCCTAAACAGGCTAGCTGTAATGCGCTCACCCTCCGTCTCAACTAAAAAGACGGACACTCACTGTGTATGCCGTGCGGCTGCGGCTAGGAGGCTCCGGACGTCTCCGACCTCCAGCATGTATTGTGCCGCTGCAGTCCCAGAGAATCTCGCTGGTGAATTACCGCTGGTGTTCCTTTGAAACAGGAAAAGTGACTGTCAGTCAGCGTCTGTGTCCACTGCAGAGGGAAAATGGCGCTGGTGAGCGAAGCCCCGCCCCTTCAATGGCACGCGGTCTTCATGCTTTTTTTTATACTGGCTGAGGAATTTGGTGCTTAAAATGGACAGAAACCATTTTAAGGCTGTGTTGCCAGTATGGGTACCGTGTACAGTGTACTGTGTCTTGAAACGCATTCCACCCCGTTTAGAAGCTGTGCGTCTCTGTACCATCGTGCCACCATAATGGCCAGTGCCCTGCTAACCGGAACGCCGGCTCAGTACTCACCACTCTTCATTTTTCTGGCTCTGTAAGGGGTGGCAGCGAGCTGCGGGACTGTACGCTCGCCGCGGTGAGGCTTGCGAATAGCTCCTTCAGGAGCTCAGTGACCTGTCAGCGGGGAACAGGACCATTGACCCTTCAAGAGGTTGGGGCATTCCCCCCCTTCCCAAGTCCCACAAAGCAGGCAGGCTGGTGCCACCTAGCCCTGCCTGAAAATAACAAACATATCAAATAAATGCAGAAAACTTTTCAGGCGCTTCCTTCAGTGTGACCGGCTCCTCCGGGTACATTTTCTAAACGGAGTCTGGTAGGAGGGGCATAGAAGGGGGAGCCAGCCCACACTATCAAACTCTTAAAGTGCCCATGGCTCCTAGTGGACCCGTCTATACCCCATGGTACTAAATGGACCCCAGTATCCTCTAGGACATAAGAGAAAAACATAATGGAGACTTTTTTTCCTTTTTTTTTTTTTTTACCAGTACTACATGTAGGCAAAGATCAATACTGCTTAAGAACTGTACTAGCGGGGCGTGGCCTGGCGCTGGAGGAAAGCGGACGCAGCTTCTTAGAGCTCCTGCTCCTAAAAGACCCTTACACCCTCCTAAGTCTCGGGGGACGGGCGGCGCCGCACGTCACTCCCTCCTGCACCTCTCCCAAACCCTTTGCTGCCGCTTCGCCAGCACTGGGAACGCTGAGACCATCACTGCGGGCTGCAGCCCACATCACCGCCAGAAGCCGGGACCTGGATTTCGGCGCCGCCCTGCTGGACCCCCGGAAGCCCCACAGACGCGGCTCTCACCCCCGCTCACCTCCCCCTGTGTGCTCGAGACATCACTTTGCGGGCGGGAAGGCCCATCCGCCCCCTCCACCGGCAGCACCACCTCAGGAGCCCAGCAGGGATAACAGTGGAGGCTGTGTGGTCTCACAGCCCGGCGGCCATCTTGGAACCTGGCAAACGCTACTGCGCTGCTCTTACAAGTGTTCACCTGTAAGGAAGCTTGCCACTGGCCCCCACACTGATTATACCTAAAGCTACTGTATCCCTGGACACTACGTCTTACTGCAGGACCTGAGATACTCAGCTCGTGGGACCCTAACAGTCTATGTGCCCCACACCTGACACCCTGCTGCAGTATGACCTGGTGGGTGTACGATAGGGGGCATGGGGGCCTTTCACCTGGTTTGTGAAGCAGCTCCATCCTCTATACACCCTTTATCGCGGATATCGAAGACAGGTCTAGGAGAAACAATCTCAAGATCAGATGTATCCCGGACTCGGTGGCCCCTGCCGAGTTGAAAGGCTATGTCACCGAACTTTTCCGGAAATTGCTCCCGTCGGCAACAACCCAAGATCTTATCGTGGATCGGGTCCACCGACTGCCTAAACCAAGGGGAGTATACGCCTCAAACTATTCGAGGGACACATTGGTAAGAGTCCACTTTTTCCACATTAAAGAAGACATCTTGAAAGCTGCCAGACAAGTCGAAGATACAGATATATTGGAAGGCCTGCAAATTTACCCTGACCTTTCCCAATATACTTTAGAAAAATGGCGAGCATTCCACCCTATTACTGCGGCTCTACGCGACAACGACATCCAATACAGATGGGGATTCCCTGTGAAACTCATCGTCCGATACGACTCTTCTTCCTATGTGATATCGGACTTAGATGCTGGAACCAAACTCCTGGCAGATTGGGACATTTCAGTCCTCCCACCCAAATCCAACCCTTCGTCCCAGATTCCGGAGGGATGAGGAGACTGATATTCGGGTATCCTTTTACCGATGTTTCCTTTTTTCATCTAAGTACTGTGTTTAGTTAGTGCATTGCGGTGTATGACACCGTTTACTGGCTTACTTTATAGCCAGTGGTTAACTTTCTGTGTTAGGGTTTATATGTTGATTTATAGCTTGCAGCCGACTCTAATGGTACCGATGTCCAGGCGGTTTTAGTTGACTTGATGTTGAGTGCCGGAGATCGGTTTCATTGCAGTTGGTTTCTCGTTTACAAGAGTGCTTATGAACATTATTCTACAATTTACTGACTGTGTTGCTGTGTGGGGGTTTTCAGCTAGTGTCCATCCCCCAATGTGTTTTGTTTTGTTGCCATGTTTTTTAGGCGACAAACACTGTAGTCCTAATTTTAGGGCTATTTCAGTTGTTTTTCTATCTGTTCTTCTTCCTTTTTTTTGTTGTTTCTTTCCTGCTCTGTCTCTATATCTCTCCCTCGTCTGAGTCTTTGACCTTTTCCCTTACCCCCCTTGGAGTCGTACTGCGCAGTAAGGCACATCATTGTTTGCATGACTTGTTTATTGATGCATTATGGCTAAGGACCTCATTCCGAGTTGTTCGCTCGCAAGCTGCTTTTAGCAGCATTGCACACGCTAAGCCGCCGCCTACTGGGAGTGAATCTTAGCTTATCAAAACTGCGAACGAAAGGTTCTCAAAATTGCGAATAGAAATTTCTTTGCAGTTTCTGAGTAGCTCGAGACTTACTCTTCCAGTGCGATCAGTTCAGTGCTTGTCGTTCCTGGTTTGACGTCACAAACACACCCAGCGTTCGCCCAGACACTCCTCCGATTCTCCAGCCACTCCCACGTTTTTCCCAGAAACGGTAGCGTTTTTTCACACACACCCATAAAACGGCCAGTTTCCGCCCAGAAACACCCACTTCCTGTCAATCACATTACGATCTCCAGAACGAAGAAAAAACCTCGTAATGCCGTGAGTAAAATACCAATCTTCATAGCAAATTTACTTGGCGCAGTCGCAGTGCGAACATTGCGCATGCGCAATAAGCAGAAAATCGCTGCGATGCGAAAAAAATTACCGAGCGAACAACTCGGAATGACCACCTAAGTTTTATTCCTTGAATGTCCACGGCTTGAATTCCCCTTATAAGAGACTGTTAGCTCTGGAAACTTTCCATAAAGCTAGGGTGAAAGTGGTTGCACTTTAGGAGACACACTTCTCATCGATAGCCCCGCCCCTATTCCACAATTCTCGCTACCCTACCAGCTATTTTGCGAATGGTCCGCTTAAAAGACATGGTGTGGCGATTCTATTCCATAATTCTGTCCATTTTGAACTTGCCCATCAAACCGCAGATAAAGACGGACGATATTTAATCTTAGTGGGGAAACTGGAAGATAAGGATATAACGTTAGTATCTTTGTATGCCCCTAATGCTCGACATATTCCCTTTCTGAAAGCCCTGTTTGAAGTCATACAGAAAGTCCAGAAAGGACACTTAGTTATTATGGGAGATTTTAATTTGGCCCCCGATGAGAAATTAGACAGATCACCGCCCTCTAAAGTATCTACTCCGGGTCCGGGCTCTCGGAGAGGGCTTCAACCTTCATTGGCGGAATTTGACATCTATGATGTTTGGCGTATTCGCACCCCCAACGTAAAAGACTACAATTTTATTTCACATGTACACAACTCTTACTCCCGTAAAGATCTGATATTACTAGATAAAATGGTTGTTACAGCATACACGTCGAACTACTATTAACCCAGTTGTTTGGTCTGATCACGCTGCAGTAACCTGGACATGGGACCACAGTTCCTCATCACTTCCCCCGCGCCCATGGCATTTTCCAGAATACCTACTAACCTCCCCCGAAGCGATCACATCCATTACCGACACGTTAAATTTGTATCTAGCCACTAACTCTCCTACTGATATTTCTGTACCTAACCACTGATGTGCTTTGAAGGCGGTCCTGCGGGGCTCAATAATCCAAGTAGGTGCCAGATTCAGATGACAGTTTCTCCAACAATAGTCCACTCTAGAAGAAAGACTCCTCCAAGTAGAATCATTAAATAGATCCCACCCTACTCTGCTTTTAAAACGTGAATTAGTGTCACTTCGTAACCAGCTTTATACACTGTTTCTGAACCGCATGAAACATGCTTATGACAAAATGCAACAAAAACTCTACTCTTTAGACGATAAAGCGGGTAAATTTCTAGCACGTAGACTCAGGTTAAGACAGACTAGGAACAGAATTAAAGCTCTGCACACCTCCGAAGGGACTATGGTACACAACCCAGCTGACAATTCCTGAAACCTTTGCCCAGTATTACGCAAAACTGTATAATTTACACACTGACTCCTCTCTGGCTCAACCTAACCCCTCACTAATATCCTTACTTTTTAAAAGACATATCCCTTCCTCAGCTCCCCGTAGAAGAACTGGCAGTTTTGAACTCGGAATGGACGAGTAAGGAAATATTGGCAGTGATTACTTCTCTACCTACTGGTAAAGCTCCAGGACCAGATGGTTTTACTAACTCATTTTATAAACGCTTTGCTCCCGACCTGACACCATCTTTAACCTCCCTTTATAGGTATGCCACTGAACAAGGAGACGGATAATTACCATCCCCAAACAGGGGAAAGACCCTTCTCAGTGCCTGAACTACAGACCTATAGCATTTCTGAACACAGACTTAAAAATGTTTTCTAAACTTATTCCAAATAGATTATCCCCTCTTATTCCCCAACTCATTCAGCCTGATCAGGTAGGCTTTGTCAGAGGCAGACAAACTTCGGACAACACAAGAAAGGTATTCGTTTTGGTGGAACATCTAGTGAGGACGGGAAGGGAAGCTATTTTTCTCTCGTTAGATGCAGAGCAAAGCCTTTGACCGCTTGCACTGGGGATTCCTCAAGGAGATACTACTGAAGGCGGGCTCACGAGGGGCTATTCTTTCCTCGATACTAGCACAATAGTTCCCCATCAGCTTCAGTATTTAGTAATGGCTTTACGTCCTCTCCCTTTCTCATTTCAAATGGTACCAGACAGGGATGCCCTCTGTCCCCCCTAATGTATATCTTGGCCATAGAACCTTTTGCTGCTTCACTACGACAATCCCCATCATTCCCGGGAATACATGTATGCTCCATCTGCCATAAACTGACTTTTTTTGCAGATGATGTCCTGGTTTTTGTCACTGACCCTGGTAATTCTTTCCCCGCTCTCCAAGATCTGATTAAACGATATAGTGAAGCCTTATTCTATAAACTTAACACATACAAAACGGAAGCTTTTCCGTTTAAGCTCTGACACACTTTCTAGGTTTAAATCCCTTTATAAATACAATTGGAAGAAAGACCACATACACTACCTGGGTATCAATATTCCCAACACACTTTCCACAATACCCGAGATGAACTACGCGCCCCTCCTACCTCACATAGAAGTGATTCTGAAGAGATGGGGTGGTCTAGAGATATCATGGCTGGGCAGACTGGCAGCATACAAAATGTCGATTCTCCCAAAACTCATGTATCTTTTCCGCACGATCCCATATATGGTCCCACGGAAGCCTATTAGTCAATCCAGACAGCATTACTCCGTTATATCTGGAAGGGTAAACCTCCACGCATTGCCCTTAAACGACTAGTAAGAGCGAGGAAACTGAGTCGCCTGGAGGTACCTGACCTGAGCGCATATAAAACTGCATGCCTGGTAGCCCAAGTGAGTGATTGGTCCTTGCCTGAAGGTACAAAACAATGGGTAGAACTGGAGAAAGGACTGTATACACATGGGAGTCGTTTAGACCTTCTCTGGACCCCAGTACGACTAAGACCTCCCTTACATAACGCCCCCTGTACTATTATAGACGATCTCAAAGCATGGGACAACGTAGTGATTCCATCTAAAATACTCTTTATCATCTCGCAAATTGTCCTTAAAGGGGGTTCACTATGGTATGCCGGCGGACGGGCTCCCGGCGACCAGCATACCGGCGCCGGGAGCCCGACCGCCGGCTTAGACAGTGTGGCGAGCGCAAATGACAGTGTGGCTATGCGCGCCACGCTATTTTATTCTTCCTCCAGGGGGGTCATGGACCCCCACGAGGGAGAACAATTGTCGGTATGCCGGCTGTCGGGATCCCGGCGCCGGTATACTGTGCGCCGGGATCCCGTCAGTCGGCATACTGAAGACCACCCCCTTAAAGGCCCTCACTACACTGATCCCTGATTTAAATATCTACAAATGGTTGAGCTGCGGTATTACTACAATTGCTGATCTAGTGGACGGATCTACCATTACCCCCTTCCCTACATTACAACGTCAATTTCACCTATCTACTACTGAGCTATTTACATACAACCGAATAACACACTGGATTAAGGGTTCGATAAAAATCTCGGGACCACTACTACTCCCCCACCCAACCATTCTATCCAAAATAGCCACAGGTAACCACAGAGGCTCGACCAGATTCTGGTACACCACTAGTCAAGATAACCTGTTATATTACAAGACCCCGGCCCAGCTACACTGGGAAACAGATTTGCACTGCACTTTTACACAACAACAATGGGAATCCATATACCTCAACACCCATGCCATGTCCAAATGCAACAACCACAAAGAAATGCACTTTAAACTCCTACATCGGATATACTTCACACCAGCCAAACTACACAAAATATGGCCTACCCAATCGAAATTTTGCTGGAGAAATTGCTCTGAAATTGGAGATATCTATCATGTATTTTGGACGTGCCCCAAGATACGTCAACTGTGGAGCGAGGTCTTCACTTTCGCTGCTACAGTGCTCAAAACCGCCTTTCAAGAAACCCCCTCATTAGCCCTCTTTCACATCTATCCTGAAGGTCTATCCTCCGCGGATTGTTATGTGTTAGGACACATTTTAATAGCCACTAGAGCTGCAATAGCTCAAAATTGGAAACTCCCCCTCACCCCATCTATATTTAAAATAATTTATAAAACCCACCACGCCTTTCTGATGGAAACCCAAGGCCTACCATACTCATATATGGCAAAGTCCCCCTTGGTACAGTGGTCCAGCTGGTTTGAATACTCAAGCACCCTGGGCTTCACAACCAGTTTGACTATTTACTAAATGGACCTGAAATACTAAATAACAAAACTAAAAATTAAAGAAAAAGGAATGGACACCCGACAGAGACTTATTATCAATTACAGGAAATATTTGTTTGTGGCTACTGCTGACAAAAGTGAGACATTACTAAAATCATGGCCCGGATTTATCAAGCCTTGGAGAGTGATAAATAGCATGGTGATAAGATACCAGCCAACCAACTCCTAACTGTAATTTTTCAAACACAGCCTGTGCCATGGAAGTTAAGAGCGGATTGGTTGGTACTTTATCACCGTGCTATTTATCACTCTCCAAGGCTTGATAAATGGGGGCCTAAATTTGGTATTTTCCACAGATGTACATGGAATGCTCATGAAATAAATGTAAAACAGCAAAAAAAAGTATGGAGGCTTTGGATCTGGATCCTGTTGGCCATTACAAATCCTTACATGCTGTTGGACAGAAACATTTTGTTAACTATGGAATGAAAGTTGTGAAAAACGGTGTACTTCAGTATACAGAGTAAGAGGGTCTATTCATGAAGCAGTGAAAAGAGTGCAGAAGTGATCCAGCAGAGAAGTTGTCCATGGCAACCAATCAGCTTTGAAGTAACATTTATCAAGTGCTTCCTATAAAATTTTATGTAGCAGCTGATTGGTTGCCATAGGCAACTTCTACACTGGCTCACTTCTCTACTCTTTTTGCCGCTTCATGAATAACCTCCTTAACCATTGAAAGTGTGCCTTTATTGAATGAATTGGGCTCCACATGGGTTTGTCTGTCTTTACACCCTAGTGAAATATTTTTACCTGTTTACATGCAAGGATAGCGTCAGATTGGTGCAATTATTCTTCTATTCTATGTCCCTTGGGAGCATGGCGGAAACTCCCTTTGTTTCAATGAGCTGCCATTCTTGTTATTTTGCAGATATTCAAAGGTCAGCTCTATTTATTTGTCATTTTAATCACTGCAAGAGATAATAACCGGTAAATCCTTTTCTCCTAGTCCGTAGAGTATGCTGGGGTCCACTTCAGTACCATGGGGTATAGACGGTTCCACAGGAGCCATGGGCACTTTAAGACTTTTCCAGAGTGTGAACTGGCTCCTCCATCTAGGCCCCTCCTCCAGACCTCAGTATAGGAACTGTGCCCAGGGAGACGGACATTTCGAGAAAAGGATTTACTTTTAAGTTAATGGTGAGATTCATACCAGCTCACACTTCAACCATGCCGCACAACATGGCAATTAACATAAAACATGCCTACAAGCATGACCATTGCAGCAACGTGCTGAAAACAATTTTAACACAACACCTGTGTAAAACTTACAACTATATAACAAACTGCAGGTAAAGAACGCACTGGGCTGGGTGCCCAGCATCCTCTACGGACTAGGAGAAAAGGATTTACCGGTAGGTATTAAAATCCTGTTTTCTCATACGTCCTAGAGGATGCTGGGGTCCACTTTAGTACCATGGGGTTATACCAAAGCTCCAGTACGGGCGGGAGAGTGCGGATGACCCTGCAGAACCGATTGACCAAACTTTAGGTCATCAGCGGCCAAGGTGTCAAACTTGTAAAACTTAGCAAACGTGTTTGTCCCCGACCAAGTAGCTGCTCAGCCCAGGACGAGCCCACCTTCCTTGTAGAAAGGGCATTCATTGAATTCGGTATCGGCAATCCTGCCGTGGAATGAGTGTGCTGAATCGTACCTCTGATCCAGGACAAACAGTGCCTCTATTTTCCTTATCTGAGCTGTTCTCGTGACATACGTTTTCAACGCTCTGACCACATCCAGAGACTTTGAAGCAGCTAAGGTGTCAGTAGCCACTGGCATCACAATAGGTTGGTTCACATGGAAGGAAGAAACCACCTTTGGAAGAAATTGCTGACGAGTTCGTAGTTCAGCCCTATCTTCATGGAAGATTAAATAAGGGCTCTTGTGAGATAAAGCCCCTAACTCAGACACCCTCCTTGCGGATGCCAAGGCCAACAGCATGACCACTTTCCAAGTGAGAAACTTTAACTCCACCTCCTGGAGAGGTTCAAACCAATCTAATTGAAGGAACCGCAACACCACGTTAAGATCCCACGGTGCCGTAGGAGGCACAAAAGGAGGTTGGATGTGCAGAACCCCCTTCACGAACGTCTGAACTTCCGGAAGGGAGACCAATTGTTTCTGAAAGAAAACAGACAAAGCCGAAATTTGGACCTTGATTGAACCCAATCTTAAGCCTGCATCCACACCCGCCTGAAGAAAATGGAGAAAACATCCTAACTGAAAATCTTCCGTTGAAGCCTTCTTGGTTTCACACCAAGACACATATTTTCTCCAAATACGGTGGTAATGTCTAGACGTTACTCCTTTCCTGGCCTGAATAAGCGTGGGAATGACTTCTTTGGGAATACCCTTTCGGGCTAGGATCCGGCGTTCAACAGCCATGCCAACAAACGTAGCCGCTGTAAGTCTTGAAACACGCACGGCCCCTGCCGCAGCAGGTCCTCGCAAAGAGGAAGAGGCCGAGGATCTTCTATGAGTAACTCCTGAAGATCTGGATAACAAGCCCTCCTTGGCCAGTCTGGGACAATGAGAATCGCTCGAACCCCCGTTCTTCTTATGATCTTGAGAATCTTTGGTATTAGTGGAAGTGGAGGGAACACATACACCGACCGAAACACCCACTGGGTCACTAGTGCATCCACTGCTATTGCTTGTGGGTCTCTCAACCTGGAACAATATCTCTGAAGATTCTTGTTGAGACGAGATGCCATCATGTCTACTTGAGGAACTCCCCAATGACCCGTCACTTCTGCGAAGACTTCTTGGTGGAGGCCCCATTCTCCTGGGTGGAGATCGTGTCTGCTGAGGCAGTCCGCTTCCTAGTTGTCCACTCCCGGAATGAAAATTGCCGACAGAGCTCTTGCATGTCTTTCTTGCCAGAGGAGTATCTTTGTCACCTCTGCCATTGCCGCTCTGCTTTTCGTTCCGCCCTGACGGTTTATGTACGCCACTGCTGTTACATTGTCTGACTGGACCTGTATGGGTTGATCTTGAAGAAGATGCACCGCTTGTAGAAGGCTGTTGTAAATGGCTCTCAATTCCAGAACATTTATGTGAAGACAGGTTTCTTGACTTGACCGTCTTCTTTGGAAGCTTTCCCCTTTTTATGACTGCTCCCCTGCCTCAGAGACTTGCATCCGTGGTAACTAGGACCCAATCCTGAATCCTGAACCTGCGCCCTTCCAGGAGGTGAGAACTGTGAAGCCACCACAGGAGCGAAATTCTGGCTTTGGATGACAGGATTATCCTCTGATGCATGTGTAGATGGGATCCGGACCACTTGTCCAATAGGTCCCACTGGAATACTCTGGCATGGAATCGGCCGAACTGTAGGGCCTCGTAGACCGCTACCATCTTTCCCAAAAAATGTATGCATTGATGAATCGACACCCATGTTGGTTTTAGAATTTGTTTGACCATTCTCTGGATTTCCAGAGCCTTTTCTACTGGAAGAAATACCCTCTGTACTTCTGTGTCCAGTATCATCCCCAGAAACGATAATCTTGTCGTCGGTTCCAACTGTGACTTTGGAAAATTTATGATCCAACCGTGCTGTTGAAGTACTGTCAGGGAGAGTGCAATGCTCTGTACCAACTTTTCCTTGGACCTCGCCTTTATCAGGAGATTGTCCAGGTAAGGAATTATGTTGACTCCTTGCTTTTGAAGGAGGACCATCATCTCCGCCATCACCTTGGTAAATACCCTCGGTGCCGTGGACAGCCTGAACGGTAAAGTTTGAAATTGGTAATGACAATCCTGCACTGCGAATCTCAGATAAGCTTGATGCGGAGGATAGATAGTGGACATAAAAGATGCCTATTTACATGTTCCTAACACCATGAAGTCCTTCTCCTCCAGACTGGAAATCACTGCCCTTAGAGATCCCATCTTGAATTTGAACCTTTGTACAGTAGGTAGAGATTCAGTGTTTTCAGGGTTAGAATCGGTCTGACCGAGCCGTCCGGCTTCGTTACTATGAAATGGCTCGAATAAAACCCTTCTCCTTGTTGTGACAAAGGAACCAGGATAATCACTTGATCCTGACATAATTTTTGTATTGCTGCTGATACCACTTTCCTGTCTGGAACAGAAGCTGGTAAGGCCGATTTGAAAAATCAGCATGGGGGAACGTCTTGAAACTCCAACCTGTACCCCTGGGACACTATTTGTACGATCCATGGGTCCAGGCCAGAATGAACCCAAATCTGACTGAAGAGTTTCATACGTGCCCCGACCTGAGCGGACTCCCGCGAGGGACCCCCAGCGTCATGCTGAAGATTTTGCAGAAGCAGAGGTTGACTTCTGCTCCTGTGAACCTGGAGATGCCGTGGACTTTTTTCCCTTTCCCCTTCCTTTACCTGCAAAGAAAGGGGAACCTTTGCCCTTTTTGTATTTATTGGGCCGAAAGGACTGCTTCTGAGAATGATGCGTCTTTTTTGCCGGCGATGGAGCATTAGGGAAAAATGTCGACTTACCTGCGGTAGCCGCAGAAACGAAGAAATCCAGCCCATCTCCAAACAGAGTCTCGCCCTTGTACGGGAGAGCCTCCATATTCCTTTTGGAATCCGCATCTGCATTCCATTGGTGAATCCACAATGCCCTACGAGCTTAAATCGCCATGGTAGAGGGTCTTGATCCCAAGAGGCCGATATCTTTCGTGGCTTCCAGCATGTACGCAGCAGCGTCCTTGATATGACCTAATGCTAGGAGAATCTCATCTCTATCTATCGTGTCAATGTCTGATGACAAGTTTTCTGACCACTTTTCTATAGCACTACTCACCCACGCACAGGCAATGGTAGGCCTGAGTAGTGTCCCATTGGTCACATAAATAGATTTCAACGTAGTCTCTAACTTGCGGTCTGCCGGCTCCTTTAGTGAAGCCGTCCCAGGCGCAGGGAGAATCACCTTTTTTCTTAACCTTGACAGAGCACTGTCTAAAATGGGGGGTGACTCCCACCTTTTCCTGTCCTCTGCAGGAAAGGGGTAAGCTACCTGAATCCTTTTGGGAATCTGGAATTTCTTCTCAGGGTTTGTCCAGACTCCCTCAAAGAGTCCGTTCAGTTCATAAGATGGAGGGAAAGTTACATTAGGTTTCTTCTCTTTATTAAAGTAAGCCTTCTCCTGTGGTGAAGGAAGGGGCTCCGTATCCTCTAACACCTCCCTTATAGCAACAATCATGTATTGAATGTTTTTTGCCAATTTTGGATCAATTCCCCTGGAATCACTGGTGTCGACACAGGAATCAGAGTCCGTGTCGGTATCAGTTTGTACTACTTGTGCAAATGACCTTTTTTGTGAACCAGAGGGGTCCCCCGTCGATGAAAAGGCCGAACTATTAAAAATCACGTCTTCCACTGATTTTCTCCAGTTTTCTGCATGAGACTCAGATTTATCCAATCTCTTATATGATTCACACTATCACGTAAATCTTTCACCCATTCAGGCTCGTGGTGCGACGGCAGTGCCACCACATTACCATACTTGTGTCCCTAAAATGGCTTCCTCAGGGGAAAAGCTCCCTGCCTCAGACATGTTACACACATGCAAAATCACACCACAGACACTCCGGGGCTACTGGAGAAAGACCCACAGAAAAAATTTGTCAAAGGGACAAAGAAAATAATTTGCCAGTCCACAACTCAGCGCCAAAATAACAAATCCCTGTGTATCAGAGGAAGAGGCCAGGGGTCTCCTGTGAGCATCTCTTGTAGTTCCGAGTACCAAGCCCTTCGAGGCCAGTATGGGACAACGAGTATCGTCTGTACTCTTCTTCGTCTTATGATCCTCAACACTTTCGTGATGAGAGGAAGAGGAGGGAACACGTAGACCGATTCGAACACCCACGGTGTTACCAGTGCGTCTACTGCTACTGCCTGAGGGTCCCGAGACCTGGCGCAATACCTCCGAAGTTTTTTGTTGAGGCGTGACGCCATCATATCTATTTCAGGAGTTCCCCAAAGACGTGTTACATCTGCAAAGACTTCTTGATGAAGTCCCCACTCTCCTGGATGGAGATCGTGTCTGCTGAGGAAGTCTGCTTCCCAGTTGTCCACTCCCAAAATGAAGACAGCCGACAGAGCGCTTACATGATTTTCCGCCCAGCGAAGGATCCTTGTGGCTTCTGCCATCGCGACTCTGCTTCTTGTCCCGCCTTGGCGGTTCACATGAGCCACTGCTGTGACATTGTCTGATTGAATCAGAACTGGAAGGTTTCGTAGAAAACTGTCCGCTTGTCGAAGGCCGTTGTAAATGGCCCTGAGTTCCAACACATTGATGTGTAGACAGGACTCCTGGTCTGACCAAAGACCCTGAAAAGTCTTTCCCTGTGTGACCGCTCCCCATCCTCGGAGGCTCGCGTCCGTGGTAACCAGGATCCAGTCCTGAATCCCGAACCTGCGACCCTCCAGCAGGTGAGCACTTTGCAACCACCACAGGAGGGACACTCTGGTTCCTGGGACAGAGTTATTTTCCGATGTAAATGCAGATGGGACTCGGACCACTTGTCCAGAAGGTCCTATTGAAAAGTCCTTGCATGGAACCTTCCGAAGGGAATGGCCTCGTAGGCCGCCACCATTTTCCCCAGAACTCGAGTGCATTGGTGAACTGACACCCTTTTCGGTTTTAGCAGTTCTCTGACCATGTTCTGGATGTCTTGGGCTTTCTCTATTGGAAGGAAGACCTTCATTTGTTCCGTATCCAGTATCATACCTAGGAACGGTAGTCGAGTTGTCGGAATCAACTGTGACTTCGGTAGATTTAGAATCCAACCGTGTTGCTGGAGCACTCTCAGAGAGAGGGCCACACTGCTCAGCAATTTCTCTCTTGATCTCGCTTTTATTAGGAGATCGTCCAAGTATGGGATAATTGTGACTCCATGCTTGCGCAGGACCACCATAATTTCCGCCATTCTCTTGGTGAAAATCCTCGGGGCCGTGGAAAGTCCAAATGGCAACGTCTGAAAATTGATAATGACAATCCTGTACAGCGAATCTCAGGTATTCCTGATGGGTAGCATATATGGGGACATGAAGGTACGCATCCTTTATGTCCAGAGACACCAATAACTCCCCCTCCTCCATGTTGGCTATTATTGCTCTGAGAGATTCCATTTTGAATTTGAATCTTCTTATGTACAGGTTTAGGGATTTCAGATTCAAAATAGGTCTGACCGAACCGTCCGGTTTCGGGACCACAAATAGGGTTAAATAGTAACCTCTTCCCTGCTGGTGCAGGGGAACCTTGATTATCACTTGCTGTGTACACAGCGTTTGAATTGCAGCTAACACTACATCCCTTTCCGATGTGGAAGCTGGTAGGGCCGATTTGAAAAAACGGCGCGGGGGCACCTCCTCGAATTCCAATTTGTAACCCTGGGAAACTATTTCCAACACCCAGGGATTCAGGTCCGAACTGACCCAGGCCTGACTGAAAAGTCAAAGACGTGCCCCCACCGGTGCGGACTACCTCAGGGGAGCCCCAGCGTCATGCTGTGGGTTTTGGAGCAGCCGGGGAGGACTTTTGTTCCTGGGCACCTGCCGAAGCAGGTGCTCTCTGGCCTCTGCCCTTACCTCTGGCGAGGAAAGAGGATCCCCGACCTCTTTTGGACTTGTGAGACCGAAAGGACTGCATCTGATAGGGTGTTGCTTTCTTTTGCTGTTGGGGAATATATGGTAAAAAATTTGATTTACCTGCTGTAGCTGTGGAAACCAGGGGGTCATTCCGAGTTGTTCGCTCGCAAGCGGATTTTAGCAGATTTGCTCATGCTAAGCCGCCGCCTACTGGGAGTGAATCTTAGCATCTTAAAATTGCGAACGATGTATTCGCAATATTGCGATTACACACCTCGTAGCAGTTTCTGAGTAGCTCCAGACTTACTCGGCATCTGCGATCATTTCAGTGCTTGTCGTTCCTGGTTTGACGTCACAAACACACCCAGCGTTCGCCCAGACACTCCTCCGTTTCTCCGGCCACTCCTGCGTTTTTTCCGGAAACGGCAGCGTTTTTTCCCACACGCCCATAAAACGGCCTGTTTCCGCCCAGTAACACCCATTTCCTGTCAATCACATTACGATCGCCAGAACGATGAAAAAGCCGTGAGTAAAATTCCTGACTGCATAGCAAATTTACTTGGCGCAGTCGCAGTGCGGACATTGCGCATGCGCATTAAGCGGAAAATCGCTGCGATGCGAAGATTTTTACCGAGCTAACAACTCGGAATGACCCCCCAGGTCCGTCAGCCCATCCCCAAACAATACATCACCCTTATAGGGTAGTACTTCCACATGTTTTTTGGAATCCGCATCACCCATCCATTGGCGAGTCCATAAGGATCTTCTCGCTGAGATAGACATGGCATTGGCCCTAGAAGCTAGCAATCCAATGTCCCTTTGAGCATCCCTCATAAATAAGACTGCGTCTTTTATATGGGCTAGAGTTAGGAATATAGTATCCTTATCCATAGTATCAAATTGATCTGTCAGCTCATCTGTCCAAGCTGCAATTGCGCTACACACCCATGCCGACGCAATCGTCGGTCTTAACACAGTACCCGTATGAGAATAAATACACTTTAAGGTAGTTTCTTGCCTGCGATCTGCAGGGTCCTTAAGGGCCGCTGTGTCAGGAGACGGTAGCGCCACTTTCTTGGACAAGCGCGTCAGGGCCTTGTCCGCAGTGGGGGGTGATTCCCAAATCTCCCTGTCCTGCTTAGGGAAAGGGTATGCCATAAAAATTATTTTGGGGATCTGCGGTCTCTTATCCGGAGTCTCCCAAGCTTTTCCAAAGAACTCATTTAATTCATGAGATGTGGGAAAATTAATAATCTGTTTCTATTCCTTAAACGTGTACCCTTGTGTCGGGGACTGAGGGTTCATCCACAATTTGCAACACATCCCTTATTGCCACAATCATACACTGAATGGTTTTAGTCACCTTAGGGTGCAATTTTACTTCGTCATAGTCGACACTGGAATCAGAATCCGTGTCGGTAGTAGTGTCTTGTGTTAAGGGACGCTTTTGAGACCCCGACGGGCCCTGTGAGTCGGTCCAATCTGAGGATTGACCGCCTGATGTCCCCCCCTAAACCAGCCTTTGTCACAACTGAGGGTTTTGGCTGACAGGAGAAAGCCTCAGTTGTAGGGGCTGAGAGGAACTTAAACCGGGGAGGTTTAATCAGACCCCTGGACATGTAAGTGTTAAAATGAAACCCGAAGGTGTGACCATGACAACCAGGTAAAAGTCAAAATAAAAGTTTATTAACAGACTTCGTGTAAACAGACAGCATTCAAGGTTAATAATGGCAATGTTAAATAATATGATTCCTGGAGCACTTTGACCATGAAATGGTTACACAGGACACTGGTAGGTTAAGAACAGCTGTTAAAGTCCTTAGATGGAATAACCTTACCAGGCCTGGCTGTAGTAGTGAAGATATCCAAGGAACATGCCAGTAGATGGAACAGATGAAGCTGGTAACTTGAATCAGCTGTTGTATTTGCTGGATAGAACCAGCCAGATGGTAAGACATGGAGTGGATGTGGAATGGAATCAGCCAGATGATAAAGTCACTGAATGAATGCTGGGTGGAACCAGCCAGGTGATGAAACACGGAGTGAATATAGTAAGATGCTAGGGAGCGTGGAAACAGAGGAATTGAAGGATGATTACCGGTGGTAGTGGATACTGCTGGAAGATGAAACAGCTGGAAGCTGGAAACTGGATCAGCCACGGAGGACTGCAGAGTCAGGCTGCACCGCAGGATGGTAGGCAGGTGCGGGTCTCTTTGGTGGATGCTGGAGACAGGAGCTGGAACCTGGAAACACAACCACAGGAGAGAGACTGGAACAAGGTATGACAAACAAAGCACTGACCATTTGCTGGCCCAGGCACAGGATACTTATACCTGCAGCAATGCAGGTATTGGCTGGGCAATTATGCAGATTTCCAGGCAGTGGATTGGAGGAACTGAAGCATGTGATTGAATCCAACATGGCTGCGCCCATGTTAGAACTTGGAGGGAAAACTGGTTTAGGAAACCATGTGGAAACATAACTGCAATGGCGGCGCCGGCCGCAGAGGACAGGAGACGCCTGACTGAGAAATGTATGCTGATACTCGTGGATGACAACGGAGGCCGCGGCAGGCATGGAACACCACACTGACAACCTGCACCTATAACACAGGAGCGGCGGCGGAGGCCGCGGAGAACGGGAGACGCCATGCAGAATTCAAAAATGGCGCCACTGTGACAGCATCTCAGCGTGACAAGAGGAATGTGCAGTATGTGGACACAGATGAGATCCGGCCTTGGAACGCTGAGCGAGCCTCAGGAGACATCTGAAAGGCAGGTAATGGCGTCCAGATACCCGGATCGTGACAGCCTTATCAAGCCTTTTATGTAAAGATGCCACACTTGCATGCAACGTATGCCACATGTCCATCCAATCTGGAGTCGGCACAACCGACGGGGACACACCACTCATTTGCTCCACCTCCTCCTTGGAGAAGCCTTCCGCCTCAGACATGTAGACACACACGTACCGACACCCCCCACACACAGGGAGTTACCTATAAGGGGACAAAACCCAAACCAGGCCCTTAGGAGAGACAGAGAGATAGAGTATGCCAGCACACACCCAGCGCTTAAAAACACTGGAATATATGACCAGATAGCGCTGTTATATGTATATAATTGTAATCTCCACTCACTGCTTCGCCAAAGTGCCCCCCTCCTCTTTTTTCCAGCCTGTGAAGCTCAGCAGGGGAGAGAACAGCGAGCCAGCGTTTCCTCATGCAGTCTCTGTGGAGAAAATGGCGCTGGTTAGTGCTGAGGATCAAGCCCCGCCCACCCGACGGCAGGCTTCGGTCCCATCAACTTTCTATAGAAAAATGGCGGGGGTTACCGGATTTACTGTGCCACAGCCTAATCAATGCTTATCAATGCCAAATATGAGAAATATTGCTGCTCAGGGCGCCCCCCCCTGCGCCCTGCACCCTTCAGTGCCTGCTTGTGTGTGTGACTGGGAGCAATGGCGCGCAGCTTACCTCATGAAGATCTGATGTCTTCTGCCGCCTGAAGTCTTCTTTGCCTTCTCATACTCACCCGGCTTCTATCTTCGGCATCTGTGAGGAGGACGGCGGCGCGGCTCCGGGACGAACCCCAGGTGAGACCTGTGTTCCGACTCCCTCTGGAGCTAATGGTGTCCAGTAGCCTTAGAACTTCGGTGCCCAACTTAACAAGCCAGCTCTGCTTCTCTCTCCTCGGTCCCACGATGCAGGGAGCCTGTTGGCAACAGGACTCCCTGAAAATAAAAAACCTAACAAAATTCTTTTTCCACAGAAAACTCTGGAGAGCTCTCTGCAGTGCACCCATTCTCCTCTGGGCACAAGATCTAACTGAGGTCTGGAGGAGGGGCATAGAGGGAGGAGCCAGTGCACACCCATAGTCCAAGTTCTTTTCAGGTGCCCTATCTCCTGCGGAGCCCATCTATACCCCATGGTCCTTACGGAGTCCCCAGCATCCTCTAGGACGTAAGAGAAATAAAAAACCTAAACAAAGCCTTTTAGTAGAACTCTGTAGAGCTCCACTAGAGTGCGACCAGGCTGCCTGGGCACATTTTCTAAACTGAGGTCTGGAGGAGGGGCATAGAGGGAGGAGCCAGTTCACACTCTGGAAAAGTCTTAAAGTGCCCATGGCTCCTGCAGGAACAGTCTATACACCATGGTACTGAAGTGGACCCCAGCATCCTCTAGGACGTATGAGAAAATGATGTGATTCTTGAGCCCAAAATAACAATGGTACACATTTTATTTCCTGTGACATGCTTTTATTCAAATAAAATAACTACACTTTACCAGGAAATTAGCAATACGACAATATGTTACAGCTTAGCATCTTAAAAAAATAAAAATAAATAAAGATTGCATTGCTAAACTGAAGTAAAAGTTTAAACACAATAGTTGATAGAACGATCAACAGTACTCCATCTGGCTGCGCTGAAATAGCTTTTTATAACTTTAAAGTCTAAACGTCTCCTCCATGTAGCAAAGGCAGCCATTTTGTGTGCTACACCAATATCCATGAGTCATTGTTGTCTTTAGTTTCTCATAATAGGTCTTTCTTCACCGAGTGTAGGTGACAGGTCTGCTTCAATAGACACATTATAAAATATAGGCGTAAGTTATATATAAAAAAGAAAAAAAAAGGCATGTAACTTACACGTCACCAACAATATTTGTGTTTTTAAAGTCTGTGGTAATGTGTGTGTGTGTGTATATATATATATATATATATACACACACACACACATACATACACACACACACACACACACACACACACACACACACTTTGGCTGATGTGTGAACATTTTACACATAACTTAGTGTCATTTATTTTCTTATATAGTAGTATGTGTTTTCCACACAAACTGTGTGTGGACACAACCTATTTGTGAATAAATGTACAAAAAGTAAGACATTTTGTGTGTGTCTTGTTTTACCATAATGCAAGTGCAAGATTTCACAAATTACACGTTACAAATTTATACACAATTTATGTGTTACATTCAAGTTCTAGCAGAACAGATTTCACTCTATGTAATATAATATCAGGCATTTGCCCTCAATTCAAAGGATATTGCCACTGAGTTCTGTTGCTGTTAGATAGAAGCCCAAGTACTCTTGATTTGTTAAACTTACATTTTCACTTTTGAAGTAAACGTGTTTGTCTTTCCCTCCCTTCAAATTGCTAAAGCATTTTACACTTTGTGTTGGCATGCTCACAAAATAACACACACCTGACTTGGGACTCTTACGGCCAATATTGGAAATGGAATGACATCACACAATACCAGTGAGCAAATACAACAAGTACACAAATTCAGATCTGGATATTCATGGTGTAATGCTGGATATGATTGAAAACATGACATCATGTAACAGAGACCGAATAGCAACATTTTCAGGAAGTTAAAGTTACACAAATGTCTTAAGGGCCCAACACAGTAGGCGATATGCCGCCGAGCGATACGGCCGACGGGCAGCCCGGTGGTCAGGGGAGTGAAGTTTCTTCATTCCCCCCGACCCCATAGCACCGCATGCTAATATGGACGAGATTGTCCATATTGGCATGCATGTATAAGCGACCCGTCACCAACGATGAACTAGCGCGGGGCCGCGCATCGTTCATCGTTGGTGCCTACACACTGAAAGATATGAACGATATCTCGTTCATTAATGAACGAGATTGTTCCTATCTTTAAGTGATATTGTCTAATGTGTAGGGCCTATTTCTTAATCCAGCAGTTTAAAGCCAATGTGTTACTTTCACTTCTATGAATATCTCATAACAATTTTTGTGTAAAGGTGCTGCTTCATTAGACCAGTAAGAGATAGGGAGGTTTACATTCTGAGGAAACTAAAAACATTAAAACAAATATGCCTCCCAAAGAAGACTGGACTTCTGGGCTTTGACAATTACAGTACATGGTAGCCTTTTCAGATGCGCCTCCACCTCCCCCTTGGTATGGAACAGTGTCAGGTGCATCTTGTGCTCCTGTCAGACTGGGGGTGAAATGCTGGGTTGTGACATCATAACCCAGCGCCATATTACCTATCACTGACGAAGAGGAGCAGAACTGCAGGTTTCGCAGACAGGAAGATATGCAGTCCGCTGAGGCTTGTCAGTAAAACTAAAATACCCATCTATATGTTGAGGCTCTACAGTATGTCAGCACAAGCCCAAGTCATACTCTAAAACCAGAGTTCATGGTACATGGGGGCATATTTACTAAAAGTAGATTTTGGTTCTATTTAAAATTGACCAGAATAGAACCAACATCCCCACAAAATAGACTACAATGTTTCTATTCAAATAAAAAAGCGCATTTAGTAAAAGTCGATTTTGAGTTCCTTTTAAAATGGCTGTGCGAGTTACAATTGAAGTTCTAAGTGTTCTATTCATCAAAAATTGACCAAAAATATATTAAAAAACAATCAATCGATCGATCACACATTGACCCAAAATAGACAAAAGCATTTCTATTGGTCAAAACAGGTCACATGCACTGTATTACCCACATAGACCTTCATCCCTGTGCTAATTTGCATATCCACATTTTTTTTAAATCATTGCTGTGCCTTTCAGTGTCATGATTTATGCAGCCAGAGTGCCCCACATGCTTCTCTCCCATGTTTTTTTTCCATCATATTGAGGTTTCAGATAATTCTACATGAGAAAAAAAAATCAAATAGAAATATTTCTGATGGTTCTATTGAAAATGATGATTTCAAATCACCTATTCGTAAACATGGGTTAGGAATTGAACTCTATGTTAAAGTAATAAAGGTTCTATTGTTGTTCTATTTAAGTGTGAAGTTCTATTTCAGGCAATTTTGGGAAGATTTGGAGTTGATTTTGACTTTAGTAAATACCTGTCACACAAAAATCGACTGGAAATAGACTGAAAACCAAAATAGACTTTTAGTGAATATGCCCTATGGTCTCAAAATGGCTCCAATACCCAGAATTCCCTTTTCCTTTTATGGAGGTTTTTTCATGATAAATCCTAAAGAGGAAAAATGATTTGTAAATTAAGTTCTGAATTCTTCCAACACAATGGAGCAGAACACTGATTTATATGAGAGTATCTGCGCTGTACATGGTGTCCAGAGTGTAAGAACAATTAAGGACTCCATACTTGTAATCACAAGCCTTTAATATATTACAATAGGTATTATGGGAACGATTCCTTTTTGGGAGCAAATAAAAATCTGTGCACCTGGAACAAACCATGATGCAATGTAAGGGGTGCAAATACATTTTTATTTTTTTGCATGGTAAATATGGGCTGCTTTTGCATGTAGCCTACAAATGCTGTACAACTTTGTTTTTACAATGCACTCCCGCCATCAGTGCAACATGGTTTTACAAAGGGGTAAATTTACTAAAGCTTCTAAAACAGAGAATTGGTGATGTTGCCCATAGCAACCAATCAGATGCTGTCTATCATTTCTCTATTGCCTTTTAGAAACTGATACATAGCATGATTGGTTGCTATGGGCAACATCACCAATTCTCTGTTTTAGAAGCTTTAGTAAATTTACCCCAAAGTTACTTGCTATCTTTAATTTTAAATCAAACCCTATAAGTGTAATTTGTTTTAACATACTTTTAATGTAGATGTGTCGCAAAACAAAACCAATTAGGTAGTATAGCTTCCATGTGTCAAAGTACAATCCTGGTTATGGACTCTGGAAACCAGCTTTCTAGGAGTTCAGACCCTTGGTGCACCAATATTAAAGGGATTGGGAATAGTCTTATTGAGTTTGGCATCAAAATAAAACACTGTGGTTTTATGACATCAATGAATAGATGATCTCCGCTTCAGAATTATGGAGGTTCTTAACGTATAAAGGTAGGTCTGTCACAATAGACTGGGGACCAATGTTTTAAAGATGTCAGCCATAGTTGTTAATGTGTATGTACACATAATGAATAAGTTGCGCTGTATAGGCTAACTGTGATAGACTGATCAATGACCAATATGATAGTTGCTGATTATGAATAAACACGGTCTGTAAACTGTTGAACTATACAATCCATGTTTTCTTTTAGACCAGCTCTGGGCCACCAGGTAGCCTGGAGGACCTAAGCTTTCCTCAAGATGGTCGCCACCCAGAGACCCAATTATGCCTCTTACGTTAGCAGTTTATTCATTCGGACAAAGATTCAGCAAAATGATTTCACACCGCCTGTGCAGCAGTCGGATAATCAATGATTAGGTTGTATTTCCCTGCAGTGTCTAACACGAGGAGTTACTATTAGTTCCACATTCTGCCGTTGCTGTTGAGTAAAAATATTGCACTAGCGATGGAATATGATTCTATAATCCTATTTAGAAATTATCACTTGATTTAGTACTTTGGGAACAACATGTAAAGTAAAATGGCAGATACAAAGAATAGCAATTTAATCCAAACGTCAGAATAAAATAGGAGAATTTATTTTTGTAATTCTTTTAGAAGGACGCATCTGCAATAAGGGAGACGTTGCACAGACAATGAAATGGATAGTGTACCTCCTTTAAAAAAAATACAACTAAAACAAAAGAAAAGGATAAAGGGCAGATATATTTTATTTTCCACTGCTTGCAGTGATGATGATGCAAGAGATTCTTAGCTAAAAAGTGCAGGCTTCCTTTTCCTAATATTATATATATATATATATATATATATAATGTGTGTACATACACGCCTATATACAGAATTTTATACAATGGAGTTTTAGATCTCAATTACATGCAAACAATATAGCACAGACCCATAAGGCAAACATCCTTGCGAACATTAAAACAAAATGTCATGTTTGTAAATGATCTGTATGTCTTGAATATGTTGAAAAGTAGTGATCAATTTGTGTTATTAGAACACTGTTAACAACAGAATATAAAATACCATGTGAACAACACACTAAAGTATATATAATCCGTTGTACAGAACGTATTCCAATAAAACAACTTTGCATGTTTCTGCAGCTAGAGCTAATTGCAGTTTGGGTTAAATTACATTCTATGGGGGGAATTCAAGTCCAGACGATGAGCGTGAGATGCCAACAGAATGGTCAGAACACCAACACCTTGTGGTCACTGACATGGAAAAATCAATGTTTGGCTACTAGAACTCTCTGGGATGTGAGCAGTTGTACCATGCGGAGGGCATATCACTGAGAACTGAATTCCCCCCTATACATAAAACATATCCCAAAGCAGAACAAAGGACCATGAATGAGGTCTAGCGTAGAAAGCTCAAGAATGTAAAAAGAAAAAAAAAATACTGTAAGTAACAAACTTAGTAACACTGTGTAAATAGATCATGCAGTGAATGCGAGTAGCAGAAATAAAAATGAATAACATTGGGAAAAAGCAAAGATTTTTAATACATTAAATGGTTACTCCTAAATTCTATATAACACTTTTTCTGGAGTTGGCAAAAGTACTGTAAGGTATTCAGGGGCAGATGTATTAACCTGGATAAGGCATAAGGAAGTGATAAACCAGTGATGTGTGCACGAACCAGCCAATCAGCTCTAATATGTAAATTAACAATAGGAGTTGATTGGATGGTGCATGTATCACCTTGTACTTATCACTGGTTTATCACTTCCTTATGCCATCTCCAGGTTAATACATCTGCCCCTCAGTTTTGATTGTTTAGATGGCAATAAGAATATTGGGGCAGATGTATTAACCTGGAGAAGGCATAAGGAAGTGATAAACCAGTGATATGTGCAAGGTGATAACGCACCAGCCAATATGTAAATTAACAGTTAGGCTCTGATTGGCTGCTGCCTTTATCACCTTGCACATATCACTGGTTTATCACTTCCTTATGCCCTCTCCAGGTTAATACATCTGCCCCCTTAAGCCTAAAACAGAAGTTGGTCCAATATGAAGACATCTTAGAACATTTACAAATATCTATGTAAAAGTTTCCATATCATGATAAAAGCTGTGATGTACAGTATAATTGTCATGTTTACATTGGTTCTACAGCTTAATGCAGCTATTATACTTCATTAGCCATTGAACACCCACATGGGCTGGCTCACAGACAGAAAGTGTAATGTGCAAAGGTTTAAAAAATAAAATAAAAATCCCCCTCCCCAAGAACAGCTTTACTGTAACTTAGATACTTTCTGATAACGGAGTTCTGATAGCAGTCGTGAATGGTACTAGAAAGTCATTTAGTTTTCCTCTAATACTGAAACTGGTTGCAAATGCAAATATCGATAGAAATATGAATATATTGCTGAGGATGAATGCAGTACGTAGCACTGTATTTTATGGCTAAATGTGTGTTTGTAGAGCTATGCCACCCCAATAGCATATAGGGATGGGAGGTGATCAGTATGAACTATGCATCCTACCCGCCAGTATGCCGGGGGCGGGGCGAGCGCTAGAAAACCCCTCATGAGCTCAGTGGCTCGTGTAGGTTCTATTCCCACTCTATGGGAGTCGTGGACACCCACAAGTGGGAATAGCCCCTGTGAGCTGGGATTTCGGCTGGCAGCATTCTCAGCAGTCTGGATTCCGGCATCGGTATCCTGACCGCCAGTTTCTCGACTGCCAGCAATTTAACTGCATCTCGATGGGAGACCTGTATCTGCACTGTGTTCAAGTCCTGCCAAAATCTGATAGAATATAAAAATGAGTTTTCTTTGATGGAATGAACCCTAAAATCTTGCAGCAGGCAGAGGACTAGCCTAAATCATTATTGGAATTCATTCTACACAATAGGGTGGCAGAAACAATTAGTCAAGCAAGTAGTGAAATATGTTAATTCCCTTCTTCCTTACAATCCTGTACTGTAGGTACACTACACTTTCATACCATGACGACTGGAACTGCAGCAGGAAAAATATTGCCGCTGTTCACAAACCATAGTTTAAGAGCACTCACCCCAATGCAAAGGTTCTCACACCTTAAACTTTCCCAACTGGTCATATTTTGTGGATTTCTGTCTGTGGAAGCAGGTGGGATAATTACTGACCCAGAAAAATAGAGTAAATCACCTGTGCATGATTAAAGGTGAGGCGATCACGAGACCGCCTGTCTGGATCCCTGCGGTAACAATGCCGACGGCGGAATCCCGACAGGTGGTGAAATGCCGCCACAGGCTATTCTCCCTCTATGGATGTCCACGACACCCATAGCGGGAGAATATAACCTGTAGCAAGCCACCATGCCCGCAGCGTGGCGAGTGCAGCAAGCCTGCAAGGGGCTTTCAAGCGCTCGCCCTGCTGCCAGCTGGGATCCCGGCCATCGGTATTACATATGTATTCAGATTAAAGAAACCCATAAAACATGACCTACTGGTGGGCACTTGAGGACTGGCATTAAGATACCCTGCACCAATGCATTACATGGACAACGTCGCCTTATTATGTTGTACTGCTGTTTATTACCGCATCTGTTCTACATATATAAGCAGCAACTGCAGATTAAAAAAAAAACACGAATGGCTATGTTTAAAACTTTTTTTTTTTCTCGAACAGCGAAAGAGTGTAGCCACTGAAGCACGAGAAGTCTGACACAACTTGAACTATGCTTAATTTTGGGTAAATTTTAATAGGCCATCTACGAAATGTATCAGAAATGTTAGAATTTAGAGCTGATGTGATAGACTGGTTCATAAAGCACTCTGAACATCGCTAGTCTGCAGTGCAGTACTTAAAGGTTTGGTACTGTGCAGTACTGAGAGATACTGCACTACAATTGCATCTCTCATCATGTTTTTTACAGGATGAGCCTATACATGGATAACTTAGCTAGATGCATATGTAATACTAATCTGATCCTGTTCATACAACTTTTTTTTTAAACATCAGGTGAGTGAACTGCATTAGTAAATTAACTAGATTACATTCCCCCAATATATCTGTAAATTGTTAAAGTATAAAAAAAAATTAAATTACAATACAATTCATACTCCGGCCATGCTGTTTACTTATATATGTAATAAAAATAGATTTTAAAGTGAAAAACTGTGTAAAATGTAATGACCATAACGATTCTCTTTGAAGTTAGCTTAAAAAAAAAAAAAAGTAAATTTTCACATGATATGAAACACTTTACAATAATTCTCATAAAAACAACCATACTTGGTTTTAAAATTGACAATAAAAAAAAAACACCCAAACACGCTTTTCTTTCATTCTTGAAAGTGCATGCAAGTAACTAGACAAGACAGAGGTGTCCTGTCCTGCAGCATTAGTGTTTTATCCTACTGCCTAATACCTCCCTCTCCCTTAGCACTGCTTCTATATCTTTACATTGGCACTCGATTTACAATAGTTGGTCCACTGTGTCACATAGCGCATATGTTACTGAGGGGTTCTAGCTTTGCACACGGTGATGTAATGTGAAGGCGGAGCTTATGACTGGTCTGGTCACGTGGGTCTACGTGTTATTTCAGTACATCTAGCTGTGGCTGCCAAGGTGATGTCACACACTAGGCAGTCCTAATATGCACACATACTGATAAATAAAGTGAATACTTAAACAGTTGTGTACTTTTCAAAAGCTATACCTCATACCTTATTGGGAGACATTAAGCTGACAGTAAACTGTTAAGACTAGTGTTTGCCAATATAAAGATTTAAGCTCTATGCCCAACACATAATTAAAAAAAAAAAAATAGTTATAAAATAAAAACAGATATAGTCACTCTCCATGAGGTGATAAAAATAGACAGTATAAATGTGTATTGACTACACTAGGCGCTGTATAGTAGCGCTGTGCATTCTGGGAATGTCAGGCTGGAGAGGGAATAATATACTCCTTTCATTGTAACACTTAACCTGCAATGCGATCAACCAAATAAATGCTTACTGGCTTTGCATTTTTGAGGTAAGCTGGCCAATTCTCATAGCCCTCATAGTGCTAGAGAGCTCAGGAACACTCACAAACTTATACGCTGCTGCCCTTCCTGGCAGGGATATGGTTTAACTTATTTCAGTCACACACTTCTCCAAACAGCAAATAATCCTCACATAAAATCAAAAGATAAAGTTCAAATTTACCCATATGAACTCATCATCATCTTGCACGCACACAACCCAGAATAAAAATGCTAAAAGCAAGCAATGCCGAGTCATTCCACTCACCTAATATGGGCAAATATCAGTGCTTCAATGTCTGAGTCCGTATTGTACGTGCCCCCTGAATTCAGATAAAATACAACTTTCCCTCCCAGTTACGCGAGTCAAAAAAGTTTTGTGATAAATAACCACCCTCCCTCATCCCTTTGTTTACCCCACCCCACCCCTCATCAATACTGCCCTACATTCCAGTTGTGTGTAAAGACAGCAGTACGAAGTGTCTGTGTTCACCCAACCAAAGTCTCATTGGCAACAAGTGTCAGGTGGGTTAATTCTTCGCCAGCCATCGCTATGCCTTGGGAGAGAGCAGTTTTTTGGGAGTCATAGGTCTCTTAGCCTGCCACAGGTGACTGTGTATGGTCACAGCATCCACACTGGCGGACATAGTTTTGGCTGGAATGAGGCTGAACTGCTTGCGATCCGAGTTGTACTTGTAGAGGCCTTCCATCATTTTGCGGCTTATGGAGCGTGGCCCAATGCCTATAAGCTTGTTAATCTCCTCCATCTCTGGGTAGTACGTGTATACAGATCGGAATTGACACCCTGAGTCACGAAAGAGGATCAGGAAGTTGCTGGCGTTCGACTTCTCCATTTCCTGTGAAAGTGGTGCACAGAGGCAGATTAGCATGTCATTAGAACTGATAATTAGAAGTAAATCAGATACAATATATTTGTTGGAGTAGGAGACACTGCAAAAGTCAAAATGAATCTCAAGAAAAGCAATGTTCAAAGGAAAAGTAAGTTATCTGCCCACGGTATCCGGATGATAGACATGATAGACTGTCAATAGACAGACACCATATGTTAGACAGACATTAGGTCGACAGTGTCAAAAGGCAGACAGTACAAAAGGTTGACAGGGTCAAAAGGTTGACATGAAAATGGTCGACATAAAAAAGTAGACCGTTTTTTTATTTATTTTTTTACACGTTTTTTGACTATTTTATACCTTCTCTATCCATGTCGGCGTAGAGTTGGTTATAAACCTTGTAGCGAGCGCAGCGAGCCACAGAGCCCAGAGCGTGGCAAGCAAAGAGAGCCCAGTGAGGGGGTGCCTTTCTACAATTAGGGGTCCCAGATTACAAAACTATCCAGACAAACCCCAAAAATGCAAAATAAATTTGGTGTCTACCTTTTTTATGTCGATCTTTTGACTGTCTAACATGTGGTGTCTATCTATTGACTGTCTAACTAGACACTGTCTATCTAGTATACCACACCCTCTGCTGACATGAAATGTAATATATTGGAGGAATGTATGAAAACTGGTACACAAATAATAACAAGGTGATATAAGCCACAGTAATAAATCTGGTTACATCACTTCTAGTACAGTGTACTTTCATGGGGTCTGGGACTCCAGGTGGACAACAAAAAGGTCGACATGGACAAAAGGTCGACTGGTTTTGGCCCCCTTTTTGACCATCTCAGTCCGACATCAAAATGATGTCGGACTGAGATGTGGACCCGGAGGAGGCAAGGGGGGGTGCGCAGGGAGACAGCCGGCGGGCATACAGGGAGATCAGCGCTACAGTAGCGCTGCAGCTGGATGTCACTCACCCGCCCGACCTCACGGCAGCTTCCCTCCGGCTCCAGCACGCTGCTGGAGCCAGGTGGAAGCTGCCGTGAGGTCGGGCGGCTGAGTGACATCCAGCTGCAGTGCTACACCGTAGCGCTGATCTCCTCTGGCTGCCGCCGGCTGTCCCCCCGCGGCTCGCCCCCCTCGCCTCCTCTGGGTCCCATCTAAATTCGACTTGAAAAAGTCGAATTTTAGATGGGATTGAATAGGGGTTGTCGGATCCATTCCGACAAATACATGTCGGAATGGATCCGACTTTAATTGAATATACCCCTATAAGCTCTTACAGACATCCATGCAGAAAGCACTTTCCTCTCAGTGCCAATGGCCTTCCAAGCAAGTGGTTCACACTGTATGCTCTTATAGACGGGTGGTATTCATGTGACCGGCGGTCGGGAGACCGACAGTCACATGACCTCCTCCACCATCCCGATGGCTCACTATCCCGATGGTCGGCATGCCGACCAACAGGGACTTTTCCCATTCGTGGGTGTCCACGACACCCATAGAGTGGGAACAGAACCTGTGGCGACCGCAGGTCACCACCGAGCCCGCAGCGTGGCGAGATCAGCGAGCCCGCAAGGGGCTTGCTGCACTCGCCCCTCCCCGCCGGGATCCCGGCGTCGGTATGCTGCCGGGATCCCGGCATCGGTAAGCTGACCGGCGGTCTCCTGACCGCCAGTCAGCCGTACTACACCCCTTACAGACATCTGTGCAGAAAGTACTTTCCTCTCAGTGCCAATGGCCTTCTACACAAGGGACTCATACTGTATGCTCTTATATAAATCTGCGCAGAAAGCACTTTCCTCTCAGTGCCAATGGTCTTCTACACAAGTGGCTCACACCGTATGCTCTTACATACATCCGTGCAGAAAGTACTTTCCTCTCTGTGCCAATGGCCTTCTACACAAGGGACTCATACTGTATGCTCTTATATACATCTGTGCAGAAAGTACTTACCCCTCAGTGCCAATGGCCTTCTACACAAGGGACTCATACTGTATGCTCTTATATACATCTGTGCAGAAAGTACCTTCCTCTCAGTGCCAATGGCCTTCTACACAAGGGACTCATACTGTATGCTCTTATATACATCTGTGCAGAAAGTACCTTCCTCTCAGTGCCAATGGCCTTCTACACAAGGGACTCATACTGTATGCTCTTATATACATCTGTGCAGAAAGTACCTTCCTCTCAGTGCCAATGGCCTTCTACGCAAGTGGCTCACACTGTATGCTCTTACATACATCCGTGCAGAAAGTACTTTCCTCTGTGGGCCAATGCCAGATTCTAGTATTTAAGTAAAATAAACACTGTAGATTTAGTAGGAGAGTGAGGCAATCAATGTGAATTTATAGGATGTGAGCTAAATTCCATAGAAATAAAAGTGCTTATAGGATACACAGCTCTTAAATTTTCTTTTAAGTACATTTATGTCGGCATCAGAGATAATATACTTCAGTCATCACAATGCAAATATGTATTTTTATATTTACAGGCAGCATAAAACCCCCCCCCCAAACAGACAGAAAAATCACAGCATAAACATTACTACCAGCAATGTACAATCTGCATGCTTATATGAGCTCTAGTACTGTAATTTAGCCTAGTACAAACCTCCAGAATCTTGTTTTTTTGGCCTTCATTCACTTTGCCAGCCATGCAGCAATGAGAGATCGCGTTCTGGATGATATATTTGTTGGATTTAGCACTGGGCTCCTTGTACAACTTTGGTCCTGTGGGCAATAAGCACTCATTACCAGCTGAGGACATACTATATATATACACACTATATTGCAAGAGTAAATGATAAAAAAAAGTATGCTATATGTAGAGGAATGTTTATATTTTTATTGAACCATATAATCCTCAGTGTCTAGCGTGTTATAAAATATCTTATAATACATACGGTGTGCCTGTAATTCGTACTGATGACATCGCTAACGAATAAGGGTACATTAGACTAGGGACAGTGTACCTACTATATTTGCAATATTCTTCAAAATGGTATATGATGAAGAGCCGGGGATGAAGTGGCTCTTTGTAGAGGAACATGTAGCCAAACAGAACACTAGAATAGTGAAAGTGGCATGAAGAATTTCAGCCAAGTCTTCCCCTGAGTTTCCATGTTTAGGCAATAATTAAGTTGGAGCGGCCTTCCCAATGCAGTGATAAATGAAGCTGTATGTAAAATAAGGTTCATTCATACTTTTTATTATGCAAAAATTACATTTATTTAGGTCATTAAATGTTGTACAATTATCAGTTCAGAAAATGTTCCGGTTTTACAATAATTTACAGGTTTCACATCGACACCAATAATGGCATATGTGAGAAATGGCATGTAACACGGATGGAAGACTCACACAGAAAAAGCTGTGATGAATTTGCCATGTTGTTTTAAAGGAATGTAATGCAACTAGATAAGATAGAAACGTAAAGGCTTTTAAGAATTTTCTAAAAGACCAGGTCTGTGAATTAGAAATGCGTCCTCATCCACCAAGCCTCAATACGCTATATGGCACAAGAGGGGTGGCGCGACTAAGCTGCACCAAGCGGTGTAGTGTATCAAATTTCTGTACATTTTGCATCTTTTCTTTTATATATGTATTTATTGGTTTTCACAAAATAAAATAGAATACACAAACAAGTATTAGTAAAAGAATTTGCAGTCGAAAAAAGTAAATAACACATACGCATAATGAGCAGTACCAAACAGAGCATCAAAATAATGTCACATTAGCAAGAATAGACTTCCATGAAAAGGTATATGTGATACGAGTAATATAAATATTCTTGGTGGTAAGAATGTGAAATAAGTCGTCATGACTATCAAAGAGTGTTGTAAACTTCCGAAAATAACTAAGTCATTCGATAAAATAACATGAAATATTTGATGGCACCGACTCATTATTTGGCATCAATTGGGGGGCTCAAGGGCCAAGAACGACCGTAGTAACATAGACCCAATGTAACTGGTGTGTGTGTGGAGTCCAGTCATATCACACTATGGGGGCTAATTCAGTAAGGATTGCAAAATTCTGCTATTTATCAGAATGTGCAATCCTTTGGATCGCATGCTGGGGGGCCACCCAGCATGCTGACCACCGCCTCCCCCCTCTTCAACAAGCAGAAATTGCGAGCACATCACAATTTATGCTTCTTAGCAGCAAGAGGCCCGCCGCCATGTTCATGGTCGTCACGTGACGTCACGCAGCTGCCGCGATCACACCCCTGCCACGCCCGTTTGCACCACCCTGCCCCCATTTTGGCTGCCTCTGCCCTGCAACACTTCGTCTCCGCCCTGAATGACAGGCAGAGGCGTTCGCAATTTCTGCGGGACGCCCCTCAGAAAGTGCGGGCGCATGCACAGGACGGGCGCTGTGCATGCGCCTGCATCTTTTTCTCCTTTTTTGCAGTTGGATCGCACACTGCGATACAACCTGAATCAGCCCCTATATACACAATAAAACAAAGTCATATAAGTGTTATAAAAGGACAATGTTTTGAAAGAAGAAATACATCGACCTCATATACTTCGAGCTTACAGAACAATACAATAAACAGACAGTAGAGAAATAAGAGATAAATAAGACTGATAGCACCAGCCGAATTTACAACATTTTGCATCTTATCTGCAATGCAAAATGCAGCGAGACATCACTCAATCTGTGCTTCAGATGCCGGGCTGTGACTTAATTGCACAGGAATTAGTTTTAAATATGTACAAAGTTGCAGATGAAGTGCAACAGAACTTGGCATGAGAAAAAGCCACAAGCCGCTGCATGGCATCGCTTTGTATACAGGTTCAGACTCGTTCGCCACACAGATGTACAAATGTCACATCAAATTGATCAGTGCAGTCTCGGCACGTAGTTTTGTAGCTTACATGTGCTTAATTTGTGCAAGTAAGATGCACATTTTGAGCAAATAAGAGGCTAGGACTGTTTGGCGCGACTGCGGCCATGGCGTATGCAGACACATCTGTGCAATGACTAAAAATGTGTGTTCAAGTACTGAAGCATTGGAAACACTGTCCCTTCTTATTTTCTTTTCTTTTTTTCAATCTAAAAATTTTATTGAAGGAATAAAAGTATAAACAAACATCATTAACCAGAGTACAATCTGAAAATGTGCTGTATAGAATCAAAGATAACAAAGTCAAAAAGCGTTAGACAATAAAAACATGCCAGAAGATATACAGTGTTAAAGACAATTTGTACATGGTAATTTGAAAATGAGTATACCCCCAGGTGGACCAGCCAGTGGGCCACAGGGGGAACGCTAAAGAAATGTATAGTAAGGGTAGGGAAGGGGTAGGGTAAGGAAACGGGATTCATAAAGGGGGTGGAATGTAGAGGAATAAGAGGGGAACATGGCCAGAGGGGAAGGGGTGAAAACTGACAGAGAAAAAAGAGGGGGGGGGGGGGGGGAGAGGTCAAGTCTAAAAGCTAGGAGCAAGCCGGAACGTGGGGAAAAAAGAAAAGGTATGTTTAGGAAAGGCCTGGGAGGGCGGTATTGTAGAGACTATACCAAGGTGCCCAAACGGTATGATGCTTGTCCACTGTGTTGTTCACCAGGCTGGAAAGGTATTTCATTTTGGCCACGAACCAAACACGGCTCATGAGTTCGGTTCAGGAAGGAGGGGAAATTTGTTTCCAAGCTTTGGCAATTTGTAATTTAGCGGCACATGCTACATGTAGAACCAGTTTATTTTCAGGGTTGTCAACTGGCAGGCAGGGGCACAAAGGAGTAATGTAGCTGGTGTAATGGAAGTACTAGTAGGAATCAGCGACTATATGATTGAATGAACTAGGGACCAAAAAGGGGCAAGTTTAGGGCAGCTCCAACCACATGTGGAAAAAAGAGCCTGACTGGCCACATTGACACCAACAAAGGTTAAATACAGAAGGATAAATCTGATGTAGTCGTACTGGGACTAAATACCAACGAGTGTAAATTTTGTAGAAATTTTCCTTAACGGAGACACTAATGGAACATTTAGAGATATTCATCCCAATAGTTTCCCATGTATCCTCCTCCAGAGTCATCCCCAAGTCTGCTTCCCAGGATAGTTTGTGAGCAGCAACGGGGGAGAGAATCTAAAGACAAAATAGTGTGATACAATAGAGAAATAATACCCGTCAATGGGGTGATGAATGCAGAGACGTTCGAGCGACGACGGACTACGGGGTGGAGCGGATTCCCTAAGAGAGGAAGAGACAAAGTGTCTCATTTGAAGGTACTGGTAAAAGAAAGATATAGGAATGGAATATCGCTCTTGAAGTTCAGCGAAAGAATGTGGAACATTCCTACACAATAAGTGGTGAAAGCGGGTGATGCCCACTGCAGACCACGCAGAGGCCATAAGGTGAGAGCAACCGGGAGGAAAAGACGGATGGTGCCACAAAGGAGTCAGGGGCGAGGGGTAAACAAAGACGGAGAATTTAGAAGCCAGCAAATCCCATACTGACAATGTGAGGGCAACAGTCGGTATAGAGTGAGCAATGGCAGATCTGGAATGGCGGGGGAGCCAAGGGAGGCGAAAGACAGAGTCAGCCCGAACAAGATCAGTTTCCATGTCCACCCATCTCTGAATCCCATGGAGAATGCCAAGCCACCATCTGGCTGAGTCTAGAGGCGTAATAGTATCTGGATAACGCTGGGAGGCCCAAGCTACCACATGTCAAGCTCTTCTGGAGAATATCTCTGCGTAAGCGGGGCTTTTTGTCATTCCAAATAAATGTACCATACTGAGTTTGAAAAGATGTCAGGACCCGGACAGCGTCTGAGACGGGTAGGGTCTGAAATAAATATAGACGTTTGGGAATAACGTTCATCTTAAGAACATTAATCCGACCTATCCAGGATATAAAAAGTTTTTCCCAGGAAAGTAAGTTTTGCGTGAGTGCCTTAATTAGGGAAGGGTAGTTCGCGTCATAGAGGGATGAGTACGATTTGGTCAAAATCCTGTACCCAGAAATGTCACCATAGAAGGCTAACTTTTTTCTTTTCTAACTATAAACATTTATTAATTAATGTCAACAGTGTTGATATTTTATGGCGACCAAGGGCTTGATATTGGTAGAAATTGACATAGTCTAATTTGTATCCATTTTCAATCAGTATATTATTAGCAAGTATATAAATTAAGAAAGTATTGCAGAAATGTTTAATAAATGTTATACGGGATCAGCATGATATCCCGGATGTTAGGAGACCGACGCCGGGATCCCGACAGCCAAGATACCCGCCGCAAACGCCGACCGCTGGTATTTCACCGGGTGTCGGGATTCCGGTGTCTGTTTCCTAACAGCCGGGATCCCGACTGTCGGTAAATTGACTGCCTCCCTGTTATACAACTAGTTACCATTCACATAGGCTAAATGAATGCATTTTTGTCCAACTGGGGCACAAGAAGGGATGGCAAAATTGCACAATTACATTGTTTGGTAGTTTGGTCTATAGAACAGGTGTCTGGAAGACCTACGTTGTCTTCAGCTGATATGTTTTATATAGTGTGCCTATGAAATCCTATAATGATCAGTCTGGAAGATCCAATATAACTCACATAGTTGGCAAGGTAAAGTTTTGCGAAATGACGCGGTTATGTCGTGACGTCACAACGCAACTGCGTCACTCCGCCCCCCCCCTTCTAGGAAGTCACTCCACCCCCCCTTCCCTACTCCTCTAAGAAGAGGAGTAGGGAAGAGGGAGGATGGGGAGCAGATAGCAACTACAAAGTGCCACGGCGGGCGACCCGTGCGATTGCATGGCTCACCCGCCGCAAGGAACGGCACTGACCGGGCTACAAGTGACAGCCCAGTGTCAGCTCGTGGAAAGAGCACAGAATTGTAATATAAGGTTGCTAGTACACTAATGCACTGAGATTCATACTCTCAACTTGATCTTATCAATCACCATTCTTATTCCTCCATTCTGTAAGGTAGAGAAAGAAGAACCAGCTGCCAAGTTCCACTGTATTGGGAGAGGCGTGATATAATCTTTGGGTGGCAGTGACCTCTCCACTTGTATTCAGTTAACTATAGACTATACACAACACTGGTTCATACAAGAAAAGCTTATTTTATTTTACTTAAATCTCTTTGAGTACTGGTGAGGCAAAGAGTTTGCTCAATGTATATAGATATATACCTACAAAAACACATATATTATCACTGCCTAAGGGTGACGCACCTGTATACTCCGTAAGAGACGCCACTGAAGAAGTTGTGGAGGCATTTTCCCAATCTTTCTCTCCATTACGACTGCCGCACTGGCCAGGTGACAGAAATCCTTCCGCAGATTCTGACCTAAACGGGCTGAAAAATAGAACATACCGAATAAAAGAAATGGTAATAAGGAAAGGGCCATCCCTCTCATGCTGTGTTTTATATATCATTGTCATCCTTTCTATATTCACTCTATGCTGTTCCTTTATTCAGAATATCTTTCACTTTGCCTGCGTACCGCACAAACTAGTTGCACTGTGATGTACGGAGTTACACAATAAGTTCAAACGGCTAACTTGAGCAATAACACTATTCCCAAAGTAAACATGCAAGGGCTGCCATAACATAGCACTAATTTTCAAACTGTAGGCCGAGCAGGAGAAACATCAGCGGAAAAATCACATTACACAAAAGTACCCACAGACAATGCTACATTGCCATGTTATCTACAGATGTGTCCTCTATATTGTTACTGCAGTCATGTTAAACAACCCTCATAGTCTTGCATAGTCGTGAGCACGCCTACTAACTCTGGGCATCTTTTTGTGCATTTCCCCCCCGAAAATGCATCTTATTCGCATTTTTATGTGAATAAGATACAATAGCAAACCTCTGCTGATTAAAATGATATGCAGCATGCTTATATTCTAAGTGCGACCATGGCTGTATCTGCATACGAAATGCTACGCTACAGTGTTTTCCTGGAAAAAAATGGAAAATAGAATTTCATATGTGGATACAGCCGCACACAGAGTTTGCTTGTGCCTCTTATTTACACAGTGATGCGAAAGAGAACTGCCCAGGAACTGCCGTCTCACTCATGCCAGGCATCACGCGGCACATGGTTTATGGAGGCTAGATTTATGAGGACACATTTGTAGGTGTAGCATTACAAAGTTTAGTCATTTCTAAATGTGTATTGTAAATAGAAAATCACTGTAAAAGTTACATTTTTGGCCATTTCAAAATGTATTTCTCATACCTTGGTGTTCTTTTCCCAGAATTCACACTTTCATTGTCTCCTGTATTCAGAGAGGCCAGGGAAAAGCTGGAGGCTAAAGTAACAAAGAAATAATAAAAAGAATGCAAATGTAAAGTTAACAGAGACTAAGCGCTTCTAAGTGGACTTGTTAGAGCGTGTAGTCTTGACTGCTGCTTGAACCCTGGCACGGGTACCCCGGCCCCTGTATATAATAGGATTTTGGTTACCTACCGGTAAATCCTTTTCTCGTAGTCCGTAGAGGATGTTGGGGTCCACATTAGTACCATGGGGTATAGACGGGTCCACCAGGAGCCATTGGCACTTTAAGAGTTTGAGAGTGTGGGCTGGCTCCTCCCTCTATGCCCCTCCTACCAGACTCAGTCTAAAAACTGTGCCCGAGGAGACGGACATCTTCGAGAGAAGGATTTAACACAGATAGTGGTGATATTCACACCAGCTCAAACATACAAGGCACATCAAGCTAGCTTAGCTTGAAAACTCAGCAACTGCTAAAACACTACTTACCAAGTAACAATGCAGTACATAACTAAACAAAGTCGTACTGAACCAGATAACAGTTGCAGGAAAACGAAGCGCTGGGCAGGCGCCCAGCATCCTCTATGGACTACGAGAAAAGGATTTACCGGTAGGTTACCAAAATCCTATTTTCTCTTACGTCCTAGAGGATGCTGGAGTCCACATTAGTACCATGGGGATGTACCAAAGCTCCCAGAACGGGAGGGAGCGCGGAGGCTCCTGCAGAACTGACTGACTGAACTTCAGATCATCTGAGGCCAAAGTATCGAACTTGTAAAACTTTGAAAATGTGTTCGACCCAGACCAAGTTGCAGCTCGGCACCCCGGGCAGCCGCCCAGGAAGACCCCACCTTACGAGTAGAATGGGCCTTAACAGATTTTGGACACGCCAGTCCTGCCGTAGAGTAAGCGTGCTGGATAGTGAACCGAATCCAGCGAGAAATAGTCTGCTTAGAAGTAGGACACCCAATCTTCTTGGGATCATATAGGACAAACAGAGAGTCCGACTTTCTGTGACGAGAAGTTCTCATCACATATATCTTCAGAGCCCTTACAACATCCAAGGACTTTGATGTAATTGAGGAGTCAGTAGCTACTGGCACCACAATAGGTTGGTTGACATGAAATGCCGACACAACCTTCGGAAGAAACTGCTGACGTGTCCGTTCAGCTCAGCTCTATCTTCGTAGAAGATCAAGTAAGGACTTTTACAGGACAAAGCCCCTAATTCCAACAAACATCTAGCAGAAGCTAAGGCCAACAACGTGACCGCCTTCCAAGTAAGAAATTTGACCTCAACCTCCTGTAGAGGTTCAAGCCTATCCGACTGGAGAAACTGCAACACCACGTTAAGGTCCCAAGGTGCCGTAGGTGGTACAAAGGGAGGTTGGATGTGCAGAACACCCTTCAAAAAAGTCTGAACTTCAGGGAGGGCAGCCAATTGTTTCTGGAAGTAGATGGAGAGGGACGAAATCTGGACCTTCACAGATCCCAACCTCAGGCCCATATCCACACCTGCTTGCAGGAAGAGGAGAAACTGTCCGAGATGAAACTTCTTGGAATCACACCAAGAAACATATTTCTTCCAAATACGATGGTAATGTTTAGACATTACCCCTTTCCTAGCCTGTATCAGGGTATGAATGCCCTTCCGAGTAAGTATCAGGTGTTCAACCTCCATGCCGTTAAACGTAGCCACGATAAGTCTTGATAGGCGAAAGGTCCCTGCAGCAGCAGCAGATCCTCCCGAAGAGGAGGAAGAGGCCACGACTCTTCCTGCAAGAGATTCAGAAGGTCCGCATACCAAGCCCGCCTTGGCCAGTCCGGAGCAATGAGGATCGCCTGAACCCGTGATCTCCTTATGAGCTTTAAAACTCTTGGAATGAGTGGAAGAGGTGGAAACACATACACCGACCGGAACACCCATGGAGACACCAGGGCGTCCACGTCCACTGCTTGTGGGTCCCTCGACATGGAACAATAGCATCGAAGCGTCTTGCTGAGACGAGAGGCCATCATGTCTATTTGGGGTAACCCCATAGGTCTGTAATTTCCTTGAACACCTCCGGATGGAGACCCCATTCCCCTGGATGGAGATAGTGTCTGCTGAGGAAGTCTGCTTCCCAGTTGTCTACTCCCGGAATGAAGATTGCGGAGAGCGCCAATGCGTGTCTTTCTGGCCAGAGGATGATTCTGGTCACCTCTGACATTGCAGCTCTGCTCTTCGTTCCGCCCTGTCGGTTTATGTAGGCCACTGTCGTTACATTGTCCGACAGCACTTGAATGGCCCGATTTCTTAGAAGATGGGCCGCCTGAAGAAGACCGTTGTAGACGGCTCTTAGTTCCAGGATGTTGATGGGCAGGCCGACTTCAAGACTTGACCACCTTCCCTGGAATGTTTGCACCTGAGTAACTGCCCACCAGTCCCGAAGGGTCGCATCCGTGGTTAGAAGGACCCAGTCCTGAATCCCGAACCTGTGGCCCTCCAGAAGGTGAGGCAATTGGAGCCACCAGAGGAGTGAAATCCTGGCCTTTGGCGACAGACGAATCCTGGTGCATGTGGAGATGAGATCCTGACCACTTGTCCAGGAGATCCAGTTGGAAGGCCCGAGTATGGAACATCCCGTATTGGAGAGCCTCGTAAGAGGCCATCTTTCTCAAAAGGTGAATGCTATGATGAACTGACATTGGGCTGGCTTCAGGACATCCGAGATCATTGTTTGTATCACCAACGCCTTTTCCTATGGAAGAAAACACCCTCTGTACTTCTGTGTCGAGGATCATCCCCAGGAAAGACAACCTCTGGGTCGGTTTCAAATGTGACTTTGGGAGATTCAGAATCCAACCGTGGACTCTGAGTAGGTGCGTTGTGAAACAGTGGACTGCAACAGCTTCTTCTTGGATGAATCCTTTATCAGCAGATCGTCCAGATATGGAATGATGTTCACCCCTTGTTTGCGGAGGAGAACCATCATCTTTGCCATCACCTTGGTGAACACCCTCGGTGCTGTTGAGAGGCCGAATGGCAGGGCCTGGAACTGGAAATGACAATCCAACAATGCAAAACGGAGATAAGCCTGATGCGGCAGCCAAATCGGAATGTGGAGGTACGCATCCTTGATATCCAGGAATACCAGGAATTCCCCCTCTTCCAGACCTGATATCACCGCCCTGAGAAACTCCAACTTGAACTCCTTTAGAAAGGGGTTCAGTGATTTTAGGTTCAGAATGGGCCTGACCGAACCATCCGGCTTCGGTACCATGAAAAGGTTCGAATAGTAACCTGTGGTTTGTAAAGGAGGAGGAACTGGTACAATGACCTGTGCCTCCACCAACTTCTGGAAAGCTTCCTGTAGTACAGTTCTGTCAGCCAGTAGAACTGGCAAGCCTGATTTAAAAATCGGTGAGGGAGATTTTTAAATTCCAGCCTGTATCCCTGGGACACAATATCTATCACCCAGGGATCCAGGCCGGATGATACCCAGACGTGACTGAACTGTCTGAGTCTCGCCCCCACCTCCAGGCTGCGCGGTCCACCGTCATGCGGAGAACATTGGCGTACCTGAAGCAGGCTTTTGTTCCTGGGAACCTACAGCAGCAGGTTTCTTGGATTTAACGCAACCTCCCCTAAAGGTATTGGACGGTTTGGCCTTTCTAGGCTTGTTACGCCGAAAGGATTGAAATGCTGATGAAGAGAAGTATTACTTCGGAGCAGGAGCAGCTGAGGGAAGAAACGGAGCCTTACCCTCTGCAGCAGTGGATATCCACGCATCCAAAGCTTCCCCAAAGAGAGCCTGACCTGTGTAGAGTAGGGACTCCACACTTTCCTGGATTCCACGTCGGTAGACCACTGGCGCAGCCACAGTGCCCGACGAGCTGAAACAAACATGGAAGAGATCCCCACAGCCATGGAACCCAGGTCTTTCATGGATTCTACCATAAAACCTGCTGAATCATGAATGTTACGCAAAAACAATTCAACATCCCCTCTATCCATCGTATCCAAATCCTCTAGTAAGGTAGCCGACCACTTTACTATAGCCCTTGCAATCCATGCACTAGCAATAGTGGGACGTAATATGGTCCCTGAAGCAGTGTACATTGAATTAAGTGTATTATCAATTTTTCTATCAGCCGGCTCCTTTAAGGCGGTAGATCCTGGAACAGGTAAAACCACCTTGTTTGAGAGTCTGGACACAGATGCATCAACAATAGGCGGGTTTTCCCATTTTTTCCTATCCTCCTCAGGGAAAGGAAATGCCACCTGGACCCTTGTAGGGATCTGGAATTTTTTTCTCCGGGTTTTCCCATGCTTTCTCAAATATACCATTCAATTCCTTTGACGCAGGGAAGGTTAGCGAGGCTTTCTTATTTTCAGTGAAAAAAGCCTCCTCAACCTGCTCAGGTGTGGTATCGTTTATATTTAACACATCCCTGATAGCCTTCATCACCCATTGCACCCCCTTTGCAAGAGAGGCAGACCCCCGCAACACATCCCCATTACCGTCTGTGGTATCAGAATCGGTATCCATGTCATCTTGCGTGATGTTAACAAGCGCACTTTTTGGGGGTATATAGCGGGGCGTTCTGAGGTACCAGAATCGGGCCATACTGCCATGGAGTTCTGTAATACCTGGGTTGCAGACTCATTACTCGCAACCCTGTCAGAAATATGAGTAATCCAAGATTTGATAGAGAAAAACCATTCAGGTTCCCTTGCTGGAATCAGTGCTATCCTGATTACATGGAATGGGATCATCCTGAGAGGACATATCCTCCGCAACATATGACACAGTGTCCCTGGACATAGCTAAAGGAGACCACCAAACACCACACACACACACACACACACACACACACACACACACACACACGTGAGGGCAGACAGAGTTCCCCCCCCAAGAATGGCAAGAGAGATACAGAGATTGGAGCCAACCCACACACAGCGCTTTTACCAAAGGGTGACCCTTTGTCAGCGCTGACTGTGCACCTTAATAGGATACACAGTCGTATTACAGCCCCACCCCCCTTCTACACAACCCCCTGGTACCGTTTATAGATAGCTGGAGTTGCTGTGGAGGGACCTTCTTTCCTGGTCAGCGCTGTGCAGGCAGGAAAATGGCACCGAAACGCTGCTGGGTCCGCTCTGAGGAGAAGCTCCGCCCCCAAAATGGCCCTGTCTTCCTGCTCTTCTTCTGCTTATACTGGCCTGAGGATTTAGTGCTGGATGAAATCCTGGGACCCCGACAGGCTTCAGGACCAGTGTAGGGTGTAGCGCTGGCTCAGGGCGCCCCTCACAGTGCCGCACCATGTACCGCTGTGCCATCCCCAGAGTGCAGTTAATACTGCGCTCCTACCCTGTTGCCGCCATCTTCACACCGACCCCCCACTTGCTAGGGGGGTCGGTGTCTCACTCGCCACTGATTCTTCAGCTCTGCAAGATGGTTGCGGCATGCTGCTGGGGTGAGCGGTCCCCTGTGGAGGAGCACGATCAGACCTCTCTGGAGCTCAGTGTCCAGTCAGCGGAGACAGTGGCTCAGACCCCGCAGGGCAGGCAGTGCTCCCCCCCTCAGTCCCTCGCTGCAGGGAGGCTGTTGCTAGCAGCCTCCCTATAAAACAAAAAACTCTAAAACAACATTTTACTAGGAAAACTCAGGAGAGCTCCCCTAGCTGTGACCGGCTCCTCCAGGCACATTTTCTAAACAGAGTCTGGTAGGAGGGGCATAGATGGAGGAGCCAGCCCACACTCTCAAACTCTTAAAGTGACAATGGCTCCTGGTGGACCCGTCTATACCCCAATGTGAACCCCAGCATCCTCTAGGACGTAAGAGAAAATTGCATTTCAAATAGGGATGTGGGTTCTAGCACTCTACAAGAAATTAATTAAATGTATATGAAATTATCTGTTTAATGAGCACATTTCACACAATACAATGTACTGTATAATTGTTCTGTGGATTCTAATAAATGAGCAAATACAAATTTCACACAATACAATGTATCGCTGTTCTGCGAGTTCACATAAATGAAACAAATTATCATATGCGACTAGCAGTAAAAAAGATTTATATTGTAGCAGTTTTAACTTGATATATATGTATTAACTGGATATATTAGGATAGTGGTACCGTTCTAAAATTGATCTTACCCCCCCCCGGAAGTATTGCTGTCTCAGTAACCCCACCGCCTGTTGTGTTTTTCTGACCATTTTCCCCTTTTTTCCCCTCACTCTGTTTTTCTTTTCTTTTTTCTATTTTTGGACTATTTTTTGGCCATCAATACCATTCACGATCTACCTGATAAACTGCAGAATTTGACGTATACCGGGCAGGAGACACTGATCTCCTTTCTGAGACCGCAATCCTTCCGGGGTGAATCAATTTTAGAACAGTACCACTACCCTAATAAAGTTAAAACTGCCCCAACTTTATTAGCTATGTTAGACTGCTGTATTCCCTGCCCATGGCCAGAGTTTCCGTGAACGGGTATGTGTCACGCTCCTTCCCCCTGTCTAGGGGAACGAGACAGGGATGCCCTCTGTCCCCAACTCTGTTCGCCATTGCTATTGAGCCTTTAGCATGTTTAATTAGGGCTGCTCAGGATATGGAGGGTATTGGGGTGGGCGCCAGAGAGGACAGAATAGTACTGTACGTTGATGATCTCCTATTATTTGTTGATGATTATGTTTCCTCTATGCCTAAACTCCTTGATTTGATAACTACCTATGGATACTTTTCTGGGCTTAAAATTAACTGGGATAAATCTACAATTACCCCACTTAGGGGCCCGATCCCGATAGCCCCACTGATCCATACCCCGCTTAAATGGGTAGATTCTTTCAAATGCCTGTGCATATGGGTGTCGAATGATCTGTGTACCTACGTTTCTCTCAATATTAAGCCGCAGATTGAGTATCTTCGTTCAAAGGTCAAGGTTTGGGGGTCTTTGCCCCTGACAGTCACTGGTAGGGTCAACTTGGTGAAACTGGTGTATTTGCCTAAGCTTCTTTACGTCCTCCAGCAGTCCCCTGTATATATTTGGCTAAAAATATTCAAACAGATTGATAGCCTGCTATCTTCCTTGATCTGGGCCAGTAGGAGAGCACGGTTGAGACTTGACACCTTGTCCAGACCAAGATTGCTGGGCGGTTTGGCTCTCCCTATCTTTAGATTGTATTACTACGCTGCACAGTTGGCACACGTGTGGGAATGGGTGACTGATACGGATATCCTCACTACACACGCGCAAATGCATCTACAGGAGTATCCTGAAGGCACTCCCTTACAGATGCTTCTCTGTGGGAATCCTAAATTGTCCAAGATCCCGATAATTAAACAGGCCATTATTGTATGGAAACAGGTACATGTTCTTTTATTAAGCCAAGGTATAGACCCAGATACTCCCTTGGACAATGTCCTTGAACTCCCAGAATTGCCCTCGCTGCAACCTTGGGCGGTATGGGGGAGATGGGGTGTGACATCCCTGGGACACATATAATGGCAACGTACTGAAATCCAGCTCCAGCAGGACTACAACATACCCTATTCTCATTTCTACCGCTACTTGCAATTGAGACATGCGATTAATTCCCAGTTTCCCGATACCCCTCCAGTCCTTATCGACTCTCCAGTCAAGTGCCTTTTGCAAAGCCTGAGGAGACAACGTTTGGTATCCAATATCTATACTGCTGTGCTTCGGCCTCACTACTCTGACCCACTATCCCTTCTCAGGACTAAGTGGGAATCTGATCTGGGCCCCGTTTCTGATGAGATATGGGAGGGTGCTCTGGGCTCCCCAAGATTATCCACCACCACCACTAGATATCAACAAATCCAATTGTTTATCTTACAAGAGTATATATGACACCAGTGCGATTGTGCCATATGGGGGGTACTCCCTCCACCAGCTGTCCTAAATGTGGCAATCTAGATGCAGATTTCCGGCACACTCTCTGGCTTGCCCCAAGATGGCTATATTTTGGTCTGGTGTTATTAACGCCCTGGTGTCGACCGGAATTCCATCTTCTGTATGCTCCCCGGTGACTTGTGTGTTGTCAGCTATGGAGGAGGATGCCTTAGATCCCCCTGCCAGACGATACGTACTTAACCTTTGTGGCCTGGCTAAGATTGCCAGGCTCTGGTTGGCTAAAGATGCTCCCACACTACAGTCCTGGGTTTCACTTGTTAATGATACAGCTACTCACGAGAAATATGCATATTTAGCCAGGAAAGCAGGGAAAAAATATCAAGATTTGTGGGGTAGATGGCTTGAGTCCCCGCACTCACTGGATCGGAAAGATTGACTACAGACCACTGTGTGTCAGACATCTGGATGTGTAGAGGAATAAGATATTTATCTAGTGACCTGTGTTAGAATATCGAACATGGCTCTGCACCTTTGGCGCCTGCGACCAGCCGCTCCCATGCCCGCACTTCTGATATGTTATATGTTACATGGTTATGTTTCTTCGATACAAGTAACTCTCTGCACAAAATTTGAACAACCTATGACAACTTGTGACACTTTTCTCTCTAAATTTGTAGATGCAGATTTTTGTATTTAAGCCGGCATATTTCAAATGCTGTATTTGGTATTGGTTACAACTGGGAATCTGCGCATTCCCTTAATCTGGAAATGTTTATGTGTTGTGTCTGTCTTCTGACTCTTTTGTTTGTCTGAAATTTTGAAAATTAATAAAAAAAAAAAAAAAGTATTGGATTTAAAACTGTGCTACAATAGAACTCTTTTTTACTGCTAGCCGCATATGATAATTTGTTTCATTTATGAGAACTCACAGAACAGCGATACATTGTATGTGTGAAATTTGTATTTGGTCATTTATTAGAATCCACAGAATAATTATACAGTACATTGTATTGTGTGAAATGTGCTCATTAAACAGATAATTTCATATACATTGAAGTCATTTTTTGCAGAGCGCTAGAACCCATATCCCTATTTTAAATAATAATAAAAAGAATATTATATTTACTGTTTCCAGTTCTCCTGCATTCCATTTTTATTAGTTTGTTTAGTGATATTCACAAAATGACTGCGTAAAGCCTTGTCTTACATGTATTTTATTACCTTTATTTATAGGATGCCACATATATATTACGAAATACATAGAATAACCATCAACTAAATGAAAAAACCAAGGAGAAAGTGAAGGGGTAGGGAAAGAGAAGGGAACAATAGAGACACACTATTGCTTATAAAAGCAAACAATGATGGGTGACATGGGGCGGAGTGAGGCGTAAAAATGCATTCAGTGAGCCTGCATCAACTAAATAGGAGGCTAGTAGGCAAAAAGTAATTGGTGGGGAATATTCGGAAAAACCAGTCAAGAAAACGTATGCGAGGATGATTATGAAAGGTCAAGTTCCAAGGTACTGTAGGAAATTAATGGTTGTGTTCCTAGGCAAAATTGTGAGTGAGCCCACTCCCTTGTCTCAGAAGCAGCCCCACACATGAATGGTCTCAGGATGCTTTACTGTTGGCATGACACAGGACAGATGGTAGTGTCACTTTTCCTTCTAGTGACAAGAGTTTTACTAGATTACCCCAAACAATCTGAAAGGGGATTCATTAGAGAAAATGACTTTACCCCAGCCCTCAGTCGTCCAATCCCTGAACCTTTTGTAGAATCAGTCTGTCCCTGATTTTATTTCCTGGAGAGAAGCGGCTTCTTTGCTGCCCTTGTTCGGAAAAATAAGATTTTAAACCTAGCAGTAAATCTTTTTCTCGTAGTCCGTAGAGGATGCTGGGGACTCCGTAAGGACCATGGGGATAGACGGGCTCCGCAGGAGACATGGGCACTTTAAGAAAGAACTTTAGGTATGGGTGTGCACTGGCTCCTCCCTCTATGCCCCTCCTCTAGACCTCAGTTAGAGAAACTGTGCCCAGAGGAGACGGACAGTACGAGGAAAGGATTTTTGTTAATCCAAGGGCAAGATTCATACCAGCCACACCAATCACACCGTATAACTTGTGATATACTAACCAGTTAACAGTATGAAAACAACATAGCATCAGTCGAAGACCGATGAAAACTATAACATAACCCTTATGTAAGCAAAACTATATACAAGTCTTGCAGAAGTAGTCCGCACTTGGGACAGGCGCCCAAGCATCCTCTACGGACTACGAGAAAAAAATTTACCGATAGGTTTAAAATCTTATTTTCTCTTACGTCCTAGAGGATGCTGGGGACTCCGTAAGGACCATGGGGATTATACCAAAGCTCCCAAACGGGCGGGAGAGTGCGGATGACTCTGCAGCATCGATTGAGCAAACAGGAGGTCCTCCTCAGCCAGGGTATCAAACTTATAGAACTTTGCAAAGGTATTTGAACCCGACCAAGTAGCAGCTCGGCATAGTTGTAGTGCCGAGACCCCTCCTGCAGCCGCCCAAGACGAGCCCACCTTCCTAGTGGAATGGGCCTTGACCGTTTTTGTTAACGGCAATCCAGCCGTAGAATGCGCCTGCTGAATCGGGATACAGATCCAGCGAGCAATAGTCTGCTTTGAAGCAGGGGCGCCAACCTTGTTGGCTGCATATAGGACAAACAGTGCTTCTGTTTTTCTGACTCTAGCCGTTCTGGCCACGTAAATTTGCAAAGCCCTGACTACATCAAGGGACTCGGAATCCTCCAAGTCTCGCGTAGCCACAGGCACCACAATAGGTTGGTTCATATGAAAAGATGACACCACCTTCGGCAAGAATGGAGGACGGGTCCGCAATTCCGCTCTATCCATATGGAAAACCAGATAGGGGTTTTTATGAGACAAAGCCGCCAATTCCGACACTCGCCAAGCTGAAGCCAAGGCTAATAACATGACCACCTTCCAAGTGAGATATTTTAATTCCACCGTTTGAAGTGGTTCAAACCAGTAAGACTTAAGGAAACTCAACACCACGTTAAGGTCCCAAGGCGCCACCGGAGGTATAAAAGGAGGCTGAATATGCAGCCCTCCCTTCACAAAAGTCTGTACTTCTGGGAGAGAAGCCAATTCTTTTTGAAAGAAAATGGATAAGGCTGAAATCTGAACCTTAATGGAGCCTAATTTTAGGCCCAAATTCACTCCAGTCTGTAGGAAGTGAAGGAAACGGCCCAGATGGAATTCTTCCGTAGGAGCATTCCTGGCCTCACACCAAGAAACATATTTTTACCATATACGGTGATAATGTATATCTGTCACGTCCTTTCTAGCCTTTATCAGCGTAGGAATGACCTCATCCGGAATGCCTTTTTCGCTAGGATCCTGCGTTCAACCGCCATGCCGTCAAACACAGCCACGGTAAGTCTTGGAACAGACAGGGCCCCTGTTGCAACAGGTCCTGTCGTAGAGGAAGAGGCCACGGATCTTCTGTGAGCATTTCCTGCAGTTCCGGATACCAGGTCCTTCGTGGCCAATCTGGAACAATGAGAATTGTTCTTACTCCTCTTTTTCTTATTATTCTCAACACCTTGGGTATGAGAGGAAGAGGAAGAAACACATAGACCGACTGGAACACCCACGGTGTCACTAGGGCGTCTACAGCTACCGCCTGAGGGTCTTTTGATCTGGCGCAATACCTCTGTAGCTTTTTGTTGAGGCGGGACGCCATCATGTCTATCTGGGGCAGTCCCCACTGACTTGCAATCTGTGCGAAGACTTCCCGATGAAGTCCCCACTCTCCTGGATGCAGGTCGTGTCTGCTGAGGAAGTCTGCTTCCCAGTTGTCCACTCCCGGAATGAACACTGCCGACAGTGCGCTTACATGATTTTCCGCCCAGCGAAGAATCCTGGTGGCTTCCGCCATTGCCACTCTGCTCCTTGTGCCGCCTTGGCGGTTTACATGAGCTACTGCGGTGATGTTGTCTGACTGGATCAGAACTGGTTGGTCGCGAAGTAAGGTCTCCGCTTGACGTAGGGCGTTGTATATGGCCCTCAGTTCCAGGATGTTGATGTGAAGACAAGTCTCTTGACTTGACCAAAGACCTTGGAAGTTTCTTCCCTGTGTGACTGCTCCCCAACCTCAGAGGCTCGCGTCCGTGGTCACCAGGATCCAGTCCTAAATGCCGAACCTGCGGCCTTCTAGAAGGTGAGCACTCTGCAGTCACCACAGGAGAGATACCCTGGCACTGGGGGACAGGGTGATCAACTGATGAATTTGTAGATGTGACCCGGACCACTTGTCCAGTAGGTCCCATTGGAAAGTCCTCGCATGGAACCTGCCGAAGGGAATGGCTTCGTATGATGCCACCATCTTTCCCAGGACTCGAGTGCAGTGATGCACTGACACCTGTTTTGGCTTCTATAGGTTCCTGACCAGAGTCATGAGTTCCTGAGCTCTTTCTATCTGAAGATAAACCCTTTTCTGGTCTGTATCCAGAATCATGCCCAAGAAGGTCAGACGAGTCGTAGGAACCAACTGCGACTTCTGGATATTGAGAATCCAGCCGTGTTGCTGTAACACCTTCAGTGAAAGTGAGACGCTGTTCAGCAACTGCTCTCTTGATCTCGCTTTTATGAGGAGATCGTCCAAGTACGGGATAATTGTGACACCTTGCTTGCGCAGGAGCACCATCATTTCCGCCATTACCTTGGTGAAAATCCTCGGGGCCGTGGAAAGCCCAAATGGCAACGTCTGAAATTGGTAATGACAATCCTGTACCGCAAATCTCAGGTACACCTGATGAGGTGGATAAATGGGAACATGAAGGTATGCATCCTTTATGTCCAGAGATACCATAAAATCCCCCCCTTCCAGGCTGGCGATGACCGCTCTTAGCGATTCCATCTTGAACTTGAACCTTTTCAAGTATAGGCTCAGGGATTTTAAATTTAAAATGGGTCTGACCGAACCGTCCAGTTTTGGGACTACAAACAGGGTTGAGTAATATCCCCTCCCTTGTTGAAGCAGGGGAACCTTGACCACCACCTGTTGAAGACACAATTTGTGAATTGCATTTAACACTATCTCCCTTCCCGGGGGAGAAGCTGGTAGGGCCGATTTGAAAAATCGGCGAGGAGGCACCTCTTCGAATTCCAGCTTGTAACCCTGAGAAACAATTTCTATTGCCCAGGGATCCACCTGTGAGTGAACCCAGATGTGGCTGAAAACTCGAAGGCGGACTCCCTTAGCGGAGCCCCAGCGTCATGCGGTGGATTTTGTAGAGGCCGGGGAGGACTTCTGTTCCTGGGAACTAGCAGTGTTGTGCAGCTTTTTTCCTCTGCCCTTACCTCTGGCAAGAAAGGACGCACCTCGTACTTTCTTGTTTCTTTGTGATCGAAAGGACTGCATTTGATAATGTGGCGCTTTCTTAGGCTGTGAGGGAATATAAGGCAAAAAATGTGATTTACCAGCTGTAGCTGTGGAGACCAGGTCCAAGAGACCTTCCCCAAACAATTCCTCACCCTTGTAAGGTAAAACCTCCATATGCCTCTTTGAGTCGGCATCACCTGTCCATTGCCGAGTCCATAGAACTCGTCTAGCAGAAATCGACACAGCGTTGATTCTAGAACCCAGTAGACTAATGTCTCTTTGAGCATCTCTCATATATAAGACAGCATCTTTGATATGCCCTAGGGTCAATAAAATGGTATCCTTATCTAGGGTCTCAATTTCCGCTGATAAGGTATCTGTCCATGCTGCTACAGCGCTACAAACCCAGGCCGACGCAATCGCCGGTCTGAGTAAGGTACCAGAATGTGTGTAAATGGACTTCAAGGTAACCTCCTGCTTGCGGTCAGCAGGATCCCTGAGGGTAGCCGTATCTTGGGATGGCAGCGCTACCTTTTTGGATAAGCGTGTCAATGCTTTGTCCACCCTAGGGGGGGATTCCCACCGTATCCTGTCCGTTGGCGGGAAAGGATACGCCATAAGAATCCTTTTGGGAATCTGCAGTTTTTTGTCTGGAGATTCCCAAGCTTTTTCACATAATTCGATCAACTCATGTGAGGGGGGAAAGGTTACCTCAGGTTTCTTTCCCTTATACATGTGTACCCTCGTGTTAGGGACAGACTGTGATTTGCAAAACATTTTTTTATTGCAATAATCATATATCGAATACATTTAGCCAATTTTGGCTGTAACTGTGCATCATCGTAGTCGACATTGGAGTCAGAATCCGTGTCGATATCTGTGTCTACTATTTGGGATAGTGGGCGCTTTTGAGACCCCAAAGGTCCCTGCGACATAGGGACAGACATGGGTTGACTCCCTGGCTGTTCCCTAGCTTCAGCTTTGTCTAATCTTTTGTGCAATAAATTTACATTAGCACTTAAAACATTCCACATATCCATCCAGTCAGGTGTCGGCGTTGCTGACGGAGACACCACATTAACTCCACCTCCTCCCTATGAGAGCCTTTTACCTCAGACATGCCGACACACGCGTACCGACACACCACACACTCAGGGAATCCTCTTATCTGAAGACAGTTCCCCCACAAGGCCCTTTGGAGAGACAGAGAGAGAGTATGACAGCACACACCCAGCGCTATATGACCCAGGAAAAAACACAATAAATATATGTTTACCCAGTAGCGCTGTTATATATATATATATATATATATGCGCCAAATTATGTGGCCCCCCCCCCCCCCCTTCTTTAAAACCCCCTTTCACTGTGGAATAAGCAGGGGAGAGTCCGGGGAGCTTCCTCTCAGCGCTGTGCTGTGGAGAAAATGGCGCTGGCGAGTGCTGAGGGAGAAGCCCAGCCCCCTCGGCGGCGGGCTTCTGTCCCGCTCAAATATACAAAAAAACTGGCGGGGGCTCTTTATATATACAGTGCCCAGCTGTATATATATATATATATATATATATATATATATATATATATATATATATATATTTTTTTTTTTGCCAAAGAGAGGTTCATATGCTGCCCAGGGCGCACCCCCCCCTGTGCCCTGCACTCTTACAGTGACTGCCGTGTGTGAGGTGTATGGGAGCAATGGCGCACAGCTTTACTGCTGTGCGATACCTCAGTGAAGATCATGAAGTCTTCTGCCGCCTCTGAAGTCTTCTTTTCTTCTCATACTCACCCGGCTTCTATCTTCCGGCTCTGCGAGGAGGACGGCGGCGCGGCTCTGGGACGGACGGCGAGGGTGAAACCTGCGTACCGGTCCCTCTGGAGCTAATGGTGTCCAGTAGCCTAAGAAACAGAGCCTAGCATTAAAGTAGGTCTGTTTCTCTCTCCTCAGTCCCTCGATGCAGGGAGTCTGTTGCCAGCAGGCTCCCTGAAAATAAAAAACCTAACAAATATACTTTCTGACAGGAAACTCAGGGGAGCTCCCTGTAATGCACCCAGTCTCCTCTGGGCACAGTAGTAAACTGAGGTCTGGAGGAGGGGCATAGAGGGAGGAGCCAGTGCACACCCATACCTAAAGTCTTTCTTAAAGTGCCCATGTCTCCTGCGGAGCCCGTCTATCCCCATGGTCCTTACCGAGTCCCCAGCATCCTCTAGGACGTAAGAGAAAGGAAAGGTGAGCGCTACCATCAGTCCTGTGTCATGCCAACAGTAAAGCATCCTGAGACCATTCCCGTGCGGGGTTGCTTCTCAGCCAAGGGAGTGGGCTCACTCACAATTTTGCCTAAGGACACAGCCATTAATAAAGAATGGTACCAAAACATCTTCCAAGAGCAACTTCTCCGAACCACTCAACAGTTTGGTGACGAACAATGCCTTTTCCAGCATGATGGAGCACCTTGCCATAAGGCAAAAATGATAAAGTGGCTCGGGGAACAAAACATCAAAATTTTGGGTCCAAGGCCAGGAAACTCCCCAGACCTTAATCCCATTGAGAATTTGTGGCCAATACTCAAGAGGTGGGTGGACAAACAAAACCCACAGATTCTGACAAACTCCAAGCATTGAGTAGGCAAAAATGGGCGGCCATCAGTCAGTATGTGACCCAAAAGTTGATTGGTAGCATGTTGGCGCGAATTGCAGAGGTCTTGAAAAAGAAGGGTAAACACTGCAAATATTGACCCTTTGCATAAACTTAATGTAATTGTCAATAAAAGCCTTTGACCCTTATGAAATGCTTGTAATTTTACTTCAGTATACCATAGTAACATCTGACAAAAAGGTCTAAAAACACGGAAGCAGCAAACTTTGTAAAAAACCAATACTGGTGTTATTCTCAAAAAACTTTTGGCCACGGCTGTACATATATAGTATATATCTAACATTCAAAGTTTCACATACACCTATATTTTACCTGCCCTTAACTTATTTTTAGGTACCTAATGTGTGGAATAAAAAACACAGGTGGTAATTTGCTTTGCGCTCTGGTCCAATGTTAATAAATAAGTTCATCCTCTAGCACAGAAGAGTATAATCACATTTTCGGGTTGATATCGCTATTCCGGCGCCAGTCATCCCTGCGGTCAGAATTCCGGCCGTGGAATGCCGGCAGCAGGGCGAGCGCAAAAGAGCCCCTTGCGGGCTCACTGCGCTCGCCATTCTGTGGGCACGGTTGCGCTATTTATTCTCCCTCCAAGGGTGTCATGTACACCCCAAGAGGGAGAATAGGTGTCAATATCCCAGCGGTCAGTATGCTGAGCGCCGGGATCCCAACAGTCGAGATATTGAATGCATTCCCACATTTTCAGATGCTCTTCTATTTCTCAGTTATGTATGCATTAGCTATTTATTAGAATAGCTGATAATGTGTCAGCTTTCTAAATGTAAGGGAAAGCACCATAGTAAAGAATGTTCCTTTTAACATTTTAGTTGATATCTCAAACCACATTAATGCATAATCCTAGATTTCTATAGGCGCTGTCTCGCTACTTCTGAAGTAAAGACTAGGTAGCAATCTGTCCTGGAAGAGAGGATAAAAGCTTTTGACAGGCAAGTACACATGGGCATAACTACAGTTGGCGCAAGGGGTGCCATTGTTATGGGGCCCAGAGGCTTAGAGGGGCGTAGGTCAGCATGCTGGGCGGCCTTGCCCTTTGATGGGCGGGCCCCATTATGCAATTACAAGGACTGACAACTCTGTTACTTAGCAGAATTTGCAGACCTTACTGAATTAGGCCCTATATCAATAATACACCCAAATATACATTTCTCATGTTCTGTAGTTATTAAATTGTTAAATGGGGCGCCTATAAGAAACAAACATCCACCCTACGCTTATGAAGCAAACTACATTCATAACCTCCAACATTTTACATATAAAACTCGGTTCAAATTAGGTAAGGGGGCGTGGCCACGGGTAAAGGCCCCTTTTCCTATGCTTTCAAGAGAGCCAAAAATCGGTACAGACCATAAAAAAAAAAAAGGTACTGTACCTGCTAAAAAGGTACAGCTGGAGGGTATGCACATTAAGAGATGCAAATATTTAAGGGCATCATATCTAAGGCAGCTAAACAATATTCTTTTGCAAAGGAACTATTCTGCATTAACAAACAACGTTTTACTCATTATTTAGGTTCTGAAACCACAAACTAACTTGCTTACGTAAATTGTAGGCACAACTGGCACGCTATCGCATTTAAGTATTTACAGAACTACTAAAGCCACTGCATGAAAGTCAATAGTAATAGGTCTTTTTTTCTATTGCTTAAATCTACTAAAATTGGAGCCTGATAAAAATTAGATAATCATGTGCATTTGCAAAAGACAATCACGGTTGTGATAAGCATGTCACAGTGACGGGACAGATGAGGACAGGGAATGGGGGGGCAAAATGAGATGGGAAGGGGATAGAGTGGCTGAGGTGACCTCACACATGCTGCACTAATTTATGTGCACAGGTGCACATCAGAACGATGTGTATCCCAGTCGACCAGACGCCCGATGGAAGGATATATCGGATGGCCGAACACAATGCACAAACCTGTGTATAATCATGCGATATATCTTTCCATCCCGCATTCACCTGCATGCCACCATCAGCCAGCAGGGTCGGCCCATCTGACTTGCAGCACATCAGATGGAACAACTCCACTGAAAATGCAAGTGAACGCGCAATTGATGGTACACACTAGATGATACGGACAATACGTGTCGGAATGATAAATCGCCGTATGTGTGCCCCACCTAAGTTACTCATACACACTACTGGTATGTATTCCAAGAACTTAATCGGCTGTGACATCAGTACAAAACACTGGCAGATTTCTCTGATGCCGCAAGATCAATGACCGGCCTTCAAAAATCCATTCCACGTACGGGTTGGGTATGAAATGCCGGCGTTCGGGATGCGGCAGTCAGAACATTGACTACAGCATCCCGATGGTGGGAATCTGGACAGGGGAGAGGCAAGTATACTTACCTTTCCCCAATGCCCCCTAACTCTTCCAACCAGCAGCTTAAACCTAACCCCCCTCCCCCGCTCAGCATAATCCCCCCTTCCCCCGCAGCCTAACCCTAACCCTCCCCCTGGGAGCGCCTAAATGTAATCTCCTCCCCAGCTCCCCGCAGCCTAAATCTAACACCTCTCCAACTTCCCCCACCTCGTGGCTTACCTTCCCGGCTGCCTGGCATACGCTCATTTGGGATCCCGGCGCAGGGCTTGTGAACCTTGTTGGGATGCCGGCATTACAAAAAGTGTTAGGATTCCGGTGTCAGTGTTTCGACTGCCGGGATCCCCACTGGATCCCATAAGCACTTACTGTTTTACTCATTACTGATAACAGAGCTTCTTCTGTGCAATATCTGTAGTGATAAGGAGTGTAAATATTCCTTATAACACACAAGCTTTACTATTGAACAATGAAGTGATGCATCAGAAGTCACCGATTACACAGATACAATTTACAGGGGTTATACATACTGTATGTAAGTATCATTTTTGTAATATACAGATGTAAATGTTAGATCAAGTCTAAAACCAGTTACTTTGCCCCCATATATTTACCTGGAGGAGCGCTGGTTGGCGTTCTAGGTGATTCAGCTTGCTGGTCTCTGTGCACGGATTTAGGTCTGGGCTTTCTAGACTTGCTGAGGTTCATTCGAGGTTTTATAATTGAATCCATTTCTTCCATTAACTTCAGCTGCTTTCTGCGCATGTACTCCTGCTTGATATACTCCCGTCTGGCCTTCTCATCCTCCTTCTTATTACGTTCCTCTTCTGACTTTCGTCTGGAGAGAATAAACAGTCAATTACTGATGGTCTAAATGCTGACTAGCTCAAAAGCAGAATATATATTTATATAAACATAGATGAAGTGTAAGATTTCTCATTTGCAAAACTATAGAAGGTGCAAGACTATGTATAAACTTAAATAAATTAACATTGAAATGAAAAATGGAACTGTGCACAAGACACAAGTAGCGTCACTTTTTGCAAGTTAACAGCTCTCTCTACAGAAACCAGAGCATGGATTTCAATAAACTTATTTCATATATTAGGCATGAGCCAGAGTCCAAATGACTGGACATCCTCATGAATCAGGCCACACACAAAAAAGATTCAGGGCTGGAGAGTTCGTCTTGCGTGCAACTAACAAATGCAGTGTGGATGTACCCTGACCTTTGATGGTGTGCAAAAATAATGAGAAATGTCCTGCCGACGTGCCAAATAAATTCCAAACTTTATTCTTGTACATTCAAGAGAGTCATAGTGCTCCAATACAAATATAAGTATGGACAGTTGGAGAGTGTGGTCAGAAAGGGCAGGTGTGTCAAAATGGTATGGCTTCTGTGCCTTTCTCATCATAGCCTAACATGGGGATTCCTTATGTCTGAACATTGGGGGTCATTCTGACCCGATTGCTCGCTGCAGTTTATCGCAGCGATCGGGTCGGAATTGCACATGTGCCGGCGCATGCCGGAGGGACGAAGGCCGTTGTTTCCCTGCGATCGCCCCTGCCTGACTGACAGGCAGAGGCGGTCGGTGGGTGGGAGGGGGAGGCATGGCGGCGTTTGGCCGCCGATATGGGGACGTGGTCCGGCCAATGCAGACTTGGCCGGACTGTGCGGGCCGCAGTGGCTGCTTGACGTCACGCGCAGCCGCTGCGACCAGGGGCAGTGACGATCAACTCCTGGCCTGCCGCATGAGCTGCGCTGGCCGGGAGTTACTCCACAAGTACAAAAGCATCTCCGCTGTGCGATGCTTTTGTACTTGTGTCGGGGTGGGGGGCGGACTGACATGCGGGGCGGACTAGCAATGTGCTGGGCGTCCCCCCCCATGCCAGGGAAGATGATCGTATACGATCAACTCAGAATGACCCCCAATTGGTTGATACTGAAAATCGTAGACCTCATAGAGTGACAGAGTTAGTTGATTGATAGAGTGCCTCAATCCCATTCTCTGACATTATATCAGGCACAGCAGTATGTAAGCTCCATGTTAAGGGCCCTTTCCTCGGAGGACTGGTACAATTAGTTTGACCAGTTATTGGCGAGGCCTATGGAGGGAGGGAGGGAGGAAGAGCAATCTCTCTTCATTATAAAGTTCTTCAAACTCCTTTAGATCATACTAAAATATCTACAGGACTATCTTCTTGGCGTACTGCATTACACCATATTACCAGGAAAAAACTACTACAGTCAATTCTCTACCCTCAGGGCTCTCATCTAAAATGTATAAAGGAAAGTTCTATAACATCTGTCACAGTGGATATCTTTCCACCCTGCAGGTTCTTGATGAAATTTTCAAATACCAGTGCTTGGCCTAAAGGTGGGACTTCTAACGCAATATTTATATACAGTATGTGGAATTGCCCCCTTATACAGATTCTGGTCTTCTGTTAATAGATTTGCTTCTAGGTATCTTGTAAGTTATCTTCAGTTAGTTATCGGCAGAGTGGGCAATTCTGAGTATTTTGCTGCCATCTATTTTGGATAGAGGGGAAAGTAAAAAATGATTATTGATTATATCAGCGGTAGCTAGTAAGTGTATACAACAGATAAAGGACCCATGTGTACAAATGGATTGGCTGGAGACAACCTTGCATAAGGAGAATAAAACAGCTTTTTTTCCAGCTGTGGGAGGGATTTATAAATTCTTACTTTGGCCCTTAAACGTCAAATACATTCAGCTTCCTTTGTACCTCTTGGTACAAAACACGGATTTTATTGGATGACCCACCAATTACCTTGCCTTCTTTAGGCTGAATGAACCTCGCTTATTCCTGGGTTTGGCTTATTCGATTGGGGTTGATTGTTTGAGAGGATGTGCCTGCCACGCTTAGGTTATATTATGTGCAATGCACTGTTTTCAGTTATAGAAATATTCTAATAAAAAGGCAATAACAATGATGTTGTATTGCTTATGTGAAGCTGCCTACAATGGCCTTTCAATTAACTTATATCAGGAGACAGAAAAATAAGAATTTACTTACCGATAATTCTATTTCTCGTAGTCCGTAGTGGATGCTGGGAACTCCGTAAGGACCATGGGGAACAGCGGCTCCGCAGGAGACTGGGCACAAAAGTAAAAGCTTTAGGACTACCTGGTGTGCACTGGCTCCTCCCCCTATGACCCTCCTCCAAGCCTCAGTTAGGATACTGTGCCCGGACGAGCGTACACAATAAGGAAGGATTTTGAATCCCGGGTAAGACTCATACCAGCCACACCAATCACACCGTACAACCTGTGATCTGAACCCAGTTAACAGCATGATAACAGAGGAGCCTCTGAAAAGATGGCTCACAACAATAATAACCCGATTTTTGTAACAATAACTATGTACAAGTATTGCAGACAATCCGCACTTGGGATGGGCGCCCAGCATCCACTACGGACTACGAGAAATAGAATTATCGGTAAGTAAATTCTTATTTTCTCTGACGTCCTAGTGGATGCTGGGAACTCCGTAAGGACCATGGGGATTATACCAAAGCTCCCAAACGGGCGGGAGAGTGCGGATGACTCTGCAGCACCGAATGAGAGAACTCCAGGTCCTCCTCAGCCAGGGTATCAAATTTGTAGAATTTAGCAAACGTGTTTGCCCCTGACCAAGTAGCTGCTCGGCAAAGTTGTAAAGCCGAGACCCCTCGGGCAGCCGCCCAAGATGAGCCCACTTTCCTTGTGGAATGGGCTTTTACAGATTTTGGCTGTGGCAGGCCTGCCACAGAATGTGCAAGCTGAATTGTACTACAAATCCAACGAGCAATAGTCTGCTTAGAAGCAGGAGCACCCAGCTTGTTGGGTGCATACAGGATAAACAGCGAGTCAGATTTTCTGACTCCAGCCGTCCTGGAAACATATTTTCAGGGCCCTGACTACGTCCAGCAACTTGGAGTCCTCCAAGTCCCTAGTAGCCGCAGGTACCACAATAGGCTGGTTCAAGTGAAACGCTGAAACCACCTTAGGGAGAAATTGAGGACGAGTCCTCAATTCTGCCCTGTCCGTATGAAAAATTAGGTAAGGGCTTTTTAGGATAAAGCCGCCAATTCTGAGACACGCCTGGCTGAAGCCAGGGCTAACAGCATTACCACTTTCCATGTGAGATATTTTAAGTCCACAGTGGTGAGTGGTTCAAACCAATGTGATTTTAGGAACCCCAAAACTACATTGAGATCCCAAGGTGCCACTGGAGGCACAAAAGGAGGCTGTATATGCAGTACCCCCTTGACAAACGTCTGAACTTCAGGAACTGAAGCCAGTTCTTTCTGGAAGAAAATCGACAGGGCCGAAATTTGAACCTTAATGGACCCTAATTTTAGGCCCATAGACAGTCCTGTTTGCAGGAAATGCAGGAAACGACCCAGTTGAAATTCCTCTGTAGGGGCCTTCCTGGCCTCACACCCCGCAACATATTTACGCCAAATACGGTGATAATGTTGCACGGTTACATCCTTCCTGGCTTTGATCAGGGTAGGGATGACTTCATCCGGAATGCCTTTTTCCTTCAGGATCCGGCGTTCAACCGCCATGCCGTCAAACGCAGCCGCGGTAAGTCTTGGAACAGACAGGGTCCCTGCTGGAGCAGGTCCTTTCTTAGAGGTAGAGGCCACGGGTCCTCCGTGAGCATCTCTTGAAGTTCCGGGTACCAAGTCCTTCTTGGCCAATCCGGAGCCACGAGTATAGTCCTTACTCCTCCCCTTCTTATGATTCTCAGTACCTTGGGTATGAGAGGCAGAGGAGGGAACACATACCCTGACTGGTACACCCACGGTGTTACCAGAGCGTCCACAGCTATTGCCTGAGGGTCCCTTGACCTGGCGCAATATCTGTCTAGTTTTTTGTTGAGGCGGGACGCCATCATGTCCACCTTTGGTTTTTCCCAACGGTTCACAATCATGTGGAAGACTTCTGGGTGAAGTCCCCACTCCCCCGGGTGGAGGTCGTGTCTGCTGAGGAAGTCTGCTTCCCAGTTGTCCACTCCCGGAATGAACACTGCTGACAGTGCTATCACATGATTTTCCGCCCAGCGAAGAATCCTTGCAACTTCTGCCATTGCCCTCCTGCTTCTTGTGCCGCCCTGTCTGTTTACGTGGGCGACTGCCGTGATGTTGTCCGATTGGATCAACACCGGCTGACCCTGAAGCAGAGGCCTTGCTTGACTTAGGGCATTGTAAATGGCCCTTAGTTCCAGAATATTTATGTGAAATGACGTTTCCATGCTTGACCACAAGCCCTGGAAATTTCTTCCCTGTGTGACTGCTCCCCAGCCTCTCAGGCTGGCATCCGTGGTCACCAGGACCCAGTCCTGAATGCCGAATCTGCGGCCCTCTAGAAGATGAGCACTCTGCAACCACCACAGGAGAGACACCCTTGTCCTTGGAAACAGGGTTATCCGCTGATGCATCTGAAGATGCGATCCGGACCATTTGTCCAGCAGATCCCACTGAAAAGTTCTTGCGTGGAATCTGCCGAATGGAATCGCTTCGTAAGAAGCCACCATTTTTCCCAGGACCCTTGTGCATTGATGCACTGACACTTGGCCTGGTTTTAGGAGGTTCCTGACTAGCTCGGATAACTCCCTGGCTTTCTCCTCCGGGAGAAATACCTTTTTCTGGACTGTGTCCAGAATCATCCCTAGGAACAGCAGACGTGTCGTCGGAATCAGCTGCGATTTTGGAATATTTAGAATCCACCCGTGCTGTCGTAGTACTACTTGAGATAGTGCTACTCCGACCTCTAACTGTTCCCTGGACCTTGCCCTTATCAGGAGATCGTCCAAGTAAGGGATAATTAAGACGCCTTTTCTTCGAAGAAGAATCATCATTTCGGCCATTACCTTGGTAAAGACCCGGGGTGCCGTGGACAATCCAAACGGCAGCGTCTGAAACTGATAGTGACAGTTCTGTACCACAAACCTGAGGTACCCTTGGTGAGAAGGGCAAATTGGGACATGGAGGTAAGCATCCTTGATGTCCAGAGACACCATATAATCCCCTTCTTCCAGGTTCGCTATCACTGCTCTGAGTGACTCCATCTTGAATTTGAACCTTTGTATGTAAGTGTTCAAGGATTTCAGATTTAAAATAGGTCTCACCGAGCCGTCCGGCTTCGGTACCACAAACAGCGTGGAATAATACCCCTTTCCCTGTTGTAGGAGGGGTACCTTGATTATCACCTGCTGGGAATACAGCTTGTAAATGGCTTCCAATACCGCCTCCCTGTCGGAGGGAGACGTTGGTAAAGCAGACTTCAGGAACCGGCGAGGGGGAGACGTCTCGAATTCCAACTTGTACCCCTGAGATACTACCTGCAGGATCCAGGGGTCCACTTGCGAGTGAGCCCACTGCGCGCTGAAATTCTTGAGACGACCCCCCACCGTACCTGAGTCCGCTTGTAAGGCCCCAGCGTCATGCTGAGGACTTGGCAGAAGCGGGGGAGGGCTTCTGTTCCTGGGAAGAGGCTGCCTGCTGCAGTCGTTTTCCCCTTCCTCTGCCCCGGGGCAGATATGAGTGGCCTTTTGCCCGCTTGCCCTTATGGGGACGAAAGGACTGAGCCTGAAAAGACGGTGTCTTTTTCTGCTGAGAGGTGACCTGGGGTAAAAAGGTGGATTTCCCAGCCGTTGCCGTGGCCACCAGGTCCGATAGACCGACCCCAAATAACTCCTCCCCTTTATACGGCAATACTTCCATATGCCGTTTGGAATCCGCATCACCTGACCACTGTCGCGTCCATAACCCTCTTCTGGCAGAAATGGACAGCGCACTTACTCTTGATGCCAGAGTGCAAATATCCCTCTGTGCATCTCGCATATATAGAAATGCATCCTTTAAATGCTCTATAGTCAATAATATACTGTCCCTGTCCAGGGTATCAATATTTTCAGTCAGGGAATCCGACCAAGCCACCCCAGCACTGCACATCCAGGCTGAGGCGATTGCTGGTCGCAGTATAACACCAGTATGTGTGTATATACTTTTTAGGATATTTTCCAGCTTCCTATCAGCTGGCTCCTTGAGGGCGGCCGTATCAGGAGACGGTAACGCCACTTGTTTTGATAAGCGTGTGAGCGCCTTATCTACCCTAGGGGGTGTTTCCCAACGTGCCCTAACCTCTGGCGGGAAAGGGTATAATGCCAATAATTTTTTAGAAATTAGCAGTTTTTTATCGGGGGAAACCCACGCTTCATCACACACCTCATTTAATTCATCTGATTCAGGAAAAACTACGGGTAGTTTTTTCACACCCCACATAATACCCTTTTTTGTGGTACTTGTGGTATCAGAAATGTTCAAAACCTCCTTCATTGCCGTGATCATGTAACGTGTGGCCCTACTGGAAAACACGTTTGTTTCCTCACCGTCGACACTGGAGTCAGTGTCCGTGTCTGGGTCTGTGTCGACCATCTGAGGTAACGGGCGCTTTAGAGCCCCTGACGGTGTTTGAGACGCCTGGACAGGTACTAACTGATTTGCCGGCTGTCTCATGTCGTCAACAGTCTTTTGTAAAGTGCTGACGCTATCACGTAATTCCTTCCATAAGACCATCCAGTCAGGTGTCGACTCCCTAGGGGGTGACATCACTATTACAGGCAATTGCTCCGCCTCCATACCATTTTCCTCCTCATACATGTCGACACAACGTACCGACACACAGCACACACACAGGGAATGCTCTGATAGAGGACAGGACCCCACTAGCCCTTTGGGGAGACAGAGGGAGAGTTTGCCAGCACACACCAGAGCGCTATATATATACAGGGATAACCTTATATAAGTGTTTTTCCCTTATATAGCTGCTGTATTGATTAATCTGCCAAATTAGTGCCCCCCCTCTCTTGTTTTACCCTGTTTCTGTAGTGCAGGACTGCAGGGGAGAGTCAGGGAGACGTCCTTCCAGCGGAGCTGTGAGGGAAAATGGCGCTTGTGTGCTGAGGAGATAGGCTCCGCCCCCTTCTCGGCGGCCTTTCTCCCGCTTTTTTAAGGAAAAACTGGCAGGGGTTAAATGCATCCATATAGCCCAGGAGCTATATGTGATGTATTTTTCGCCATCTAAGGTGTTTTTATTGCGTCTCAGGGCGCCCCCCCCCAGCGCCCTGCACCCTCAGTGACCGGAGTGTGAAGTGTGCTGAGAGCAATGGCGCACAGCTGCGGTGCTGTGCGCTACCTTATTGAAGACAGGACGTCTTCTGCCGCCGATTTCCCGGACCTCTTCTGTCTTCTGGCTCTGTAAGGGGGCCGGCGGCGCGGCTCTGGGACCCATCCATGGCTGGGCCTGTGATCGTCCCTCTGGAGCTAATGTCCAGTAGCCTAAGAAGCCCAATCCACTCTGCACGCAGGTGAGTTCGCTTCTTCTCCCCTTAGTCCCTCGGTGCAGTGAACCTGTTGCCAGCAGGACTCACTGAAAATAAAAAACCTATACTTAAACTTTTTCACTAAGCAGCTCAGGAGAGCCACCTAGTGTGCACCCTTCTCGTTCGGGCACAAAAATCTAACTGAGGCTTGGAGGAGGGTCATAGGGGGAGGAGCCAGTGCACACCAGGTAGTCCTAAAGCTTTTACTTTTGTGCCCAGTCTCCTGCGGAGCCGCTGTTCCCCATGGTCCTTACGGAGTTCCCAGCATCCACTAGGACGTCAGAGAAAGTAGAGTTAAGGTAGACTTACCATGGTTAACTCTTTTTCTGCAAGGTACATTGGGTACTACAGGGAAACATCGGGGTGTAGATGTCACAATCCGGGTATCTGGACGCCATTACTTGCCTTTCAGATGTCTCCTGAGGCTGGCTCAGCGTTCCAGGGCCGGATCTCATCTGTGTTGCTGATGTCCATACTCTGCATCTCCCTCCTGTCACTCTGAGACGCTGTCACAGCGGCGCCATGTTTGATCTCTGAATGGCGTCTCCCGTCCTCCGCCGCCGTTCCTGTGTTCCAGTATACAGGTTGTCAGAGTGGTGCCTCATGCCTGCCACGGCCTCCGCTGTCATCCATGTGTCCCAGTATGCAGTTGTCAGTCTGGCGTCTCCTGTCCTCCGCGGCCTGCGCTGCTGAGTTTCCACATGGCTTTCCAAACCAACTTTCCCTCCAAGTACTATCATGGGCGCAGCCATGTTGGTTTCAGTCACATGTTCAATCTCCACCAATCCGCTGCGCTGTGGAATCTGCATGATTGATCAGCCAATGCCTGCCTTGCAGCAGGTATAAGTATCCTGTGCCTGAACCAGGAAATGGTCAGTGCTTCGGTTGTCAAACCTAGTTCCAGTCTCTCTCTCCTGTGTTTGTTTCTCCAGGTTCCAGCTCCTGTCTCCAGCCTCCACTAAGAGACCCGCACCTGCTTTCCATCCTGCGGTGCAGCCTGACTCTGCAGTCCTCCGTGGCTATTCCAGCTTCCAGCTATTAACCCATCTGCTTCCAGCGGCCAGCTTCCAGCAGAATCCAGCTTCCTTAAAGCGCCGGTGTTGTTCCAGCGGATTCCTACTTACCAGCAGTATCCGCTAACCACCGGTATCCACTTTCACCTTTCCTGTTTCCACGCTCCCTAGTATCATTCAGCATCCACTCCGTGTCTTCATCACCTGGCTGGTTCCATCCAGCATCCACTCCGTGTCATCATCTCCAGGCTGGTTCCATCCAGCATCTACTCCGTGTTTACATCATCTGGCTGGTCCCATCCAGCATATACAGCAGTCCTTTTAGCTACAGTGATCCAGCTCCAAGAATTACATCTGCTAACGTGTTCCTTGGCTACCTTCACTACTACAGACAGGCCTGGTAAGGACAATCCATCTATGGGACTTTAACATCTGATCCATATCCTACCAGTGCTCTGTAGCTCCAGCCAAGTTCATAGTTATCCAGGAACTGTACCATTTTATCACTGCTTATTCTTTACCACTGCTGTGTAAAATACGGAACTTGTTAATAAAGCTTTTATTGACTTTTAACTCTGGTTGTCATGGTCACACCTTCGGGTGATCCTTCTTCTCTACACTTACATGTCCAGGGGTCTGATTAAACCTCCCAGGTTTAAGTTTATTCCAGCCCCTACAACTGAGGCTTCCTCCTGTCAGCCCAGACCCTCAGTTGTGACAGTAGAGTGGATCTTAATCCAGAGGCATCAACAGGCTAAAGCTTTAAGCTGTCCCAGGATGCATTGAGGCCTCCTCTATAAACCCCGCCTCCAGGCACTGGAGCTCAGTTTCGTTAACTGGTCAAATGCAGGAGCAGGCAAGAGAGAAGGCAGATGTTAGTCGCATAGAACCACATTCTCACTACAAGAGAAGGGACCAGCGGCTAATCCCATACAAACCCATAGAAGCTAGGTGCGTCAGAGTGGGCACCCTGTGGAACCCAATGTACCTCGAAGAAAGACAGTTAACAATGGTAAGTCTACCATAACTCTCCTTTTCTACATTGTGTAGCACAGGGAAACATCGGGGACGTCCTAAAGCAGTTCCTCAAGGGAGGGGATGAGCCTTAGCGGGTATGAGATCCCGACATCAACAGGAAGCATTTTGGGAGAAGGAAGTATCAGAAGCATATAACCTAATGAACGTGTTCACTGAGGACCACTTAGCCGCCTTGCACAATTGTTCTGCGGACGAGCCACCGCGAGCTGCCCAAGAAGGTCCAACAGACTGAGTACAATGGGCTTTAATAGCAGCAGGAGCTGGGAGTCCAGCCTGCGCATAAACTTGTGTAATCACCATTCTAATCCATCTGGCCAAAGTTTGCATATTCGCAGGCCAGCCACGCTTGTGAAAACCAAACAATACAAAAGGGGAATCTGACCTCCTGATAGAGGCAGTCCTCTCCACGGAGAGCCCTTACCACACAGCTCTTTGGAGGACAAATCTGAATAGATAAAGGCCGGAACCACAATCTATTGGTTAAGGTGAAAAGATGACACCACCTTAGGTAAATAACCTGGGCGAGTTCTAAGAACTGCCCGGACTCGATGAAATATCAGAAAGGGTGGACGACAGGACAAAGTGACTAATGCTAGCCATACATCAAGGACGATATCTTTCCAACCAGCCAACTAGTTGGCTGGTTGTAAAGATAATCAGGCAGTGTGTGGGAGCAAACGATTATCAGCCGTTTGCTCCCACACGCTAAAAAACGTCCAGAAACGGTCTGTCCAACTAGTTGGGAAAATCAAACCTGTTTGATTTTCCCAACTCATCGTTCAGGTGTAGGGGGAACTGAACGATAAGTAGGCGGACACCTACTTCTTCATCGGAATCCCTGTCAGACGCAGCGGCTGAGCGGGAGGAGAGAATTCAGTGCCCCAGCTGCACTGGCGCACCTCAACAGTGTTCACCGCCTGCAGCAGCTGTGTCCCCCTACCTGCACCCTTGTCAGAGGTCACCCGGCACCTACCCTACAAACCCCCGCATTACCAAACCCAGCAGTGGTGTTCCCCTACCTGGACCCCATCAGCAGCGGACACCCGGCGGCTGTCACCCCGCTCGTGATCACCAGCCGCAGGAGTGATCCCCTGTCCGCGCCCCATCAGCAGCGGACACCCGGCGGCTGTCACCCCGCCCGCGATCACCAGCCGCAGGAGTGATCCCCTGTCCGCGCCCCATCAGCAGCGGACACCCGGCGGCTGTCACCCCGCCCGCGATCACCATCCGCAGCAGTGATCCCTTGTCCGCGCCCCATCAGCAGCGGACACCCGGCGCCTGTCACCCCGCCCGCGATCACCATCCGCAGCAGTGATCCCCTGTCCGCGCCCCATCAGCAGCGGACACCTGGCTCTGCTGCATGTCAGCCTTCCCACCAGGCTGCAGCATATACCCCATTAGAGGTCACAAGCAAACAAACAAGCTGCCCCTGTCAACCCGGCAGCGGCAGCTGTATATACACATGGTATTAGACACACACTGGCATGCACGCACAGACACACTGTGACACGCACACACACTGTGACACGCACACACTGACACGCACGTGCACACACTGACACGCACGTGCACACACATACTGTGACACGCACGCACACACACTGTGACAGGCACGCACACACACTGTGACACGCACGCACACTGTGACACGCACACACTGACACGCACGTGAACACACATACTGTGACACGCACGCACACATACTGTGACACGCACGCACACACACTGTGACACGCACGCACGGGGTCACGGGGGTGTCTCTGCATTCGTGGAAAGGGGTCCCATGTGTAAACATGGGACCCCTTTCAGTCCGTTTGGTCCGGGTGTTCGGTTTGTTGTTTTGCCAAGTACGTGGATTATACTCTGGACCCTGGATCAGGTGAGTATAATTATCTTTTATTTTCAGGTACCCGTGGATTCTACTTGGAGAAGAGGACCGACTGCTTCGTGTCAACATAGGTAAGTATGTGTGTGTCGACATGTGTGAAATAAAGTTTTACTGTCACGGTGTGTGTTTCCTGTTTTTATTTGGGTATTTTTTTGCCATTAGAACTACAGGTACCAGCGGGCCCGTTTTTCTCCCACATACTGGTACTTGTGGTTCTCCAAGTACCAGCTTGTGGGGGAGGCTTGTTGGGACTTGTAGTACTACTGGAAAAAATAAGATTTTACTCACCGGTAAATCTATTTCTCGTAGTCCGTAGTGGATGCTGGGAACTCCGTAAGGACCATGGGGAATAGACGGGCTCCGCAGGAGACTGGGCACTCTAAAGAAAGATTTAGGTCTACCTGGTGTGCACTGGCTCCTCCCCCTATGACCCTCCTCTAAGCCTCAGTTAGGACACTGTGCCCGGAAGAGCTGACACAATAAGGAAGGATTTTGAATACCGGGTAAGACTCATACCAGCCACACCAATCACACCATATAACTCGTGATAGGAACCCCGGTTAACAGTATGATAACAATGGAGCCTCTGAACAGATGGCTCGCAATAACAACCCGATTTTTGTAACAATAACTATTTACAAGTATTGCAGACAATCCGCACTTGGGATGGGCGCCCAGCATCCACTATGGACTACGAGAAATAGATTTACCGGTGAGTAAAATCTTATTTTCTCTGACGTCCTAGTGGATGCTGGGTACTCCGTAAGGACCATGGGGATTATACCAAAGCTCCGAAACGGGCGGGAGAGTGCGGATGACTCTGCAGCACCGAATGAGAGAACTCCAGGTCCTCCTCAGCCAGGGTATCAAATTTATAAAATTTTGCAAACGTGTTTGCCCCTGACCAAGTAGCAGCTCGGCAAAGTTGTAAAGCCGAGACCCCTCGAGCAGCCGCCCAAGATGAGCCCACCTTCCTCGTGGAATGGGCTTTTACAGATTTAGGCTGCGGTAGTCCCACCGCAGAATGCGCCAGCTGAATAGTGCTACAAATCCAGCGCGCGATAGTCTGCTTAGAAGCAGGTGCACCCAGCTTGTTGGGTGCATATAAAATAAACAGCGAGTCAGTTTTCCTGACTCCAGCCGTCCTGGAAATATAAATTTTCAGGGCCCTGACTACGTCCAGAAACTTGGAATCCTCCAAGTCCCTAGTAGCCGCAGGCACCACAATAGGTTGGTTCAAGTGAAATGCTGATACCACCTTCGGGAGAAACTGAGGACGAGTCCTCAACTCTGCCCTATCCATATGGAAAATCAGATAGGGGCTTTTACAGGACAAAGCCGCCAATTCTGACACACGTCTGGCCGAAGCCAGAGCCAACAACATAACCACTTTCCACGTGAGATATTTTAAATCCAGTCTTAAGTGGCTCAAACCAATGTGATTTCAGAAACTCCCAAAACCACATTGAGATCCCAAGGTGCCACTGGGGGCACAAAAGGAGGCTGAATATGCAGAACTCCCTTGACAAAAGTCTGAACTTCAGGCAGTGAAGCCAGGTCTTTCTGGAAGAAAATCGACAGGGCCGAGATCTGGACCTTAATGGACCCCAATTTGAGGCCCAACGTCACACCTGCTTGCAGGAAATGCAGGAATTGACCCAGTTGAAATTCCTCCGTTGGGGCCTTCTTGGCCTCCCACCAAGCAACATATTTTCGCCAAATGCGGTGATAATGTTTTGCGGTGACATCCTTCCTGGCCTTGATCAGGGTAGGGATGACTTCCTCCGGAATGCCTTTTTCCTTTAGGATCCGGCGTTCAACCGCCATGCCGTCAAACGCAGCCGCGGTAAGTCTTGGAACAGACAGGGTCCCTGCTGCAGCAGGTCTTGTCTGAGCGGCAGAGGCCAAGGGTCCTCTGCAAGCATCTCTTGAAGCTCCGGGTACCAAGCCCTTCTTGGCCAATCCGGAGTCACGAGAATAGTTCTCACTCCTCGCTTTCTTATTATTCTCAGTACTTTGGGTATGAGAGGTAGAGGAGGAAACACATAAACCGACTGGTACACCCACGGTGTCACTAGAGCGTCCACAGCGATCGCCTGAGGGTCCCTTGACCTGGCGCAATATCTTTTTAGCTTTTTGTTGAGGCGGGACGCCATCATGTCCACCTGTGGTTTTTCCCAACGGTTTACCAGCATCTGGAAGACTTCTGGATGAAGTCCCCATTCTCCCGGGTGGAGGTCGTGCCTGCTGAGGAAGTCTGCTTCCCAGTTGTCCACTCCCGGAATGAACACTGCTGTCAGTGCTAACACATGATTCTCTGCCCATCGGAGAATCCTTGTGACTTCTGTCATTGCCCTCCTGCTTCTTGTGCCGCCCTGTCTGTTTACACGGGCGACCGCCGTGATGTTGTCTGATTGGATCAGTACCGGCCGGTTCTGAAGCAGGGGTCTTGCTTGGCTTAGGGCATTGTAAATGGCCCTTAGCTCCAGAATATTTATGTGAAGCGAAATCTCCTGATTTGACCACAGTCCCTGGAAATTTCCTCCCTGTGTGACTGCACCCCAGCCCCGAAGGCTGGCATCCGTGGTCACCAGGACCCAGTCCTGTATTCCGAATCTGCGGCCCTCTAGTAGATGAGCCCTCTGCAGCCACCACAGCAGCGACACCCTGGTCCTTGCCGACAGGGTTATTCGCTGTTGCATCTGGAGATGGGACCCGGACCATTTGTCCAACAGGTCCCACTGGAAAGTCCTTGCGTGGAACCTTCCGAATGGAATCGCCTCGTACGAAGCTACCATTTTTTCCAGGACTCGTGTGCATTGATGTACCGACACCTGTCCCGGTTTTAGGATGTCTCTGACTAGAGATGACAACTCCTCTGCTTTTTCCATTGGAAGAAACACTTTTTTCTGGTCTGTTTCCAGAATCATTCCCAGGAACACAAGACGTGTCGTCGGGACCAGCTGTGACTTTGGAATTGAGAATCCAGTCCTGCTGTTGCAGCACTTCCAGAGAAAGTGCTACCCCCTTACCAACTGTTCCTTGGACCTCGCCTGTATCAGGAGATCGTCCAAGTACGGGATAATTAAAACTCCCTTCTTGCGAAGGAGTATCATCATTTCGGTCATTACCCATGGTAAAGACCCTCGGTGCCGTGGACAATCCAAACGGCAGCGTCTGGAACTGATAGTGACAGTCCGGTACCACAATCTTGAGGTACTCCTGGTGAGGAGGGTAAATAGGGACATGCAGGTAAGTATCCTTGATGTCCAGAGAGACCCTGTAATCCCCCTCGTCCAGGATCGCAATAATCGCCCTGAGCGATTCCATCTTGAACTTGAATCTTTTGTTATATGTGTTCAAGGATTTTAAATTTAAGATGGGTCTCACCGAACCGTCCGGTTTCGGTACCACAAACATTGTGGAAAAGTAACCCTTTTCCTGTTGAAGGAGGGGTACCTTGATAATCACTTGCTGTGAATACAGTTTTTTGGATAGCCACCAACACTGCCTCCCTGGCAGAGGGAATTGCCGGTAAGGCAGATTTTAGGAAACGGCGGGGGGGAGACGTCTCGAATTCCAGCCTGTACCTCTGAGATACTGTTTGAAGAACCCAGGGATCCACCTGTGAGAGAGCCCACTGTGCGCTGAAATTTCTGAGACAGGCCCCCACCGTACCCGGGTCCGCCTGAGCAGCCCCAGCGTCATGCTGTGGACTTACCGGACGCAGGGGAGGACTTCTGCTCCCGGGAACTAGCTGTGTGCTGCAGCTTTTTCCCTCTACCTTTTCCTCTTGGCAGAAAAGATGAGCCTCTAGCCCTCTACTTTTCTGGGGCCGAAGGGACTGTACCTGATAATACAGTGCTTACTTTTGCTGTGGGGTAGCTTGTGGCAAAAGTTTTGATTTCCCAGCCGTAGCTGTGGAAACGAGGTCTGAAAGACCATCCCCAAACAGTTCCACCCCCTTCTAGGGCAAACTTCCATGTGCCGTTTTGAATCGGCATCGCCCGACCATTGCAGAGTCCATAACCCCCGTCTGGCGGCAATGGTTTTACATAGCGCTTATTAGTGATGCCAGTCGGCAAATATCCCTCTGTGCATCACGCATGTATAAGACAGCGTCTTTTATATGCTCTATTTTCAGCAAAATATTGTCCCTATCTATAGTATAAATATTATCCGACAGGGAATCTGACCACGCAGCTGCCGCACTGCACATCCATGCCGAGGCAATAGCAGGACTCAATATAATGCCCGTGTGTGTGTATATAGCTTTAAGGGTAGTTTTCTGCTTTCTATCAGCAGGTCCTTCAGGGCGGCCGTATCCGTGACGGTAGTGCCACCTTTTTTAATAAGCGTGTAACCGCTTTATCTACCCTAGGGGTTATTTCCCAACGTGACCTATCCTCTGGCGGAAAAGGGTACGCTGCTTAGAAATTATCAATTTCTTATCGGGGGAAGTCCACGCTTCCTCACACACCTCATATCAATTCCTCAGATGCAGGAAAACTACTGGTAGTTTTCTGTCACCAAACATAATACCCTTTTTTGTGGTATCTGGGGTATTATCAGAAATGTGTAATACATTTTTCATTGCCTCAATCATGTAACGGGTGGCCCTATTGGAAGGTACACTAGTCTCATCGTCGTCGACACTGGAGTCGGTATCCGTGTCAACATCTGTGTCTGCCATCTGAGGTAGCGGGCGTTTTAGAGCCCCTGATGACATGTGAGACGCTTGGACAGGCACAAGCTGAGCAGCCGGCTGTCCTATGTCGTCAAACCTTTTATGTAAGGAGTTGACACTGTCACGTAATTCCTTCCATAAGTCCATCCACACCGGTGTCGACCCCGCAGGGGGTGACATCCCATTCACAGGCATTTGCTCCGCCTCCACATCATTATCCTCATCATACATGTCGACACAGCAGTACCGACACACAGCACACACACAGGGAATGCTCTGACAGAGGACAGGACCCCACAAAGCCCTTTGGGGAGACAGAGGGAGAGTATGCCAGCACACACCAGAGCGCTATATATCACAGGGATATCACCTATAGAGTGTGTTTTCCCTTATAGCTGCATAATATATATATATACTGCGCCTAATTTGTGCCCCCCCTCTCTTTTTAACCCTTTTCTGTAGTGCAGGACTGCAGGGGAGAGCCAGGGAGCGATCCCTCCAGCAGAGCTGTGAGGGAAAATGGCGCCAGTGTGCTGAGGGAGATGGATCCGCCCCTTTTTCGGCGGGCTTTCTCCCGCTATTGTAAAAGTTCTGGCAGGGGTTAATAAACACCTATATAGCCCCTGGTGTCAGTTCGCCAGCCAAGGTGTTAATATTGCTGCTCAGGGCGCCCCCCCCCCCCCCCCCCCAGCACCCATCAGTGACCGCAGTGTGTGGTGTGCATGAGGAGCAATGGCGCACAGCTGCAGTGCTGTGCGCTACCTTGGAGAAGACAGAAGTCTTCAGCCGCCGATTTTCCGGACCACCTTCTTGCTTCTGGCTCTGTAAGGGGGACGGCGGAGCGGCTCCGGGAACGGACGACGAGGTCGGGTCCTGTGTTCGATCCCTCTGGAGCTAATGGTGTCCAGTAGCCCAAGAAGCCCAAGCTACCACCACTTAGGTAGGTTCGCTTCTTCTCCCCTTAGTCCCTCGGTGCAGTGAGCCTGTTGCCAGCAGGTCTCACTGAAAATAAAATACCTAACATATACTTTCTTCCTAGGAGCTCAGGAGAGCCCCTAGTGTGCATCCAGCTCAGCCGGGCACAGAAATCTAACTGAGGCTTGGAGGAGGGTCATAGGGGGAGGAGCCAGTGCACACCAGGTAGACCTAAATCTTTCTTTAGAGTGCCCAGTCTCCTGCGGAGCCCGTCTATTCCCCATGGTCCTTACGGAGTACCCAGCATCCACTAGGACGTCAGAGAAAACAATATTCTTTCAATTTTCTCAAGGCTATCAGCCCCCCATCCGCAGCCTTTGGATGGGGGGGGACAGCCTCGGGCTTCACCCCTGGCCCTTGGGTGGCTGGGGGGGACCCCTTGATTGAAGGGGTCCCCACTCCCCCAGGGTACCCCGGCCAGGGGTGACTAGTTGGATATTTAATGCCACGGCCGCATGGCACTGTATAAAAGTGACCCCCGGCTGTGGCATTATCTGTCCAGCTAGTGGAGCCCGATGCTGGTGTAAAAAATATGGGGGACTCTTTTTGTCCCCCGTATTTTTTGCACCAGCACCAGGCGCAGAGCCCGGTGCTGGTTTTAAAAATACGGGGGATCCCCTGTCCGTTTTCCCCCCGGATTTTTAGAACCAGGATCGGCTCGAAGAGCCCGAGGCTGGTTATGCTTTGGAGGGGGGACCCCACGCAATTTTTTTTCGGGTTTTTCCCATTCCATTTAAAAAAAAATAATAATAAAATAATAATCTTTTTAAAAATATATAAATAATACTTGTGCCTCCAAAAAAGACAAACCAACTACCTAATCCCTTCTAATATAAATAGATAGGCTATTATAAAAAAAAAACAAAAAAACCCCCCCCCAAAAACATGTTTTTTTATTTTTTTATTAGATTCCGCCACCAAAGTGTGGCGGATTGAAAATGACGAATTTACGGTCTAAAAGCACTGTTGTCGAATTTACAAACTTCAATTGAATATACTTTTGTCGAATTGCCGCATTTGTACCATTGCAGAAAATCCAGAGTAGCTGATTCTGCTACATATATGTTGCAACTCAGTCTGCATGTATCCATTTTCCTCATTCAAATGCAGTCCAGATAAGCAGCTGAAGGAATATAAATTATTATCTAATATTTAGCAGAGCTGTTTAACTGCTGAAGTCCATATAAGCCACTATAATTATTGGGATATATGTATGTATGTATGTGTGTATATATATATGTGTGTGTATATATATATATATATATATATATATATATATCTCACAAACGATAGGCGGCACTCTAGGACTTTTCAAAAATCAAGAACAGACGTGACCCTGTTCTGACAGCTTAACATTTCGGTTTAATGTTACCGTCTGACGACGGTTACATTAAACCGAAACGTTAAGCTGTCAGAACAGGGTCACGTCTGTTCTTGATTTTTGAAAAGTCCTAGAGTGCCGCCTATCGTTTGTGATATGTTTGCTTTTTGAAGCTCAGGAGGGCACCAGGCAAGCTGTACATTTTACTACATTGGGAGTGCCGAATATCTACATCTGGTATATATGTATATATATATATATATATATATATATATATATATATATATATATATATATATATATATATTTGCCTTGGCAGCCCAACCATGCTGGTATCCATAGTTCAGTATAAAAATAAGTAAATCTAATAAATGTATGGTGGTGAAAGAAAAGCCCAGTTTCACTGAAAAAAGACACTTCTGCATGTTTTGAAATGAAAAAACAAAACAAAAACAAAACTGAAGAACTGTAGGCAGGCACTGTCCGCCTACTTCGGTGACATCACAAGTTGGACAGAAGTTGGAAGGTCTGATGAAAAGTTGGTTAGATGTGTGGAGCACTGGTAAAAAGTTGGTGAGATGTGTGGGGCACTGTTTTAGTTGAACAGACAAGTTGGATGGTTGGAAGTTTGGAGTGTTGGAGAAAAGTTGGTCTGATGTATGGCTAGCATACGTCCGACACCATTCTAGCAGAGGCAATAGCCAGTAAAAACAACACCTTGGCTGTTAGCCATTTAAGGTCAACCATCTCAAGAGGTTCAAATGGAGACTATTGCAGGGCATTTAGGACAACAGACAGATCCCATGGAGCCAAAGGAGGGACATAGGGAGGCTGAATCCGTAAGACACCCTGAGTGAATGTATGAGCGTCAGGTATAAACGTAATTTTTCTCTGAAACGAAACAGACAAGGCAGATATATGAACCTTGAGGGAGACCAGACGAAGGCCCAAACCCAGGCCGTGTTGCAGAAAAGCCAGAAATCTGTACGTTCTGAATCTGTATGCATCATAAGTCTTATCAGCACACCAGGTGAAGTTAGAATTCCAGACCCTGTAATAAATCCGGGCAGATGTCGATTTGCGGGCTTTCAACATAGTTTGGATGACCGCCTAAGAGAATCCTTTAGCCCTCAGGAGTGATGCTTCAAAAGCCACACCGACAAAGCCAGTCTGGCCAGGTCCGGATAAAGACAAGGACACTGTATGAGGAGGTCTGGCGCTGAGGTAGTAGAAGGGGACACTCTGTCAATAGACCCTGCAGGTCTGAGAACCAATGCCGTCTGGGCCACGCTGGAGCGACTAGAAATAGTATTCCTCCATCTTGTTTAAACTTCCACAGAACCCTGGGAAGGAGTGACACTGGAGGGAACAGAGCAGCCGAAAGTTCCATGGAATTGCTAGTGCGTCCACGAACGCTGCTTGAGGATCCCTGGTCCTTGATCCAAAGACTGGAACCTTGTGATTTTGTCAAGACGCCATCAGGTCTACATCTGGTAGGCCCCACCTGTCCACTAGGAGTTGAAGGACTTCTGGGTGAAGACTCCACTCTCCGACGTTCACATCCTGGCGACTGAGGAAGTCCGCTTCCCAGTTTAGGACGCCCGGAATGAACACTGCCGATTTTGCTGGCATATGGCGTTCCGCCCAACGAAAGATCTTTGACACTTCCATCATAGCCATGTGGCTTTGAGTGCCGCATTGATGGTTTATGTATGCCACCGTGGTGGCATTGTCTGACCGTACTTGAACCGTCCTGTTCTGTACCAGACGCAGGACGAGAGTCAATGCATTGAACACGTCTCGTAACTCCAGAATGTTTATTAGGAGGAGTGATTCCTCCTTGGTCCATCGACCCCGAAAAGAGTGTTGCTCCAACATCGCACCCCATCCCCTCAGACTGGCGTCTGCTAACAGCAGGATCCAGTTGGGGATCCAGAAGGGACGGCTCCTTCTCAATTGCTGGACCTGTAGCCACCAGGTCAGTGACAGAAGAACCTCCGGAATCAAAATGATCATGTGAGATCTGATCCGATGAGGCAGGCCGTCCCACTTGGAAAGAATTATCGTCTGCAGGGGGCAGGAATGAAATTCAGCGTACTCTACCATGTCGAATACAGACACCATCAGGCCAAGTACTTGCATCGCCGAGTGTATCGACACTCTACGGCGACAAAAGAAGCATCTTATCCTGTCCAGAAGCTTCAGGACTTTTTCTGGAGAGAGAAACAGTTGTTGACTGTGTGTGTCCAGGAGTGCCCCCAGGAGTGCACCATGCTCTGAGCTGGGACCAGCGAGGATTTCTTCCAATTGATGAGCCACCTGTGGGCTTGTAGGAAGCTTACCGTCAGTTGCAGATGACTGAGGAGGACAACGTGGGAGTTTGCCAGGATGAGCAAGTCATCCAGATACGGCAGGATACTGACTCCCTGGCAACGGAGATGGGCCGTCATTACGGCCATGACCTTGGTGAAGATCCAAGGAGCCACAGCCAGTCCAAATGGCAGAGCCTGGAACTGATAGTGAAGGTAGCCAATAGCAAACACAGATAATGCTGATGCGACATGGCAATAGGTATATGCAGGTACGCATCCTGTATAACCAGGGATGCCAAATGGTCTCCGGGTTCCACAGCCAGTACAATTGAGCGCAGTGTTTCCATACGGAACTTAGACACGCTCACAAACTTGTTCAGTGATTTGAGGTTGAATATAGGCTGGAAAGACCCATTGGATTTCGGTACTAGAAACAGGGTTGAGTAGTAACGTCTGCCTCTGTGGGACAGAGGTACCGTCACAACCACTCCTGTACTCAGGAGGGAGCTTACAACCTTTTGCAGAGCTTGCACCTTTAACGGATTTGAAGGGATAACTATGGTGCAAAACTGGCGAGAGGGATGTCTCTTGTATGAGACTGCGTTACAGTGAGAGAAAACTTCCTGCACCCATGCGTCTGAAGTAGTCTTTAACCAGACCTGGGTGGACTGCAGAAGTCGGCCTCTCAACCTGGAGTCCCCTAGGGGGAGGCCCGCCATGTCATGCGGCAGCCTTGTCTTGTTTAGAAGCAGGCAGTTGAGCCACCCAGGATTGTTTGGCCTTGGGCTTAGTGGTTTTGGGAGCACAAGATTGTCTCTGGTATGTCTGACCTTTTGCTTTCCCTTGAGGCCGAAAGGAACGAAAAGTGGTACCTTTTGCCTTCTGTGCAGAAGGATTAGTATTTGGGAGAAAAGCAGTCTTAGCAGCTGCTAACGCAGACACAATTTTATTTAGGTCTTCCCCAAACAAAATATCCCCCTTAAAGGGGAGTACCTCCAAGGTCTTTTTGGAGTCTAGGTCCACCTTCCATGACCTCAACTACCGAATACGCCTTGGCTGCCAACACACCCGCCTCAGAGGACGCCTCCTGAACGTAATAGGCAGCGGTGCTAATGTGAGACAGGTATTGTCTGGCATTGTCAGATATATCCTAGGGCAGCTCTTCCTCTAATGCCTGAACCCATGCTTCAATTCCTTTTGCAGCCCAAGAGGCTGCAATAGTGGGTCTATGTACAGCACCTGTAAGGGAGTAAATAGATTTCAGTCATCCCTCTACACGTTTATCTGTAAGTTCCTTCAGTGAAGTGACAGTAGTGACAGTCAGAGTAGACGACACCACAAGGCGGGTGACATGAGAATCCACTGGCGGTGAATTTTCCCACTTGTTACATAACTCTGCAGGGAGAGAATAGCGAGCCAGAGGGAATTTCTTCCCTGGATTAGACCAGGGTTTCTGCCCGATGTCCACCAAATGGTCAGAATGGGGTAAATTTTAAACCACCTTCTGCCGTTTAAACATACCAATTTTCTTAGCCACAGTAGTGGAATCCTCATCATCAGTGATTTGTAGGATCTGATTAATAGCAACCACTAGGACAGGGACATCAATTTGCAATGGAGAATCCTCGTCAGAAACACTTGATTCAGTGTCTGACAGGACAGTATGCTCCCCCCTCCTCTTCAGATGAAACAACTAAGAGATACACGGATTGTGAGGAGGAAGCAGCCTGCTTAAATGACCCAGAGACATGGGAGTGACCTGAAGTAGCTTTTTGTCAGACCAAGGATTGATTCAATTGGTTCAACTGGTTAGACAAACTTTACGCCCAAGGCTGTAGTGGCACAGGTGGTCCCATAGGGGGCGTTCCACCAGAGTACTTGGTAGATTTGTGAACGCAACCCAGGGTGGCTCCTGATTGGTTACAGGAGCTGCGGAATGACTGGGAGATGTAGGACACACAGTACACAGACCATCATATAAAACTTCCCCCTCTAAAAAATCCTTGACGCATGCTCTGCATGATGCAGGAGCGTCCAGACTTACTGCCCCTCTTGTTAGACATTGTACACAAATGCAACAACAGAGCGGTTTAGTACTATAAAGCTAGACAAAGTACAATACCTGCAAATAAATCAGTTAGTATGTGACTGAATACACAGTACACAACACCTGCGAATAAATCTGGTATTATGTGACGGAGTACACAGTAGAATACACGTAATGGATAAATACTGTAACGCACTAGTCCTTTAGTGTACTGAAGATAGTGATAGATACTGTATATCTGGGAAATATTGAAAGTGAAACCACACAGCAGATATAGGCACACACAGTAACAGGCAATGCAGATAATTATTATGAAAATAAAACTGCACTGGACTAGTATATGTACAGATATATGTAGTATATGTATAGATATATGTAGTCTATGTAAGGATTGGCTGGAACTTAATCACTGTGCTATTTATCATTCTCCAAAGCTTAATAGATGGGACCTTTTTATTTCTGTTGTAGCTCTCGCCTTAGTATTTTGATCCGGGTAGCAAAAAATAGGAGAATAAAATGCAGTGCAGAAGGAGATCGTACTCTGCCCACCCCAGACATCCATTAATAACATTCTGTGCATGCCGAGATAAATGCCTGTACAGCTGAAGAGTAAGAGAATCCCACCACTCTCACCGTGCTTCTTCTTTTTTCAGTTCTAGCTCCATATCTAGCTCCAGCTTCTTCTGCTGATTTTCCCGCTCTCTTCGCAGTCTCTTCTCTAGCAGAGCGGCTCGTTTAGCAGCCAAATCATTCTCCTCTTGCCGATCATCCTATGGAAACGCCACAAGTGTTATCTGAGCCTGTCCAGCAGGCCTTCCATAAGAGTAAGGGTCCCCATTTACAGTTACTCAGGTGACCTTCATAAGATGCAGTAATATAAGAAAGGTATGTGGTAAAATCATCTATCCTGGTCACCGAAGAGCAGTACAAATGGCATAATGTAAAACAGCTACAAGTACAATTCATAATTACTTTATTTGTAAATGTTCCAGAAATGTGTCAGAACTTAAAACATCCGAAGCAGTGGAAGAAGTATTTTTCTAACAGACATGTTGTAAGTTGCCCATTGATACAGCAATTTGACTTCTTATGAAAACCATTTGAATTAAGAATGAGTGATTGCTGTAAATATAATATCACTTTTTTGGCATGTTTGCAAACAAACATAAAAAAAATGTGTGGTTTGTGTCACCCTCTATATCTTAAATGTAACTATTTTGCTTCAACATATTAACATGGTACAGTAGGTACGCTGCCTCCTACCATCGTTGTCAAATGATACCACATAGATGATGTCACTTAGGCATTTTGAGACCATGGCCCTCATTCCGAGTTGTTCGCTTGCTAGCTGCTTTTAGCAGAATTGCAAACGCTAGGCCGCCGCCCTCTGGGAGTGTATCTTAGCTTAGCAGAATAGCGAACGAAAGATTAGCAGAACTGCTACTAAATAATTCTTTGCCGTTTCTGAGTAGCTCCAGACCTACTCCTAGATTGCGATCAGCTCAGTCCGTTTAGTTCCTGGTTTGACGTCACAAACAAGCCCTGCGTTCGGCCAGCCACTTCCCCATTTCTCCAGACACTCCCGCGTTTTTCCCTAAGACGCCTGCGTTTTTTAGCACACTCCCGGACAACGCTCAGTTACCACCCAGAAACGCCCCTTTCCTGTCAATCATTCACCGATCAGCAATGCGACTGAAAAGCGTTGCACGAACACCAGCAAATCTACTAAGTTTTGTGTTAAATAACTAAGCGCATGCGCCCTGCGTACCATGCGCATTTAGCAACAAATTGCAGCATAGCGAAAATCGGCAACGAGCGAACAACTCGGAATGACCACACACGTACGGTTCCACCAGTTTGGCAGCTGTATCCCAACTGTCTTCCTGCTATGGTGTTATCCCCTCAGCCTGTTCAGCCCTGTGTTGTTTATCTGGTTATTGGAACTAGAAAACCATACTGTTTCTTTCCCCTATTTACAATACCCGCCCAGGCTCAGAGGGTTGGAGCTGGTTATTGATTGAAGGGGTGGGGACACGCACCACACATTTTTAAATCTTATTTTTAACTATTTCACTTCAACATATTCGGCTTCGCCAATATGGTGACCGAAAAAACACCAGTGATTATCCCACTGCTATGCCACCAATATCCCATTCCTAGGGATTTCCTCTCACTGTCAGCAAACCTCTGTTACAGACTTCTCCCACTACCTTGCAGGCGGGTAACGCGATGCCACTACCAGGCTCCTACTCTGGCACCTGGAACCACTCGTTCCACACAGGGCCCTGCCACCGGCACCTGGAACTGCTGCTGTAACAACTCTATGGTAGCGTTGGTTAATTCCCACTGGTCCCTCACTATGAACCAGTCTACACTGAGTATCTGGCAGAGGGTTTCAGCTTGGAGACACTGGTTTAATTCCAAAATAGCCGAAGAACGGAACAGCATTTTGAGATCAGCAAAATCCTAATGTTAATGTAAAGCACTTTTTTTTAATTTTTGCCCTATTTTGGTGGTCACAGGATGCAAGCATCTTGAAGCAAGCAGATGTTTATTGCTCAAAGGATGTCCTTACAAAGACAGTTGCTCCACTGCATACAGATATTCTTCAGAAGTACAGCCCTTTCTGATAGTCAGAGGATACTGACTATCCTCAGGGCTCGCAGGCCAACTATTAATCACAATGCTACATGGGAAAGCCCACCTGATGTCTAAGACTAGCACACAGATCAGACAACAATCTCCCAAATATATAAAAACAGGAAATTCTTACATATTACGCAGAGACACAAAGGAGACCCCCCCCCCCCCCCCCCCCAAGGACCCATTAAAAAAAAAAAAAGTGCTTTACATTAACATTAGGCTTTTGCTAATCTCAAAATAGTCATTAACACTTACTATGTCAGAATCAGAGAACAATCTGCTTCCAAATGTGAAAAAAATATATCTCTGAAACAGTCCTACAAGTGTATAATCCATATATTTAAATATGCGCTTACACAATCCTACAACTGCTCGCAGTGCATTAAATATAACATGTTAAAACACATTATTCCATATATATTTACAGAACATGGCGGCTAACACCAACTGTTCATATGAAAAATAGGAAGACAGCTCCCCAGGCTCTCCCCTGTAGTTTTCAGGCTCAAAGGGTTAAAAAGAGAGGGGGGGCACTAAATTTAAGCGCAATATTGTTTATACAAGCAGCTATTGGGGGAAAAATCACTCAGTTATAGTGTTAATCTCTGCATTATATAGCGCTCTGGTGTGTGCTGGCATACTCTCTCTCTGTCTCCCCAAAGGACTTTGTGGGGTCCTGTCCTCAGTCAGAGCATTCCCTGTGTGTGTGCTGTGTGTCGGTACGGCTGTGTCGACATGTGGGATGAGGAAGGTTACGTGGAGGTGGACAGAGGCCGATAAATGGGATGTCGCCCCCTGTGGGGCCGACACCAGAGTGGATGGATAGGTGGAAGGTATTAACCGACAATGTCAACTCCTTACATAGAAGGCTGGATGACGTAAAACAACTGTGGGACAGCTGGCTTCTCAGCCCGCGCCTGCCCAGGCGTCTCAAAGGCCATCAGGGGCTCAAAAAAGCGCCCGTTACCTCAGATGGCAGACACAGATGTCGACACGGAGTCTGACTCCAGTGTCGACGAGGTTGAGACATATACACAATCCACTAGGAACATCCGTTACATGATCTCGGCAATGAAAAATGTGTTACGCATTTCTGACATGAACCCAAGTACCACATAAAAGGGGTTTTATTTTTGGGGAGAAAAAGCAGCCAGTGTTTTGTTCCCCCATCAGATGAATGAATGAAGTGTGTAAAGTAGCGTGGGTTCCCCCGATAAGAAACTGGTAATTTCTAAAAAGTTACTGATGGCGTACCCTTTCCCGCCAGAGGATAGGTCACGTTGGGAGATATCCCTTAGGGTGGATAAGGCGCTCACACGTTTGTCAAAAAAGGTGGCACTGCCGTCTTATGATACGGCCACCTTGAAGGAGCCTGCTGATAAAAAGCAGGAGGCTATCCTGAAGTCTGTATATACACACTCAGGTTATATACTGAGACCTGCAATTGCCTCAGCATAAATAGTGCTGCTGCAGCGTGATCTGATACCCAGTCAGATAATATTAATACTCTAAGACAGGGATAATAGTTTGCTAACATAGAGCATATTAAAGACGTCGTCTTAGATATAAAGGATGCACAGAGGGATATTTGCCGTCTGGCATCCAGAATTAATGCAATGTCCATTCTGCCAGGAGGGTATTAGAAACCCGGCAGTGGACAGGTGATGCTGCCTATAAAAGGCACATGGAGATTCTGCCTTATAAGGGTGAGGAATTGTTTGGGGATGGTCTCTGGTACCTCGTATCCACAGCAACAGCTGGGAAGAAATTTTTTTACCTCAGGTTTCCTCACAGCCTAAGAAAGCACTGTATTTTTAGGTACAGTCCTTTCGGCTTCAGAAAAGCAAGCGGGTCAAAGGCGCTTCCTTTCTGCACAGAGACAAGGGAAGAAGGAAAAAGCTGCACCAGCAGCCAGTTCCCAGGATCAAAAATCTTCCCCTGCTTCCTCTGAGTCCACCGCATGACGTTGGGGCTCCACAGGTGGAGACAGGTGCGGTAGGGGCGCGTCTCGGGAACTTCAGGGACCAGTGGGCTTGCCCACAGGTGGATCCCTAGGTTCTGCAAATAGTATCACAGGGATACAGGCTGGAGTTCGAGGCGACTCCCCCTCGCCGTTACCTCACATCAGCCTTGCCTGCTGCCCTCGGAGAAAGGTAGTACTGGCAGCAATTCACAAGCTGTACTTCCAGCAGGTGAAATCAAGGTACCCCTCCTTCAACAAGGCCGTGGTTACTATTCCAAAATGTTGTGGTACCGAAACCAGACGGTTCGGTGAGACCCATTCTAAAATTGAAAGCCTTGAACACTTATATACGAAGGTTCAAGTTCAAAATGGAATCGCTCAGGGCGATTATTGCAAGCCTGGAGAATTTCATGGTATCACTGGACATCAAGGATGCTTACCTGCATGTCCCTATTTACCCTCTTCACCAGGAGTACCTCAAAATTGTGGTACAGGATTGTCATTACCAATTCCAGACATTGCCGTTGGTCTGTCCCCGGCACCGAGGTATTTACCAAGGTAATGGCCGAAATAATTATCCCGTACGTGGACGATCTCCTTATAAAGGCGAGGTCCAGGGAGCAGTTGTTCGGCGGAGTAGCACTATCTCGGGAAGTGCTACAACAGCACGGCTGGATTCTGAATATTCCAAAGTCGCAGCTGGTTCCTACGACGCGTCTACTGTTCCGGGGTATAGTTCTGGACACAGAACAGGATAAAAAGGGTTTCTCCCGGAGGAGAAGTCCAAGGAGTTGTCGTCTCTAGACAGAGACCTCCTAATACGTATACAGGTGTCAGTGCATCAATGCACGCGAGCCCTGGGAAGGATGGTAGCTTCTTACGAAGAAATTCCATTCGCCAGGTCCCATGCAAGGATTTTCCAGTGGGATCTGTTGGACAAGTGGTCCGGGTCGCATCTTCAGATGCATCGGCGGATAACCCTGTCTCCAAGGGCCAGGGTGTCGCTGTTGTGGTGGCTGCAGAGTGCTCATCTTCTAGGGGGCCGCAGATTCGGCATACAGGACTGGGTCCTGGTGACCACGGATGCCAGCCTTCGAGGCTGGGGGGCAGTCACACAGGGAAGAAACTTCCAAGGCTATGGAAAAGTCAGGAGACTTCCCTACACATAAATATTCTGGAACTAAGGGCCATTTACAATGCCCTAAGTCAGGCTAGACCCCTGCTTCAACACCGGCCGGTGCTGATCCAGTCAGACAACATCACGGCGGTCGCTCATGTAAACCGACAAGGCGGCACAAGAAGCAGGATGGCGATGGCAGAAGCCACAAGGATTCTCCGATGGGCGGAAAATCATGTGTTAGCACTGTCAGCAGTGTTCATTCCCGGAGTGGACAACTGAGAAGCAGACTCTCAGCAGACACGACCTCCACCCGGGAGAGTGGGGACTTCATCCAGAAGTCTTCCAAATGATTGTACACCGTTGGGAAAGGCCACAGGTGGACATGATGGCGTCCCGCCTCAACAAAAAGCTACAAAGATATTGCGCCAGGTCAAGGGACCCTCAGGCGATAGCTGTGGACGCTCTGGTAACACCGTGGGTGTACCAGTCGGTGTATGTGTTCCCTTCTCTGCCTCTCTTACCCAGGGTAATGAGAATAATAAGAAGGAGAGGAGTAAGAACTATACTCATTGTTCCGGGTTGGCCAAGAAGAGCTTGGTAACCAGAACTCCAAGAAATGATCTCAGAGGACCCATGGCCTCTGCCGCTCAGACAGGACCTGCTGCAGCAAGGGGCCTGTCTGTTCCAAGACGTACCGCGGCTGCGTTTGACGGCATGGCGGTTGAACGCCGGATCCTGAAGGAAAAGGGCATTCCGGAGGAAGTTATCCCTACGCTATTTAAAGCTAGGAAAGAAGTGAACGCAAACCATTATCACCGCATATGGTGGAAATATGTTGCGTGCTGTGAGGCCAGGAAGGCCCCAAAGGAGAAATTTCAGCTAGGTCGATTTCTGCACTTCCTACAGTCAGAGGTGACTATGGGCCTAAAATTGGGTTCCATGAAGGTCCAGATTTCGGCTCTATCGATTTTCTTCCAAAATAGTACTGGCTTCACTGCCTGAAGTTCGGACTTTTGTTAAGGGAGTGCTGCATAGTCAGCCCCCGTTTGTGCCTCAAGTGGCACCGTGGGATCTCAACGTGGTGTTGGATTTCCAGAAGTCACATTGGGTTGAGCCACTTAAATCCGTGGAGCTACAATACCTGACGTGGAAAGTGGTCATGCTGTGGGCCGTGGCGTCAGCCAGGCGTGTATCAGAATTGGCGGCTTTGTCATACAAAAGCCCTTATCTGTATTTTATATGGATAAGGCGGAATTGAGGACTCGTTCCCAATTCCTTCCTAAGGTGGTATCAGTTTTTCATGTGAACCAACCTATTGTGGTGCCTGCGGCTACTTGGGACTTGGAGGATTCCAAGTTACTGGACGTAGTCAGGGCCCTGAAAAGTATATGTTTCCAGGACGGCTGGAGTCAGGAAAACTGACTCGCTATTTATCCTGTATGCACCCAACAAGCTGGGTGCTCCTGCTTCAAAGCAGACTATTGCTCGCTGGATCTGTAGCACGATTCAACTTGCACATGCTGCGGCTGGACTGCCGCACCCTAAATCTGTAAAAGCCCATTCCACGAGGAAAGTGGGCTCTTCTTGGGCGGCTGCCCGAGGGGTCTCGGCTTTACAACTTTGCCGAGCTGTTACTTGGTCGGGTTCAAACATTTTTGCAACAGTCTACGAGTTTGATACCCTGGCTGAGGAGGACCTAGAGTTTGCTCATTCGGTGCTGCAGAGTCATCCGCACTCTCCCGCCCGTTTGGGAGCTTTGGTATAATCCCCATGGTCCTTACGGAGTCCCAGCATCCACTTAGGACGTCAGAGAAAATAAGATTTTACTCACCGGTAAATCTATTTCTCGTAGTCCGTAGTGGATGCTGGGCGCCCATCCCAAGTGCGAATTGTCTGCAATACTTGTTTATAGTTATTGCCTAACTAAAGGGTTATTGTTGAGCCATCTGTTGAGAGGCTCAGTTATATTTCATACTGTTAACTGGGTATAGTATCACGAGTTATACGGTGTGATTGGTGTGGCTGGTATGAGTCTTACCCGGGATTCAAAATCCTTCCTATTTGTGTCAGCTCTTCCGGGCACAGATTCCTAACTGAGGTCTGGAGGAGGGTCTTAGTGGGAGGAGCCAGTGCACACCAGGTAGTCCTAAAGCTTTCTTTAGTTGTGCCCAGTCTCCTGCGGAGCCGCTAATCCCCATGGTCCTTACGGAGTCCCAGCATCCACTACGGGCTACGAGAAATAGATTTACCGGTGAGTAAAATCTTATTTTCTCTTAGTCCGTAGAGGATGCTGGGGTCACATCAAGAATCATGGGGTATAGACGGGATTCACAGGAGACATGGGCATTTTAAGACTCTGAATGGGTGTGAACTGGCTCCTCCCTCTATGCCTCTCCTACAGACTCCAGTTATAGGAACTGTGCCCAGGAAGACTGACATTTCGAGGGAAAGGATTTATTGTTAAACCACGGTGAGCATCTTACCAGCTCACACCTCTCAAGCATGCCGCAGAAAGTGGCATTCCACAGAATACAAGCCAACGGCATGAACAATTGCAGCACCTGGCTGACAAGAAACGTAACACGTGTGTAACCACAAATAATCACTGCAGATATAGTACGCACTGGGACGGGCGCCCAGCATCCTCTTTACCGGTAGGTATTAAAATCCTATTTTCTCACACGTCCTAGAGGATGCTGGGGTCACATCAAGAACCATGGGGTTATACCAAAGCTCTAGAATGGGCGGGAAAGTGCGGACGACTCTGTAGTACCGAATGACCAAACGTGAGGTCAACCTCGGCCAAGGTATTAAAACTACATTACTTAGCCAAATTGTTTGCTAAAAAGCTGCTCGGCAAAGTTCCAATGCCGAGACTCCCCGGTCAACCGCCCCGGACGAGCCCACCTTTCTAGTAGAATGGGCCTTCACCTATTTCAGTAACGGCAATCCTGCCGTGAGCTGAGCATGCTGAATCATACCACAGATCCAGCGCGCAACAGTCTGCTTGGAAGCAGGACACCTAAACTTGTTGGGAGCAAACAGGACAAACAGAGCCTGTGTTCCTAAACGGAGCCGCCCTGGCGACATAAATTTTCAAAACTCAGCCACGCTTTTTTTAACTAAATCTTTATACTGGCGGGGGTTAGGACAGTGCCTAGGCACCTATGTCCCCTCTTGCTAGTCTTATTTTTGAGGTTTAATGCTGCCCAGTTTAAAAAGCTGCTCGGCAAAGTTCCAATGCCGAGACTCCCCGGTCAACCGCCCCGGACGAGCCCACCTTTCTAGTAGAATGGGCCTTCACCTATTTCAGTAACGGCAATCCTGCCGTGAGCTGAGCATGCTGAATCATACCACAGATCCAGCGCGCAACAGTCTGCTTGGAAGCAGGACACCTAAACTTGTTGGGAGCAAACAGGACAAACATAGCCTGTGTGTTCCTAAACGGAGCCGCCCAGGCGACATAAATTTTCAAAACTCAGCCACGGTTTTTTTAACTAAATCTTTATACTGGCGGGGGTTAGGACAGTGCCTAGGCACCTATGTCCCCTCTTGCTAGTCTTATTTTTGAGGTTTATATGCTGCCCAGTTTCAAAAGCTGCTCGGCAAAGTTCCAATGCCGAGACTCCCCGGTCAACCGCCCCGGACGAGCCCACCTTTCTAGTAGAATGGGCCTTCACCTATTTCAGTAACGGCAATCCTGCCGTGAGCTGAGCATGCTGAATCATACCACAGATCCAGCGCGCAACAGTCTGCTTGAAAGCAGGACACCTAATCTTGTTGGGAGCAAACAGGACAAACAGCCTGTGTTCCTAAACGGAGCCGCCCTGGCGACATAAATTTTCAAAACTCAGCCACGCTTTTTTTAACTAAATCTTTATACTGGCAGGGGTTAGGACAGTGCCTAGGCACCTATGTCCCCTCTTGCTAGTCTTATTTTTGAGGTTTATATGCTGCCCAGGGCGCCCCGCTCCCCCCCTCCCCCCTGTAGTGCTGTTGTGTGTGGGAGCATGGCGTGCAGCGCGGCTGCTGTGCAGTACCTCATAAGCCATCACTGAAGTCTTCTTTTCGTCTTCTACTCACCTGTCTTCTGACTTCTGGCTCTGCAAGGGGGGTGACGGACGGCTCTGGTAATGAGCCTCTAGGCATACCTAGTGATCAAACCCTCAGGAGCTAATGGTGTAGCCAAAGAAGTAGAGCCTTTAAACTCACAGAAGTAGGTCTGACTTCTCTCCCCTAAGTCCCACGAATCAGGTAGTCTGTTGCAAGCAGTTCTCCCTGAAAATAAAAAACCTAACAAAATCTTTTCAGAGAAACTCAGTAGAGCTCCTCAGTGTGCATCCAGTCTGCCTGGGCACAGATTCTAAACTAGAGTCTGGAGGAGGGGCATAGAGGGAGGAGCCAGTTCACATCCATTCAAAGTCTTAAAGTGCCCATGTCTCCTGCGGATCCCGTCTATACCCCATGGTTCTTGATGTGACCCCAGCATCCTCTAGGACGTATGAGAAATGGTGCTGCAGCACAAGGGATACATCCCCTCAGTGCCCTCATCTTCACCACGTGGGGAGAGTCTCCAGCCACAGCAAGCATTGGATTTCAATAAATCAAACTGATATATATTAGATATTGAGCAACTTTAGTGTCTAAAGTTAGTTTCTTCAGGTTGGTTTATTCTTTTGTTTAATAATGACAAAGTAAAATCTGTTTAGATGTTGTCACATGATATTAGATTCATCAAATTTTAGGACTTTGTGAGGACCAGATTGATAATTATATCCTGATATAAAACACAGATTTGAAGGAGGTACTTTCTTTTCTCATTAAATATGTATATATATATTTTTACACACACACACACACACACACACACACACACACACACACACACACACACACACACACACACTAAATAGTGAAGTGTATAAAACAATGTCCAAATTTGCCAACCTTGAAGAAAAAGCCACAGCAAACTTTCTGGTCATCATTGATCTGCTCTTTCTCGGTATCTATTTCATTTGCCTCAGAAGCTTCATTTGGAGGTCGTAATTTTGAGAGGGGCACTTCAATAAGACTCACATTCTTAGAGGCCAAAAAGCTCCTGTGACTGAATGTTTCATCATTGGGTGTGACACACACAGTTTCTACAATAGGATGGGATAGCACTTCAGACACATTTGATTCAATTGGTTTTTTATCCATTTTCTCTGGAGTCTGATCATACGCCAAACCTTTATCAAGGTCTCCATTTCCTGTAAGCTCACCAGTGGAAGAGTCACCTATAAGAGGCATTTCCTTTGCCTCCTGATCTTGAGTTACAGGTTTCCTATCATCTCCAAAGTAAACAAAGGATCTGGTCTGTATCTGGCTTGGTGAGAATCTTCTAAGACGAGGAAGGCTATCTACAGATTGCGGAGGAGTCAAAGTTCGGTTTAAAGGTGTTATTTTAAGCTCATTAGGGCGAGGTATCTTCTGGGGCTTTACAGGGAAGGATACAGCCTTTTTAATTGAAGATTGTGGGGATCTGTGGGCTTGGCGAGGAGATTCCATGGTAAAGCAAGGAGTTGGAGACCATGTAACAGCTGGCTTTATTGGGGGTGGTTTTGACTCCCGTGGTGATTGCTTTTGTGGAGAGGGCTGAGGTGGAGAGGGCTGAGGTGGAGAGATAACCCAGGTTTGCTTCTCCCTCATCTGCATTAACATGTCCTGCTGTAAAGCCAGTCTCTGCATTTCCTGCTGGAGAAAATTTAGAGATGAATTTAGCTTTTCAATGGACTTTGTATACTCCCCAACATCTACTTCTGTCATGTTTTCTTCACTTGGACCCGTTAGACTCCACGATTTATCAGCCTCCACAGGTGTTGTAGGAGACTTCAACCATTTAACCTTTTTAGCTAGATGGGTCCCATCTGAAGCTTGAGCTTCCTTTACTCTAAATACTTCTTGTGGGACTCTCTCTGTTTCCAAACCTGCAGCTTCTTCTAGCAGGGGTGAGATGCCATCTCCCTTCTTTTTTACCACAGTGAGAAATGCAGTTCTTCCCATTTTCTGCCTCTGACGGGTAAATGCTGCTTCTACTTTCTTTTTCTGCGCCTCAATCGCTCTTCTCTTTTCTTCTAATTTCATTCTCAGCTGCACCACTTCAGAGGCCAAAAGTTGCGTGGTGTCTCTGCCTTGCGGAAAACCACTTTCCTCTTGGACCTGCCCCAATGCGACCACCTGAGGAATATTTAGTTCTGAACCTTCAGGAGTGGTTTTCTGTGAACTACTTCCACTGCTCCTGCCATCTCCATGATTAAGCTTCCTGAATTTCTGCTCCGCAAAGCTGGTCATTTTGATACCAGAACTGGAAGAAGCTGTACTTCCTGCTTGTGATTTGCCACTCACAGAACTAGGACAAGGGCTGATAGGTTCCCTAGCATTACTTATTTGAATTCCATAATCTTGTTGCAGCTTCAGATGGTCATCTAAATCAGAATCTAAACTAACAGTGTAGTCTTTCAAAGAAGAATCTTCATCCATGGTCTCTGGGATATCGTCTGACTGTATATGAATTCCAGTGTCAACCTCTGTGTTGTCAGTGACAGGACTCTGTGATCCTTTTTTCTCACTGAAATACAAATTAGGCTCTGAAAGAGTTAGAGGAGACAATGGCAAAGCCAAATTCACATCATTATGAAGAAAAAAGCCATTGTTTGTTTGATCACCAGCAACAGGAGCCTTTTCTGGGCTGTGAATGATTTCAAGGGCTTCTTCAATGCTTGGAGCTCCTAGCTGAGTATCCAGTTCATCGATACTTATCTTCTTCTCAAGTGGGCCATTGGGCCGTTTGTTTTGGTCACCTTCATCGGAGTCCCACTGGTTGCCGGTAGGTGACGTATTATCATGGTTCTGTGTCACCTGGCTCCATTCTTCATTAATACTATCGGACTGTCCTTGGCCATTTATGGGTTGAAATGAAAGATTTTTACGGATATGTTTGGGAACACGGGTCAGGTTAATAGGAAAGCCTTCATTACTAACAGATCTCCGGATTGGTCTGCTTGGGGTTGTCACTTTAATTCCATCTTCTTTATCAAAGGAGATATCAAATGATACGCCATGCATCGAAGATCTAATTGAATGAAAAAAGATAAATAAGAATGTGATTGACAGGAACAAACATGGTAAAAGTGATACAGTTGGTAGACAAACAGAGGCTTGTAAGCTACAAATGTGTCCTCTTACATCCTTGCTGCAGTCACACTTAACAGCCCTTGAAGTTGTGCTATGCCGTGGAGTTACCCTGTATCGCCGATTGTCTTTTTTCCCGTGAAAAAATGCATCTTAGATGCAAAGTAATGTAATAGGACGCACAAGCAGCTTCTGCTGATTAAAGTGGTATGCAGCATGCCTATATTCTGTGTCTAACTGCGGCTCTATCTGCACCCGAAATGCCACGTTACAGTGGTTTCCATGAAAATACTGGAGCATTGCATTTTGTATGAAAATACAGTCGCAGTTACACACAGAATATAGGCATGCTGCATATCACTTATCAGCAGAAGCTGCTCGTGTGTCCTATTACATTACTTTGCGTCTAAGATGCATATCCATGGGAAAAAAACGCAAAAAGTCTATCTGCGCTACCAAGTCACATGGCATTCATGAGTTATGTGTAACACGACTTGTAGCGCACAGAGCAAAGATGTAGGAGGACACATCTGTATATTTTCTAATACATTTTACACCATAGGGCAGTTTCGTAGATACATATAAATGAATGGTTGCAGATTGCTTGGTAGAGGCTAGTGGATTCATACACAGTATGCCCATTAAAACACATGCTCTGTTTTGTGAGTTCAGCTGTTCATCTCATATTAGCAGCCTTTTCACCTTCATCTAAAAGTTACATTTTAAGTTATTCTTTACTTTCTTAACAGAAAATGCAGAAATGTACTTTACGTTTCAGATTTGAACAATCTATTGGAAAAAGGTTTTTTTATTATCTTTTGGTTTCTATAAAATGTCTCCAATAAAACAGTTTGCTCAGAAAAGGTAAGTACCATACCGAATATCCTAATGCTGCTTCTGGGGAACACTCTTCACAAGCATTCCTTGCTCATTCAGAGAACCAGGATTACAGATGTGTAGGAGAGAGGACAAACATACTGCTGCAGAGATCAGGCACTTGCATAGGGGGCATGCCATTTACAGGGTATATCTCTTATTTAAGTTCCTAATAGCATATATTTAATAATAAATATTAAATGTCTTCCTGACAAGTCCATCTTAAAATATTGGGGAGCTTTAAAATGATCAATATAGGCTTCAGGTTAATTTGTGAAAATTTTAAATTCATGTTTTTATACCACCTTGAAAGATTGCACATGTAATGGCAATTGTGGCAATTGTTATTGCCCAAGAACTTAACATACTGTTACAGCACAATAGAATACACTGCAGTTGTTTAAGCAATGTGAACCTACATTAAACTTTAAACATAATGATGCATAATAATAAAGTAAATAGAGATAAGGTATTTATTTATTACCAGTTATTTATATAGCACACACATATTCCGCAGCGCTTTACAGAGAATATTTGGCCACTCACATCGGTCCCTGCCCCAGTGGAGCTTACAATCTATTATAGGCGTGCGCAGACGCCGACATACGGGTGTCGATTGTGGAAGATAACCGGAGTACCCGGAGGAAACCCACGCAAGTACGGGGAGAATATACAAACTCCACACAGGTAGAGTCATGGTGTGAATCGAACCCATGATCTCAGTGCTGTGAGGCAGTAATGCTAACCATTACATAGCTGTACATATAATACAAATCTCTCACTTATAATTTAATACAAAACCCTAAACTTGACCCAGATTCTAGATTCTTCAACTGAGTTGTCTACTAACAACTCATAACATTCCTCCCCACCCACTCCCTTAAAGACTCAAATTAATCTGGTTATCAATCCCTCCATTCCATTGAAATTGCTCTTACTAAGGTGACCTCCTAAATGTCAAATCAAAGAATCACTCTATCAACCTTTCTTGACATGCCTGCTGTCTTTGACACTGTGGCGCCCCCTTTCACAATGCGAACATTCCACTATTTTGGTCTCCATGACACAGTTCTTTTATGGTAGACCTCCTGCCTCTCAGTCTGATTGCACCTCCCTTTCTCTGCACCTACCTGTCAGTGCCCTCCAAAGTCTGTTTGTGGCCCCCTTATTTTCTTACATCTAACTCGGAGATCTGTCAGCACCTTTGGCATCAATATCACCCAAACTTCCCCATCCTCCCATGTCCTCCTTCCATCACCTCTCATGTTATCTCCTTCTCAATGCCCCAGTACTTTCTTAAACTCCTTAAGTCCAAAACGGAACTCACTGCTATTGGCCCATCCATGGTCCCCTTCTCTATCTGTTGACAGACAAATTATCTCCACCTTCCTCCAAGTCCACTGTCTTGGTGTCATCCTAAACATCTACCTTTCCTTCACTCAGCACATCCAATCTCTCTTCCTATTATTCTGCTTCCACTGTTGCAGTATCTCTAGAATCAAACCCTTTTTGACCATGGATGGCACCAAAACTCGCATCCATGCACTTGTCATTTCCCACTTTGACTATTGTAATCTTCTACTACAATTTTCTTCCTCTCACCGACCTCTGCACACTTCAATATATCCTTAATGTTGCAAATTGTCTCATTTATCTCTTTTGCGCTCTGCGTTGGGCTCCACCATATGCAAACCATGTGCTTCAGTGGCTCACCATACACCACAAAAAAGTTAGAACCCCAGCCTACATCTCCAACCACGTTTCTATACAAACTCTTTGTCCACCACCTCACCTTCAGTCTGGTCAACTCACTCCTTTGCCCTTTCAGACTCTCTACCAGCATTCGTGCCTTAAAACAAGAAATTAAAACTTACCTCTAACAAATCAGTCCTGCTCACAACTCATTTCTCAGTTCCTCTGTCCACCCATCTACTTACTCTATATCCCAGTTCATCCTCCTGGTTACAATCTTTTCCCTAAAACTATAAGCCCTCCTGGTCAAGGCCGCTTACCTTTTTCTCTCCATCTAGCACTATCCCTGCCTCAAATACATTTTTAATTTCCATCTCCCAACAGAAACTCAAAACTTGTCTATCCATCCACTTGTTGATGGCATATTCAGTCAGCAGCAATGTGCTTCGTACTTTACAAACCCCCCCCCCCCCATCTCTGCCTCATAATCTATCCCTACTTGCTTTTACTAGCTAGCCATAGTGAGTCATCCCTACTCTACCCTACTGTTCACTTTATCCACACTCCGACCGACCTTTGGATGTACAGTATGGTTGTGTTACCTGTTCCCTTTTAGCACATGTACTGATGTGTTATTGTGCGGTTTATAGATGATGTGGACACATTGTGGCACAATATAAATAAAAGATGATGATAATAATATCCATAGAAATGGTGAGAAAAGTGTGTGTTATGTGTTCAGTATACACAGCGTCGACAAAGTTGTTTTGCAGCTACTCTGTTTTATCTGTATCCATGTTCCAAAATACATGAGGAGACTATGGAAAATATTGTAAAGGAATTAAAATATATAGAAAATGTGCAAGTTACAGATTTTGATGCATTTGTAAAGCTCTAGAATATCTATATATATTTGTACATTTTATCATAAAGCGAATTATAGGTCTCCCAGTTTTGGTTTAAGTACATTTCCATCATGGAAATATTACATCATGATTTGGGGTCTAAATTGAAGACATTTACAAACATATACAAACTTGCAATAACAGACAGACCATAGTTTTTTTTTTTTTTTAATATACACATATATTTCCAGCAAGTGCCCTTTGAGAACTGCTTCATTTTCTTACCTTTTCTCTTTGGGCCAAGTCCCAACCTGTCCATCTACATATGACATAGAAGATGATCTTCGAATAACAGCTGAAAAGTCAATGTTGGAAACATTGTTAAATCTACTTTATAAATTTCGCAAAGTTCTCTTAACATATAAAAGAATAAACTCTTATTTTAAGAAAATTTTATTTTTATAAGCAGCCTTCCCAATATTAAAGTGCAGTCAGTATACATACAGACAGAAAATGTTGAAGTTAATGTAATCAGCTATTTGTAATGATGCGCACCTACCCCTAGTAATGAGCTAATGTAATGTAATGTAATCCTGCTCATGAGCTTCACTCTGACAAGCGCTACACATCCTAACCAGAAGAATATACATTGCTCCAATTGTACAACAGAGAGCTTTCTAACTTAATTGTGGGAATATACGTTTGTTTATGATTATGTTAATTGTGATTCTAAAATTATCAAGTGCAATAGTTAGAAAGAAAAAAAAAAAACACACAAAAACAACATCATGTTGTGACAAAAGCAAGGCACACGTTACAAAAAGGTGTATCAAGATAGAGGATTCCTCTTCACCTAAAAAATAAGATTTCAAACCTACCGGTAAATCTTTTTCTCGTAGTCCGTAGAGGATGCTGGGACTCCGTAAGGACCATGGGGATAGACGGGCTCCGCAGGAGACATGGGCACTTTAAGAAAGAATTTGGATCTGGGTGTGCACTGGCTCCTCCCTCTATGCCCCTCCTCCAGACCTCAGTTAGAGAAACTGTGCCCAGAGGAGACAGACAGTACGAGGAAAGCATTTTTGTTAATCTAAGGGCAAGATTCATACCAGCCACACCAATCACACCGTATAACCTGTGATATACTATCTAGTTAACAGTATGAAACAACAATATATCATCGGTCCAAAAACCGACGAAACTATAACATAACCCTTATGAAAGCAATAACTATAAACAAGTTTTGCAGAAGTAGTCCGCACTTGGGACGGGCGCCCAGCATCCTCTACGGACTACAAGAAAAAGATTTACCGGTAGGTTTAAAATCTTATTTTCTCTAACGTCCTAGAGGATGCTGGGACTCCGTAAGGACCATGAGGATTATACCAAAGCTCCCAAACGGGCGGGAGAGTGCGGAAGACGGGCCCACCTTCCTAGTGGAATGGGCATTAACCGATTTTGGTAACGGCAATCCTGCCGTAGAATGCGCCTGCTGAATCGTGTTACAGATCCAGCGAGCAATAGTCTGCTTTGAAGCAGGGCAGCCAACCTTGTTGGCTGCATACAGGACAAACAGTGCTTCTGTTTTTCTGATCCTAGCCGTTCTGGTCACGTAAATCTTCAAAGCCCTGACCACATCAAGGGACTCGGAATCCTCCAAGTCACGTGTAGCCACAGGCACGACAATAGGTTGGTTCATATGAAAGGATGAGACCACCTTAGGTAGGAATTGAGGACGGGTCCGCAATTCCGCTCTATCCATATGGAAAACCAGATAGGGGCTTTTATGTGATAAAGCCGCTAATTCCGAAACTCGCCTAGCCGAAGCCAAGGCTAACAACATGACCACCTTCCAAGTGAGATATTTAAACTCCACTGTTTTAAGTGGTTCAAACCAATGTGACTTAAGAAAACTTAACACCACGTTAAGGTCCCAAGGCGCCACCGGAGGTACAAAAGGATGCTGAATATGCAGTACTCCCTTCACAAAAGTCTGTACTTTCCTTTTGAAAGAAAATGGATAAGGCCGAAATCTGAACTTTAATGGAGCCTAATTTTAGGCCCAAATTCACTCCAGTTTGTAGGAAGTGAAGAAAACGGCCTAGATGGAATTCTTCCATAGGAACATTCCTGGCCTCACACCAAGAAACATATTTTCTCCATATTCGGTGATAATGTTTAGATGTCACGTCCTTCCTAGCCTTTATTAGCGTAGGAATGACCTCATCCGGAACACCTTTTTCCGCTAGGATCCGGCGTTCAACCGCCATGCCGTCAAATGCAGCCGCGGTAAGTCTTGGAACAGACAGGGGACCCTGTTGCAACAGGTCCTGTCTTAGAGGAAGAGGCCACGGATCTTCTGTGAGCATTTCCTGCAGATCCGGATACCAGGTCCTTCGTGGCCAATCTGGAACAATGAGTATTGTTCTCACTCCTCTTTTTCTTATTATTCTCAACACCTTGGGTATGAGAGGAATAGGAGGAAATACATAGACCGACTGGAACACCCACGGTGTCACTAGGGCATCCACAGCTACCGCCTGAGGGTCTCTTAACCTGGCGCAATACCTTTGTAGCTTTTTGTAGAGACGGGCCGCCATCATGTCTATTTGGGGCAGTCCCCACCGACTTGCAATCTGTGCGAAAACTTCCTGATGAAGCCCCCACTCTCCCGGATGCAGGTTGTGTCTGCTGAGGAAGTCTGCTTCCCAGTTGTCCACTCCCGGAATGAACACTGCTGACAGTGCGCTTACATGATTCTCCGCCCAGCGAAGAATCCTGGTGGCTTCCGCCATCGCCACTCTGCTCCTTGTGCCGCCTTGGCGTTTACATGAGCCACTGCGGTGACGTTGTCCGACTGGATCAGAACTGGTTGGTCGCGAAGTAAGGTCTCCGCTTGACGTAGGGCGTTGTATATGGCCCTTAGTTCCAGGATGTTGATGTGAAGACAAGTCTCTTGACTTGATCAAAGGCCTTGCAAATTTCTTCCCTGTGTGACTGCTCCCCAACCTCGGAGGCTCGCGTCCGTGGTCACCAGGATCCAATCCTGAATGCCGAACCTGCGGTCCTCTAGAAGGTGAGCACTCTGCAGCCACCACAGGAGAGATACCCTGGCCCTGGGGGACAGGGTGATCCGCTGATGCATGTGCATATGTGACCCGGACCACTTGTCCAATAGGTCCCATTGGAAAGTCCTTGCATGGAACCTGCCGAAGGGAATGGCTTCGTACGTCGCCACCATTTTTCCCAGGACTTATGTGCAATGATGTACTGACACATGTTTCGGGTTCAACAGGTTCTTGACTAGAGTCACGAGTTCCTGCGCTTTTTCCATCGGAAGAAAAACCCTTTTCTGGTCTGTGTCCAGAATCATGCCCAAGAAGGGCAGGCGAGTTGTAGGATTCAGCTGCGACTTTGGAATATTGAGAATCCAGCCGTGTCGCTGTAACACCTTCAGTGTAAGGGATACGCTGTTCTGCAACTTCTCCCGTGATCTCGCTTTTATGAGGAGATCGTCCAAGTACGGGATAATTGTGACACCCTGCTTGCGCAGGAGCACCATCATTTCCGCCATTACCTTGGTGAAAATTCTCGGGGCCGTGGAAAGCCCAAACGGCAACGTCTGAAATTGGTAATGACAATCCTGTACTGCAAATCTCAGGTACGCCTGATGAGGAGGATATATGGGAACATGCAGGTATGCATCCTTTATGTCCAGAGATACCATAAAATCCCCCCTTCCAGGCTGGCGATGACCGCTCTGAGCGATTCCATCTTGAACCGTTTTAAGTAAAGGTTCAGGGATTTTAAATTCAAAATGGGTCTGACCGAACCGTCCGGTTTCGGGACCACAAACAGGGTTGAGTAGTACCCCTTCCCTCTCTGAAGCAGGGGAACCTCGGCCACCACTTGTTGAAGACACAATTTGTGAATCGCATGTAACACTATCTCACTTTCCAGGGGAGAAGTTGGTAGCGCCGATTTGAAAAACCGGCGAGGAGGCACCTCTTAGAATTCCAGCTTGTATCCCTGGGAAACAATTTCTATTGCCCAGGGATCCACCTGTGAGTGAACCCAGATGTGGCTGAAAAGTCGAAGGCGTGCCCCCACTGGAGCGGACTCCCTCAGGGGAGCCCCAGCGTCATGCCATCCCTCATATATAAGACAGCATCTTTTATATGCCCTAGGGTCATTAAAATGGTATCCTTATCAAGGGTCTCAATATCCGCTGATAAGGAATCTGTCCATGCTGCTACAGCACTACAAACCCAGGCCGACGCAATTGCCGGTCGGAGTAACGTACCAGAATGTGTGTAAATGGACTTCAAGGTAACCTCCTGCTTGCGGTCAGCAGGATCCTTGAGGGTAGCCGTATCTTGGGATGGGAGCGCTATCTTTTTTGATAAGTGTGTCAAAGCTTTGTCTACCCTAGGGGAGGATTCCCACCGTATTCTGTCCTGTGACGGGAAAGGATACGCTATTAGAATCCTTTTGGGAATCTGCAGTTTTTTGTCTGGAGTTTCCCACGCTTTTTCGCATAATTCGTTCAGCTCATGTGAAGAGGGAAAGGTGACCTCAGGTTTCTTTCCCTTATACATGTGTACCCTCGTGTCAGGGACAGGGGGTTCCTCAGTGATATGCAAAACATCTTTAATTGCGATAATCATATATCGAATACATTTAGCCACCCTTGGCTGCAATTTTGCATCATCGTAGTCGACACTGGAGTCTGAATCCGTGTCGGTATCTGTGTCAACTATTTGGGATAGTGTGCGCTTCTGAGACCCCGAAGGTCCCGGCGACATTGGGACAGACATGGGTTGTCTCCCTGACTGTACCCTAGCCTAATCTTTTGTGCAATAAATTAAGATTAGCACTTAAAACATTCCACATATCCATCCAGTCAGGTGTCGGCGCTGCCGACGTAGACCTAATATTCATACACTCCCCCTCCTCCTTAGGTGAGCCTTCAACCTCAGACATGTCGACACACGCGTAACCGACACACCACACACACACAGGGAAGCTCTTTTCTGAAGACAGGTTCCCCACCAGGCCCTTTGGAGAGACAGAGAGAGAGAGTATGCCAGCACACACCCCAGCGCTATATGGCCCAGGAAAAAACACAGAATGTTTACCCAGTAGCTCTTCTGTAGCATGTATATGCGCCAATTATGTGCCCCCCCTCTACTTTAAAACCCTCTTTCACCGTGTGTCAAGCAGGGGAGAGTCCGGGGAGCTTCCTCTCAGCGGTGCGGTGGAGAAAAATGGCGCTGGTGAGTGCTGAGGGAGAAGCCCCGCCCCCTCGGCGGCGGGCTTCTGTCCCGCTCAAATTTCTTAACATGGCGGGGGCTCTTTTTATACATGTACAGTGCCCAGCTGTACATGTATATATATGTATTTGCCACAGGAGGTTTTTATTGCTGCCCAGGGCGCACCCCCCCTGCGCCCTGCACCCTTACAGTGACCGATGTGTGTGAGGTGAATGGGAGCAATGGCGCACAGCTTCACTGCTGTGCGTTACCTCTATGAAGATCAAGGTGTCTTCTGCCGCATCTGAAGTCTTTTCCTCACATACTCACCCGGCTTCTTTCTTCCGGCTCTGCGAGGAGGACGGCGGCGCGGGTGAGACCTGCGTACCGATCCCTCTGGAGCTAACGGTGTCCAGTAGCCTAAGAAACAGAGCCCTGAAACTCAGAGAAGTGGGTCTGTTTCTCTCTCCTCAGTCCCTCGATGCAGGGAGCCTGTTGCCACCAGGCTCCCTGAAAATAAAAAACCTAACTAAAATAATATCTTTTACAGGAAACTCAGGAGAGCTCCCTGAAAGCACCCAGTCTCCACTGGGCACAATATCAAACTGAGGTCTGGAGGAGGGGCATAGAGGCAGTGCACACCCAGATCCAAAGTCTTTCTTAAAGTGCCCATGTCTCCTGCGGAGCCCGTCTATCCCCATGGTCCTTACGGAGTCCCAGGATCCTCTAGGACGTTAGAGAAATAATATTTCAGCAACCCTCTTCATCTCACGTATATTATACAGTACATTGTACATCTGCAAGATATTTATATTATCCAGCACAGGACTGCAAGCACCTGGGTGCAGTAAACAGGTTAGTGCTAATAGGAGAGGGGGGGGGTGAGACAGTCACTTCCCATCCACTTTCCAGGTTCCATAAAGGTGATCTTGATTAAGTATATCCTGTATGGACGCTGAGGATATACTGCTACATCAGGAGGCTGCGGTAAGTGGGGCTCAGGGTGGACTTAGAGCCAGTCCCCATAGATTGTTGCAAAAAAACATGACAAAGCAGGATTCTGACCCAAACTGCAATACCCAGGATCCCACTCAAAGCCTGACACCCAGCTACCTAAACTCTGCAGTCCAAAGCAATAACTAAGAGCACTATCCCCTAGGTATGATGAGAAATGCTTTAGTAGTGGATTTGCTATTACGGTTCATAATTCAGGTTGAAGTCTTACCTTGGCCAGGGGATGAGGACACATCTTGTGGGTTCCTGCAAGAAGAGCATATTATATATAAAAAAAAAACTGTATCACAGCACCATGTAAACGATCTGGTGTCAGCTTTGTAATATGGAAGGTTAAGGTTACATCTACTGATTATGCTAATAATGAAAATGAGGTACTGTGAACCACTATGATGAGAGAAAAAAAAAAAAAAAAGAGGAGGAGTTGTAGATGACTATGCTGGAAATGAAGAGGCGGTGCTGGGGATCACTATGCCGGAAACAAAGAGGAGGTACTGGAAATCACCATTCTGGATATGAAGAATAGGTGCTGTGGATCACTATGCTGGATATAAAGAGGAGGTGCTGGGGATCACTACGCTGGACAAGAAAAGGCCCTGAGGATCACTATGCCGGAAACAAAGAGGAGGTACTGGGGATCACCATTCTGGATATGAAGAGGAGGTGCTGTGGATCACTATGCTGGACAAGAAGAAGAGGCCCTGAGGATCACTATGCCGGAAACAAAGAGGAGGTACTGGGGATCACCATTCTGGATATAAAGAGGAGGTGCTGGGGATCACTACGCTGGACAAGAAGAAGAGGCCCTGAGGATCACTATGCCGGAAACAAAGAGGAGGTACTGGGGATCACCATTCTGGATATGAAGAGGAGGTGCTGTGGATCACTATGCTGGACAAGAAGAAGAGGCCCTGAGGATCACTATGCCGGAAACAAAGAGGAGGTACTGGGGATCACCATTCTGGATATAAAGAGGAGGTGCTGGGGATCACTACGCTGGACAAGAAGAAGAGGCCCTGATGATCACTATGCCGGAAACAAAGAGGAGGTACTGGGGATCACCATTCTGGATATGAAGAGGAGGTACTGGGGATCACCATTCTGGATATGAAGAGGAGGTGCTGTGGATCACTATGCTGGATATAAAGAGGAGGTGCTAGGGATCACTATGCTTATATGCTGGAAAAGAAGAAGAGGCACTGAGGATCGCTACGCTGGAAACAAAAAGGAGGTGTTGGGTTCTGGATATGAAGAGGAGGTGCTGTGGATCAATATGCTGGATATAAAGAGGAGGTGCTAGGGATCACTATGCTGGAAAAGAAGAAGAGGCACTGAGGATCACTACGCTGGAAAAATAGGATTTTAATACCTACCGGTAAATCCTTTTCTCTTAGTCCGTAGAGGATGCTGGGGACTCCAAAAGGACCATGGGGTATAGACGGGATCCGCAGGAGACATGGGCACTTTAAGACTTTAAAAGGGATGTGAACTGGCTCCTCCCTCTATGCCCCTCCTCCAGACCTCAGTTATAGGAACTGTGCCCAGGGAGACGGACATTTCGAGGAAAAGGATTTTTGTTAAACTAAGGGTGAGATACATACCAGCTCACACCACAACACACCGTACAACATGGCTTTTAAGAAAATACCAGTTAACAGCATGAACCAAAAACAGCAACAGGCTGAACATAACCAAAACACAACCTTTGTGTAACCAAAGCAATAACTATCAACAAGTACTGCAGATAGAGTCCGCACTGGGACGGGCGCCCAGCATCCTCTACGGACTAATAGAAAAGGATTTACCGGTAGGTATTAAAATCCTATTTTCTCATACGTCTTAGACGATGCTGGGGACTCCAAAAGGACCATGGGGTTTATACCAAAGCTCCAGACCGGGCGGGAGAGTGCGGACGACTCTGCAGCACCCATTGAGCAAACATGAGGTCCTCATCAGCCAGGCTATCAAACTTGTAGAACTTAGCAAAAGTGTTTGAACCCGACCAAGTAGCAGCTCGGCAAAGTTGAACCGCCGAGACGCCCCGGGCAGCCGCCCAAGATGAGCCCACCTTTCTAGTAGAATGGGCCTTCACTGAATTCGGTACCGGCAATCCAGCCGTAGAATGAGCATGCCGAATCGTATCACAGATCCAACGTGCAATAGTCTGCTTAGAAGCAGGAGCCCCAATTTTGTTGGGAGCATACAGGATAAACAGAGTCTCTGTTTTCCTAATACGAGCCGTTCTGGCTACATAGATTTTCAAAGCTCTGACTACATCGAGAGACTTGGAATCAGCCAAGGCTTCAGTAGCCACAGGCACCACAATAAGTTGGTTCATGTGAAACGAAGAAACCACCTTTGGCAGAAATTGTTGACGAGTTCTCAATTCCACTCTATCTTCATGGAAGATCAAATAGGGGCTCTTGTGAGACAAAGCCGCTAATTCCGACACCCGCCTTGCGGACGTCAAGGCCAAAAGCATGACCACTTTCCAAGTGAGAAATTTTAACTCAACCTTTCGTAAAGGTTCAAACCAGTGTGACATAAGAAACTGCAACACCACGTTAAAGTCCCATGGTGCCACCGGGGGCACAAATGGAGGTTGGATGTGTAGCACTCCTTTCACGAAAGTCTGAACCTCTGGAAGGGCGGCCAATTCTTTTTGAAAGAAAATCGATAAGGCCGAAATCTGCACTTTATTGGAGCCTAACTTTAGGCCCACATCCACACCTGCTTGCAAAAAAATGGAGAAAACGACCCAGCTGAAATTCTTCCGTAGGAGCCTTCTTGGATTCACACCAAGACACATGTTTTCTCCAAATACGGTGATAATGCTTCGCCGTTACTACTTTTCTAGCTTTAAGTAGAGTGGGGATGACTTCACCGGGAATACCCTTCCGAGCTAGGATTTGGCGTTCAACCGCCACACCATCAAACGAAACTGCGGTAAGTCTGGGAACACGCACGGCCCTTGCTGCAACAGGTCCCCTCTTAGAGTTAGAGGCCAGGGATCTCCTATGAGTAATTCCTGAAGATCCGGATACCAGGCCCTCCGTGGCTAATTTGGAACAATGAGTATCGCCTGAACCCTTGTTCTTCTTATGATCCTTATCACCTTTGGAATGAGTGGAAGTGGAGGGAACACATATACCGACTGAAACACCCACGGTGTCACCAGGTCGTCCACTGCACTGGCTTGAGGGTCCCTCGACCTGGAATAATATCTCTGAAGCTTCTTGTTGAAGCGAGACGCCATCATGTCTATTTGAGGAATTCCCCAATGATTTGTCACTTCTGCAAAGACTTCTTGATGAAGACCCCACTCTCCTGGATGGAGATTGTGTCTGCTGAGGAAGTCTGCTTCCCAGTTGTCCACGCCCGGAATGAAGACCGCTGACAGAGCGCTTGCATCTGTTATGTTGTCCGACTGAATCAGGACGGACAGACCGCGAAGAAGATGTTCCGCTTGTAGAAGGCCGTTGTAGATGGCTCTTAATTCCAGAATGTTTATGTGCAGACAAGCTTCCTGGCTTGACCATTTTCCCCCTGTGTGACTGCTCCCCAGCCTCGGAGACTTGCATCCGTGGTCACCAGGACCCAATCCTGGATCCCGAACCTGCATCCCCCTAGGAGGTGAGAACTTTGGAGCCACCACCGGAGAGATACTCTGGTCCTGGAAGATAGGCTTATTTTCCGGTGCATGTGCAGGTGAGACCCAGACCACTTGTCCAACAGGTCCCACTGAAACACCCTGGCATGGAACCTGCCAAACGGAATGGCTTCGTAGGCTGCCACCATCTTCCCCAGCAGCCGAGTGCATTGATGAATCGACACTCTTGCTGGTTTCAGAATTTCCTTGACCATGTTCTGGATTTTCAGAGCTTTTTCCCCTGGGAGAAACACTCTGCAGTTCCGTGTCCAGGATCATGCCCAAGAATGACAGCCGTGTTGTCGGGACCAACTGTGACTTTGGCAAATTTAAGATCCAACCATGTTGTTGCAGGACTGTCAGGGAGAGTGCAACGTTTCTTAGTAACTGCTCCTTTGATCTCGCCTTCATCAGGAGATCGTCCAAGTGCGGGATAATTGTGACACCCTGCTTGCGCAGGAGAACCATCATTTCCGCCATTACTTTGGTGAAAATCCACGGAGCCGTGGAAATACCAAACGCCAACGTCTGAAATTGGTAATGACAATCCTGAACAGCAAACCTCAGGTAAGCTTGATGTGGAGGATATGTAAGTAGGCATCTTTTATGTCGACTGACGCCATAAAATCCCCCCCTTCCAGACTGGAAATCACTGCACGGAAAGATTCCATCTTGAATTTTAATTTTTTTAGAAAGAAATTGAGGGATTTTAGATTCAGAATCGGCCTGACCGAGCCATCCGGCTTCGGGACCACGAACAGGCTTGAATAATAGCCGTTTCCCCGTTGTGACGGGGGGACCGTGACAATAACTTGCTGCAGACACAGCTTTTGTATCGCAGCACATACTACTTCCCTTTTCGGAAGAGAAGCTGGTAAGGCCGATTTGAAAAATCGGTGAGGAGGCACGTCTTGAAAATCCAGTTTGTACCCTTGGATCACTATTTCTAGCACCCAAGGATCCAGGGCCGAACGAGCCCAGACCTGACTGAAGAGTTGAAGACGTGCCCTCACCGGTGCGGACTCCAGGAGCGGAGCCCCAGCGTCATGCGGTGGATTTGGCAGCGGCCGGGGAGGACTTCTGCTCTTGGGAGCTTGCCCCAGCCGGCGACTTTTTTCCCCTTCCCCTACCTCTAGCAGCAAAGAAGGAGGACCCTCGTCCTTTTTTGAATTTATTAGACCGAAAGGACTGCATCTGATAAAGAGGAGTCTTCTTTTGTTGTGCAGGGACAAAAGGTAGAAAAGATGACTTACCCGCGGTAGCTGTAGATACCAGGTCCGCGAGGCCCTCACCAAACAAAACACCATCTTTATACGACAGAGCCTCCATAGCCCTCTTAGAGTCAGCATCACCATTCCATTGATCAGTCCAAGCCTTTCCCAAGCCTTTTCAAAAAGAGTGTTCAGTTCATGAGAGGGAGGAAACGTTACCACAGGTTTCTTTCCTTTAAACATACAGACCCTTGTCTCAGGAACAGCAGGGTCTTCCGTGATATGTAACACTTCTTTTATTGCCACAATCATGTACTGAATGCTCTTAGCCAGTTTAGGATTCAAGCTGGCATCACCATAGTCGACACTGGAATCCGAATCCGTGTCGGTATCTGTGTCGGCTATTTGGATAAACGGACGTTTCTGTGACCCAGAGGGAGCCTGTATTTGGGATTGTTGCCATATAGGTAATTGTCCGCACTCAATATAATATTAAAGCAATGGATGTTGTCTGAATCAAAATATAATTCATTATAAATAGGCAATGTAACCATATTGAACAGTATACTGGATATATATAGTAAGGAATAGATATGAAATAAGTTTGAATGTATGAGGTAATGTGTAGCTGATTTAAGAAATTAGGTTTGTGTATGTGTTTATATAGATATACTGTATATTTGTGTTTTACTGCAAGATGGTAAAACAGTGTAGGGAACAGGTTTATTCTGCTCTAGCCATAAATAAGGCTAGAGAGGTCACAGTAAGATCAAGAGTCATTGTAGAGAAAAGGTATTAGGCCATAAATGATAATAGGTGTGTGACAGAGCTCTGTTGGTCATTGGAATTCACAGGTGTGCTTACAGTAGATCAGAATCAAGGTTTACAATACCTATCGCAATTATAAAACTGGTTTGTCTATTGTCCAGTAAAGGTTAAAGCTAGGGAGCATAAATTAACTACTATGAAAAGAGATCACATCCATTGATAAAACATGGTGTAACCCACCCCAGGAAAACTTGTCAATACAACAGAACTTTGGATGAAAAGACATTCCAGATTTTACAATACTATACTTGCTTAAGGCAGTGTGGACACCACACTTTTATGACACCATGCCTCCGTGAACAGGACACGACAGCCCAGTTCAATGTTTGTTTTATTACACCTTGGAATCTGACAAACCTATAATTACCTATTCCATTGGAAACTATGAGAATATGATAGTTTGAATTGGTAAAATATGGGATAAAAGGAGCAGGCTTTTTAGTTAGGAGTTAGGAGAAGGAAGGAGGAGAAGGAAGGTCGGTCAGGAAGAGAAGAAGTCATGAAGAGGGGAAGGAGAGATGCAGAAGGAAAGGATTTGTAACTTGCAAGTATACACTTTATGTTAGTAATTGAACTGTTTGTGAAACTTATGTCATGTTGTTTTATGTTATATAACGAAGGAAGCATAGCATAGCTTAATATAATAATTAGTATATATATCACTACTGTGTATATCTTATTCTGTACGATTTGATCTGCCTGTAAATAAATAATCATATAAAAGGAGCGGTAATATTCAAGCTTAAACTCTCTTTAAGGAATCTTAATTTCATAAGTCATATGTATAAGGACTGCATATATGTATCAGCCAATTAGTTTGTAGGCCTGACATAATATATTTGCAGATATATATGATAAACGCATATTAATTAAAATATATCCATATATTAAATACCATATATGATATATTAAATATTAATATTCATAAATATGATTCCATAAATCAATAGGATAAAGCATCTTCCATGGATTGTCTCCAGGTTTGGTTCTGAGCCTCAGATTTATCCAATCTCTTATTTAATAAAGCCATATTTGCATGCAAGGCACTCAACATATTTACCCAATCAGCAGTCGGCGGTGTCGACAGATTCACTCCCCCACACTGTTCTGTCCCCACTCCAGCCTCCTCCTGGGAAGAGCCTTCAGCCTCAGACATGTCGACACACTCGTACCGACACCACTATCACACTGGGCTATAGGGGACAGACCCACAATAAGGCCTATTAGAGAAACACAGAGGGAGTTTGCCAGCTCCCACCCAGCGCCTATCCCAATCTGAAAGTATATATAATGCCCCAGACCTGTCAGCGCTTTTCCTAAATAATACTCAACACCAAATTTTCTGTGTATCCCCCCCCCCCCCCCCCCCCACCACGTTTAGCTCACTGTTACTTGTCACAGAAGTGTAGGAGGCCAGGACCAGCGTCTCTGCAGCTCACTGTGGAGAGAAAATGGAGCTGATTTGAGCTGGGTAGACCAGGCCCCGCCCCTGTAATGGCGCGCTTATATCCCGCTATTTTTTTTTTTATACTGGCGGGGGTCTGTATACAATGCCTATGCACTGTATATTACTTTTGCCAGGCTGAACTTGAGGTATTATTGCTGCCCAGGGCGCCCCCCCTGCGCCCTGCACCCTTGTAGTGCCGCTTATGTGTGGGAGCAATGGCGCGCTGCGCGACCGCTGTGCTGTACCTCTGAGACTGAAGTCTTCTGCAGTCTTTAGTGAAGTCTTCTGTACTTCGCTTACTCACCCGGCTTCTTTCTTCTGGCTCTGTGAGGGGGACGACGGCGCGGCTCCGGGAACGAGCACCTAGACTATACCAAGTGATCAGACCCTCTGGAGCTAATGGTGTCCAGTAGCCTAAGAAGCAGAGCCTTTAACTCACAGAAGAAGGTCTGCTTCTCTCCCCTCAGTCCCACGAAGCAGGGAGCCTGTTGCCAGCAGTGCTCCCTGAAAATAATAAACCTAATAAAAGTATTTTCCAGAGAAATTTAGGAGAGCTCCCCTAGTGTGTGTCCAGTCTCTCTGGGCACAGAATCTAACTGAGGTCTGGAGGAGGGGCATAGAGGGAGGAGCCAGTTCACACCCCTTTTAAAGTATTAAAGTGCACGTCTCCTGTGGATCCCGTCTATACCCCATGGTCCTTTTGAGGATCACTTGAACTCTTGTTCTACTTATGAGCTTTAGAACTCTTGGAATGAGTGGGAGTGGTGGAAACACGTACACCGACTGGAACACCCACGGAGACACTAGGGCGTCTACTGCCACTGCTTGTGGGTCCCTCGAACTGGAACAATAGCGTTGAAGCTTCTTGTTGAGACGAGAGGCCATCCTGTCTATTTGGGGTAATCACCAAAGGTCTGTTATTTCCTTGAACACCTCCGTATGGAGACCCCACTTTGCCCGGATGGAGATCGTGTCTGCTGAGGAAGTCTGCTTCCCAGTTGTTTATTCCCGGAATGTAGATTGCGGAGAGCGCCAACGTGTGTTTTTCTGCCCAGAGGATGATTGTTGTCACCTCTGACATTGCAGCCCTACTTTTCGTTCCGCCCTGTCGGTTTATGTAAGCCACCGTCGTTATATTGTCCGACTGTACTTGAATGGCCCGATTTTTTAGAAGATGGGCCGCCTGAAGAAGACCGTTGTAGGCGGCTCTTAGTTCCAGGATGTTGATCGGCGGGCCGGCTTCCAGACTTGACCACCTTCCTTGGAAGGTTTCCCCCTGAGTGACTGCGCCCCAGCCCCAGAGGATCGCATCTGTGGTTAGAAGGATCCAGTCCTGAATCCCGTAACTGCGGCCCTCCAAAAGGTGATGCAATTGGAGCCACCAGAGGAGTGAAATCCTGGCCTTTGGCGACAGACAAATTCTCTGGTGCATGTGTAGATGAGATCCTGACCACTTGTCCAGGAGGGCCGAGCATGGAACCTCCCGTACTGGTGAGCCTCGTAAGAGGCCACCATCTTCCCCAAAAAGGCGAATGCATTGATGAACAGACACCCGGGCTGGCTTCAGGACATCCCGGACCATTGTTCGTATCACCAACGCCTTTTCCTGCGGAAGAAACATCCTCTGCACTTCGTGTCGAGGATCATCCCCAGAAAAGACAACCTCCGGGTTGGTTCCAAATGAGATTTTGGAAGGTTCAGAATCCAACCGTGGACTCTGAGTAGGCGGGTCGTGAGTACAATGGACTGCAACAGCTACGCCTTGGATGATGCTTTTATCAGTAGATCATCTAGATACGGAATGATATTCAGCCCCTGTTTTTGCAGTAGAACCATCATCTCCGCCATCACCTTGGTGAACACCCTTAATGCTGTAGAGAGGCCGAACGGCAGGGCCTGGAACTGGAAATGACAGTCCAGCAATGCAAAACGGAGATAAGCCTGATGCAGTAGCCAAATCGGAATGTGGAGGTACGCATCCTTGATATCCAGGGATACTAGGAATTCCCCCTCTTCCAGACCTGATATCACCGCCCTGAGGAGAATCCATTTTGAACTTGAACTCCTTCAGAAAAGGGTTCAGTGAGTTTAGGTTCAGAATGGGCCTGACCGAACCATCCGGTTTCGGTACCACTAAAAGGTTTGAATAGTAACCCGTGGCTTGCGAATGAGGAGGCACTGGCAATGACCTGTGCCTTCACCTACTTCTGAACCGCTGCTTGTAGGACAGTCCTGTCCGCCAGCAGAGCTAGCAAGCCTGATTTGAAAAATCGGCGAGGAGGGAGATTTTGAAATTCCAACCTGTATCCCTGAGACACAATATCTATCACCTAGGGATCCAGGCTGGACGATACCCAGACGTGACTAGACTGTCTCAGCCTCGCTCCCACTGGCCCCACCTCCAGGCCGCATGGTCTGTCATGCGGAGGACTTCGGAGTACTGGAAGCAGGCTTAGTTTCCTGGGAACCTACCGCAGCAGGTTTCTTGGATTTAGCTCGACCTCCCCTAAAGAAGGTATTGGACAGCTTGGACTTTTCTAGGCTTGTTAGGCCGAAAGGACTGCGATGCTGATGAAGAGAAGGATTTCTTCGGAGCAGGTGCAGCTGAGGGAAGGAACGGAGACTTACCCGCCGTAGCCGTGGATATCCACGCATCCAAAGCTTCCCTAAAGAGAGCCTGACCTGTGTAGGGTAAGGACTCCACACTTTTCCTGGATTCTGCGTCGGCCGACCACTGGCGCAGCCACAGTCCCCGACGAGCTGAAACAGACACGGAAGAGATCCCCGCAGCCAAGGAACCCAGGTCTTTCATGGATTCTACCATAAAACCTGCTGAATCATGAATGTTACGCAAAAACAATTCAACATCACCCTTATCCATTGTATCCAAATCCTCAAGTAAGGTGCCCGACCATTTTACTATAGCTTTTGCAATCCATGCACTAACACTGGTGGGACGTAATATGGCCGGCGAAGCTGTGTATTTAAGTGTATTATCAATCTTTCGATCAGCCGACTCCTTTAAGGCTGTAGATCCCAGAACAGTCAAAACCACCTTTTTCGAGAGTCTGGACATAGATGCATCAACAATTGGTGGGCTTTCCCATTTTTTTTCTATCCTCCTCAGGGAATGGAAATGCCACCTGGACCCTTTTAGGGATCTGGAATTTTTTAGCGAGGCTTTCTTATTTTCAGTGAAAAAAGCCTCCTCAACCTGCTCAGGTGTGGTATCATTAATATTAAACACATCCCTGATAGCCTACATCATCAATTACACCCCCTTTGCAAGAGAGGCAGACCCCCGCAACACATCCCCATTACCGTCTGAGGTATCAGAATCAGTATCCGTTTCATCTTACATGACCTGAACATTTGTGGGGGTATATAGCGGAGCGTCCTGAGGTACCAGAATCGGGCCATACGGCCATAGAGTTCTGTAATACCTGGGTTGCCGATTCATTACTTGCAACCCTATCCGAAATCGGAGAAATCCAAGATTTGATAGAGGAAAACCTCTCAGGTTCTGTGCTAAACCAGTGCTATCCTGATTACATGGAATGGGATCATCCTGGGAGGACATATCCTCAGCAAAATATGACACAGTGACCCTGGACATAGCTAAAGGAGACCACAAAACACACACACACACACACACACACACACACACACACACACACACACACACACACACACGGGAGGGCAGACAGAGCTTCCCCCCCAAAAATGGCAAGAGAGACACAGAGATTGGAGCCAACCCAGACACAGCGCTTTTAACCAAAGGGAGACCCCTTGTCAGCGCTGACTGTGCACCTTAATAGGATACACAGTCGTATTGAAGCCTCCCTCCCCTTCTACAACCCCCTGGTACCGTGAGAGATAGCTAGAGTTGCTGTGGAGGGACCTTCTTTCTCCTGATCAGCGCTTTGCAGGCAGGAAAATGGCGCTGAACGCTGTTGGGTCCGCTCCGAGGAGAAGCTCCGCCCCCAAAATGGCGCTGTATTCCCGCTCTTCATCTGATTATACTGGCCTGAGGATTGATGCTGGCTGAGATCCACGGACCCCGACAGGCTTTGTGACCAGTGTAGGGTGTAAGCGCTGGCCCAAGGCTCCCCTCACCGCGCCATGTACCGCTGAGCCATCCCGAAGCGCAGTTAATACTGCGCTCCTACCCTGCTACCGCCATCTTCACACCGGCCCTCCACTTGCTAGGGGGGGGGGGGTCGAGGTCTTACTCGCCACAATCTTCAGCTCTGTAAGGGGTTGGCGGCATGCTGCTGGGGTGAGCGATCCCCTGTGGCGTGGAACGATCTATCCCCTCAGGAGCTCAGTGTCCTGTCAGTGGAGTAAGTGGCTCAGACCCCGCAGGGCGGACACTACTTCCCCCCCTTAGTCCCACGCTGCAGGGAGGCTGTTGCCAGCAGCCTCCCTGTAAAATAAAAAACTCTAAAATAACATTCTACTAGAAAAGCTCTGTAGAGCTCCCCTAGCTGTGACCGGCTCCTCCGGGCACATTTTCTAAACTGAGTCTGGTAGGAGGAGCATAGAGGGAGGAGCAAGCCCACACTCTCAAACTCTTAAAGTGCCAATGGCTCCTGGTGGAAACGTCTATACCCCATGGTACTAATGTGGACCCCAGCATCCTCTAGGACGTAAGAGAAACAAAGATGGAGTGCTGGGAATCACTATGCTGGACATAAAGAGAAGGTGCTGGGGATCACTATGCTGGATATAAAGAGAAGGTGCTGGGGATCACTATGCTGGATATAAAGAGAAGGTGCTGGGGATCACTATGCTGGATATAAAGAGAAGGTGCTGGGGATCACTATGCTGGATATAAAGAGAAGGTGCTGGGGATCACCATGCTGGATATAAAGAGAAGGTGCTAGGGATCACTATGCTGGACATAAAGAGAAGGTGCTGGGGATCACCATGCTGGATATAAAGAGAAGGTGCTGGGGATCACTATGCTGGATATAAAGAGAAGGTGCTGGGGATCACTATGCTGGATATAAAGAGAAGGTGCTGGGGATCACCATGCTGGATATAAAGAGAAGGTGCTGGGGATCACTATGTTGGAAATCAAGAGGAGGTGCTAAGGATCACTATGCTGGATATAAAGAGAAGGTGCTGGGGATCACTATGCTGGATATAAAGAGAAGGTGCTGGGGATCACTATGCTGGATATAAAGAGAAGGTGCTGGGGATCACTATGCTGGATATAAAGAGAAGGTGCTAGGGATCACTATGCTGGACATAAAGAGAAGGTGCTGGGGATCACCATGCTGGATATAAAGAGAAGGTGCTGGGGATCACTATGCTGGATATAAAGAGAAGGTGCTGGGGATCACTATGCTGGATATAAAGAGAAGGTGCTGGGGATCACTATGCTGGATATAAAGAGAAGGTGCTGGGGATCACTATGCTGGATATAAAGAGAAGGTGCTAGGGATCACTATGCTGGACATAAAGAGAAGGTGCTGGGGATCACCATGCTGGATATAAAGAGAAGGTGCTGGGGATCACTATGCTGGATATAAAGAGAAGGTGCTGGGGATCACTATGCTGGATATAAAGAGAAGGTGCTGGGGATCACCATGCTGGATATAAAGAGAAGGTGCTGGGGATCACTATGTTGGAAATTAAGAGGAGGTGCTAAGGATCACTATGCTGGATATAAAGAGAAGGTGCTGGGGATCACTATGCTGGATATAAAGAGAAGGTGCTGGGGATCACTATGCTGGATATAAAGAGAAGGTGCTGGGGATTCACCATGCTGGATATAAAGAGAAGGTGCTGGGGATCACTATGTTGGAAATGAAGAGGAGGTGCTAAGGATCACTATGCTGGATATAAAGAGAAGGTGCTGGGGATCACTATGCTGGATATAAAGAGAAGGTGCTGGGGATCACTATGCTGGACATAAAGAGAAGGTGCTGGGGATCACTATGCTGGATATAAAGAGAAGGTGCTGGGGATCACTATGCTGGATATAAAGAGAAGGTGCTAGGGATCACTATGCTGGATATAAAGAGAAGGTGCTGGGGATCACCATGCTGGATATAAAGAGAAGGTGCTAGGGATCACTATGCTGGACATAAAGAGAAGGTGCTGGGGATCACCATGCTGGATATAAAGAGAAGGTGCTGGGGATCACCATGCTGGATATAAAGAGAAGGTGCTGGGGATCACTATGCTGGATATAAAGAGCAGGTGCTAGGGATTACTATGCTGGATATAAAGAGAAGGCGCTGGGGATCACTATGCTGGATATAAAGAGAAGGTGCTGGGGATCACCATGCTGGATATAAAGAGAAGGTGCTGGGGATCACCATGCTGGATATAAAGAGAAGGTGCTGGGGATCACCATGCTGGATATAAAGAGCAGGTGCTAGGGATTACTATGCTGGATATAAAGAGAAGGCGCTGGGGATCACTATGCTGGATATAAAGAGAAGGTGCTGGGGATCACCATGCTGGATATAAAGAGAAGGTGCTGGGGATCACCATGCTGGATATAAAGAGAAGGTGCTGGGGATCACTATGTTGGAAATGAAGAGGAGGTGCTAAGGATCACTATGCTGGATATAAAGAGAAGCTGCTGGGGATCACTGTGCTGGATATAAAGAGAAGGTGCTAGGGATCACTATGCTGGATATAAAGAGAAGGTGCTGGGGATCACCATGCTGGATATAAAGAGAAGGTGCTGGGGATCACTATGCTGGATATAAAGAGAAGGTGCTGGGGATCACTATGCTGGATATAAAGAGAAGGTGCTGGGGATCACCATGCTGGATATAAAGAGAAGGTGCTGGGGATTCACCATGCTGGATATAAAGAGAAGGTGCTGGGGATCACTATGTTGGAAATGAAGAGGAGGTGCTAAGGATCACTATGCTGGATATAAAGAGAAGGCGCTGGGGATCACTATGCTGGATATAAAGAGCAGGTGCTAGGGATTACTATGCTGGATATGAAGAGAAGATGCTCTGGGATACTTCGCGGAGAATGAAGCGGATATGGGGTAACGATTGTATATGCTTGTAACTGATCCAACATAGGGCCATGATTCAGAGTTGTATGCTAACGCATTCACAGCTGCAATCCCGTATGCAGCAGATGTAAGGAAATATGGAAATACTGTTGCCATCTGGAAATGGATCGAGATGTCCACTGAAGGTTTTGCAAATCTCAGCATCTGCATACACAGGTGCAGTAGCGGTCACAGATCCTTCGATAACCGACGGTCAAAGTAGCCCTATGGTCGAGCAGAACGGCTGTGTGTACAGAGACGCAGGCACAATGTTTTGCATATGGGATCACAGTTGCAGCATGCAACACGCCACCAAAATGCCTACGTTTTTGGCGTCACGCTCCATTACCGCCCCCTAGCACTACCTATCAAATGCTCTGCAAATAAATTATCACTGCGAGCGACATTGTTAAGGTACTTTGACGCGTGCACAGTGCGAGTTAAATGCATACGCAGATTACAAATATTTGCAAAAACATCAGCATAGCATACAATTCTGAATCAGACTCGTAGCCTCCAAAGTGCAAATGAAAACTACTAATAACACTTTAAATTAACTTGTGTGAATAAAAAAAAAAAGACTGTATTTACTATTAGATTATTTCATTTCACTATCCCCTATGTACCTAGAATTCAAAGAACTTCCCAACGTATGCCTCCTATTAAAGCGTGAAGATTTTGACGTATTCTTCCTTGGATCTGAAATATATTAGGCATAATAAACATATTTTGTTTCATACAAGTTATAACATCCATTTTATTATAGAATAGGCAAAAGTACTCTTCTACACCTGCAATAACAGTATACAGTACATATGACAAGGGACTGGTGTGCTACTGTATGGGAAGTCCCATATTCTACACAGATTGTAGCTAAGTCTGTACAACAATCATTTAAAATAGGAACGTCAACTAGTGATCTGTATACTGTACACTATACTTGCACACCCTGCTACTTCCCAATACAGGAAACTTGCTGATTCAAATGGGAGAGCTTTAAAACAACAACTGGTCAATCACACAACATTTGCCTTCACTGTATTTTAATAAAATGATGAATTTTAAATACTTAATAGTGCGGAAACATTACCTTGTGTGTCCACCACTCTCGGCTGTACAAATGAGGGTTTTACCACTTCAAACCACCAGAAAAGTTCTGCCATGAACACTAAGTAATTGGCCTGCCAAAATAAAGGAGCCAGTCTTAGAACAGTGTAGCAGCAAAAGGTTCTAGGATATCTATGCAACAAGCTGCAGGTAAAGACTGCCAGTGTGCATGTGTAAGAGCAGCTACAAGTACAAACGTGCAGCAACTAAGACCAAAGAATCCAGTACAAATGAGAAAATACGGCAACTTACAAGTGCAGCATTTACTGTTTAAGTCTGCACAGCAACCAATCTGTAATTATAATTTGTCTTGTGCCTCATTGGTTGTTGTGCTTTAGTGTAAAATAATTTGCACCTAAATGCAGTGTACTTAATACGAAAATATCTGATTAGTTACGTGTGGTAAGGTGTTACGTCATGTGGAACTTGGTTTATGCCCACCAAGACATGAGTACTTTGCCCTGTGCCTCTTAGGGGTAGCACACAGCTCCTGAATCCCGCAATGGGACTAGAGTGTCACTGGTGGTAAAGCTGGCTGCAAAACCATATACAGTAGTTACTGGATTTAAGATCTGCACACACAGCGCTCTCACGCAAAACACTACCAAGTGCAGCCAGCAAAGAGCCCCATTAATGACATTGTGGAGGTCCCACAGAGGTAGTCTAATATGCACCTTACTTCACCACAATGTTTGTGGGCTGAAAACATGCGCTTAGGGATCAGTGAGTAAGTCCCGACAGCCGGCATACCGACACTTATTCTTCCTCGTGGGGGTCCACGACCCCCCTGGAGGGAGAATAAAATAGCGTGGCGCACGTAGCGTGGCGCACGTAGCGAGCCCGCAAGGGGCTCATTTGCGCTCGCCACACTGTCGGTAAGCCGGCGGTCGGGCTCCCGGCGCCGGTATGCTGGTCGCCGGGAGCCCGACCGCCGGCATATCGTAGTGAACCCTAAAATTTGTATTGCATGTTACAATAGGTTCTTGAAGAAAGCAGAAAATACGGTACGCTACTCATCTTGCAGCATCTCCCTTGCCTCAGGCATCTAGCGCCATATGGTGTAAAAATGCTCAGTGCTACTAAAATAAACCACTACATGGCACAAAATATGGATAACCCCCACAAGTATAAAGTAGTTTACATTTATTCTCCATTTCAGCCCCATTGAAATTGCTATATTTTTTTTGTGGTCACAGTACAGTAACTCCCCCGGGTTCGGTATGTAATCCCAGCAGTCAGGATGCTGGCGGTCACAACCAACAGCGGTATCCCGACACCGACATTGGATAGGGTAAGTATTCCAACCCTCTCCCTACCCTAACCCTCTGGTGTTGGCTAGGGCTAAATCTCCAGGGGTGCTGGCTACAGCTTACCATCAGGGGGTGTCGGTTACTCCCCCCCCCCCCCCATCCCTCAGTGCCTAACCGGTACTGGTACACTGATACTTACCAATATAATGATGGTCAGAGATCTAATGCAAACCATTAAGCTTGTCAGTACACCAATTAATGGTGGTCAGGATTCTAATATAAGCCACTAAGGTCTCAGTGAATGCCTGTCAGGACATGTGGTCAGAGCTGGTGTCCTTACAGCTGACACTGCGGGTGCAGTGGGGGGTCCGTCGGGTCCTGTGAGAGCAGGGCTCCAGCATCTGGCAGACTGCGGCGATCTACCTGGATGGTTCACGCTGTCTGGAGTCCGGTGGTGTTGGGCCGGCGTCCCCACGGTCTCCAACATAGGCGCCACCATCTTTCCTCTGGTCACATGATGGCAGGGGCAAATGAGCGACTATCTTCACTGACACTCCCTGCCGTTTCCTGCTCAGGTATAAAAGGAGGGCCTGTGCAACTAGTTACAATGTTCGTGTGACAAGTGAACCTGCATTTCGAACTCCTGTGCAGCACTACCAGGTCCAGCTTTATTCTTCAGCCGGCGACCAGTCCGGTCCAGCTTTATTCTTCAGCCGGCGACCAGTCCGGTCCAGCTTTATTCTTCAGCCGGCGACCAGTCCGGACAAGCTTTATTCTTCAGCCGGCGACCAGTCCGGTCCAGCTTTATTCTTCAGCCGGCGACCTGTCCGGTCCAGCTTTATTCTTCAGCCGGCGACCAGTCCGATCCAGCTTTATTCTTCAGCCGGCGATCAATCCGGTCCAGCTTTATTCTTCACCCGGCGACCAGTTCGGTCCAGCTTTATTCTTCAGCCGGCGACCAGTTCGGTACAGAACCACTCAGTGGTCCACTACCAGAAATCTATACCAAAGGCAGCTCTAACTGTTACCCAAATTTCATGCAAAACAGTTACATTCAGCCTTCTCGATTTCAGCCACGAGTCGCAGCCGCTGGATTCCTGTAATCACCTGAAGCAGGTAACACTGTGCATAAAACCATAACAATGCCCATGACTGGTGCTGAATGTATAGATATTTTGTAAAGATGTTTCTAAGATGAAGCCAATTTTGTTCAATTATAACAAACCACATACAAGAATATAAAACAGAAAAAAACAAATACAACTGAGGAGGTTAGATAAAACTCACGTTAAGTACAATGGAGACTGACCTTGACTGAGGATGATGCATACAACATATCTTCCAAGGTAAAATGGCAGCATCCATTCAGATACTCTTGGCAGAAATCCTGGATCAACTGGAGGTTATAGAGACTGTCAGCCAGGGACATAGATTCCTTGAAGCAGATATCTAACAAAAAAGAAACAATACAATTAATAAAATGCAAAGAAAAATAAGTCACTGTTACAGTAAGTTACAGTAGATGTTTGGTGTACGAAGTGTCAAAGTCAGAAAAATATCTCAATGCACGTTGCCATATTTGCACCGCACACTGGTCCGCGCTGCGCGTGCGTACGCTCTCCCGTGGAGGCGCATACCCGCAATAGCGTGCACTCGCAGGCGCGGTATGCGTATTTACGGTAGAGTTTATGTAGTCGTAGCGTGCGACTCATTCGTTACAAATGTTCACAATTAATGTAGTTTATAGATCATGGTCCCTTTGATAGATTCTGAAAGTTTGGTTAAAATACAATGTCCCAGAGCTGAGGAATCCCTCTTTATATCGTACGAAGGGTCTAACAGGAATCATACAGCAGTGTTTGGTACCCATCGGAAGAGTATTTAATTAGCAATATTCCGGTGTTGGTTTGGAGCGTATTAATCGCTCGTGCGAATAGTTATGGACATAAGAAGTTTATGTCCATTTCTATTATTTACACATACTCAGGTATGCGGCGGGAAACCCAGTTTCCCACCCACCTGAGCTGTTGGAAATCGTCACAGCCCACCTGTATGAATCACCCTATGACCTTTTGTTATGATACAGGGCCGAATTCCTTCGGCCAATGGACAATGGGATTGTAGGACCAGGAGATTGCATTGTGTGTGGGGCATAAATAGGCAGGCCGACCACATCCAGCTCTCACTCTTCAACGGTTCTCATTGCTGAAAATCGGGTGCTGGATGTCCAGGCGCATGCGATCGTTTCCCCTTGTGCGTAAGTTTCTCTCCGTAATCATTGTCTTTCTGTGAGCCAACTTCTCTCTATCTTTCTCTCTCTCTCTCTCTCCCTCTCTCTCCTCTTTTCTCTTATATCTCCCATAGTATTATAGTATTGTATTGTATTTCATTTAGGTCAGAGTAGTATTGTCTTTTTGTATTTTAGTTCTGTGGTTAGGAAGTCTCTGTTATATTGTAGTGTATCATTTGTACTGTTATCCCCTTTTACAAGTATATTAGATATAATACAGTTAATAGGCTTTGGAACCTAAACCAGTATCTGTGTGTTTTCTATAGCGTTAAGTGTTCACTTGAGCGTCGGTGACGCTCAAGCAGCTTTGTAGTTAGTCAGGTTACACAAGGTTGCACTTACACCCTGTACTCACATTAAGGTATTCTTTGTATTTCTTTGGTATAAGGTTTAAACATTAAGGTATAGCGTTGTGAGCGTCTGCGCCGCTGGTGACCTCCTCGTGGTCTCGAGCGTAAGCTACGCCATAGCGAATCATTACTCTAGTCATAGCCAATAACGTGTCCTGTGATCCCTGGGCCGTGAGCGAACGTGACGCTTGAGCGTCTCGCCTACGGCTGAGCGATCGTTACGCAACTAGCGTACCATTACGGTACTTCTTAAGTAAACAGCGTACAGTGTTCTTAGCTTCATAAAGGGTTGTTTATACGACAAAGGAATTTAGCATTGTCAATTGGGGACTCGTCCTATCCTTCTCATATCTGCACTAGGTAGATCAGCAGACATTATCCCCCAGCAAAGGGTGGGAGGTTGTCTCCCAGTGCTGACGGGATAAGCGTCTGCTTCGCTTAGATAAAGAGTGCTGAAGGAATCCGGGAACCGGAAGTAAGAACAAAACGCTTGTGTCTTTTAAAACTGTTTATTTCTCTTCTGTCTTGCGTATACACGCACGCATACATATATCTGCATTTTCTGTTTCATTTTCGTATATCACTATTCCTGTTTGCCAAATTTTATAGTTGATAGAAAGTGCTAAAAAGAGATTTGCTGTTATTTCATAGTAGAGGTGATAGTTAAAGTATAGAACAAACACACGGTTTGTCTGAGATACAAGGCAGTCAGTGTGGATTGCGGTAGATGATCAGGGATCATTTACATTGATAAAAATAGAAATTGTGTTACGGTGGATCTTTATATTGCATACACGTGTCGCTAACAAAGACTAGCGTACGCAATCCAAAGGCAGACGCACGCAGCGTTCATTACGCAACGTAGCGTCCGGTTACGCCCACGTAGCTCAAGCTGTGATAAAGTGAAGTAACGCAAAGGCAATAATTAACGCACAGCGGTAGATAACGCGACGCGGTAAATAACGCAAATCTATTTTTGGAAAAATCTGAAATTTAGTTTAACAGATCCTGCTCCTAATTGGTAACACTTTTGGCCTAAAGACAATTTCTGCGCAGAAATAGATATAGAAACAAAAGTGTACATGTGTTGAGTGAGTGTGTTTTGTATACAAAAGTTTATATAACTTTAAGGTGGAACCAAAAGGAAAGCCGGGTACTCGTCAAGGGACATACGTGTAAGTGACATATACGGTGGCTAGGGAGGCATCCCTGGTTAAATAATATTTGAGCATTAGAGTATAGCGGACCATAAGGTAACAAGACCAGGAGGTCATAAGGTAACAGGTAAAATAGACAAAGAGGTCCGCTATAAAAGTCCAGTGGCACAACGCCTGGGGTGTTGGTGCAGAACCCATATAGGCCATACAAGCTCTTGCTGAAGGAATCGCGGCCGGAAACATCGATTCCATTGATCTTTCAGTACATGACAAGTAGTGCTCGTGTACTGAACGATTGGACCGCACGTAATTGTGTGCAGTAGTTAGTAATCTGACCTAATACCATTAGAGTAAAGTGGTCACAAACGCTATTTGTACATTCTGACGTGATTTGTGTAATTTTTTATTTTTGGAAGGGAAGTTCGCTGGTCACTCAGGAACTATCCAACAACCGATACTTGCTGGGGAACGCGCCCCAGTAAATAAAGGTTCACAGGGGCCCTAGGTTGGGTACAGCAGCTCTGGTTACAGTGATTGCAGTACTGGCCAACGTGGGCGAGAAGTAAGTGGGGTACTTGATAAACCACCACCGCCGGCCTGCCCAAGGACATCTTGGTTTGTTTGTAAGGGTTCGCTGAAAACCTTGAGATAAAGATCCAAGGAGGAATAAGCAACGCCTGCAGATTATGGGGGCCATTTGTTCAGGTAGGGGGCGATCAACCTCGGTTCGGGTTGATTCAGAGAACCGACCAGTTGGGTCGGCACGATATGTAATGTGTGAAAAATACGGTAGTCACACAGAGGTTTTATGTGATGAATGGGAGAGAATGACTGTACAAGACAGGGACAAATTCCCAAGAATAGGTAGCTTCAGTCCAGAAGTGTTACAAAATTTAAGGAGGAGGATATGTCTCGTAAAATCAACAAAGAGACGAATTCAACATCATGATTGTTTACAGTTATGGCACCAGGAAGGTGAGATACAGAGAGGTTTGGCTCTGGCGGCAGGATCTGGGGCAGTCAGGAAGTTGATTGCCACAGCTCCTCCTCCACCATACATTGCAGGAGAGAAGTTGATTGCGGAGAGAAACGCACTGGGTTGTAAAACACAAACTCTTAGTAACCCTGTAAATGTTAATGACGTTAACCAAATAACTCATGCAAGTATTAACCCGTGCAAGATGTACCCTGTTTTGAACCTTCCTCAGGAGTGTGATCAAGAAGACGATTCAGCAACAATTTCAGCTCTCTCTCTTGCAGCCACCATAGCAGAGACCACAGTAGGCACAGCGACACCCACGAGATTAGTGAAAGCCCCTAGCGGAGGGATAGGTGAGGTCGTGTCAACGGGTAAGTACGGCACCATGCACTACACTGAAACAATTGTACCACAACAAGCAGTAGAATCTACACAGGAAGAGGCTGTTAGAATTGCTCCTGTAAGGGTAATAGCAGTTCCCAATGGAAAAACAGATGTGTCTGGAGCCACTCCCATAAGGAACATTGCCATGTACACTCCATTTTCCCGAATGGAATTAAGAACAATAGTGTCCGAATTTCCTGACCCCAGGAAGGATTTAGTTGCTAGCCAAAAATACATCAGGGATCTAGGTAACACTGTAGAACCCAACAACAAGGATTGGCAGATACTGCTAAGAGCTTGTTTACCTTCCAATGTTGACGCAACTCAATTTTTAGCTGATTGTGCATTGGATAAAGATGTACCGCTTACAGACGTGTACAACAAGGATAATGTAAAAAGGATAAATTTACAGCTAAAAGAGTATTTCCCAGCCGTTGTTAAATGGAATAAAATATTTTCCATTAAGCAAAAGGAGTCCGAAACGGCAATAGAATATTTTCACCGGGCACTATTAGAAATGGCAAAGTACACGGGTATAGAAGACATAAAGACCAACCCAAACCATCGGGAAGTAGCAGTATCTGTACTGATGGATGGTTTAAAGGAAACATTAAAGACTAGGGTTCAGACCACGCAACCATGCTGGCGAGGTCTGTCAGTGTCCGGCTTGAGAGAGGCTGCTATTGATCACGACAGAAACATCACTAGGCACAGAGAGTCGCAAAGTGATAAGTTGATGTCCGTAAGTATACAGGCGCTGACCACAAGGCAGCCTGCGTATGTACCACCGAATCCTGTGGGTAAGGCAAGTGTAATAACATGTTTTTCTTGTAACAGACCGGGACACTATGCACGAGAATGTAGAACAAAGAATGTACAAAGATCTTTTCAACCCCCTAGACAACAACACAACACACGACATTGGGAGCAGGGTCCACAGAGGCGGAGTTTTGAGCCACATACAGGGGAAACAAAAAGATATCCCCCGAACAGAGATTGGCATGCCTCTGGTAGTTCCCAGCTAACTCCCCCACAAGTAGTTGCTGCCAATGGGATTCAGGGAGGTCAGCATACCCAATAGGGGTATGGCCATACCTGTAATCTGCAGCCAGTTAAGTTGATTGCCAGTCTTGGAAGCGAACCAGAGATTGCAATCAATGTGGCTGGTAAAACTTTAAACTTTCTTGTAGACACAGGGGCGGCCAAGTCAGTGATAAATTCGACAGTGGGCATGAGAACCACTGGTAGGACAATTCCAGCCATGGGAGTAACAGGAGTAGTCCAGCACTACCCTGTTAGCAAACCAGCCGAGATTACAATAGGGCCTTTGCATACCAAGCATTCCTTTTTGCTGGCTGCATCTGCACCAACTAATCTCCTGGGAAGAGACTTACTATGTAAAATGGGTTGCGTCATTTATTGTACTCCTGAAGGTGTATTCTTGGACATTCCTGAGAATCACGCTCAGGAAGTACGAGACATGTTAGACTCCCCATCAAAATTAATGTCACATTCCATTATGACAAATAGGAATCCATCCCAAGTAGAAGAGATGATATCTCAGATACCAGAGTCACTTTGGACAAAAGATGGACAGGACACTGGATTAATGGCAAACGTAGCTCCAGTAGTTGTGCAAGTAAAAGATGGTAGGATAGCTCCAAAAATCCCACAGTATCCTCTGAAGCCAGAGGTGGAGCTAGGAGTGTATCCCGTAATAGAGCGCTTGCTACAACAGGGCATTCTAGTAAGAACGTCCAGCACCGCAAATAGTCCCATCTTCCCTGTTAAAAAGAGTGGGGGGAGGGGTTACAGGCTAGTGCAGGATCTAAGGGGGATTAACAAAATAGTTGAGAGTCAGTTCCCCGTAGTGCCTAATCCAGCTGTCATCCTAATGCAAATTCCTCCCACTGCCAAATTTTTCACTGTTATTGACCTCTGCTCCGCTTTCTTTTCGGTACCTCTGCACCCTGACAGCCAATATTTGTTTGCATTCACATACAGAGGAGTCCAATACACGTGGACTCGGTTACCCCAAGGTTTCATAGACAGTCCAAGTATATTTTCTCAGGCTTTGCATGATTGTTTACAGTCTTTCCAACCGGAGAGTGGATCAGTGTTGATACAGTACGTGGATGATCTACTACTGTGTTCTGATTCATTGGAGGCATCCCTGAAGGATACGAAACAGCTCCTGTTTCATCTTTCAGACACAGGTCACAAGGTTTCCAAAGACAAGTTGCAATTATGCCAAGCTAAGGTAAAATATTTGGGACACTGTCTAACACAAGGACTGAGACACCTGACCGCTGATAGAATCCAAGCCATTAGAGACATGACACTGCCACAAACCCAGCAACAGATCAGGACGTTTTTAGGAATGTGTGGGTATTGCCGTAATTGGATCCCAGGGTTTTCCATATTGGCGCTACCTCTGCAGGAAATGGTCTCTTCAAACAAACCTGATCGGATTTCGCATACAGACGAATCCGAAACAGCATTTGAGAGACTCAAACAGTGTCTAACGCAGGCACCAGCACTAGGTATGCCAGACTATGGGAAACCCTTTGAACTATACGGAACAGAAAGTGCTGGGTGCGCAGCAGGTGTACTAACCCAAAAACACGGTGACGCCAGCAGGCCAATTGCATACTACAGCGCCCAGCTAGACACGGTAGCACGATCCCTCCCCACATGCTTGCGTAGCGTTGCGGCGATAGCATTGCTAGTGACAAAAAGCGAAGATGTCGTGCTAGGCCACAACCTCACAATCCATACACCGCATGCGGTATCTGCCTTATTGAATTCTGCCCAAACCAGACACGTCTCATCAGCAAGGTTTACAAGATGGGAATTGGCATTAATGGCCCCAGTAAACATCACCATAAGGAGATGCAGTGCATTAAACCCTGCAACATTTCTCCCAGGTGTGCCTGGTCAGACACAAAGGGTGGAAGGTGAGAGTGATGGGGAAGGAGGATTTAATGCAAAGGAAGATACACATGATTGTATGGAATATTTGACCCAAAATTTTACCGCAAGGCCTGACATCAGTGACAATCCACTGGAAGATGCAGAACTCACGTTCTACACGGACGGTAGTTGTCACAGACAGTCAGACTCGGGAGACTTGTGTACTGGATACGCAGTCGTAGATGACCAAGACACCATAGAAGCGGAACCGCTAGGCCCACCTCACTCAGCCCAGGTTGCTGAACTGGTCGCCCTAACCAGAGCATGTGAATTGGCTAAGGGTAAGTCTGCCAATATCTACACCGATTCTAGATACGCGTTCGGGGTAGTACATGATTTCGGAGCGCTATGGCGTCTCAGAAATTTCATGACGGCAGCTGGTACACCGATAGCGCATGCAGCTCACATAAAAAGGCTTCTAACAGCGATACAGGAACCCGATAGAGTGGCTGTTATCAAATGTAAAGCACATACATATAGCCAAGACCCAGTATCCCTTGGTAACAGCCGAGCAGACGAAGCCGCAAAGCTTGCAGCTGCTACCCCCATACAGACAGACACCACACAACTGATGGTATTTAATACCATCAACACACAGAAGTTGTGTGAGATGCAGAATTTGTGTTCCACACAGGAAAGAGCAGTCTGGAAGGCAAAGGGATATGGCCAGGAGTCCTCAGGGCTCTGGACGGATGGACATGGTAAACCGGTGGCCCCCAGGGCATACCTTCCATGTCTGGCTGAAGCAGCTCACGGGCTGACTCATCTAGGCAAGGAGGGGATGTGCAAATTGGTAAGAGCATACTGGTGCGCCCCAGGATTCTCCTCTCATGCGAGTAAAAGAGCAATGTCATGCCTTACCTGTCTGAGAAAGAATATTGGAAAAGCAATACCTACAGAACCATCCCATATCCCACCTGCCGGCGGCCCTTTCCAGGTAATACAAATTGACTTCATTCAATTACCCCCATGTCGAAATTTGAAATATGTACTTGTTTGTATAGATGTTTTCTCGAATTGGGTCGAAGCTTTTCCCGCAGCTACAAATACCGCTATGTTTACAGCTAAGAAAATTGTGCAGGAATTTGTATGTAGATATGGTATCCCTAGAATCATTGAAAGTGATAGGGGTACCCATTTTACAGGTGATGTCTTTCAAGGAATGTGTAAGTTGATGGGAATTGATAGTAAGCTGCACACTCCGTACCGTCCACAGGCGAGTGCGAAGGTCGAAAGAGTGAACAGCACTATTAAAAATAAATTGAGTAAAGTAATGGCAGAGACAGGATTGACGTGGCCAGAAGCTTTACCCATTGTTTTGTATAGCGTCAGAACCACTCCCAGGTCCCCTCTTAACCTGTCCCCTTTTGAAATTCTGTTTGGTCGACAACCGCATGTCATGATTAACCCTCAGGATGATTTGAAATGTAACAATGAAGTAACTGTAAAATACTTGATTAACATGAGTAAACAGTTGAGGAATCAAAATGATAATCTGAAGTTGGTGATTCCTGATTTACCAGATAGTAATTGTCATGACATTGAACCTGGGGATTATGTAATGATACGAAATTTTCTACGCTCAGGTTGTCTTATTGATAGATGGGAAGGACCATACCAGGTCTTATTGACTAGCACCACAGCATTGAAGATTGCTGAGAGAGAGACTTGGGTCCATTCATCCCACTGCAAAAAGGTTGCCGATCCAGAGAAGTCCCGTGATAAGGAACAGACGGTAGAGGTTGTATCACTGGAGTGTCTGTTCCAGGAGGACTGAGGCGGCACCTGAGCCTTGAAGACCGAAAGCAGTTGTCGACTCCCTTCTCCCTTTTATTGTTTTTCTCCACTTCCCAGCCCCTCTCCCTTAAGATTTCTTTTTCCCCCTTCTCATTCTTCTCTATTTTTTCCTCAAAGATGGACTTGCCCCAAGAGACTGTGATCCGGATTTTGATGTTAACCAGGATGTTGACCAGAGCAGTCTGTTCCGGCGAGAGTACCATAGAGGTCGAGAGAGGTTCTGGAATGGGTTCCGATTATGATGATGGAGGCGTAGTTTTCCAAGATCAACCAAACCAACAAGCAAAGGCGAGTATCAGAAAACGATCCGATAGAAGAAATTGTGATGGATTGTTAGCTGAAGAAAATTGTATCTGTAGGCTCTGTGATAATCTGGTTGAAGATGGATGCATAAAGAAATGCCAATCTAGTTTTAATATCCATATGGACCGGCATCCATTGAGTGACTATCACTCTCTAGTGGGTAACGTGTTAAACCAAACAGATTGTTGGGTATGCTCTCAAGTACCTCAGGGTCACAGTAAATCAGGGCTAGTACCATTTCCTTTAACGTTAGGGGAGGTACTTGAGCTAAGTGGTGGGAGACCGGTGGACCGGAGGTTTAACATCTCCAGCCCTCCTAGTTTGAAGCTCCACCAATACCATGTGGATAGGTCCCTCTTATGTTTTAACATCTCCAATCCCAGAAAACCGGGAAATTGGGAAGTGTCATGGAGCAACCTTACCATGACCTTTTTCACACAGAGCAGATAGAATGCCTACAGATACAGAGCTCGTACGCCACATAACCAGTAGAGGAAAATCTTTCCGGTATCGATATACCTTAGGAAATAGGATTACTAGAGTTGGAGAGGTATCACCAGGATACTGTGCACATATCGTACAAACCGATACGTGCATTAGGCAGATGGAAGAATTAGGGTCAGGAGATTTCACCTGGAAGGTTTGTAACATGGTCATGTCCTTCTCCGTCCCTTATGTTCTCCCCGATGATGCATATTTCATATGCGGGAGAAAGGCGTACAAGTGGCTTGCCCCAAACTCTGAAGGATTGTGTTATATTGGAAAAGTATTGCCTGAAGTGATGACTGTAACACATGACAAAATGAAGGACATACACCGTGGTGCCCAAGCTCCTTATACTCACACTCATTACGAGCACCGAGTTAAAAGACAACTGTCAGAAAGGTTAGAGCATCCGGCCTCTGATCTTATCCATGAATCCACCGGGATTCAGGTTCTGGTAGCGTTAGATTTCACTCGTACCGCTCGAGGAGTGATGAATTATAGATACATTTCCGCACTCGCCAATTTGTTAGATAATATCACTGAAATGTATGATGACACGTTTAGATACACTGGAAGAGAACTTCAAGCTTACAAAACAGAACTAGTTCAGCATAGGATGGTTCTTAATTATCTTACAGCAGTAACAGGCGGATATTGTGTTACATTGGCAACACAGTACGGCATAAAGTGTTGCACGTATATCACAAATAGCACCGAGGACCCGGTAGAGGTCATAGACCAAAAGATGGACGATATTCTCCAATTGAAGTGGGAATTTCGTCGAAAACACAATCTCACCCTTGCTGCTGTAGGTAATGAGCTGACTGGTTGGGTGTCATGGTTGAACCCGCGAAATTGGTTCTCCGGTTTGGGAGACTGGGCTCAAGGAGTCATAATGGATGTTGGAAAGTTTCTACTATGTATCTTGGGTGTCATTATATCGATTGGATTGATATTTAGATGCGGGCAGGCTTTAATGAGGTGCAAACAAAGTACAAAAGTGATGAGCTTGAGGAGTGAGGAAACCGTAATTAACCTGGATTTGATTTATGACCCAATGATAGAAACCAGGATGTGATGAAAATGCGATTATACGGTCCGTTTCTTTCACCTGTTTTTCTGCTTTTTCTCCAAGATACAAAGACCCCCTTGGACGAGGAAGCTGACGAGACGAGATGTATACAGACAACGGATTGACCAAAGAAGAAGATTTGACAACTTTAAATATGGACACTTGATGAACTTTGCCATGGATCCCCAGTTTCCCTAGTACTTTTAAACTCACGCTAGCCCAACATTTTTTGTAAATCTGATGGCTCAGACAAAGCTATTTGCTCATGCCCAAGGAGCAATACAGCGCAAAGAAGACGACTCTCAACAGATACCGAACACAACTTCGACGACAGATGTACATTTCCCTGACATAGAATATCATTGCATTTTCCATAAGTGTTCTTTATCTTCATCTCTACAACCCTCAGGTAATGACACACATAGACGATAGGGAATACAGGCACAGATATCAGCAACCACATACCTCCCCCATTCATGTATCATCAACTAAAATGTGCTCCCCATTTTGTTCAAAATCCGAAAAGAGCTCGGTAAAGTTTGACAGCCCATCCACAGACCTGTACCACAGGATAAGAAGGAATTCAAATGTATACTTCGCAATACCTCGAAGCTTGATTTACAACACGTACGGCACGATGATACATGACCCCCCAAACATGGATTCACACATGCTTCTGCTATCTCACTAGGTCATACCCTCTTCACACCTTCTCCTCTCTCCTCCCTTACCCAACCATGGAAATCAATTAACCCCTGACTTGCATTTTTCTCCTTAAATGTTTTGTGGCAGTTATTATTGACTGCCAAAGGGTGGACTGTCAAAGTCAGAAAAATATCTCAATGCACGTTGCCATATTTGCACCGCACACTGGTCCGCGCTGCGCGTGCGTACGCTCTCCCGTGGAGGCGCATACCCACAATAGCGTGCACTCGCAGGCGCGGTATGCGTATTTACGGTAGAGTTTATGTAGTCGTAGCGTGCGACTCATTCGTTACAAATGTTCACAATTAATGTAGTTTATAGATCATGGTCCCTTTGATAGATTCTGAAAGTTTGGTTAAAATACAATGTCCCAGAGCTGAGGAATCCCTCTTTATATCGTACGAAGGGTCTAACAGGAATCATACAGCAGTGTTTGGTACCCATCGGAAGAGTATTTAATTAGCAATATTCCGGTGTTGGTTTGGAGCGTATTAATCGCTCGTGCGAATAGTTATGGACATAAGAAGTTTATGTCCATTTCTATTATTTACACATACTCAGGTATGCGGCGGGAAACCCAGTTTCCCACCCACCTGAGCTGTTGGAAATCGTCACAGCCCACCTGTATGAATCACCCTATGACCTTTTGTTATGATACAGGGCCGAATTCCTTCGGCCAATGGACAATGGGATTGTAGGACCAGGAGATTGCATTGTGTGTGGGGCATAAATAGGCAGGCCGACCACATCCAGCTCTCACTCTTCAACGGTTCTCATTGCTGAAAATCGGGTGCTGGATGTCCAGGCGCATGCGATCGTTTCCCCTTGTGCGTAAGTTTCTCTCCGTAATCATTGTCTTTCTGTGAGCCAACTTCTCTCTATCTTTCTCTCTCTCTCTCTCTCCCTCTCTCTCCTCTTTTCTCTTATATCTCCCATAGTATTATAGTATTGTATTGTATTTCATTTAGGTCAGAGTAGTATTGTCTTTTTGTATTTTAGTTCTGTGGTTAGGAAGTCTCTGTTATATTGTAGTGTATCATTTGTACTGTTATCCCCTTTTACAAGTATATTAGATATAATACAGTTAATAGGCTTTGGAACCTAAACCAGTATCTGTGTGTTTTCTATAGCGTTAAGTGTTCACTTGAGCGTCGGTGACGCTCAAGCAGCTTTGTAGTTAGTCAGGTTACACAAGGTTGCACTTACACCCTGTACTCACATTAAGGTATTCTTTGTATTTCTTTGGTATAAGGTTTAAACATTAAGGTATAGCGTTGTGAGCGTCTGCGCCGCTGGTGACCTCCTCGTGGTCTCGAGCGTAAGCTACGCCATAGCGAATCATTACTCTAGTCATAGCCAATAACGTGTCCTGTGATCCCTGGGCCGTGAGCGAACGTGACGCTTGAGCGTCTCGCCTACGGCTGAGCGATCGTTACGCAACTAGCGTACCATTACGGTACTTCTTAAGTAAACAGCGTACAGTGTTCTTAGCTTCATAAAGGGTTGTTTATACGACAAAGGAATTTAGCATTGTCAGAAGCTGTATTCCAAAGCCTTCAATTAGCACAAACCCTGCTTTTTATAGCCATCCCTAAATACACACTATTTGCAGTACTGTCTACACCAAGCAGGATTTACTACATTATATTTAACTGTGCCCAACTTCCTGTACACACCACTGCCTAACACACTGCAGCCTCTGTTTGCCAGCCTGTTACACTAAACATGGTCTTGGATTTTAGGGTTCACTACGATATGCCGGCGGTCGGGCTCCCGGCGACCAGCATACCGGCGCTGGGAGCCCGACCGCCGGCTTACCGACAGTGTGGCGAGCACAAATGAGCCCCTTGCGGGCTCGCTGCGATCGCCACGCTACGGTCACGGTGGCGCGCGTTTTATTCTCCCTCCAGGGGGGTCGTGGACCCCCACGAGGGAGAATAAGTGTCGTTATGCCGGCTGTCGAGATCCCGGCGCCGGTATACTGTGCGCCGGGATCCCGTCAGTCAGCATACTGAAGACCACCCGGATTTAATAGTGGTGAGTGGACAGCACAACGTTCCCAGCATTTTATATTAGTGCCCAACATATTGAGACGCATCTCATTGGGACAAGCCTGGCATGCTTTATAGTGTGGAGTAGTGCCTTCAATATTATAGTCAGGTACCAAACAGTGCACACAAAAAAAAGTGTCACGTATAGTAACAAGCAGGCAGCATAACATACGAAACGGTGGTCAGTCCATTATATTGAAAACAGCACCACACATTGGGGGGTCATTCCGAGTAGATACAGTAGCTCGCTAGCTACTTTTATCAGCCATGCAAATGCATAGTCGCCGCCCACGGGGGAGTGTATTTTTGCTTTGCAAGTGTGAGAAGGCGTGTGCAGCCGAGCGGGACAAAAAGTTTTTCACAGTTTCTGAGTAGCTCTGGGACTTACTCAGCCCTTGCGATCACTTTAGTCTTTTTGGACCCGGAATTGACGTCAGACACCCGTCCTGCAAACGCCTGGAGACGCCTGTGTTTTTCCAAACACTCCCAGAAAACGGTCAGTTGACACCCACAAACTCCTTGCGACCGGCTGTGCAAATGGATTCTTCGTAAAACCCATCGCCCAGCAACGATTCGCTCTGTACCCGTAGAACGTGCCTGCGCCTTGCGGTGCATACGTAGTAGTAACCTGTTCGCTGAGCTGCAAAAAATGGCAGCGAGCGATCAACTCGGAACGACTAGCACTTACCTACCAATACACAGCGTATTTTAAGTCATTCCTAGAACATTTTAGCTGCCAGTGTTAAAAAAACATGGAATGCTGCCCCATACACTTTAACTTTCAATACTCTGTATAACCTACTTGCCACCAAATCTAGGATTATTTTACTTCAGTTGTGGCCAATAAGAGCACTTTCAGTGGTGCTACATACAGTATACAGGAAGTGTGGCTACAGCCACAGCCAAGGTCAGGAAAATCATGTAGCGCTGTGCCGCTTAACAGACAACTCCACATTAACAGGAGTGCCAGCCTGCTCTGTACATTGGAGTACACTGCAGGTAAAAGGAGCACAGTTCCCAGTAATCCAACTCTTGGCTTCAAATAAAGAGGGTGTTACTAGAGTGTGGCATGCGCCTCCCGGATGTGCACAGGAGATATACACAAGATGGAGATGTCCTGTCAGGGGAAACTTGTCTTCAATCAATGTTTAACTTTATACTATATCCAATACAGAATACGACTTGTATCCAGTTTATAGAAAGCATTAACTTTGTTATTGGCCAGCCCATAAAAGAAACAACAACACGTAAGTAATTAGGGCCACTTTAGCTGCACTGCCAGCTAAGAAATGTCTTACAAAGGTGTCCCCTTGCAGGAAGAAGGACACAGGAACTGCAGCTAGTTTTTTTGTATACTGGCTGCACAGAAAACAAACTTCAATTATAAATGATAGAGTGTTTATTCTTACTAATTTGTCACGTAAGAGTAAAAGCGCCCCCACACGGCACGATCCGACAAATTGGAAGGATATAGCAATTATATCGTTCCGTGTGTTGGCATGATGTCGTCCATTGCGCGCACCCATCGGGTCGTCCACCTGCATCACTGATCTTTCTGCATGTTCAAATGATCAGCGTTGCGGGTGGACAATACCATGAAGTGCTATGCGGAGGAGCTGCACGCATAGCAGGTGGTGTGGCACCAGACTGCCCCTTGTGTGGGGACTGCCCGATATGTGAGGCCAGACTTACTTAATAACATTGAAAAATATGTATGCAAAATATTCAGGTGCTTGGAAGACATTTCTGAAACTAGCGTTGTCCACAGCTTCACTCGCGTGGATGTCTGTTACTGCTCATCGGAAATAATTTTACAAAGACAGTACTGCGATCTAATATTGTGATGATCACAGTCCAGTGTAAATTCACTTTAGTCTAACAAATATAATCTTATCAAAAAAAACGTTGCTACTTAACTTAACACCGAAAGATTATCAGTAACATAACCAGCGACTATATGACATATATTAACTTGCATCGTGCGTAACCATAGTGTGTAGTATTTGTCTTGGTGCGCCATCCACTGGATTGACAAGTAAACAGAAAGATCATGAGTAAAGATAACTTGCCTGATTGGCGATTAATATATTGTAGAATTTTTATGAGAAAATAGATATTCTATGTCTATACATATCTATGCATGCACTGTATATGTGCATACATATATAACTCTTTGCGTTCGGGGTGTGCAATATAGGTTTATATTTATTTACATATCGTCATTTTGGACTTAAGGAGCCTGAATACTGCACTCACCAAGTGTCAAGCATCTGGTATTTTCTGTATTGCTCCTCTCCTTGAGATCATACATGAAAACACGATCCAAATTTATCCAGAACTTTTTGCATGATGCCGACACGAACACAGACAAAAAAAAAATTGAAAAAAGGAGAGTTATGGTAAGCTTACCATGGTTAACTCTCTTTCTGCGAGGTACATTGGGTTCCACAGGGAAACGTCGGGGTGTAGAGTGAATCTTGATCCTGAGGAACCAACAGGCTAAAGCTTTAGGCTGTCCCAGGATGCATTGGGGCCTCCTCTATAACCTCACCTTCAGGCACTGTGAGCTCAGTTTCGTTAACCAGTCCAATGCAGGAGCAGGTAAGAGAGAAGGTAGATGTTAGTCACATAGAACCATATTCTCACAACAGGAGAAGGGACCAGCGGCTAATGCCATACAATGGAGCCACACGAAAGACATAGGGAGGCTGAATCCATAAGACACCCTGAGTGAATGTATGAACGTCAGGTATAGACGCAATTTTTCTCTGAAACCTTACAAACAAGGCAGCTATATAAACCTTGAGGGAGGCCAGACAACGGCCTAAGTCCAGGCCTCTTTGCAAAAAAGCCAGAAATCTGGAAGTTCTGAATCTGTATGCATCATAATTCTTATCAGTACACCAGGTGAAGTAAGAATTCCAGACCCTGTAATAAATCCGAGCAGATGCCGGTTTGCGGTCTTTTAACATAGTTTGGATAACCGTCTCAGAGAATCCTTTGGCTCTCAGGAGAGATGCCTCAAAAGCCACAACGTCAAAGCCAGTCTGGCCAGGTCCGGATAAAGACAAGGGCCCTGTACGAGAAGGTCTGGGCGCTGAAGAAGTAGAAGAGGACGCTCTGTCGGTAGACCCTGCAGCGACTAGAAATAGTAATCCTCCTTGTTTGAACTTCCGCAGGACCCTGGAGGGAACATGTAGGGGAGCCGACAGTTCCATGGAATTGCTAGTGCGTCCACGAACGATGCTTGAGGATCCCTGGTCCTTGATCCCAAAACCTTGTGATTGTGTCAAGATGCCATCAGGTCTACATCTGGTAGGCCCCACTTGTCCACTAGGAATTGAAAGACTTCTGGATGAAGACTCCACTCTCTGACATGCACGTCCTGGCGACTGAGGAAGTCCGTTACCAGTTTAGGACGCCCGGAATGAACACTGCCGATATTGCTGGGATATAGCGTTCCGCCCAATGAAGGATTTTTGACACTTCCATCATAGCCATGCGGCTTCGAGTGCCACCTTGATGGTTTATGTATGCACCATAGTGGCATTATTTGACCATGCTTGAACCGGCCTGTTCTGTACCAGAGGAAGGGCGACAGTCAATGCATTGAACACCGCCCGCAACTCCAGAATGTTTATTGGGAGGAGTGACTCATCCTTGGTCCAACGACCCTGAAAAGAGTGTTGCTCCAACACCGCCCAGTCGAGGATCCAGAAGGGACGGCCCCTGCTCAATTGCTGGTCCTGCAGCCATCAGGTCAGCGTCAGATGAACCTCCGGAGTCAAAGTGATCATGTGAGATCTGATCCGATGATGTGGGCCGTCCCACTTGGAATGGATTAATCTCTGCAGAGGGCGAGAATGAAATTGAGCGTACTCTATCATGTCGAATTCCGACACCATCAGGCCAAGTACTTGCATCGCCGAGTGTATCGATACTCTACGGCGACAAAGGAAGCATCTTATCCTGTCCTGAAGCTTCAGGACTTTTTCTGGAGAGAGAAACAGTTGTTGACTGTGTGTGTCCAGGAGTGCCCCCAGATGCACCATGCTCTGAGCTGGGACCAGCGAGGATTTCTTCCAATTTATGAGCCACCCGTGGTCTTGTAGGAAGCTTACCGTCAGTTATAGATAACTGTGGAGTACATTGTGGGAGTATGCCAGAATCAGCAAGTCGTCCAGATACGGCAGGATCCTGACTCCCTAGCGATGGAGATGGGCCGTCATTACGGCACGACCTTGGTGAAGATCCGAGGAGCCATAGCCAGTCCAAATGGCAGAGCCTGGAGCGGATAGTGGAGGTTGCCAATAGCAAACTGCAGATACTGCTGATGCGACATGGCAATAGATATATGCAGGTACGCATCCTGTATACCCAGGGATACCATATAGTCTCCGGGTTCCATAGCCAGTATAATTGAGCGCAGTGTTTCCATACGGAACTTAGACACTGTCACAAACTTGTTCAGTGATTTGAGGTTGAGTATAGGCCAGAAAGACCCATTGGGTTTCGGAACTAAAAACAGGGTCGAGTAGTAACCTCTGCCTCTCTGTGTCGGAAGAACCGGCACTTCCACGCCTGTATTCAGGAGAGAACTCACAAGCTATTGCAAAGCTTGCACCTTTAACGGATCCGAAGGGATAACCGTGGTGCAAAACTGGCGAGGGGGACGTCTCTTGAAGGATACTGCGTACTTGTGAGAGAACTTCTCGCACCCATGCATCTGAAGTGGTCATTAACCAGACCTGGGTGAACTACAGAAGTCGACCTCACACCCTGGGGTCCCCCAGGGGGGAGGTCCGCCACTTCATGCGGCAGGCTTGTCTTGTTTAGAAGCAGGCTGACGGGTCGCCCAGGACTGCTTTGCCTTGGGCTTAGTGGTTTTGGAAGCACGAGACTGTCTTGGGTATCCCTGACCTTCTGCTTTCCCTTGAGGCTGAAAGGAACGAAAAGTGGTACCTTTAGCTTTCTGTGCAGAAGGATTAGTATTTGTGAAAAAGGCAGTATTAGCAGCTGCCAATTCAGACACAATTTTATTAAGGTCTTCCCCAAACAAAATGTCCCCCTTAAAGGGGAGTACCTCCAAGATCTTTTTGGAGTCTAGGTTCACCTTCCATGACCTCAACCACAGAATACGGCGAGCCGGGACAGACGAATTTGACGCCTTGGCTGCCAACACACCCGCCTCAGAGAACGCCTCCTGAATGTAATAGATAGAGGTGGTAATGTGAGACAGGTATTGTCTGGCATTGTCGGATATATCCTCGGGCAGCTCTTCCTCTAATGCCTGAACCCATGCTTCAATTCCTTTTGCAGCCCAAGAGACCTATGTACAGCACCTGTAAGGGAGTAAATAGATTTTAGGCATCCCTCCACACGCTTATCTGTCGGTTCCTTCTGTGAAGTGACAGCTGTGACCGGCAAAGTGGACGATACCACTAGGCGGGTGACATGAGAATCCACCGGCTGCGAATTTTCCCACATGTTACATAACTTTTCAGGTAGAGGGTAGCGAGCCAAGGCCCGTTTAGAGAGAGGGAATTTCTTCCCTGGATTAGACCAGGGTTTCTGCCTAATGTCCACCAAATGGTCAGAATGGGGTAATAGATTTTTAGCCATCTTCTGCCGTTTAAACATGTCAGTATCCTCATCAGTGATTTGTAGGATTTGCTTAATAGCAACCACAAGGGCAGCAACATCAATTTGCAATGGAGAATCCTAGTCAGAAAAACCCGATTCAGTGTCTGACAGGACAGTATGCTCCCCCTCCTCTTCAGGTGAAACATCTGAGAGATTTATGGATTGTGAGGAGGAAGCAGCCCGCTTAGATGTCCCAGAGACACGGGCGTGACCTGGAGTAGATTTTTGTCTGACCAAGGAATGATTTCATTGCTTCAACTGGTTAGACAAAGTTTCCGCCCAAAGCGCAATAACCATAGGGACAATTTGTGGCTGTAATGGCACAGGTGGTCCCATAGGGGGCGTAAGGCATTCCACGACAGTACCCAGTAGGTTTGTGAATGCAGCCCAGGGTGGCTCCTGAGATGCGGACTGACTTGGAGATGTATGATACATAGTACACAGACCATCATACATAGCTTCCCCCTCTGGTAAATCTTTGGCGCATGCTCTGTATGATGCAGGAGCGTCCACAGACTTACTGCCCTTCTTGTTAAACATTGTACACAAATGCAACAACAGGGCGAATTAGTACGATAAAGACAAACAGAGAACAATACCTGCAAATAAATACGTTAGTATGTGACTGTAGACACAGTACATAACACCAGCGAATAAATCCGGTATTATGTGACCAAGTACACAGTAGAATACACGTAATAGGTAAATACTGTGATGCACTATATAAATGACACTGACGCACCTAGTCCCTTAGGGAACAGAATACAGTGATAGATATATCTGGGAAACACTGAAAGTGAAACCACACAGCAGATACAGGCGCACACACAGTCACAGGCAATGCAGGTAATTATTATGACAATAAAACTGCACTGTACTAGTATATGTACAGAGATTATATATATACACACACATACACTGCACACAAAAATAAAGGGAACACTAAAATAACACATCCTAAATCTGAATGAATGAAATATTCTTATTAAATGCTTTGTTCTTTACATAGTTGAATGTGCGGACAACAAAATCACACAAAAATTATCAATGGAAATGAAATTTATTAACCCATGGAGGTCTGGATTTGGAGTCACACTCAAAATTAAAGTGGCGAAACACACTACAGGCTGATCCAACTTTGATGTAATGTCCTTAAAACAAGTCAAAATGAGTCTCAGTAGTGTGTGTGGCCTCCACGTGCCTGTATGACCTCCCTACAACCCACACAAGTGGCTCAGGTAGTGCAGCTCATCCAGGATAGCACATCAATGCGAGCTGTGGCAAGGTTTGCTGTGTCTGTCAGCGTAGTGTCCCGAGCATGGAGGTACTACCAGGAGACAGGCCAGTACATCAGGAGATGTGGAGGAGGCCGTAGGAGGGTAACAACCCATCAGCAGGACCACTACCTCCGCCTTTGTGCAAGGAGGAACAGGAGGAGCACTGCCAGAGCCCTGCAAAATGACCTCCAGCAAGCCACAAATGTGCATGTGTCTACTCAAACGATAAGAAATAGACTCCATGAGGGTGGTATGAGTGCTCGACGTCCACAGGTGGGGGTTGTGCTTACAGCCCAAAACCGTGCAGGATGTTTGGCATTTGCCAGAGAACACCAAGATTGGCAAATTCGCCACTTGCGCCCTGTGCTCTTCACAGATGAAAGCAGGTTCTCACTGAGCACATGTGACAGAGTCTGGAGACGCCAAGGAGAACGTTCTGCTGCCTGCAACATCCTCAAGCATGACCGGTTTGGCAGTGGGTCAGTAATGGTGTGGGGTGGCATTAATTTGGGGGGGCCGCACAGCCCTCCATGTGCTTGCCAGAGGTAGCCTGACTGCCATTAGGTACCGAGATGAGATCCTCAGACCCCTTGTGAGACCATATGCTGGTGTGTTTGGCCCTGGGTTCCTCCTAATGCAAGACAATGCTACACCTCATGTGGCTGGAGTGTGTCAGCAGTTCCTGTAAGACGAAGGCATTGATGTTATGGACTGGCCCGCCCGTTCCCCAGACCTGAATCCAATTGAGAACATCTGGGACATCATGTCTCGCTCCATCCACCAACGCCACATTGCACCACAGACTGTCCAGGAGTTGGCGGATGCTTTAGTCCAGGTCTGGGAGGAGATCCCTCAGGAGACCATCCGCCACCTCATCAGGAGCATGCCCAGGCATTGTAGGGAGGTCATACAGGCACGTGGAGGCCACACACACTACTGAGCCTCATTTTGACTTGTTTTAAGGACATTACATCAAAGTTGGATCAGCCTGTAGTGTGTTTTTCCACTTTAATATTGAGGGTGACTCCAAATACAGACCTCCATGGGTTAATAAATTTGATTTCCATTGATAATTTTTGTGTGATTTTGTTGTCAGCACATTCAACTATGTAAAGAACAAAGTATTTAATAAGAATATTTCATTCATTCAGATCTAGGATGTTATTTTAGTGTTCCCTTTATTTTTTTGAGCAGTGTATATATATATATATATACACATACATACATACATACATACATACATACACACACACACACACACACACACACACACACACACACACACACACTATATCTAACACAGCACGGCCCTAGACCGAAGGTATATATCAGAATACTCGTACAATATACCCTGTAATAGGTACACATTTTCTTAACTAACGCTGTCTGTATAAAGACATGTAGAATACTCAAGTGTTTGAAAAGTCACAGCGCTGTATACTGGCGGCTTTACAAGGGAGACCTTGCCCTGCAGTCCCAGAGACCAGCTGCAGCTATGCTTAGAAGATGGAGCCCAGCGTCTCAGTCAGGGAGTGAGGGAGAGTGTGAGGCAGCTCCAGGGCAGGAAAATCTGCAGTAGATCTCGCCCTGGGCCGAGGAGAGGTTACATTGTCTGACAGCACCTGAATGGCCTGATCTTGCAGAAGATGGGCCGCTTGTAGAAGACCGTTGTACACGGCTCTTAGTTCCAGAATGATTATCGGAAGGATGGATTCCAGACTTGACCACCTTCCTTGGAAGTTTTCCCCTTGGGTGACCGTGCCCCAACCTCTGAGACTTGCATACGTGGTTAGAAGGATCCAGTTCTGAATCACGAACCTGCGGCCCCCAAGAAGGTGAGGCATTTGTAGCCACCACAGGAGGGAAATCCTGGCTTTCGGCGACAGACGTATCCTCTGGTGCATGTGCAGGTGAGATCCCGACCACTTGTCCAGGAGATCCAGTTGGAAGGGCAGTGCATGAAATCTTCCGTACTGTAGAGCCTCGTAGGAGGCAACCATCTTCCCCAGCAGGCGAATGCACTGATGAACCGATACCCGGGCTGGCTTCAAGACATCCCGGACCATTGATTGCATCACTAACGCCTTTTCCACCGGTAGAAACACCCTCTGCACTTCCGTGTCGAGGATCATCCCCAGGAAAGACAATCTCCTTGTCGGCTCCAAATGTGACTTTGGAAGATTCAGGACTCATCGAGTAATCGAGTTGTGAGAGCAATGTTCTGTAACAACTTTTCCCTGGAAGATGCTTTTATCATCAGATCGTCCAGATATGGAATTATGTTCACTCCCTGCTTGCGGAGGAGTAGCATCATCTCTGCCATTACCTTGGTGAACACCCTCGGTGCCGTGGATAGGGCAAACGGCAGTGCCTTAAACGGATAGTGACAGTCCAACAGCGCAAATCTGAAATAAGCCTGGGGAGGCAGCCAAATTGGAAATGTGGAGGTACGCATCTTTGATATCCAGGGATACCAGAAATTCCCCCTCCTCCAGACCTGAGATCACTGGTCTCAGAGACTCCATCTTGAACTTGAATTCCCTCAAATAGGGGTTTAAAGATTTCAGGTTTAATATCGGTCTGACAGAACCATCCGGTTTCGGTACCACAAAGAGGTTTGAGTAGTAACCCTTGGTTTCCAGATGAGGTGGAACTGGAACAATGACATTTGCCTTTTCCAATTTTTGAATGGCTTCCTGTAGGATAGCCCTTTCTGTCAGCAAAGCTGGTAAGCCTGATTTGAAAAATTTGTGAGGTGGGAATTCTTGAAACTCCAGTCTGTACCCCCTGGGACACAATATCTTGTACCCACGGGTCCAGGCCTGATGAGGCTTAGACGTGCTCCCACCTGCCCGATCTCCAGGTTGGGAGGTCCACCGTCATGCTGAGGATTTTGAGGAAACAGAACCAGGCTTCTGTTCCTGGGAACCTGTTGGTGCAGGTTTTCTGGATTTCTCCGATCACCTCTGGAGAAAGTGGAAGGGGGCTTGGATTTTTTTAACCTTTGCAGTCCGAAAGGACTGCATTGTAGACGTAGGAAAAGATTTTCTCGTTGGCGGAGTGGCTGAGGGAAGAAAGGTTGACTTACCCGCGGTTGCCATGGAAATTCACGCATCCAAAGCTTCCCCAAACAGAGTCTGAACTGTGAAGGGTAGGTTCTCCACACTCTTCTTGTATTCTGCATCCGCAGACCATTGGCGCAGCCAAAGTCCCCTGCGTGCCGAGACAGCCATGGAAGACGTCCGTGCATTTATATGACCAAGGTCCTTCATGGCCTCCACCATGAAACTTCCTGTATGTGACGTAAAAACATTTCAATGTCACTTCTATCCAGAGTCTAAATCCTCTAGTAATGTGCCTGACCACTTTACTTTGGCTTTAGAAATCCATGCACAAGCAATGGTGGGCCTTAGCGCCACGCCTGAAGCAGTGTATATTGACTTGAGCGTAGTCTCAATCTTGCGGTCTGCCGGCTCTTTCAAAGCGGTAGACCCAGGGACAGGTAAAACCACCTTTTTAGACAATCTAGATACAGAAGCGTCTACTATAGGGGGGTTTTCCCACTTTTTCCTATCCTCTTTAGGGAAAGGAAAAGCAACAAGAACCCTCTTTGTGATCTGGAATTTTTTATCCGGTTTTCCCAGGATTTTTCAAACAATGCGTTTAATTCCTTAGACGCAGGGAATGTAATGGAGGCTTTCTTACGGTCTGTAAAGTAAGCCTCCTCGACCTATTCAGGTACCTTGTTTGTAATGTGTAAAACGTCCCTAATGGCCTCAATCATGAGTTACACCCCCTTAGCAAGGGATGCCCTCCCCCCCACAGTATATCCCCATCACCGTCTCTGAGTCTGTATCCGCGTCGACCAGCATAATCTGGGCAAGGGTACGCTTTTTTGGGCATATACCAGTGGATCTTGATGAGGTACAGTAGTGGGAGCAGAATACTGTACCTCATCTCATTATGAGCTATCCTAGATGAAATCTGGGATATCATTCCCTTAATAGAAGCCACCCATTGGGGTTCGGATTCAGAAGGCTGAGTACAAGGAATAGACTCTTCTGAAGAAGATACACAATCTGCAGCACAAGATACAGAGTCCCTAGACATGGTAATGTGAGATATATTACACACACACACACACACACACACACACAGGAAAATGTCAGACACAGTTTCCCCCAAGTACCTTCAGAGAGACACAGAGTTAAGGAGCCAGCACACACAGTGCCCCAGTAGGCAGTTATATAATAAAAGCCTGGCGCTGACTGAGTAACCTTAATAGACTACACAGTACTATAATGTGAATGAACACTATCCTCCCCTTCTATAACCCCCTAGAACCGCACAGGATAGCTGGAGTTATGTGGAGGGTCAGAGTTCCCTGTCAGCGTCTCTGATCTGTGATCTGCAGGGAGAAAATGGCGCTGGCGAGTGCTGGTTCCGCTCTGAGGAGAAGCTCCGTCTCCTGTAATGGCGCGTCTTCCCGCACTTCTGGAGATTATACTGGCCTGAGGTAATGGTGGCTAGCAGCAGTACAGAGTCCCTAATAGCAATAGTGACCAGTGTTTAGGGTATTGCGCTGGCCCAGGGCGCCCCTAACAGCGCCGCACACTGGACCTCTGAGCCCTCCGGAGCGCAGCCTTATAGCGATGCGCTCCCACCCTTGTGCCGCCATTCTTGCCGGTGACCCGCTTATCAGGGCAACAGCGTCCTACTCACCACCTCGATCTTCCAGCTCTGTTAGGGGTTGGCGGCAGTGCTGCGGGAGTGAGCGGTCGCTTCGGGGGCTAGCGATCATCACCCTCAGGATCTCAGTGTCCTGTCAGCGGAGATGGGGGCCATTAACCTCTAGGGTTGGATCCTACTCCCCCCCTAAGTCCCACGAAGCAGGGAGGCTGTTGCCAGCAGCCTCCCTGTACCTAACTCTTTAAAAATATAATAAAACTAAAAGAACTTCTAGGAGCTCCCATAGCTGTGACTGGCTCCACCGGGCACATTTTCTAAACTGAGTCTGGTAGGAGGGGCATAGAGGGAGGAGCCAGCCCACACTCTCAAGCTCTTAAAGTGCCCATGGCTCACCAAGGGACCAGTCTATACCCCATGGTACTAATGTGGACCCCAGCATCCTCTAGGACGCAAGAGAAAAAAAAAAAAAAGCAACTGCACCTGGAAGATACTGCAATGCAAGGGGTGCAAATACATTTATTTATTTTGCATGCAGGGTAAATACTGGCTGACTTTGCCTGTAGCCCACACATACATAGATTTGAGCTAAGACACACCCTTCTCAAATCTAAATCCTTCTGCACAGTTTACATCTGTGCCGTCTAGAGTGCAACATGGTTTTGCCCAGGTGCATAATTACTTGTTTTTTTTATTGTTTTACTCCTCTCTCAATCAGGCCATGTGTGTAGTTAACCTATATTAAAAAAAGCAAATTATGTAACAGCCTCTAGATACAGATGAGTACCCCCTTATCGTTCCTGCAGTCATGTTAAACAGCCCTTCTAGTTGCGCCTAGTCATGAGCATGTTTGCTAACATAGGAAGTCCTTTTGTGCATTTTTCCAGGAATACACTGTAACGTAGCATTTCGTATGCAGATACAGCCGCTGTCACACAGAATATAGTCATGCCGCATATCATTTGAATCAGCATAGTCTGCTTTTTTTAGTGAAAAAAAGATGCTCTGAGTTGGCCGAGTCACACGGGAGCTGGCTGGATGCATCTTTGTTTGTAGAAAACACTTTCTATTTGGAGTACTGAAGCTTTGATTGATTTTTGTACTCCCACCTTTAGCAAAACTAGCCTTACATCAGGCTGGGAGCATTCTGGAGCAGTATACCAATGAACGATTCCCCATACATGGAGCGGACAATCAGACTCCTGTCTATGGGCTGCCACTTAGTCTGATCATGAATTACAGACATTTGAAAAATAAAACACATACAAACGGTACTGCAATTATCCACATCTGTGATAATTACATACATTACACAAAAAATAAGTTTGTACTAATTAACTATAAAAACTGCAGAGCTGCTGAAAACAATAACTTCTTCTTAATCACCTGTTTAGTAATTGTAACTATCTGTGTGACAGTAAGGATGCCCTCCGGGAGCCCTACTATGAATCACCACATTCCATATGGTTTCTGTGTGATCGTGTTCCTGCTGGAGGCACAGTAATTTTATGTAAATAGTTACGTAATGGAGGCTAAATTAATCAAACTACTACAGGTTGAGTATCCCATATCCAAATATTCCAAAATACGGAATTTTTAGAGTGAGCGCGAGATAGTGAAACCTTTGTTTTCTGATGGCTCAATGTACACACACTTTGTTTAATACACAAAGTTATAAAATAAGAATTTACTTACCGATAATTCTATTTCTCGTAGTCCGTAGTGGATGCTGGGACTCCGTCAGGACCATGGGGAATAGCGGCTCCGCAGGAGACAGGGCACAAAAGTAAAAGCTTTAGGATCAGGTGGTGTGCACTGGCTCCTCCCCCTATGACCCTCCTCCAAGCCTCAGTTAGGATACTGTGCCCGGACGAGCGTACACAATAAGGAAGGATTTTGAATCCCGGGTAAGACTCATACCAGCCACACCAATCACACTGTACAACCTGTGATCTGAACCCAGTTAACAGCATGATAACAGCGGAGCCTCTGAAAAGATGGCTCACAACAATAATAACCCGATTTTTGTAACAATAACTATGTACAAGTATTGCAGACAATCCGCACTTGGGATGGGCGCCCAGCATCCACTACGGACTACGAGAAATAGAATTATCGGTAAGTAAATTCTTATTTTCTCTGACGTCCTAGTGGATGCTGGGACTCCGTCAGGACCATGGGGATTATACCAAAGCTCCCAAACGGGCGGGAGAGTGCGGATGACTCTGCAGCACCGAATGAGAGAACTCCAGGTCCTCCTCAGCCAGGGTATCAAATTTGTAGAATTTTGCAAACGTGTTTGCTCCTGACCAAGTAGCAGCTCGGCAAAGTTGTAAAGCCGAGACCCCTCGGGCAGCCGCCCAAGATGAGCCCACCTTCCTTGTGAAATGGGCATTTACATATTTTGGCTGTGGCAGGCCTGCCACAGAATGTGCAAGCTGAATTGTACTACACATCCAACTAGCAATCGTCTGCTTAGAAGCAAGAGCACCCAGTTTGTTGGGTGCATACAGGATAACAGCAAGTCAGTTTTCCTGACTCCAGCCGTCCTGGAAACCTATATTTTCAGGGCCCTGACAACATCTAGCAACTTGGAGTCCTCCAAGTCCCTAATAGCCGCAGGCACCACAATAAACTGGTTCAGGTGAAACGCTGACACCACCTTAGGGAGAAACTGGGGACGAGTCCGCAGCTCTGCCCTGTCCGAATGGACAATCAGATATGGGCTTTTGTGAGACAAAGCCACCAATTCTGACACTCGCCTGGCCGAGGCCAGGGCCAACCGCATGGTCACTTTTCATGTGAGATATTTCAAATCCACAGATTTGAGCGGTTTAAAATGTGATTTGAGGAATCCCAGATTACGTTGAGATCCCACAGTGCCACTGGAGGCACAAAAGGGGGTTGTATATGCAGTACTCCCTTGACAAACTTCTGGACTTCAGGAAGTGAAGCCAATTCTTTCTGGAAGAAAATTGACAGGGCCGAAATTTGAACCTTAATGGACCCCAATTTGAGGCCCATAGACACTCCTGTTTGCAGGAAATGCAGGTATCGACCGAGTTGAAATTTCTTCGTGGGGCCTTCCTGGCCTCACACCACGCAACATATTTTCGCCACATGTGGTGATAATGTTGTGCGGTCACCTCCTTCCTGGCTTTGACCAGGGTAGGAATGACCTCTTCCGGAATGCCTTTTTCCCTTAGGATCCGGCGTTCCACCGCCATGCCGTCAAACGCAGCCACGGTAAGTCTTGGAACAGACATGGTACTTGCTGAATCAAGTCCCTTCTTAGCGGCAGAGGCCATGAGTCCTCTGTGAGCATTTCTTGAAGTTCCGGGTACCAAGTCCTTCTTGGGCAATCCGGAGCCACGAGTATAGTTCTTACTCCTCTACGTCTTATAATTCTCAGTACCTTGGGTATGAGAAGCAGAGGAGGGAACACATACACCGACTGGTACACCCACTGTGTTACCAGAACGTCCACAGCTATTGCCTGAGGGTCTCTTGACCTGGCGCAATACCTGTCCAGTTTTTTGTTCAGGCGGGACGCCATCATGTCCACCTTTGGTCTTTCCCAACGGTTCACAATCATGTGGAAGACTTCCCGATGAAGTCCCCACTCTCCCGGGTGGAGGTCGTGCCTGCTGAGGAAGTCTGCTTCCCAGTTGTCCACTCCCGGGATGAACACTGCTGACAGTGCTATCCCATGATTTTCCGCCCAGCGAAGAATCTTTGCAGTTTCTGCCATTTCCCTCTTGCTTCTTGTGCCGCCCTGTCTGTTTACGTGGGCGACTGCCGTGATGTTGTCCCACTGGATCAATACCGGCTGACCTTGAAGCAGAGGTCTTGCTAAGCTTAGAGCATTGTTTTATGTGGAGAGAAGTCTCCAGACTTGATCACACTCCCTGGAAATTTTTTCCCTGTGTGACTGCTCCCCAGCCTCTCCGGCTGGCATCCGTGGTCACCAGGACCCAGTCCTGAATGCCGAATCTGCGGCCCTTTAGTAGATGAGCACTCTGCAGCTACCGCAGAAGAAACACCCTTGTCCTTGGAGACAGGGTTATCCGCTGATGCATCTGAAGATGCGATCCGGACCATTTTTCCAGCAGATCCCACTGAAAAGTTCTTGCGTGAAATCTGCCGAATGGAATCGCTTCGTAAGAAGCCACCATTTTTCCCAGGACCCTTGTGCAATGATGCACTGACACTTTTCCTGGTTTTAGGAGGTTCATGACTAGCTCGGATAACTCCCTTGCTTTCTTCTCCGGGAGAAACACACTGTTCTGGACTGTGTCCAGAATCATCCCTAGGAACAGCAAATTGTCGTCGGAAACAGCTGCGGTTTTGGAATATTTAGAATCCACCCATGCTGTCGTAGAACTACTTGAGATAGTGCTACTCCGACCTCCAACTGTTCTCTGGCCTTGCCCTTATCAGGATATCGTCCATTTTCTTTGAAGAAGAATCATCATTTCGGCCATTACCTTGGTAAAGACCCGGGGTGCCGTGGACAATCCAACCGGCATCGTCTGAAACTGATAGTGACAGTTCTGTACCACGAACCTGAGGTACCCTTGGTGAGAAGGGCAAATTGGGACATGGAGGAAGCATCCCTGATGTCCCGGGACACCATATAGTCCCCTTCTTCCTGGTTCGCTATCACTGCTCTGAGTGACTCCATCTTGATTTGAACCTTTGTATGTAAGTGTTCAAATATTTCAGATTTAGAATAGGTCTCACCGAGCCGTCTGGCTTCAGTACCACAATATAGTGTGGAATAATACCCCTTTCCTTGTTGTAGGAGGAGTACTTTGATTATCACCTGCTGGGAATACAGCTTGTGAATTGTTTCCAATACTGCCTCCCTGTCGGAGGGAGACGTTGGTAAGGCAGACTTCAGGAACCTGCGAGGGGGAGACGTCTCGAATTTCCAATCTGTACCCCTGGGATACTACTTGTAGGATCCAGGGGTCCTGTACGGCCCCAGCGTCATGCTGAGGACTTGGCAGAAGCGGTGGAGGGCTTCTGTTCTTGGGAATGGGCTGCCCGCTGCAGTCTTCTTCCCTTTCCTCTATCCCTGGGCAGATATGACTGGCCTTTTGCCCGCTTGCCCTTATGGGGACGAAAGGACTGAGGCTGAAAAGACGGTGTCTTTTTCTGCTTAGATGTGACTTAGGGTAAAAAAGGTGGATTTTCCAGCTGTTGCCGTGGCCACCAGGTCCGATGGACCGACCCCAAATAACTCCTCCCCTTTATACGGCAATTGCCGTTTGGAATCTGCATCACCTGACCACTGTCGTGTCCATAAACATCTTCTGGCAGATATGGACATCGCACTTACTCTTGATGCCAGAGTGCAAATATCTCTCTGTGCTCTATAGTCAATAAAATACTGTCCCTGTCAAGGGTATCAATATTTTCAGTCAGGGAATCCGACCAAGCCACTCCAGCGCTGCACATCCAGGCTGAGGCGATAGCTGGTCGCAGTATAACACCAGTATGTGTGTATATACTTTTTAGGATATTTTCCAGCCTCCTATCAGCTGGTTCCTTGAGGGCGGCCGTATCTGGAGACGGTAACGCCACTTGTTTTGATAAGCGTGTGAGCGCCTTATCCACCCTAAGGGGTGTTTCCCAACGCGCCCTAACTTCTGGCGGGAAAGGGTATACCGCCAATAATTTTCTATCGGGGGAAACCCACGCATCATCACACACTTCATTTAATTTATCTGATTCAGGAAAAACTACAGGTAGTTTTTTCACACCCCACATAATACCCTCTTTTGTGGTACTTGTAGTATCAGAAATATGTAACACCTCCTTCATTGCCCTTAACATGTAACGTGTGGCCCTAAAGGAAAATACGTTTGTTTCTTCACCGTCGACACTGGAGTCAGTGTCCGTGTCTGTGTCGACCGACTGAGGTAAATGGGCGTTTTAAAGCCCCCGACGGTGTTTGAGACGCCTGGACAGGTACTAATTTGTTTGCCGGCCGTCTCATGTCGTCAACCGACCTTGAAGCGTGTTGACAGTATCCCGTAATTCCTTGAATAAGCCATCCATTCCGGTGTCGACTCCCTAGAGAGTGACATCACCATTACAGGCAATTGCTCCGCCTCCTCACCAACATCGTCCTCATACATGTCGACACACACGTACCGACACACAGCACACACACAGGGAATGCTCTGATAGAGGACAGGACCCCACTAGCCCTTTGGGGAGACAGAGGGAGAGTTTGCCAGCATACACCAAAACGCTATAATTATACAGGGACAACCTTTATATAAGTGTTTTCCCTTATAGCATCTTAATATATAATCATATCGCCAAATAAGTGCCCCCCCTCTCTGTTTTAACCCTGTTTCTGTAGTGCAGTGCAGGGGAGAGCCTGGGAGCCTTCCCACCAGCAGTTCTGTGAGGGAAAATGGCGCTGTGTGCTGAGGAGATAGGCCCCGCCCCCTATTCCGGCGGGCTCTTCTCCCGGTTTTTCTGAGACCTGGCAGGGGTGAAATACATCCATATAGCCTCAGGGACTATATGTGATGTATTCTTTTTAGCCAGAAAGGTGATCTCATTGCTGCCCAGGGCGCCCCCCCCCAGCGCCCTGCACCCTCAGTGACCGCTGGTGTGAAGTGTGCCTGAGCGCAATGGCGCACAGCTGCAGTGCTGTGCGCTACCTCATGAAGACTGAAAAGCCTTCAGCCGCCGGTTTCTGGACCTCTTCTTACTTCGGCATCTGCAAGGGGGTCGGCGGCGCGGCTCCGGTGACCCATCCAGGCTGTACCTGTGATCGTCCCTCTGGAGCTAGTGTCCAGTAGCCTAAGAAGCAAATCCATCCTGCACGCAGGTGAGTTCACTCCTTCTCCCCTAGGTCCCTCGTTGCAGTGAGCCTGTTGCCAGCAGGACTCACTGAAAATAAGAAACCTATCAAAACTTTTACTCTAAGCAGCTCTTTATGAGAGCCACCTAGATTGCACCCTGCTCGGACGGGCACAAAAACTTAACTGAGGCTTGGAGGAGGGTCATAGGGGGAGGAGCCAGTGCACACCACCTGATCCTAAAGCTTTTACTTTTGTGCCCTGTCTCCTGCGGAGCCGCTATTCCCCATGGTCCTGACGGAGTCCCAGCATCCACTAGGACGTCAGAGAAAAAATATTGGCTAAAATGACCTTCAGGCTGTGTGTATAAGGTGTATATGAAACATAAATGCATTCTGTGCTTAGACTTAGGTCCCATCACCATGATATCTCATTATGGTATGCAATTATTCCAAAATACGGAAAAATCAGATATCCAAAATACTTCTGGTCGGTTCTGGTATGAATGGTCGACCATGTTATGGTCGACAGTCATTAGATCGACCACTATTGGTCGACATTGGCATGGCCAACATGGACAAATGGTAGACACATGAAAATGGTCGACGTGTGAAAGTCGACATGAGTTTTTTTACTTTTTTGGGTGTCGTTTTTTGCGTAAAGTGATGGGGAACCATAATTAGTGCACTGCGTCCCCTCGCACGCTTCGGGCAAGGTGCCTCGCTCCGCTACCGCAGCGCTCGGCACAGATTACCGTCCCCAATCGTAGTCCACGTGGATCGTAAAATATGGAAAAGTTCCACACAAAAAAAAGTGAAAAAATCATGTCCACATTTTCATGTGTCGACCTTTCATGTGTCCATGTCGACCATGTCAACCAATAGTGGTCGACCATCCAAACGGATACCCTTCTGGTCCCAAGCATTTTGGATAATATATATATATATATATATATATATATATATATATATATATATAAAAACTAACTGGCGTTTCACTCTATAAAAGACAATTTTATTAGTTTAGTTAGAAAATTTGTCTTTTGCCAGTTTCAGCTATTCCTACAGACATTCTTTTAGCTTCGCCCAGGACCTGAATCTCTGCTCCCCAGGCACTGCCCCTCTCCGGCCATGCATACAACACAGCCCGCATGCTGTGGCCTGCCTTATAGTGACGGCAGAAACGGAATCTCTGCTCCCCAAACACTGCCCCTCTCCGGCCATGCATACAACACAGCCCGCATGCTGTGGCCTGCCTTATAGTGACGGCAGAAACGGAATCTCTGCTCCCCAAACACTGCCCCTCTCCGGCCATGCATACAGCACAGCCTGAATGCTGTGGCCTGCCTTATAGTGACGGCAGAAACGGAATCTCTGCTCCCCAAACACTGCCCCTCTCCGGCCATGCATACAACACAGCCCGCATGCTGTGGCCTGCCTTATAGTGACGGCAGAAACGGAATCTCTGCTCCCCAAACACTGCCCCTCTCCGGCCATGCATACAACACAGCCCGCATGCTGTGGCCTGCCTTATAGTGACGGCAGAAACGGAATCTCTGCTCCCCAAACACTGCCCCTCTCCGGCCATGCATACAACACAGCCCGCATGCTGTGGCCTGCCTTATAGTGACGGCAGAAACGGAATCTCTGCTCCCCAAACACTGCCCCTCTCCGGCCATGCATACAGCACAGCCTGAATGCTGTGGCCTGCCTTATAGTGACTGCAAAGGCTAAAATATTTTCTGGCCAAACTTAGTAATTTTCAGGGACGTGCAGTGAGGTAAATGGCTGGGGAGTCACCGGCTAGTACCAGAGCCAGATTTACACACAATATATGAACCAAAGAGTTCACGTGAGCATTATACACAGGTGCAGCAGTATAAACTCCTGGAAATTTGGCGAGTTTTGGTCAAAGGTGAGAGGAAAAGATAAGCAGGTGAGATACTGCCTCATCTGTCAGACTTTTTACTGCAGAGTTTTAACTATCAAAATGATTAGAATAATACAAAGTAAATATTTCTAACATATTCCTTGTATTTTTCATATACTTTGTATAGTCAAAACTCTGGCCCAAACATTAGTATGACTGGAAAGGCTCTGTCTCACCCCACCACACATCACTGGTAATTTTAGAAATGACTGAAAAAAATGTTAGCACTTATGGGTGGAGATGTAGCAAGCCATGGAGAGTGATTAAGTGGAGAAGCTGAACAAAGCAACCAATCAGATTCTGTCATTTATCTTTGACGGTGTTTGAAATTACAGTTAGAAGCTTATTGGTGGCTTTGGACAACTTTTTCTCCCTTTAAGGCTTGATGCATCTCCCCAGTGGATTCCTAAAAACTTGCTGATCAAATATATTATCTGTATAACGAATGGATGGTGCCTCCTAATGCAATAACGTAGTACCATGACCAAAGCATACATATGCCAATTAGGCCAGTACCAAAAAGATGAACAAGGACAGCTTATCAGAACCAATAAAGGAACTCCAATTGTCTTTTCTGTTTCCATGTAAGCACCTCAGGAAAAGGTAAAGGGTGAGAACATAAGTATACAGATTTATGTGAATACACTTACACAAATATAAAATGTTCATTACAATATGAAAGAACTACATGCTCAATGTAAATAAAATCTGTTTGCTGATCTCAGTATGAGGTGTGCTGTGTAGTTAGGTCCAATAAAATCACCACCAAAAGGAGCAACAGCCAATGTGCAGCAGGTGTACGCCCATTTTTAGGCCGAATTTACATTCGACCTATTCAATGCCCGTGGCATTTTTTAGACTGGTTGAATAATCTGGCACTGGTGAAAACCATGTATATCGGCAAATTCGCTGCAGATACACCCATTTTGGCTAAATTGTTGGCATTTTCGCCCAGTTTTTGGCGTAATTGTAGCCCATGCCGATTCGACGGAAATGTAAAATAGTGAAACGGCATGGGCGAAAATGGATTCTAAAAGGGGCGATTGAATACAATGTGTCGAATTAGTGCTGTTTTTTCGACTGTCTGAAAATTGAATATACCCCATAGTGTTAATCGGACTTTATCAGGGATAGGAATTCGGGTTAGTTATACAGTATACCAACTCTAAATCAGGTCCAGTATGTTTTTTGTCTTTATGGATAGTGCCACTACAGTACTTTTACAAACTGTGTATCCCACCATGTAGTCGGAGCTCTGGGTGGCACAGCATAAGGAAAGAGGGACTTGATATGGTGCAAAGGTTGTATAACATAGTAACATTTTGTAAACGTTGGGGGAAGTGCAACAATAACACTCTGTGATCAGACTGCAAATATCGTGACATCTATTTTAGGACTGGTCACCAGTAATGTAATATATACATTTCTTAGGGGACAATTTGTTTGTAGACTTAAGGGAATGTGAATTGTGATTAATTTTACCTTCCAACCGAAGCACATCTGGGCAGTAAAAGTGGATAAGGGCAGCTATTGCACATCCATCAGTACCATCCTTCAAGAGGTTCTCCATAAGTGGTATGTATGGCAGCTGTTTATACAGATTCTGTTCCTTTCTGTATCGGGCCTGTACGGGGAGAGAAGAGAAGACTGTGAGAGAGGTGCCCAGGGTGCGGGATGTAACTCACATAAGACTGTCTACACTGCAGCTCTATGTTCTAGAGGTCATGTCAGAGCTGTCACGGGGTCTATTCATGAAGCAGTGAAAAGAGTGGAGAAGTGAGTCAGTGGAGAAATTGCCCATGGCAACCAATCCGTGCTGAGGTAACATTTAGAAAGTGCATTCTATAAAATTATACGTAGCAGCTGATTGGTTGCCATGGGCAACATCTCCACACTTTTCACTTTTTCATGAATAGACCCCTAAAAGCCTAAAGGAAAAATAAATCTACAAGAACCTAGTAGCTTTAATGGGAAAAAAATGGTTACACAATATTACCAATATATAATGTTTTAATAAAAGATATATGGCTTTACAAAAACAGCAAATGAACAATAATGTATTTTTTTATTTAGCATTTATCAATCTAGAAATGTTATTCTGCTTAACGTGTAAAAGAAACAAAAACAAAACAACAACAACAACAAACAACAGAATAGAAGGTAACAAGATCATTGCGTGCCCCTTGCCCTGGACCAGCAATGCATGCTGCATGACAATGCTAAATGAATAACTACTAGATATAAAATGATGCTGCTAAGATGATTTGCATTAGAGGCGGGGGGGAATGTGGGCAGGATATGGTGAGGAAGCCACTAGAAACAAACACGCTACAGATTATAACATGAGCAGCACTTACAGGGACCAGTTTCCAAAACCATTTGGATGAAGACTTCATAGGGAACAACGGTAATTACAGTGAAAGCAAGGGAAGAAAAAAAAAAGCAAAGAGAGAAAGAGTGAATCAGATTTAGCTTCATGAAGCAGCCATAGCCTTACAACACGGCTGGACAACTCTCAGGAGCCAGTAAGCGAATGCTCTTATGAAATCGCTGCCGGTGCGTAACGTTTGAGAGTTAGCACTGTCGATAGAAGCATGCGTTCATTAAGAGTTTCTGGATTTCACTTCTGGCTCCTGAATTTGACATTATTTTGTCCAACCCTGCCTTACAAAGTAAACATTGGGGCATTGCAAAAACAGCTTATGAAAACAGCACATAAAGAAAATGCCAATATGTTTGCTACCCACTTTAACATGAGATAACTAATCAAATTGAAATTCAAGCATCCAGGGCTGCAACAGATTGTGCCTTTGTTTTGTATTTAACATTGTGACTTGATGTAACAGAACTACGAGGCATCCCATAGTGATGACCTCTCTAATGTGCCTTTAATTGGGCATGTGCACGAAACGGGGAGGCAGCTGTGTGACAGTTTGGCGTTAAAAAACGTATGACCAAACTGCTGCTACACAGACTACAAAGGATACAATGGCCTAGATCTGCTGGATCACAGCAGCAGTGTGAGGAACTGCTGTGGGACAAGGAGAATGAAGTGGAATAAACACTTATTTACGTTAGTGATACAGCCAGGTCCAATCAGGGAGGCACAGACTGCATGCACCTGCATGTGTTGTTTGGCGGTAGCTCTATGTCATCCTGTAAAAGGTCCAACAATCACAAATACAACTCTAGTATGTCTATAGGAAACTGAATGAGTCAGTAAATTCAAGCATGTTTCTTCACAGCCTACCAGTGTATCGGGAGAACCACTCTCCCTGCAAAAACTCTTGCAGGCTATGGAGGCTATTTACTAACAAGTGCAGTTTAGCTGTAACCCATAGCAACCAGCTAGTAGGTTTAATCAATATTATGCAAATAAGACAATTACAAGTATTCCCTATCTGGTTGCATTGGTATCTTATTAGTAAGCATTTTTGTATTAGCATTTATGGGGAAAATGTAGAAAGCCTCAAAGACTGATAAAGAGAGAGATAAAGTACCAGCCAATCAGCTCCTAACTGCTATGTTACAGGCAGTGTTTGAAAAATGTCAGGTGCTGATTGGTTGGTAGTTTATTTCCTGCCACTTTATCGCTCTCCAAGGCTTAGTACACCTGCCTCTATGTATGAAAGTCTCTATTATACAGAATATCCAGGTATTATATATTAAGATATGCAGTCATCATATTGATATTGACTGCGTCGACGCAAGACTGTCAAATGTTATGAGGTCGGCAAAGTTAAAATGTTGATATCTAACATGTCAGCTGGTGTTATGTCTAGCTTGTATACCACTTCCCAACATTGTCAGTGTCGACATGCTGCATGGCGACCTTGTGCTTTTTAACATGGTGACATGTCATCTGCAGGCCACATCATCACGCTGGCTAGTTGACGTGGGGAAGGAAAAGGAGATATACAAAGCCTCTATTTCAGGTCCTACATTTAGAGCTTGCCTCATTGAACAAGATGCTAAAACACTGACAATGTGCAATTAAGCAAATGCTTTGCAGAGAAGAGTCACGTCTGGAATATCATCCGAGTCCACTCCCCGGACAGGACATAGAGTGCTCATTACACCTATCTGTTATTACTGACCACTTCAAGGGCTAATACCTGAAAATTGCATTACAAGCGGGATGTAGTTGGAATTCCGTCAGTCTGAATCCCGATGGTCAAAATACAGACACCGGAATTCCGACCGCTAGAATGCCGGCAGTGTCGCCACAGCTATTCCCACTCCTGGGTGTCCACGACACCCATTGAGTGGGAATAGAACCTGTGGCGAGCGAAGCAAGCCACCAAGTCTGCAGGGGGCTTCGTTCCGCTTGCCCCGCTGCCGGCATTCTGACGGTCGGGATTCCGGCGTCTGTATTTTGACCTCACATGCATGCCAGATTTCTAACATACTACACTGGGCTGTATTGGTGATATTACTGTGCACATAAAATGCATCTGAAGAGCACGTTCATTTCTGTGCATCGTACCCACTTCTCCATACCTGTGATCTGGCCCGTAGGATGCCAATAGGGTAAAGCACTCAACTCAATGAATAGGCAGGAATAATAAGAATTTACTTACCGATAATTCTATTTCTCGGAGTCCGTAGTGGATGCTGGGGTTCCTGAAAGGACCATGGGGAATAGCGGCTCCGCAGGAGACAGGGCACAAAAGTAAAGCTTTCCGATCAGGTGGTGTGCACTGGCTCCTCCCCCTATGACCCTCCTCCAAGCCAGTTAGGTACTGTGCCCGGACGAGCGTACACAATAAGGGAGGAATTTTGAATCCCGGGTAAGACTCATACCAGCCACACCAATCACACCGTACAACTTGTGATCTAAACCCAGTTAACAGTATGATAACAGCGGAGCCTCTGAAAAGATGGCTCACAACAATAATAACCCGATTTTTGTAACTATGTACAAGTATTGCAGATAATCCGCACTTGGGATGGGCGCCCAGCATCCACTACGGACTCCGAGAAATAGAATTATCGGTAAGTAAATTCTTATTTTCTCTATCGTCCTAGTGGATGCTGGGGTTCCTGAAAGGACCATGGGGATTATACCAAAGCTCCCAAACGGGCGGGAGAGTGCGGATGACTCTGCAGCACCGAATGAGAGAACTCCAGGTCCTCCTTAGCCAGGGTATCAAATTTGTAGAATTTAGCAAACGTGTTTGCCCCTGACCAAGTAGCTGCTCGGCAAGGTTGTAAAGCCGAGACCCCTTGTGGAATGGGCATTTACATATTTTGGCTGTGGCAGGCCTGCCACAGAATGTGCAAGCTGAATTGTATTACACATCCAACTAGCAATAGTCTGCTTAGAAGCAAGAGCACCCAGTTTGTTGGGTGCATACAGGATAACAGCAAGTCAGTTTTCCTGACTCCAGCCGTCCTGGAACATATTTTCAGGGCCCTGACAACATCTAGCAACTTGGAGTCCTCCAAGTCCCTAGTAGGTGCAAGGCACCACAATAAGCTGGTTCAGGTGAAACACTGACACCACCTTAGGGAGAGAACTGGGGACGAGTCCGCAGCTCTGCCCTGTCCGAATGGACAAACAGATATGGGCTTTTTTGAGAAAAAACCACCAATTTGACACTCGCCTGGTCCAGGCCAGGGCCAAGAGCATGGTCACTTTTCATGTGAGATGCTTCAAATCCACAGATTTGACTGGTTTTAAACCAATGTGATTTGAGGAATCCCAGAACTACGTTGAGATCCCACAGTGCCACTGGAGGCACAAAAGGGGGTTGTATATGCAATACTCCCTTGACAAACTTCTGGACTTCAGGAACTGAAGCCAATTCTTTCTGGAAGAAAATCGACAGGGCCGAAATTTGAACCTTAATGGACCCCAATTTGAGGCCCATAGACACTCCTGTTTGCAGGAAATGCAGGAAACGACCGAGTTGAAATTTCTTTGTGGGGCCTTCCTGGCCTCACACCACGCAACATATTTTCGCCACATGTGGTGATAATGTTGTGCGGTCACCTCCTTTCTGGCTTTGACCAGGGTAGGAATGACCTCTTCCGGAATGCCTTTTTCCCTTAGGATCCGGCTTTCCACCGCCATGCCGACAAACGCAGCTGCGGTAAGTCTTGGAACAGACATGGTACTTGCTGAAGCAAGTCCCTTCTTAGCGGCAGAGGCCATAAGACCTCTGTAGGCATCTCTTGAAGTTCCGGGTACCAAGTCCTTCTTGGCCAATCCGGAGCCATGAGTATAGTTCTTACTCCTCTACGTCTTATAATTCTCAGCACCTTAGGTATGAGAAGCAGAGGAGGGAACACATACACCGACTGGTACACCCACGGTGTTACCAGAACGTCCACAGCTATTGCCTGAGGGTCTCTTGACCTGGCGCAATACCTGTCCCGTTTTTTGTTCAGACGGGACGCCATCATGTCCACCTTTGGTATTTCCCAACGGTTTACAATCATGTGGAAAAAACTTCCCGATGAAGTTTCCACTCTCCCGGGTGGAGGTCGTGCCTGCTGAGGAAGTCTGCTTCCCAGTTTCCATTCCCGGGATGAAACACTGCTGACAGTGCTATCACATGATTTTCCGCCCAGCGAAAAGTCCTTGCAGTTTTTGCCATTGCCCTCCTGCTTCTTGTGTCGCCCTGTCTGTTTACGTGGGCGACTGCCGTGATGTTTTTCCCACTGGATCAATACCGGCTGACCTTGAAGCAGAGGTCTTGCTAAGCTTAGAGCATTATAAATTTACCCTTAGCTCCAGTATATTTATGTGGAGAAAAGTCTCCAGACTTGATCACACTCCCTGGAAATTTTTTCCTTGTGTGACTGCTCCCCAGCCTCTCGGGCTGGGCTCCGTGGTCACCAGCATCCAATCCTGAATGCCGAATCTGCGGCCCTCTAGAAGATGAGCACTCTATAACCACCACAGGAGAGACACCCTTGTCCTTGGATATAGGGTTATCCGCTGATGCATCTGAAGATGCGATCCGGACCATTTGTCCAGCAGATCCCACTGAAAAGTTCTTGCGTGAAATCTGCCGAATGGAATTGCTTCGTAGGAAGCCACCATTTTTACCAGGACCCTTGTGCAATGATGCACTGTTTTTAGGAGGTTCCTGACTAGCTCGGATAACTCCCTGGCTTTCTCTTCCGGGAGAAACACCTTTTTCTGGACTGTGTCCAGAATCATCCCTAGGCACAGCAGACGTGTCGTCGGGATCAGCTGCGATTTTGGAATATTTAGAATCCACCCATGCTGTTGTAGCAGTATCCGAGATAGTGCTACTCCGACCTCCAACTGTTCCCTGGACTATGCCCTTATCAGGACATCGTCCAAGTAAGGGATAATTAAGACGCCTTTTCTTCGAAGAAGAATCATCATTTCGGCCATTACCTTGGTAAAGACCCGGGGTGCCGTGGACAATCCAAACGGCAGCGTCTGAACTGATAGTGACAGTTCTGCACCACGAACCTGAGGTACCCTTAGTGAGAAGGGCAAATTTGGGACATAGAGGTAAGCATCCCTGATGTCCCGGGACACTATATAGTCCCCTTCTTCCTGGTTCGTTATCACTGCTCTGAGTGACTCCATCTTGATTTGAACCTTTGTAAGTGTTCAAAAAATTTTTTAGAATAAGTCTCACCTAGCCTTCTGGCTTCAGTACCACAATATAGTGTGGAATAATACCCCTTTTCTTGTAGTAGGAGGGGTAATTTAATTATCACCTGCTGGGAATACAGCTTGTGAATTTTTTCCCATACTGCCTCCTTGTCGGAGGGAGACCTTGGTAAAACAGACTTCAGGAGCCTGCGAAGGGGAAACGTCTCGACATTCCAATCTGTACCCCTGGGATACTACTTGTAGGATCCAGGGGTCCTGTACGGTCTCAGCGCCATGCTGAGAACTTGTCAGAAGCGGTGGAACGCTTCTGTTCCTGGGAATGGGCTGCCTGCTGCAGTCTTCTTCCCTTTCCTCTATCCCTGGGCAGATATGATCTTATAGGGACGAAAGGACTGAGGCTGAAAAGACGGTGTCTTTTTCTGCAGAGATGTGACTTAGGGTAAAAACGGCGGATTTTCCAGCAGTTGCCGTGGCCACCAGGTCCGATGGACCGACCCCAAATAACTCCTCTTCCTTTATACGGCAATACACCTTTGTGCCGTTTGGAATCTGCATCACCTGACCACTGTCGTGTCCATAACATCTTCTGGCAGATATGGACATCGCATTTACTCTTGATGCCAGAGTGCAAATATCCCTCTGTGCATCTCGCATATATAGAAATGCATCCTTTAAATGCTCTATAGTCAATAAAATACTGTCCCTGTCAAGGGTATCAATATTTTTAGTCAGGGAATCCGACCAAGCCACCCCAGCTCTGCACATCCAGGCTGAGGCGATCGCTGGTCGCAGTATAACACCAGTATGTGTGTATATACTTTTTATGATATTTTCCAGCCTCCTGTCAACTGGTCCTTGAGGACGGCCCTATCTATAGACGGTACCGCCACTTGTTTTGATAAGCGTGTGAGCGCCTTATCCACCCTAAGGGGTGTTTCCCAACGCGCCCTAACTTCTGGCGGGAAAGGGTATACCGCCCATAATTTTCTATCGGGGGGAACCCACGCATCATCACACACTTTATTTAATTTATCTGATTCAGGAAAAACTACGGTAGTTTTTTCACATCCCACATAATACCCTCTTTTGTGGTACTTGTAGTATCAGAAATATGTAACACCTCCTTCATTGCCTTTAACGTGTGGCCCTAATAAGGAATACGTTTGTTTATTCACCGTCGACACTGGATTCAGTGTCCCTGTCTGTGTCTGTGTCGACCGACTAAAGTAAACGGGCGTTTTAAAACCCCTGACGGTGTTTTTGAGACGTCTGGACCGGTACTAATTGTTTGTCGGCCGTCTCATGTCGTCAACCGACCTTGCAGCGTGTTGACATTATCACGTAATTCCCTAAATAAGCCATCCATTCCGGTGTCGACTCCCTAGAGAGTGACATCACCATTACAGGCAATTGCTCCGCCTCCTCACCAACATCGTCCTCATACATGTCGACACACACGTACCGACACACAGCACACACACAGGGAATGCTCTGATAGAGGACAGGACCCACTAGCCCTTTGGAGAGACAGAGGGAGAGTTTACCAGCACACACCAAAAACGCTATAATTATATAGGGACAACCTTATATAAGTGTTTTCCCTTATAGCATCTTTTTTATATATTTCTAACGCCAAATTAGTGCCCCCCCTCTCTGTTTTAACCCTGTTTCTGTAGTGCAGTGCAGGGGAGAGCCTGGGAGCCTTCCCTCCAGCCTTTCTGTGAGGGAAAATGGCGCTGTGTGCTGAGGAGATAGGCCCCGCCCCTTTTTCGGCGGCCTCGTCTCCCGCTCTTAACGGATTCTGGCAGGGGTTAAATATCTCCATGTAGCCTCCGGAGGCTATATGTGAGGTATTTTTAGCCAAAATAGGTATTCATTTGCCTCCCAGGGCGCCCCCCTCCCAGCGCCCTGCACCCTCAGTGACTGCCGTGTGAAGTGTGCTGAGAGGAAAATGGCGCACAGCTGCAGTGCTGTGCGCTACCTTTAGAAGACTGAGGAGTCTTCTGCCGCCGATTCTGGACCTCTTCTTACTTCAGCATCTGCAAGGGGGCCGGCGGCAAGGCTCCGGTGACCATCCAGGCTGTACCTGTGATCGTCCCTCTGGAGCTGATGTCCAGTAGCCAAGAAGCCAATCCATCCTGCACGCAGGTGAGTTCACTTCTTCTCCCCTAAGTCCCTCGTTGCAGTGATCCTGTTGCCAGCAGGACTCACTGTAAAATAAAAAACCTAAGCTAAACTTTTCTAAGCAGCTCTTTAGGAGAGCCACCTAGATTGCACCCTTCTCGGCCGGGCACAAAAAATAAGAATTTACTTACCGATAATTCTATTTCTCGGAGTCCGTAGTGGATGCTGGGGTTCCTGAAAGGACCATGGGGAATAGCGGCTCCGCAGGAGACAGGGCACAAAAAAGTAAAGCTTTACTAGGTCAGGTGGTGTGCACTGGCTCCTCCCCCTATGACCCTCCTCCAGACTCCAGTTAGGTACTGTGCCCGGACGAGCATACACAATAAGGGAGGCATTTTGAATCCCGGGTAAGACTCATACCAGCCACACCAATCACACCGTACAACTTGTGATCTAAACCCAGTTAACAGTATGACAACAGAAAGGGCCTCTTAAAGATGGCTCCTTAACAATAACCCGAATTAGTTAACAATAACTATGTACAAGTATTGCAGATAATCCGCACTTGGGATGGGCGCCCAGCATCCACTACGGACTCCGAGAAATAGAATTATCGGTAAGTAAATTCTTATTTTCTCTATCGTCCTAAGTGGATGCTGGGGTTCCTGAAAGGACCATGGGGATTATACCAAAGCTCCCAAACGGGCGGGAGAGTGCGGATGACTCTGCAGCACCGAATGAGAGAACTCCAGGTCCTCCTTTGCCAGGGTATCAAATTTGTAAAATTTTACAAACGTGTTCTCCCCCGACCACGTAGCTGCTCGGCAGAGTTGTAATGCCGAGACCCCTCGGGCAGCCGCCCAAGATGAGCCCACCTTCCTTGTGGAGTGGGCTTTTACAGTTTTAGGCTGTGGCAGGCCTGCCACAGAATGTGCAAGTTGAATTGTGTTACAAATCCAACGAGCAATCGACTGCTTAGAAGCAGGTGCGCCCAACTTGTTGGGTGCATACAATATAAACAGCGAGTCAGATTTTCTGACTCCAGCCGTCCTTGCAATGTATATTTTTAAGGCTCTGACAACGTCCAACAACTTGGAGTCCTCCAAGTCGCTAGTGGCCGCAGGCACCACAATAGGTTGGTTCAGATGAAATGCTGATACCACTTTAGGGAGAAAATGCGGACGAGTCCGCAGTTCTGCCCTATCCGAATGGAAGATTAGATAAGGACTTTTATAAGATAAAGCCGCCAATTCAGATACTCTCCTGGCAGATGCCAGGGCTAGTAACATAGTCACTTTCAATGTGAGATATTTCAAATCCACCTTTTTCAATGGTTCAAACCAATGGGATTTGAGGAAATCTAAAACTACATTTAGATCCCACGGTGCCACCGGAGGCACCACAGGAGGCTGTATATGCAGTACTCCCTTGACAAAAGTCTGGACCTCAGGGACAGAGGCCAATTCTTTTTGGAAGAATATTGACAGGGCCGAAATTTGAACCTTAATGGATCCCAATTTGAGACCCATAGATAATCCTGATTGCAGGAAATGTAGGAAACGACCCAGTTGGAATTCCTCCGTCGGAACCCTCCGATCCTCGCACCACGCTACATATTTTCGCCAAATGCGGTGATAATGTTTCACGGTGACTTCCTTCCGTGCCTTAATCAAGGTAGGAATGACTTCTTCTGGAATGCCTTTCCCTTTTAGGATCTGGCGTTCAACCGCCATGCCGTCAAACGCAGCCGCGGTAAGTCTTGAAAAAGACAGGGACCCTGCTGTAGCAGGTCCCTTCTCAGAGGTAGAGGCCACGGTTCGTCCGTGAGCATCTCTTGAAGTTCCGGATACCAAGTCCTTCTCGGCCAATCCGGAACCACTAGTATTGTTCTTACTCTTCTTTGCCGTATGATCTTCAATACCTTTGGTATGAGCGGCAGAGGAGGAAACACATACACTGACTGGTACACCCAAGGAGTTACCAGTGCGTCCACAGCTATTGCCTGTGGATCTCTTGACCTGGCGCAATATTTGTCCAGTTTCTTGTTGAGGCGAGACGCCATCATGTCTACAATTGGTCTTTCCCAACGGTCTATTAACATGTTGAAGACTTCTGGATGTAGACCCCACTCTCCCGGATGAAGATCGTGTCTGCTGAGGAAGTCTGCTTCCCAGTTGTCCACGCCCGGGATGAACACTGCTGACAGTGCTATCACGTGATTCTCCGCCCAGCGAAGAATCTTGGCAGCTTCTGCCATTGCACTCCTGCTTCTTGTGCCGCCCTGCCTGTTTACATGGGCGACCGCCGTGATGTTGTCCGACTGAATCAACACCGGCTTTCCTTGCAGGAGAAGTTCCGCCTGGCTTAGAGCATTGTAGATTGCTCTTAGTTCCAGAATGTTTATGTGAAGAGACTTTTCCAGACTCGTCCATACTCCCTGGAAGTTTCTTCCTTGTGTGACTGCTCCCCAGCCTCTCAGGCTGGCGTCCGTGGTCACCAGGATCCAATCCTGAATGCCGAATCTGCGGCCTTCTAATAGGTGAGCCTTCTGCAACCACCACAGAAGTGACACCCTTGTCTTTGGTGACAGGGTTATTCGCAGGTGCATCTGCAGATGCGACCCTGACCATTTGTCCAACAGATCCCTTTGGAATATTCTTGCATGGAATCTGCCGAATGGAATTGCTTCGTAAGAAGCCACCATTTTTCCCAGGACTCTTGTGCATTGATGTACTGACACTTTTCCTGGTTTTAGGAGGTTCCTGACCAGATCGGATAACTCCTTGGCTTTTTCCTCTGGAAGGAAAACCTTTTTCTGAACCGTGTCCAGAATCATTCCTAGGAACAGCAGACGAGTTGTCGGGATTAAATGGGATTTTGGAATATTCAGAATCCACCCGTGTTGTCTTAGCACCTCTTGAGATAGTGCTAAAGCTGTCTCCAGCTGTTCTCTGGACCTTGCCCTTATTAGGAGATCGTCCAAGTATGGGATAACTAATACGCCTTTTCTTCGAAGAAGAATCATCATCTCGGCCATTACCTTGGTAAAGACCCGAGGCGCCGTGGACAATCCGAACGGCAGCGTCTGAAACTGATAGTGACAGTTTTGAACAATGAACCTGAGGTACCCCTGGTGTGCGGGGTAAATCGGAACGTGTAGATACGCATCCTTGGTGTCCAAGGATACCATAAAGTCCCCTTCTTCCAGGTTCGCTATCACTGCTCTGAGTGACTCCATCTTGAACTTGAACTTTTTTATGTAGAGGTTCAAGGACTTCAGATTTAGAATAGGCCTTACCGAGCCATCCGGCTTCGGTACCACAAATAGAGTGGAATAATACCCCTTTCCTTGTTGTAATAGGGGTACTTTGACTATCACCTGCTGAGCGTACAGCTTGTGAATGGCTTCCAACACCCTCTCCCTTTCGGAAGAGACGGTTGGTAAGGCAGACTTCAGGAAACGATGAGGAGGATCCGTCTCTAATTCCAACCTGTACCCCTGAGATATTATCTGCAGGATCCAGGGGTCTACCTGCGAGTGAGCCCACTGCGCGCTGTAATTTTTGAGACGGCCCCCCACTGTCCCCGAGTCCGCTTGAGAGGCCCCAGCGTCATGCTGAGGTTTTTGCAGGAGCCGGGGAGGGCTTCTGTTCCTGGGAAGGAGCTGCCTGTTGGTGTCTCTTCCCTCTTCCTCTGCCTCGTGGCAGGTACGACAAGCCCTTTGCTCTCTTATTTTTGTAGGAGCGAAAAGGCTGCGGTTGAAAGGTCGGTGCCTTTCTCTGTTGGGGAGTGACTTGAGGTAAAAAAGTGGATTTCCCGGCAGTAGCCGTGGCCACCAAGTCTGATAGACCAACTCCAAATAACTCCTCCCCTTTATACGGCAAAACCTCCATGTGACGTTTTGAATCCGCATCGCCTGTCCACTGTCGTGTCCATAAGGCTCTTCTGGCTGAAATGGACATAGCACTCATCCGAGATGCCAGTGTGCAAATATCCCTCTGTGCATCACGCATATAGATAAATGCATCCTTTATTTGTTCTAACGACAGTAAAACATTGTCCCTATCTAGGGTATCAATATTTTCAATCAGGGATTCTGACCAAACTACTCCAGCACTGCACATCCAGGCAGTTGCTATAGCTGGTCGTAGTATAACACCTGCATGTGTGTATATATTCTTTTGAATAACTTCCATCTTTCTATCTGATGGATCCTTAAGTGCGGCCGTCTCAGGAGAGGGTAACGCCACTTGTTTGGATAAGCGTGTGAGCGCCTTGTCCACCTTAGGGGGTGTTTCCCAGCGCGCCCTAACCTCTGGCGGGAAAGGGTATAATGCCAATAACTTTTTTGAAATTATCAACTTTTTATCAGGAGCAACCCACGCTTCATCACACACGTCATTTAATTCTTCTGATTCAGGAAAAAACTGTTTGTAGTTTTTTTACACCATACATAATACCCTGTTTTACGGTATCTGTAGTATCAGCTAAATGTAACGTCTCCTTCATTGCCAAAATCATATAACGTGTGGCCCTACTGGAAAATACGTTTGAATTTCTACCGTCGTCACTGGAATCAGTGCCCGTGTCTGGGTCTGTGTCGACCGACTGAGGCAAAGGGCGTTTTACAGCCCCTGACGGTGTTTGAGGCGCCTGTACAGGCATTAATTGATTGTCCGGCCGCCTCATGTCCTCAACTGACTGTTTAAGGGAAGATAAACCATCACGTAATTCCACAAATAAAGGCATCCATTCTGGTGTCGACCCCCTGGGGGGTGACATCTGCATATTTGGCAATTGCTCCGCCTCCACACCAATATCGTCCTCATACATGTCGACACCACGTACCGACACACACCGCAAACTCACAGGGAATGCTCTAATGAAGACAGGACCCACTAGCCCTTTTGGGGAGACAGAGGGAGAGTCTGCCAGCACACACCACAAAGCGCTATATATACAAGGGATATCCTTATATTAAGTGCTCCCTTATAGCTGCTTTAATATATATATATATAGCCATTAATGTGCCCCCCCTCTCTGTTTTACCCTGTTTCTGTAGTGCAGTGCAGGGGAGAGACCTGGGAGCCGTTCTGACCAGCGGAGCTGTGACAGAAAATGGCGCCGTGTGCTGAGGAGATAGGCCCCGCCCCTTTTTCGGCGGGTTCTTCTCCCGCTATTTTTCCAGTCAGGCAGGGGTTAAATATCTCCATATAGCCCCTATGGGCTATATGTGAGGTATTTTTAGCCTTGTATAAGGTTTATATTTGCCTCTCAGAGCGCCCCCCCCCAGCGCTCTGCACCCTCAGTGACTGCCCAGTGAAGTGTGCTGAGAGGAAAATGGCGCACAGCTGCAGTGCTGTGCGCTACCTTATGAAGACTGAGGAGTCTTCAGCCGCCGGTTTCCGGACCTCTTCACGCTTCAGCATCTGCAAGGGGGTCGGCGGCGCGGCTCCGGGACCGGACTCCACGGCTGGGCCTGTGTTCGATCCCTCTGGAGCTAATGGTGTCCAGTAGCCAAGCAGCAAATCCACTCTGCATGCAGGTGAGTTTACTACTTTCCCCCTAAGTCCCACGTTGCAGTGATCCTGTTGCCAGCAGGACTCACTGTAAAGAAAAAAACCTAAACTAAACTTTCTCTAAGCAGCTCTTTAGGAGAGCCACCTAGATTGCACCCTTCTCGTTCGGGCACAAAATCTAACTGGAGTCTGGAGGAGGGTCATAGGGGGAGGAGCCAGTGCACACCACCTGACCTAGTAAAGCTTTACTTTTTTGTGCCCTGTCTCCTGCGGAGCCGCTATTCCCCATGGTCCTTTCAGGAACCCCAGCATCCACTTAGGACGATAGAGAAATCTAACTGGCTTGGAGGAGGGTCATAGGGGGAGGAGCCAGTGCACACCACCTGATCGGAAAGCTTTACTTTTGTGCCCTGTCTCCTGCGGAGCCGCTATTCCCCATGGTCCTTTCAGGAACCCCAGCATCCACTAGGACGATAGAGAAATAAATGGTGTTCCTACTCCCATCCCGTGTCACTGTTACAGTAAGGCTGCATATAGAGTATAATAAGCAGATATGCCTACTGCACATTAATGAGCACTAAGCAGGGAAAGATAGTCCGTAAGACATTCTGTCCCAGTAATGGCTTGCGTCATGATCAGAATACTCAATCAATAAAGATGATAGGTAAAAGGCCTCCAAATCTGGCCCTTCCTGCATAGAACCTCACTGCAGAGTTAACAATGTTCTACATGTCTACAGGTAGATTTAGCAAGTCACATAAAGAGGACAAGTGGAGGTGTTGTCAACAGCAACCAGATTTTAGGATATCTAGAATCAAATTGGTTGCCTCTTTAGTAGGCTTGCTGAATCTCCCCATTAATCTCTGTAGTATCACATTGCGGGCAGGGGGTAGTGTCAGAAAACATTGACAGAAATACCTACACAGTTTATCCTTATTCACTGACACCATTACAAACATTTCTCTACATCTCAGTTGCTTACCTTTTGTGTAGTGTTTGTGTCCATATTCTGCTGCTCTTTCAGTCGTTGTTCTTGCTCAAGAATTTCCTTCAGGTGTCCATTTACCTGAAACATCCAAACACAAGTGCTTTAGCAGGACATCGCCTGACAATGTGAGTCTCCACAGAAAGAGAACCAAATGAAACTCCGGTACAAAGAACTACAACTGTAACTACCAATCTGTCATAATTTCATAAATGTAAATAGTTCTCTAAGAATTGGTTTGCTGATCAGTGGAAGTCATATAAGCCAAGGTGACACGGTCTTCTCCACTTATGTATAGTGCCCTAAATTTGCAATAAAATAAAGTATAACAGGAATGTATGAGAAAATACTGCAGACACAACTACTAGAAGGGGAGGAAACTGCTGCACATTTTTGTGGGAACTATGGGGGAGCACCTACGGTGTTGAGAAGCCTATGTATTAAGGGCTCTCCTCTAATGTCATATGGAAACTATACGGGCAGAACGGATGGTGTAATGGCTAGCATTACCGCCTCACAGCACTGAGGTCATGGGTTCGATTCCCACCATGGCCCTAACTGTGTGGAGTTTGTATATTCTCCCCATACTTATGTGGGTTTCCTCCGGGTTCTCTGCTTTCCTCCCACAATCAAAAAATATACTGGTAAGTTAATTGGCTCCTGACACAATTAACCCTAGTGTGAATGTGTCTGTGTACATGTGATAGGGAATATAGAGTGTAAGCTCCACTGGGGCAGGGACTGATGTGAATGGACAATTATTCTCTGTAAAGCGCTGCGGAATATGTGTGCGCTATATAAATAACTGGTAATCTTATATAGTTATTATTATGTGGCTAAAGCAGGAGAAATCAGATATTGCAGTCCATATTACAGTCCAGTATTGCAGTCCATGAGCACTGCTCCTGGGACAAGCTTTTCTGAGCTTGGTGACGTTAGCGAATGGCATCTTCAGATGGCGTCAGCTGCTCTGTCCCTATGAAGGCATTACTGCCGGACAGTGATGTCCTGATCCCTTGCTGGCTACTTACATGATCACATCCTACCAGCAATTGCATTTTGCGTATGTGAATGCATGGCCATAGCAGTGTCCTAGCTGACAGTAAATGAATAGGGATAGCTACCACTTTACGGACAGATACAATGCTCATTGGTGGCCTATTTACATGAATTGGTCTAAGCTTTAGGAATGATGTACGAGGCTGGTAACACTTTATTGAATATCACCCTATATCTTGAGTGGTTGTGATCTTTTTATCATATCTCTCACATATGGAAATACATCAGTTACTGAATGACTGTCATACAATCGTAACTCAGTTTCAACTGAGTGGGATGTGGTATGACATTTGGACATGCAAAATGCTGACAGATATATCAAAACTGACATGTCGACATTTGCAAATGTCTACACTTATATTTCAGCCTAAATCTAATCTAAACTAATCCTAATTTCAGCCTAATCCTAACCCTAATTGAATGTGTCAATATTGGGGGTAATTCCAAGTTGATCGCAGCAGGATTTTTTTTTAGCAGTTGGGCAAAACCATGTGTACTGCAGGGGAGGCAGATATAACATGTGCAGAAAGAGTTAAGGGGGGTACTCACGGAGTGATATTCTAAGCAATCTGACTAGACTGCTTAGAATATCAGCATGATCGCTCCGTGTGTAGCCCCCTCAGTGATAGCGATGCGCGGCCCCACACATCGCTATCGCTGCTGCTAGATTGGCCTGCATGCAGGCCAATCTAGCGGGTCGCTCACTTCACCCGCTGGGTGAAGTGAGCGGCCCCCCCGTCTCCCCCCGCACGCTCAGCACAGATCGCGCTGTGCTGAGCAGCGGGAGAGATGTGTGCTGAGCGGTTCGCTCAGCACACATCTCTTCCTGCATCGGCCGTCTATATGGGCCTATAGATTTGGGTGTGGTGTGTTCAGTCTGCAATCTAATTTGCAGTGTAAAAATAAAGCAGCCAGTATTTACCCTGCACAGAAATAAAATAACCCACCCAAATCTTACTCTATCTGCACATGTTATATCTGCCTCCCCTGCAGTGCACATGGTTTTGCCCAACTGCAAAAAAAAAATCCTACTGCGATCAACTTGGAATTACCCCCTTTGTGACCACCGACATTCACAATGTGGATGTTGACAGGTTATTGGTTGACATCCTGAATGTCGTCATTACGTTGTTTATATAATGAATGTTGGCATCCTGACTGGAAACCACGGTATGGGTATAGTACTTTCTAATGAAGTGTTAAAACCCCCAGTCCAGGCTGCATGTGACTAACCCTAATACAGCTCTGTTGCGTTACTAACTATTATCCTAGGCTGTGTGTGCATACTTCAAGAGGCTGCAGCACTCTAAGCTTCTCCCACCTCTTCACGCTCCTATACAATGAACAGTCACACATTGTGCATGCCCTAGCTAAGTAGAGTGCATATGACTATAAAGACCAGGTGCTAGGTACATGAATGAACTACAGTTTTTATTTCTGATGAAGCGCATACAGTACAATAATCACCATACAAACGTCACTATGTTATTAGACTTATTTTGTTTTATATGTATGTGGTTGATAAAAGGTTGAACTTGACATAATACAAATGATGCAAGAGGAAAGGAGCAGCTCTCTGATGTTATAGTATTGGAAAGCCCATGGAGGACTGACATGACCTGAAATAGGCTGTTGGCTATGCAATATAAAATGTATTATAACTTATAGTGTTCCACATGATTTTTACATTTGTATTTTTTGTTTGCTTGTTTTTATTATGAACAATGAATTTCAGTGTGTTGTCCGGAAATGCTTCCTCATCGTTATCATTATAATTGCTCCAGCATCAGGAGCCCCTGGGGTTCAGGCCCCTAATAAACTAGTCTTTGATTTCCGAAATCATGGAAGAACATGTTCCTGTTGGAGACTAGCTCAGCACATGCGTGCAGCCTTTTTCATAGTGTGAATCTTGGTATCTGCTGGTACCAGTGTGCTAATTGTGGGCGATGCAAGCCGTACATACTGTAATGCATCAGGGTCATTTACTGTCATTTTTGCTTTCATGCCCAAACTATTCTGAATGCCGTATGTTCATTTCTGTAACACATTCATTAAAGAAAAACAGGTGCTGTTAATATTCACAGCTGCTGTAGGTTTCTGTTAGCTGATGTACCGGGTGGACGGTGACGGTGAGTGAGTGAGTGAGTGAGTGAGTGAGTGAGTGAGTGAGTGTGTGTGTGTGTGTGTGTGTGTGTGTGTGTGTGTGTGTGTGTGTGTGTGTGTGTGCGTGTGTAACCTACAGTGACAACCGTACAATGAGAGTGGGCCTGCAAACACATAATCATACAAGAATCTGACAGTTGACATTAAATCAAACAGTGCCGATAGGAAGAGTGATAGAACTCTACCACGTTATATCTAAAGCTCAAACAGTGCTTCAAGTTCTAATACAAAGAAACAGGAAAAAGAACACCTATTTCTAACGGATTTATTGAGTCACTCTGTAGGTGCCCCCACCTTATTAATCCAGTACATGACAGCATCCTCAATATCGTAGGGTAGGTCGGCAGTCTGAAAGAAGGGAGAGTATTTGTGGACACATGCAATGACTTTCTCAATGCTGACCATCTCCACGGTGTATGCCATCATCAGAGTGTCGATCATTGCCAGGTGAGCGCTCTGCACACAAAGAAATCCCATTAGGAGCCACAGGCAGGTGGTATAGGTAAAGAAGGCAGTTAGCAGGACATCTGGGTGATCCTATGTAAATGATTAGTGCATAAGGTACATTTTGAAATCTCTCTATTAAAATAAAAAAAGAAGGTGCACACATAAAACGGGAACTTTAAAAAAGCAACACCGGATCTTTAGTTTAACACTCACTAATCATATCATTAGTATAAAACAATGGGGGTAATTCTGAGTTGATCGCAGCAGGATTTTTGATAGCAACTGGGCAAAACCATGTGCACTGCAGGGGAGGCAGATATAACATGTGCAGAGAGAGTTAGATTTGGGTGGGTTATTTTATTTCTGTGCAGGGTAAATACTGGCTGCTTTATTTTTACACTGCAAATTAGATTGCAAATTGAACACACCCCACCCAAATCTAACTCTCTCTGCACATGTTAGATCTGCCTGCCCTGCAGTGCACATGGTTTTGCCCAGTTGCTATCAAAAATCCTGCTGCGATCAACTTGGAATTACCCCCAATACCTTCTCTTCCCACAGTTGATTTGGGGGAAGTACTCATTACTCCTACTCCAGAAGTTTTTAACTTCTCCTGACACTATAATCTTTAGAATTATTCTCCACTTATTAATAATGTACTTCTTTTAAATCAATAAATAGGATTTTAATACCTACCGGTAAATCCTTTTCTCCTAGTCTGTAGAGGATGCTGGGGACTCCAAAAGGACCATGGGGTATAGACTGGATCCGCAGGAGACATGGGCACACTAAAAGAATTTGACTGGGAGTGAACTGACTCCTCCCTCTATGCCCCTCCTCTAGACCTCAGTTATAGGAACTGTGCCCAGTGGAGACGGACATTTCGAGGAAAAGGATTTTTGTTAAACTAAGGGTGAGAAACATACCAGCTCACACCACCAACACACCATACAACTGGATTAGCATGAAAACCAGATAACAGTATGAACGAAAAAACAGCAACAGCTGAACGTAACCGATACACAACTATCGTGTAACCGAAAACAACAACCAACAATACAACTGCAAGTAACAGTATGCACTGGGATGGGCGCCCAGCATCCTCTACGGACTAGGAGAAAAAGGATTTACCGGTAGGTATTAAAATCCTATTTTCTCTTAGGTCCTAGAGGATGCTGGGGACTCCAAAAGGACCATGGGGTCTATACCAAAGCTCCAGACCGGACGGGAGAGTGCGGACGACTCTGCACCACCGATTGAGCAAACATGAGGTCCTCCTCAGCCAGGGTATCAAACTTATAGAACTTAGCAAAAAAGTGTTTGAACCCGACCATGTAGCTGCTCGGCAAAGTTGAAGTGCCGAGACCCCTCGGGCAGCCGCCCAAGACGAGCCCACCTTCCTGGTAGAATGGGCCTTTACTGACTTCGGCAATGGCAACCCAGCCGAAGAGTGAGCATGCTAAATCGTATTACAAATCCAGCGTGCAATAGTCTGCTTGGAAGCAGGATTTCCAATCTTGTTGGAAGCATACAGGACAAATAGTGTTTCCGTTTTCCTAACAAGAGCCGTTCTGGCGACATAAATTTTTAAAGCTCTTACGACATCAAGAGACTTTGGAACTGCGACAGCCTCCGTAGCCGCAGGTACCACAATAGGTTGATTTATGTGAAACGAAGAAACCACCTTCGGCAGAAATTGTTGACGAGTCCTCAATTCCGCTCTATCAACATTAAAAATCAAATATGGGCTCTTGTGAGACAAAGCCGCCAATTCTGACACTCGCCTGGCAGACGCCAAGGCCAAAAGCATGACCACTTTCCAAGTGAGAAACTTTAACTCAACCTTTCGCAAAGGTTCAAACCAGTGAGACATAAGAAACTGTAACACCACTTCAAGATCCCACGGGGCCACAGGTGGCACAAACGGAGGATGGATATGCAGCACTCCCTTCACGAAAGTCTGAACCTCAGGAAGGGCGGCCAATTGTTTTTGAAAGAAAATAGATAAAGCCGAAATCTGCACTTTGATGGAACCTAATTTCAGGCCTGCATCCACGTCTGCCTGAAAAAAATGGAGGAAACGACCCAAGTGAAACTCATCCGCAGGAGCTGCTTTGGTTTCACACAACGACACATATTTTCTCCAAATACGGTGATAATGTTTTGCCGTGACCTCCTTTCTAGTCTTAAGGAGAGTGGGGATGACTTCCCCGGGAATACCTTTCCGAGCTAGGATTTGGCGTTCAACCTCCACACCGTCAAACACAGCCGCGGTAAGTCCGGAAACACGCATGGCCCTGCTGTAACAGGTCCTCTCTTAGAGGAAGCGGCCAAGAATCTTCTACGAGTAATTCCTGAAGATCCGGATACCAGGCCCTCCGTGGCCAATCTGGAACGACGAGTATTGCCTGAACCCTTGTTCTTCTTATAATCCTCAACACTCTTGGAATGAGAGGAAGTGGAGGGAACACATACACCGACTGAAACACCCACGGAGTTACCAGGGCGTCCACTGCACTGGCTTGGAGGTCCCTCGACCTGGAACAATACCTCGGAAGCTTCTTGTTGAGGCGAGACGCCATCATGTCTATTTGAGGAATTCCCCAACGCCTTGTCACTTCTGCAAATACCTCTTGATGAAGGGCCCACTCTCCTGGATGGAGATCGTGTCTGCTGAGGAAGTCTGCTTCCCAGTTGTCCACGCCCGGAAGGAAGACAGCTGACAGAGCGCTCACGTGCTGTTCCGCTCAGCGGAGAACTCTTGTGGCCTCCGCCATTGCCGCTCTTCTCTTTGTTCCGCCCTGGCAGTTTACGTACGCCACCGCTGTTATATTGTCCGACTGGATCAGGACAGGGAGACCTTGAAGAAGGTTCTTCGCTTGCAGGAGGCCGTTGTAAATGGCTCTTAACTCGAGAACATTTATGTGGAGACAAGATACCAGGTTTGACCATTTTCCCTGGAAACTTCTTCCTTGTGTGACTGCACCCCAGCCTCGGAGACTTGCATCTGTGGTCAGTAGGACCTAATCCTGGATTCCGAAACGGCGTCCCTTTAGAAGGTGAGAACCTTGCAGCCACCACAGGAGAGAAATTCTGGTCCTGGAAGATAGACTTGTTTTCCGGTGCATGTGCAGGTGAGACCCGGACCATTTGTTCAGCAGATCCCACTAAAACACCCGGGCAAGAAACCTGCCAAACGGAATGGCTTCGTAAGCCGCAACCATCTTCCCTAGCACTCGAGTGCATTGATGAATCGACACTCTTGCTGGTCTCAGAATCTCCTTGACCATGGTCTGGATTTCCAGAGCCTTTTCCGGCGGAAGAAACACCCTCCGTAGTTCCGTGTCTAGAATCATGCCCAAGAAGGGCAGCCGAGTTGTCGGGATTAACTGAGACTTTGGCAAATTTAGAATCCAACCATGCTGTTGCAGAACCGTCAGGGAGAGTTCCACATTTCTTAGCAACTGCTCTCTTGATCTCGCCTTTATCAGGAGATCGTCCAAGTACGGGATAATTGTGACACCCTGCTTGCGTAGGAGTACCAACATTTCCGCCATCACTTTGGTGAAGACCCTCAGGGCTGTGGAAAGCCCAAACGGCGTCTGAAATTGGTAATGACAATCCTGCACCACAAATCTCAGGAAGGCCTGATGAGGAGGATATATCGGGACGTGTAAGTAGGCATCTTTTATGTCGACTGACACCATAAAATCACCCCCTTCTAGGCTGGAGATCACAGCTCGAAGAGATTCCATCTTGAACTTGAAAGTTTTCAAGTACGGATTGAGGGATTTTAGGTTCAGGATCGGTCTGACCGAGCCGTCCGGCTTTGGCACGACAAAGAGGCTCGAATAGAACCCTTCCCCCCGTTGGGACGGGGGAACCGGGACAATGACCCTCTGTTGACACAGCTTCTGTATCGCAGCATTTACTACTTCCCTTTCTGGAATAGAAACTGGCAAGGCTGATTTAAAAAAACGGCAGAGGGGCATCTCCTGAAACTCCAGTTTGTACCCCTGGGACACTATGTCTAAGACCCAAGGATCTAGGCCTGACTGAAACCAGACCTGACTGAAGATTCGGAGACGGGCCCCCACCGGCACGGACTCCGTAGGGGAGCCCCAACGTCATGCGGTGGACTTGACAGATGCGGGGGAGGACTTTTGGTCCTGGGCGCCAGACACAGCAGGCGACCTTTTTCCCCTACCTCTACCTTTTGAAGCGAGGAAGGACGAGCCCCTTCCTTTTTTGTATTTATTAGGCCGAAAGGACTGCATCTGATAATGGTGCGCCTTTTTCTGTTGTGCGGGAACATAAGGAAGAAAAGATGACTTACCCGCAGTAGCGGTAGACACCAGGTCAGCAAGGCCGTCACCAAACAAGACACTACCTTTAAAAGGGAGAGCTTCCAGAGCTTCCTTGGAATCGGCATCAGCATTCCATTGATGAATCCACAGATCCCAAGAGGCCAATATCCCTCGCCGCATCCTTTAGGTAAGCTGCAGCGTCCCTGATATAACCAAGAGTCAAAAGAATGTTATCCTTATCAAGGGTATCCATGTCAGATGCCAAATTATCAGCCCACTTAGCAATATCACTACTCACCCACGTCGACGCCACGGCAGGCCTGAGGAGTGCACCCGTAGTGACATAAATGGCCTTTAATGTCGTTTCCGGCTTGCGATCCGCAGGATCCTTGAGGGCAGCTGTGTCAGGAGACGGAAGCACCACTTTTTTGGACAGTCGGGACAGAGCCTTGTCCACATTGGTAGACGACTCCCATTTCTCCCTGTCGTCAGAGGGGAAAGGATATGCCATAAAAATTCTCTTGGGAATCTGCCACCTTTTGCTAGGCGACTCCCAAGCCTTTTCACAAAGAGCGTTCAGTTCATGAGAGGGGGGAAACTTCACCTCAGGCTTTTTCCCTTTAAATAAACAAACCCTTGTATCTGGAACAGGAGGTTCCTCAGATATATGTAAAACATCTTTAATAGCCACAATCATGTACTGAATACTCTTTACCAATTTTGGATGTAAAGTGGCTTCACTAAAGTCGACACTGGAATCAGAGTCCGTGTCGGTATCCGTATCTGCCATCTGGGTAAAGGAACGTTTCTGTGACCCTGAGGGAGCCTGTACCTGAGACAAGGCGTCCTCCATGGATTTTCTCCACGTTTGTGTCTGAGAATCAGATTAATTCAGCCTCTTAGATAATAACGCCACATTTGCATTCAGTGTACTCAACATATTCACCCAATCAGCAGTCGGCTGTGCCAACAGAGCTACTCCCAAATCCTTCTATGCGCCCCCAGTAACTTCCTCCGGGGAGGAGCACTCAGCCTCAGACATGTCGACACACAGTACCGACACACACGCACTCACACTGGCAAAAGGGGACAGACCCACAGGGAAGCCTGTAGAGAGAACACAGAGGGAGTATGCCAGCTCACACCCCAGCATCCATATACTAGTAAAACAATTATACTGTTTGCTCCCAGTACTTGTAAGGAGAGTGGAGGTCCGGGCCAGCGTCTCTGCATGCACTGTGAAGAGATAAAATGGTGCTGGTAAGCTGTGCGGCTAAGCCCCGCCCCTTCTTGGCGAGCTGTAGTCCCGCTTAAATTTTAAATTATTATACTGGCGGGGGTCTCATACATAGTGCCCAGGCACCTAATATGCGTTTTGCCAGTTAAACAACCTCAGTAACTTGCTGTCCAGGGCGATCCTCCCCAGCGCCCTGCACGCTGTGAGTGCCGTTGGTGTGTGTGTGGGAGCATGAAGCGCAGCACGACCGCTGCGCTGTACCTCCGTTACTGAAGTCTTCTGCCGTCACTGAAGTCTTCTGCCTCCTGCATACTCACCCGGCTTCTTTCTTCTGGCTTCTGTGAGGGGGGTGACGGCGCGGCTCCGGGAACAAGCAGCTAGGCGCACCAAATGATCGAACCCTCTGGAGCTAATGGTGTCCAGTAGCCTAAGAAGCAGAGCCCTTAACTCAGTAGAAGTAGGTCTGACTTCTCTCCCCTCAGTCCCACGAAGCAGAGAGCCTGTAGCCAGCAGGTCTCTCTGAAAATAAAAAACCTAACAAAGTCTTTTCCAGAGAAACTCAGTAGAGCTCCCCTAGTGTGTGTCCAGTCTCTCCTGGGCACAGAATCTAACTGAGGTCTGGAGGAGGGGCATAGAGGGAGGAGCCAGTTCACACCCACTAAAAGTATTATAGTGTGCCCATGTCTCCTGCGGATCCCGTCTATACCCCATGGTCCTTTTGGAGTCCCCAGCATCCTCTAGGACGTAAGAGAAATATGATTTAAAGATTTAAATAATAATTAGTATTCAAAATCTAGAAGCTTCTACTGACGTTTAAATAGAAGTGATCACTAGAAAATTGCATTTTACATATCTGGACAAGAAGCTTAAGGGATAATCTTGCTAATACTGCTAAGTAAGTGTAAAACAAACAGATACAATCTCCTCCTCACCTCCAGCTAATCCGCCCTTTCTACTTCCAACCGCAGTGTTTCACTGGGGCTACTACATCCACATGTAAGAATTGTGTCTTCCACATTGGAACTTAAATTACTTTACTTCTAGTGGCCTAAATGTCCATGCATCTAAAGGTGGCCTCAACCCTTTACCTACATGCCTACATGACTTTTAAAGGGTAATACATTGCAACAATAATGTGTCCCCACAACGATCAGCAGTGTGAAAACTCAACCCTGCCAGGTCTCCAATGCTGCACAGCCAGGAGCAGGGCATGGGTAAAGGTGCACTGACTAAAGGGGGGTACTGACGGGAGAGATGTGTGCTGAGCAATCTTAACACAGACCGCTCAGCACACATCTCTCCCCCCACTCAGCACAGAGCGATGTGCTGACCGAGGGAACGGACAGGGGGCTGCTCACTTCACACATCAGTGAACTGAGCGACCCGCTAAATTGAGCCTGCATGCAGGCTCAATCTAGCACCGGCGATAGCAATGCGTGGGGCCGCACATCGCTATCGCTGGGGGCATACACACGGCAGATCCGTGCTTAAAATCTAAGCAATCTAGTCAGATTGCTTAGATTTTAAACACTGATCTCTCCGTGTGTACCCCCCTTAAGGGGAACATTTACTAAGCAGTGATAAGAGTGGAGAAGTGAGCCAGTAGAGAAATCTCCCCATCAACCAATCAGCAGCTCTATCATTTTATAGCATGCAAATTATATGATGTTACTTCTGTGCTGATTGGTTGCCATGGGCAACTTCTCCACTGGCTCACTTCTCCGCTCTTATCACTGCTTAGTAAATGTACCATTGAGTATGTTAATCACACAGACGGGACAGAACAGCACCCTTGTTCTATCAGAGTCATTTATGAAAATTACAACAGAGTCGGGGGTCTATTCATGAAGCAGTGAAAAGAGTGGAGAAGTGAACCACTGGAGAAGTTGCCCATGGAAACCAATCAGCTTCTCTGTATAATTTTATAGTATGCAAATTATAAATGTTACTTCAGCGCTGATTGGCTCTTCTCCACTGGCTCACTTCTCCACAGTTTTCACTGCTTCATGAATAGACCCCTCAGTTTGAAGTCATTGCTGTATCAGCGGGGAGAGTTCCCCTAAACAGCAGAGTCTACGACATGGAGCATTACAGTTCTTTCTGCTAGTTAGAGGGATTACATTAAAGCAGAAGAAAAAAAATACCCATTAAAGTGTTTAGAAAGAGGTAGAGAATGGCATTATGGACAACATATAATAAAAGCAAAGACCAAAAAAACAAATCTAATAGTTTTAGGAAGACATATTTAAGAAAAATTACAACAAAAAAATTAAATAAAAATAAAAGTAAACTGGTAAATGGCCACAAAATAATTCACATACTGATCTTTGGAACATATATGACCCTTGTTACAAGGCTGTGCTAGTATAGTGGCAGATGATCGTGCGCTTCTTCACTCTTTATCCTTACAGACTTTCTAACAAGGAATCATTGGACTGACGCGCACATTCTACCTAGATCAAAAATAATTTCCAATATTAAATCCATTCTAAACAAAGAGGGCCTGATTCAGAGATGGAAGCCACTCTCATTGCTATGAGGGCAAAAGATGCCTCCTGACAGCACCACAAAAGTGCAATGGTTCCAGTGCTTGGCCATCTTGGTAGTCCTCAGCCTGACCAGCATTACTGTTACGACAGGGCCAGGAAGTCTGTGCTTAATAACACATCACATTTATATTATACACATAAATATATACACAATGCAGATTACATGTATGTTTGCTAAACTGTGCGATGAAAGTGCACTACCGGGAAGGGTGACATTTCCGCAATATAAAATGGATCTTATTTCTGATGTACCTTTAGAGGCTTACTACCCAAACAACCTTTAATTAAAATGTTTTAATTATATAGCACAGACACTGACTTTCTGTGCCAACGGCAGTGGAAGAATTAAAGCTTCTTTTCTTTTTAAACCTAAATTTTGTCAACATTTTCCGATACAATTATTTGGATAGATTCCAACTTCTCTTCCAGTCTGAACTTACATATGAAAATTTTGAGACTTACAATTTTCTTGTGTGCTTTAATTGCACCACTGCTTAATTAAGTTGTTGTCTGTCCTGTGTAATTAGGGGTTCAAGCAGAGTAGAGACGTAATTACAGCTATTATAAGACTCACTGCCCAGAATTTTAATAGCTCCAGTCAATAAAATAATAGTGTCTGGGAGATTCAAGTATTTATCAAGGCTTGCAAGAGGCAGACATAGGGCACACATCTGAGACAGGAATACAGCAAAGAGCAAGTAAAGCTAGGTATACACTATACCACAGGTTCTCAAACTCGGTCCTCAGGACCCCACAGAGTGCATGTTTTGCAGGTCTCCTCACAGATCACAAGTGAAATAATTAGCTCCACATGTGGATCTTTTAAAATGTGTCAGTGAGTAATGAATACACCTGTGCACCTGCTGGGTTACCTGCAAAACATGCACTATGTGGGGTCCTGAGGACCGAGTTTGAGAACCACTGCACTATACAATTATCTGGCAGATAATCTGCCAGATCTGGCTGGTTGGTATGAAAATCTGGTAATGGATGAGAGCAAATGACAATCGACCATTTGCTCCCAAACACTGGAAAACTAACAAAACCTGTCGTTCATACAAATTAGTTAAACATAAATTTAAGCAACTTGGATGAACTGACTGTCTGGATTGTTCCTTCAATTATCAAACTTGTCCGATCCACTGGACTTCCGGCTGTAATGGAAGATCGCCTCCATACATCGTACCTGTGGCTCTTCAGCTGTTTTAGAATTCCCCAATGGTAAAACTATGGCATTGCATGCAGGGATGTGTAGTTCCAGAGCAGCTGGGGAGCCACAGGATAGCCAGGCCTGGTGTAGTGTGTGGAGGCAATCCAGCTACCAGACAGTTGGGCTCCTCCCCTGTAAACTGGTCCAGGTACAGCCAGCCTAATGCTAGAAAGAATATATTTATTCCAGACACAGCTATTATGAGTGTGCTAAACTGCTAATCACTTCCAGAAGGCACCTGTAAAGAGTTGGCTGCTGCAGATGTAGGATTATATAGTACATTCACAGCAGCTTCATCTTTGTATACGTCATAACTGTGGAAGACAGATGCAGACCAGTTAAACTACCTACATTAGCCTTAAACTTGTCATGGATAGTTTTTTTTACATCCGCTTCATCAGATGTGTAGTAGATTGATTATATACCACATTTATCACAGTGTACCACCATCCCTGCAACCGCCCCTGCTGTCACTAGATTACAGCTACTATTCGATGACTGCAGCCCATGGTAGGCATTCAAGCTGTTAGCAATTACTGGCTATCAGCCACTGAGCAGCACCACGATTCTTAGCTGTGCACATATCAGCCAGTTACTGTATCCCAGGCATTGTAACTTTTCCTGTACATCGCTATGAAGTGCAGGAGAAAACTTGCAATATAGATAGATACAATTTCTGTTTCGGAACAGCAATCCGTGTCCATAGTGTTGAAATGAAACAGTGCTTACATATCAAGAATATCCATTTCGTATATACATGCTCAGTTGTATTCAGTCTAACCCAGCATATTCCTGTTTAGATTTAATTTAACAGTACTGTCATTTATAGCAACAGCTGTATGCAACAACAGGAATCCTATGAAGCAATATAAGGCATTCCAGTAGTCAATAACATGGAGGAAGCAAGGACATGTACATGCAGTCGTCTGTACATCGACGTGCACAGTATTACAGCTACTGAGTATGCAGTACAGGCTATAGGTAAAACAGAGCAGAGCGTGTTACATGCCAAACAGCCACATGTTATGTTTAACCCTGTGTCTGTCTGGAACCAGTTTGAGGTTAAATTTAAGCAACTGGAGAAGCAGAAACCCATCTTGATAACAGTGACACATAAATGGTTAACACAGGGCCTGTGTTCAGAAGTACAAACAGAAGCGGCTTGTTCCCATAAAAACCACCAGCAGATGGGTGTCACCGACCATTCCAAACATACCACTGCGCCTGCCCAGGATCTTACAAACAAGACCCCCTCCAGTTGTTCCACAAACAGAAGGTCGGTAGTAACCCCTTCATGACTAGTATATTAACATTCTCTTTTTAAATGGAAATCTGCCAAAAGGGGCTGAACTTGTTTTGTGGATGGCACAATCCTGCTGATTTGGGAATCAGCATATTTCAGGAACATCACAAAACATTTTGATCCACAAGATCAAAACATCTCTAAAGGTGGGTACACACTAGGCGATGTGGTCTATGAGCGACGTTGCCTAGTGTTTCCCCTCCCGGGCCGGTCGGTGGCAGCGCGCACACGCTGAGCGATATGACAACCGTATCGCTCAGTGACGTCACGGCCATACATGCAGCTTTTGGACAGTCCAAATTGAACTGTATGCATGGCGGACAGTGAAGGTGGGTACACACTAATAGATATATCTGCAGATCAATTGATCTGCAGATATATCTATGGACGGATCGAGCAGTGTGTTCAGCATACACACTGATCGATCCGTCGGGGACTGACGTCATGAACTGGGCGGGCGTGTACACACGCCCGCCCAGTTAAGTTGTCAATCACCGCCGGCCGCCGCAGCATGTGTATGGGCGGTCGGCCGACCGCCCCGTACACACACAGCGACGCGCCAATATATCGGTAGATATATTGGCCGTCGGCTGTGCTGCGCGGCCGACGCGATACGTCTGTGAACGACGGAGTTCACAGACGTATCGGCCGTACACACTGGTGTGTACGGGCCTTGAGGGTCGTTAACGACCCGTGGGGCCGCGCATCGCTCGGCGGCAGTGGCATACACACTGGGCAATATAGTAATCTACGTCGCTAAGGAAGGACAAAATGAGCGACGCCGTTTACTATTATCGCCTAGTGTGTATGCACCTTAAGATGAAATAGTCACTAGCTATGTTCATTTCTCAATATCCCCTCCTAAAATGTGAAATATTTTACATTGTAACTTTGTTGGCCAGGCTGGGCTGCATGATATTTTAGATACAGGCTTGAGGCTCTTTGTCCTGTGTATTCTTGCCCCACAATCCTGTATATTCTTGCAGTTTGATGTTCTCCCCAAGGGTATATAAAAGCTGTTCTTTCACATTCCCCCTTGTGACAGGTCAGCTTTTCCATTTGATCAGCAATCCTAAAAATCGTACATCTGTCTGTCTATGCAGGAAACATACTGTCCCGCTCATCAGCAGTTCTCTAAGTCAACATGCAAATTATACACAGAACAAAATATATTGCAGGCAGGGAAATGTCCTAGACCCAGAAGAACATTAGATCGGCCGGTATCCGGTCTCTACGTCGACCACACTTAGGTTGACAATATCTAGGTCGACATGGTTTCTAGGTCAACAATTGTAGGTCGACATCAGTTTTTCACATTATTATTTTGAATTTTTTACTTTTTTCAACCTTCACGATCCACATGGACTACAATTTGGAACGGTAACCTGAACCCCAAAGTATGGCGAGGGGACACAGTGCACTAATTGAAGTTCCTGGTCACTGTACGGAGAAAACGACACCAAAAATGTAAAAAACTCATGTCGACCTGTCATGTCGACCTAAAAACCATGTCGACCTACTTGATGTCGTACAATAGTGGTCGACCTAGACACTGTCGACCTAAGTCTGGTTGACCCTCCATACCACATCCAGATCGGCCGACCATACAAGCCATACATTCTTGCAATGTGGTATATTAAATGGATGAAAATACTTCGCAATACAAAAGTGTCATCTGCTATTAGACATAATGGTATACAAGTAATCAATTAAAAGAAAATAAACCGTAAAGAAATATTGTTCTTAACTCTTTCATAAATCATACAACCAAGTGACACAATACCATTGCCCTGGAACCATAGACTTGGTGGTTGACAAGACCATGTATAAGAGAACTGCCTGCAGATTACATGAATGTAGAGGATGCCCCATTGCAGGGGGTGGGGGGGGGGGGGGAGTTTTTTTTACTGCAAAGTCCACAAAATACTACATAAGACCATTGATCCAAACCATATCAAATCAACCAATTAGTATTTAGTATTAGCCACCATCAGTCAGATAGATAATGGAAGCACGTTTGGCTGTTGCTATGTTATTTATTATTATTTATTTATTAACAGTTTCTTATATAGCGCAGCATATTCCGTTGCGCTTTACAATTAGGACAACAGTAATAGAACAAAACTGGGTAAAAACAGACAGACATAGAGGTAGGAAGGCCCTGCTCGCAAGCTTACAATCTGAGAACAGGTTCTCAAACTTGGTCCTCAGGACTACACACAGTGCATATTTTAGAGGTCTACTCACAAAATCACAAGTTAAATAATAGGATTTTAATACCTACCGGTAAATCCTTTTCTCCTAGTCCGTAGAGGATGCTGGGGACTCCAAAAGGACCATGGGGTATAGACGGGATCCGCAGGAGCTTGGGCACACTATAAAGACTTACACTGGGTGTGAACTGGCTCCTCCCTCTATGCCCCTCCTCCAGACCTCAGTTATAGGAACTGTGCCCAGGAGAGACGGACATTTCGAGGAAAGGATTTTTGTTTAAACAAAGGGCGAGAAACATACCAGCCCACACCACAACATACCGTACAACTTGATTAGTGTAAAACCAGATAACCGTATGAATTAACAACAGCGACAAGCTGAATAAACTAATACACAACCCATGTGTAAACAAATACAACCAGTAATACTACAACTGCAAGTAACAGTACGCACTGGGACGGGCGCACAGCATCCTCTACAGACTAGGAGAAAAGGATTTACCGGTAGGTATTAAAATCCTATTTTCTCTTACGTCCTAGAGGATGCTGGGGACTCCAAAAAGGACCATGGGGTCTATACCAAAGCTCCAGACCGGGCGGTAGAGTGCGGACGACTCTGCAGCACTGATTGAGCAAACATGAGGTCCTCCTCAGCCAGGGTATCAAACTTGTAAAACTTAGCAAATGTGTTTGTACCCGGCCGCGTAGCTGCTCGGCAAAGCTGAAGTGCCGAGACCCCTCGGGCAGCCGCCCAAGAAGAGCCCACCTTCCTAGTAGAATGGGACTTTACCGACTTCGGCAACGCTAGCCCAGCCGAAGAATGAGCCTGCTGAATCGTATTACAAATCCAGCGAGCAATAGTATGTTTAGAAGCAGGATTTCCAATCTTGTTGGAAGCATACAGGACAAACAAAGCTTCTGTTTTCCTAGTACGAGCCGTTCTGGCGACATAAATTTTCAAAGCTCTTACAACATCAAGAGACTTTGGAACTGCCACAGCATCCGTAGCCACAGGCACCACAATAGGTTGGTTAATGTGGAACGAAGAAACCACCTTCGGCAGAAATTGTTGACGAGTCCTCAATTCCGCTCTATCCAAATGGAAAATCAAATACGGGCTCTTGTGAGACAAGGCCGCCAACTCTGACACTCGCCTGGCCGATGCCAGAGCCAAAAGCATGATCACTTTCCAAGTGAGAAACTTTAACTCAACCTTACGCAAAGGTTCAAACCAGTGAGACATAAGGAACTGCAAGACCACTTCAAGATCCCACGGCGCCACCGGCGGCACAAATAGAGGGTGGATATGCAACACTCCCTTCACAAAAGCCTGAACCTCGGGAAGGACGGCCAATTCTTTCTGAAAGAAAATAGATAAAGCCGAAATCTGCACTTTTGTGGAACCTAATTTCAGGCCTGCATCTACGCCAGCCTGCAAAAAATGGAGAAACCGACCCAAGTGAAACACCTCCGCCGGAGCTGCTTTGGTCTCACACCATGAAACATATTTCCTCCAAATACGGTGATAATGTTTTGCCGTAACTTCCTTCCTAGCTTTAAGGAGAGTGGGGATGACCTCCCCTGGAATACCCTTCCGAGCTAAGATTTGGCGCTCAACTTCCAAGCCGTCAAACGCAGCTGCGGTAAGTCCGGAAACACACAGGGCCCCTGCAACAACAGGTCCTCTCGTAGAGGAAGCGGCCAGGGATCTTCCACTAGTAATTCCTGAAGATCCGGATACCAGGCCCTCCGTGGACAATCTGGAACGACGAGTATCGCCTGAACCCCTGTTCGTCGAACGATCCTCAGCACCTTCGGAATGAGAGGAAGCGGAGGGAACACATACACCGACGGAAACACCCACGGAGACACCAGGGCGACCACTGCGCTGGCCTGGGGGTCCCTCGATCTGGAACAATACCTCGGAAGTTTCTTGTTGAGGCGAGACACCATCATGTCTATCAGAGGAAGTCCCCAACGCTTTGTCACTTCTGCAAGCACCTCTTGACGAAGAGCCCACTCTCCTGGATGGAGATCGTGTCTGCTGAGGAAGTCTGCTTCCCAGTTGTCTACTCCCGGGAGGAAGACTGCTGATAGAGCGCTCACGTGCTGTTCCGCCCAGCGTAGGATTCTTGTGGCCTCCTCCATAGCCACCCTGCTCCTTGTTCCGCCTTGGCGGTTTACGTACGCCACTGCTGTTATGTTGTCTGACTGGATTAGGACAGGGAGGCCCTGAAGAAGGTTCTTTGCTTGCAGCAGGCCGTTGTAAATGGCTCTCAACTCGAGAACATTTATGTGGAGACAAGATTCCTGGTTTGTCCATTTTCCCTGGAAATTTCTTCCTTGCGTGACTGCGCCCCAGACTCGGAGACTTGCATCTGTTGTCAGGAGGACCCTGTCCTGGATTCCGAATCGGCGTCCTTCTAGAAGGTGAGAGCCTTGCAGCCACCACAGGAGAGAAATCCTGGCTCTGGAAGATAGAGTTATTTTCCGGTGCACGTGCAGGTGAGACCCGGAACATTTTTTCAGCAGATCCCACTGAAACACCCGGGCATGAAACCTGCCAAACTGAATGGCTTCAAAGCCGCAACCATCTTCCCTAGTACCCGAGTGCATTGATGAATCGACACACTTGCCGGCCTCAGGAGCTCCCTGACCATGGTCTGGATTTCCAGAGCTTTGACCTCCGGAAGAAACACTCTGTATCTCCGTGTCCAGGACCATGCCCAGGAAGGGCAGCCGAGTGGCCGGGATCAACTGAGACTTTGGCAAATTTAGTATCCAACCGTGATGTCGCAGAACCGACAGGGAGAGATCCACATTTCTTAATAACTGCTCCTTGGACCTCGCCTTTATCAGGAGATCGTCCAAGTACGGGATAATTGTGACCCCCTGCTTGCGCAGGAGGACCATCATCTCTGCCATTACCTTGGTGAAAACCCTCGGGGCCGTGGAAAGCCCAAACGGCAACGCCTGAAATTGGTAATGACAATCCTGTACCGCGAACCTCAGGAAGGCTTGATGAGGGGGGAATATCGGGATGTGTAAGTAAGCATCCTTTATGTCGACTGACGCCATAAAATCTCCCCGTTCGAGGCTGGAGATCACCGCTCGAAGAGACTCCATCTTGAACTTGAAAGTTTTCAAGTATGGATTGAGGGATTTTAGGTTCAGAATCGGTCTGACCGAACCGTCCGGCTTCGGCACCACAAAGAGGCTCGAATAGAACCCTTTCCCCCGATCTGACGGGGAAACCGGCACCACGACCCTCTGTTGACACAACTTTTGTATCGCATCTCTTACCACCTCTCTTTCGGGAAGAGAAGTTGACAAGGCCGACACGAAAAACCGGTTGGGGGGGCATCTTCTGAAACTCCAGTCTGCACCCTTGGGACACTATGTCTAAGACCCAAGGATCCAGAGCCGAATGAACCCAGACCTGACTGAAGAATCGGAGACGGCCCCCCACCGGTAGGGACTCCCCCAGGAGAGCCCCAGCGTCATGCGGTGGACTTGATAGAGGCAGGGGAGGACTTTTAGTCCTGGGTGCCTGATACTGCAGGCGACTTCCTTCCCCTACCTCTACCCTTTGAAGCGAGGAAGGACGAGCCCTTACCTCTTTTGTATTTATTAGGCCGAAAGGACTGCATCTGCTGATGGGGTGCCTTCTTCCCGCCGTAGCGGTCGACAACAGGTCAGCCAGGCCCTCACCGAACAAGACACTACCTTTAAAAGGAAGAGCTTCCATATTCTTCTTGGAGTCGGCATCAGCATTCCATTGGTGAATCCACAGCGCCCTCCTGGCCGAAATCGCCATGGCATTGGCTCTTGATCCCAAGAGACCAACATCCCTCGCCGCATCCTTTAGGTAATCTGCAGCATCCTTAATATAACCAAGAGTCAGAAGAATATTAACTTTATCAAGAGCATACATATCAGAAGCCAAATTTTCAGCCCACTTTGCAATAGCACTACTCACCCATACTGACGCCACAGCAGGTCTGAGCAATGCCCCAGTATTGACGAAAATGGACTTCAAAGTCGTCTCCAGCTTACGATCCGCCGGATCCTTGAGGGCAGCCGTGTCAGGAGACGGAAGTGCCACCTTCTTGGACAATCGGGATAGAGCCTTGTCCGCATTTGGAGACGACTCCCATTTTTCCCTATCGTCAGAGGGAAAACGATAAGCCATCAAACTTTGCTTGGGAATCTGACACCTTTTTTCAGGCGACTCCCAAGCCTTTCCACAAAGCGCATTCATTTCATGAGAGGGGGGAAATTTTACCTCAGGTCTTTTCCCCTTAAATAAACAAACTCTTGTGTCAGGAACGGCAGGTTCCTCAGATATACGTAAAACATCTTTAATGGCTATAATCATGTACTGATAACTCTTGGATGCAAAGAAGCCTCATTTAAATCGACATCGGAGTCAGAGTCCGTGTCGGTACCTGTATCTGCCATCTGGTTAAAAGCACGCTTCTGTGACCCTGAGACTGTTTGTACCTGAGACAATGCGTCCTCCACCCACTGTCTCCATGTTTGTGTCTGAGAATCAGATTTATCCAGTCTCTTTGACAATAAAGCCACATTTGTATTCAGTGTACTCAGCATAGTCATCCAATTAGCCGTCGGCTGTGCTGACAGACACATACTTAAATCTTTTTCTGCAGCCCCCATAACTTCCTCCGGGGAGTAACACCCAGGCTCAGACATGTCGACCCCTTGTGCCGACACACTCACCCTCACACAGTCCACAAACTCGGGGACAGACCCACAGAGAAGCCCTTAGGGAGAACACAGAGAGAGTATGCCAGCTCACACCCCCAACGCCCATACACTAACCGAAGCTAGAAATATGCTCAGCGCCGGCAATATAAATTGAAAAACACCAATTTTATGTGCCCCTCCCCCGTTTTTCCTCCCCATGTACTTGCAGGAGCTTGGAGGTCCAGGCAGCGTCTCTGCAGCGCTGTAGAGATAGGAGAAAATGGCGCTGGTGAGTAATGTGCGGCTAAGCCCCGCCCCTTCACGGCACGCTGTATCCCGCTAAAATTTGAATCTGTAAACTGGCGGGGATACTCTATACAGTGATCGGACACTGTATATCCCTTTTTTTTTTGCCAGCCAAAACCTCAGTAACTGCTGCCCAGGGCGCTCCCCCCTAGCGCCCTGCACCCTGTGAGTGCCGTTGGTGAATGTGTGGGAGCTTGGAGCGCAGCGCTACCGCTGCGCTGTACCTCCGTTACTGAAGTCTTCGGTTCTTCTAATACTCACCCGGCTTCTTTCTTCTGGCTTCTGTGAGGGGATTGACGGAGCGGCTCCGGGAACAAGCAGCTAGGCGAACCAAGTGATCGAACCCTCTGGAGCTAATGGTGTCCAGTAGCCTAAGAAGCAGAGCCCTTGAACTAAGAAGAAGTAGGTCTGACTTCTCTCCCCTCACTCCCACGATGCAGGGAGCCTGTAGCCAGCAGGGTCTCCCTGAAAATAAAAAACCTAACATAAAGTCTTTTAGAGAAACTCTGTAGAGCTCCCCTAGTGTGTGTCCAGTCACTCCTGGGCACAAAGTCTAACTGAGGTCTGGAGGAGGGGCATAGAGGGAGGAGCCAGTTCACACCCAGTTTAAGTCTTTATAGTGTGCCCAAGCTCCTGCGGATCCCGTCTATACCTCATGGTCCTTTTGGAGTCCCCAGCATCCTCTAGGACGTAAGAGAAAATTAGCTCCACCTGTGGGCCTTTAAAAATGTGCACCTGCTGGGTTACCTGGAAAACACTGACTGCTTGGGGTCCTGAGGACTGAGATTGAGAACCTATGTTCTAGAGCAGTGGTTGTCATCCTCAACCTAGTAATCCCAGCTGGTCATGTCAGGATTTCTGTACAAAAAGGAAAAAATGGAGATGTGCGCAAAACAAGCTGCTCTAACGTATAAATCCCCCCTAAAAGGTGTCACCACACCTAACAGAACATACACAAGAATTTTGACAGGAGAAAATACTCGTATGAGCGCTCACTAACAATGAATTATAAAGTTTACGTTCTTTGTGTATCCACAGTGATTTTCTTAATCCTCTGTCTTCAGTGTTTTTATGATTTGTAGTGATCAAAAGTTTCTCAGCTCCAGTCGATGTATAGAAAAAAGAAAACAGGTAATGTGTAGAAATGTTTTACATCCGTTTCATTTTGTATAGCTCACTGGACCCAGAGAAGAAGATACAGATATTCTGCAACTCGTACCCCAACTCACTATGCAGTGCCCCAAACTGTGTGCGTAGCAGTTTCTTTGTAACAGGACCATGTGTGACCTCCACCAGAAGATCTATAGGGAAGGATGCGTACCCTACTCACTTGTGTTGCATCTTAGTTGCAACACAATGCGGCTAGGATGCACCACGAGACTGTGCTGATTAATTTGATATGCGACAGTTGTACATATCTGTGTCACTACCCATGCGCAAACCCCCGGCTTCTATGAACTGCATCATCTGTAGCCCACAGAAGCCGAACTGGGCTGACGATCAGGCAGGGAGGGCTTCCTAGAAGAAGCCAGCTCTCTGCTAATCGCAGCCTGACCTAGCAGTCCCAAAGGGAGGAAACACCTCCCAATGGCACTGCCTGTCCTGAAGGTGAATGGCAGGTAGGACTTCTAACAGGAAGTCACTGCCAGTCACATACCCCTTCCACATCGCTAATGCCGGGTCCCCCCGGTAACTGGAAACGGGCCCTTACCGGATGGGACCCGGCATTTGACCCTAACAACTGGCTCCCTGACCTGGCATTATGCCGCATCGGGTGGCCATAGCAACGGGGGCGGCGCTGGGAGATGAGTTCATCTCTGCGCCGCATCTCCTCATGTAGTGAACGGTTCCCGGGTCGCATCAAGCCGACAACCAGTTCACACTGCCACTGACCCGGAATTCAACCCGGGAATAACACATTCCCAGGTTGAATTACCGGGTCAGGTGACCCAGGAATTCGCCATGGGCCCTTTCACACCGCACAGCGACCCGTGTCGACCTGGCAATATACCGGGTTATTTGTGCGGTATGAAAAGGGTAACAGTGGTGGTGATGGGGGGTGGGCTGTAGCCCATAGGTAAAATCCTCCTCTGTATACAATTGCCATATCAAAGTAATCAGCATAGTCTCCTGGTGCGTACTTGTCACGTTGCGTTTTTTCGGCAAAAAAAGACGCCCGATGCTAGCAGAGTTGCACGGAACCTGGAGGCTCACTCGCACCATGCATCTCACGCTGTGTGACGTGTTGAGGCTAGATGTACAATATGGGGACACATCTGTACGGACACTAATGCAGCAGGATTATGCTTTCAGAAAACCATTACCGCTAAGAAATATAGTGACATTGCCGCAGAAATGGCAAGCCAGTGATTAGAATCATTTTTTCCTTGTATTGCGAAACATAATACACTGAAGTTGCTGCCTCACCATAAGTAACAGCACAAGCTGAAACTCTATATAAAAAACAAAACACACAGGATAACCAGTCTTTAGTGGAAACCAGTAATATGCCGTCTTGCCGTCAATGAGTAAACAAGAATGGTTCGGAAAAAACTGACTGTACATTTGAAAATAGTGGAATCTTTGCAAAATGCATCAACATTTCATGCTGGGATTTTCCAACTGATGCAGGGAACCAGGAAAAATAAAACTAACCAAAACTCAAGAGACTCCCATTTACACCCCCACATTCCACCCCCCACACACACACACTGGGAGACTAAGAAGCAGAGTGAAGACTCCAGTTACCATGGAAACAGGGCACAAGAGGGAATCCTGTGAACGTCTGGTGGGATGGGCAGCTAGGGCTCAGTGTCAGGATGTTCTGTACATATAAATCATGCCATGAATAAAATAGATTTTTGTGTATCTATGCAATTTTTCAGTAACATCTATGCAAAACCATAACTATACAGTATGTCCTATGTAAAATATACATTTGCCTGAAACGTGCAAAACGCATAGATAAACCTTTACCTTTTCGATCTATATTAAGGAATCTACGTCAAGATCTCAGATTGGCAGGAGAAATAAAGGGAAACAAATAAGATGTAACAGGCTGCATCCACCCCTTAATTACTCTGCAGCTTGTGCTGCTACGCATGAAGGGAAGAAGAAAGGATCGCTTTTTCAGCGTTACCCGTTACAGAGCCTGCCCTCACAGTGCCAGCAGGCGGCTGAACGCAGAGGATTCCCAGTGAACAGTTACAAGGATAGATGCCAGCTCTTACTCACTGCACTCAAAGCTGTCTTTGTAACTCTGGCCCAGCTCATATTTTCCAACCTCATACAGAATGATCTTCTCTGCAGAATTACAGCGTAAGCCCTTTCATTTGCATAAATCCCTTTCTGTACAAAGCTGTGCAGCACACAGCAGTCTCTGCATTTCCACTTGCTCCGTCAACCTAAAATATCACATCTATCAAGTTTGTTTCATGGTTTGCTTTGTTTTTTACTTAAAGATCTGCCATCAATAATCACATTATAATCATATCAATGTAGAAGGAGATATTTATTATTCATTTATTACCAGTTATTTATATAGCGCAGCGCTTAACAGAGAATATATGGTCATTCACATCAGTCCCTGCCCCAGTGAAGCTTACAATCTATATTCCCTATCACATGTACACGATCACACATTCACGCTTTTGTTGGGAGTCAATTAACCTACCAGTATATTTCTGGATTGTGGGAGAAAACCGGAGTACCCGGAGGAAACCCACGCAAGCACGGGGAGAATATACAAACTCCACACAGGTAGAGCCATGGTGGGAATCGAACCCATGACCTCAGTGCTGTGACCATTACACACCGTCCATGCTGATATATGGATTAGGAGAACTGGGGTTTTTGAATGCACCATTATACCAAACTAATTTTGTTATGAAAATACAAATGAAGGCAAACGTCTTCATGGCATATTTTCCACTCATTACGATAAATAAGCCTCTTACCCCGATAAACCTGTAAATATCATTATACTAACAAATACAAAACACCTGTTTAATGTTTGGCTTTGGTTCTTCAAAACTATTGCCAACTATTATAAATGATACTACTAAAACCGAAAAAGAAAAACCCAGGATTAAAATAATAGCAAACTTCAGGTGTTAAAATGTTACGTTTACGAATAACAAAATTATAGTTAGAGGCAAATCAAAGAAGAGCGAACAAGGAGCTGCTATTTGCTTCTGGAACACACATATGCAATACAGGGGTGTAAATGCAGTTTTAGGTTTGTATACAGGGAAAAATTACTAGTTGATCTTCCATGTAGTGAACATATACTAGGTAGCTTTGCTTGGGATATATAAGATATCCCGGCAAACGGGATGCCGGCTGTTACTATACAGACAGCGACATCTAAACTGCCGGAATCCCGGAAGAGAGTCCTCTCGCGGAGTCTCTGCGCTCGACACACATCGTACCCGGAGGCTCGCTTTGCGCGCCACAGGTACTATTCCTACTCGGTTGGTGACGTGGACCCACCAACTGAGTGGGAATACCTAGCGTGTGTTGGGATTCCGGCCGTCGGGATTCCGTTGTCAGTCTCTTGAACGCCAGGATCCCGACAGCCGGTATACTGACTGCAATTACTTTGCTTGTACATTGAAGTTTACAGTTATGCTAGGACACGCCCCATGCCAACCTTATTTATTTATTAACAGTTTCTTATATAGCGCAGCATATTCTGTTGCGCTTTACAATTAGAACAGTAATAGAACAAAACTGGGTATAAACAGACAGACAAAGAGGTAGGAAGGCTCGCAAGTTTACAATCTATAGGGAAAATAAGAATTTACTTACCGATAATTCTATTTCTCGTAGTCCGTAGTGGATGCTGGGAACTCCGTAAGGACCATGGGGAATAGCGGCTCCGCAGGAGACAGGGCACATCTAAAGAAAGCTTTAGGATCACCTGGTGTGCACTGGCTCCTCCCCCTATGACCCTCCTCCAAGCCTCAGTTAGGATACTGTGCCCGGACGAGCGTACACAATAAGGAAGGATTTTGAATCCCGGGTAAGACTCATACCAGCCACACCAATCACACTGTACAACTTGTGATCTGAACCCAGTTAACAGCATGATAATAGAGAAGCCTCTCGAAAAGATGGCTCACTACAACAATAACCCGAATTTTTTGGTAACAATAATTATGTACCAGTATTGCAGACAATCCGCACTTGGGATGGGCGCCCAGCATCCACTACGGACTACGAGAAATAGAATTATCGGTAAGTAAATTCTTATTTTCTCTGACGTCCTAGTGGATGCTGGGAACTCCGTAAGGACCATGGGGATTATACCAAAGCTCCCAAACGGGCGGGAGAGTGCGGATGACTCTGCAGCCCCCAATGAGAGAACTCCCGGTCCTCCTCAGCCAGGGTATCAAATTTGTAGAATTTTACAAACGTATTTGCTCCTGACCAAGTAACTGCTCGGCAAAGTTGTAAAGCCGAGACCCCTCGGGCAGCTGCCCAAGATGAGCCCACCTTCCTTGTGGAGTGGGCATTTACAGATTTTTGGCTGTGGCAGGCCTGCCACAGAATGTGCAAGTTGAATTGTACTACAAATCCAACGAGCAATAGTCTGCTTAGAAGCAGGAGCACCCAGCTAGTTGGGTGCATAGAGGATAAACAGCGAGTCAGATTTCCTGACTCCAGCCGTCCTGGAAACATATATTTTCCGGGTCCTGACAACGTCTAGCAACTTGGAGTCCTCCAAGTCCCTAGTAGCCGCAGTCACCACAATAGGTTTGGTTCAGGTGAACGCTGAAACCACCTTAGGGAGAAACTGAGGACGAGTCCTCAATTCCGCCCTGTCCGAATGGAAAATCAGATAAGAGCTTTTACAGGATAAAGCCACCAATTCTGACACGCGCCTGGCCCAGGCCAGAGCCAACAGCATGACCACTTTTTCTGTGAGATATTTTAACTCCACAGATTTAAGTGTGTCAAACCAATGTGACTTTTGGAACCCAAAAACCACCTGGAGATCCCAAAAGTGCCACTAAAGGCACAAAAGGAGGCTGTATATGCAGTACCCCTTTAACAAATGTCTGAACTTCAGGGACTGAAGCTAGTTCTTTTTTGGAAGAAAATTGACAGAGCCGAAATTTGAACCTTAATGGACCCCAATTTCAGGCCCATAGATACTCCTGTTTGCAGGAAATGTAGGAATCGACCCAGTTGAATTTCCTCCGTCGAGCCTTACTGGCCTCGCACCACGCAACATATTTTCGCCAAATGCGGTGATAATGTTTTGCGGTTACATCCTTCCTGGCTTTGATCAGGATAGGGATGACTTCATCCGGAATGCCTTTTTCCTTCAGGATCCGGCGTTCAACCGCCATGCCGTCAACGCAGCCGCGGTAAGTCTTGGTACAGACAAGGTCCTTGCTGGAGCAGGTCCCTTCTTAGAGGCTACGGATCCTCCGTGAGCATCTCTTGAAGTTCCGGTTACCAATTCCTTCTTGGCCAATCCGGAGCCACTAATATAGTGCTTACTCCTCTCCATCTTATCAATCTCAGTACCTTGGGTATGAGAGGCAGAGGAGGGAACCCATACACTGATTGGTACACCCACGGTGTTACCAGAGCATCTACAGCTATTGCCTGAGGGTCCCTTGACGTGGCGCAATACCTGTCGAGTTTTTCCCAACGGTTTATAATCATGTGGAAGACTTCTGGGTGAAGTCCTTACTCTCCCGGGTGGAGGTCGTGCTGAGGAAAACTGCTTCCCAGTTGTCCACTCCCGGAATGAAAACTGCTGACAGTGCTATCACATGGTTTTTCGCCCCGCGAAGAATCCTTGCAGCTTCTGCCATTGCCCTCCTGCTTCTTGTGGCACCCTGTCTGTTTACGTGGGTGACTGCCGTAATGTTGTCCGACTGGATCAACACCGGCTGACCTTGAAGCAGAGGTCTTGCTAAGCTTAGAGCATTGAAAATGGCCCTTAGCTTCAGGACATTTATGTGAAGTGATGTCTCCAGGCTTGACCATAAGCCCTGGATATTCCTTCCCTGTGTGACTGCTCCCCAGCCTCGCAGGCTGGCATCCGTGGCCACCAGGACCCAGTCCCGCATGCCGAATCTGCGGCCCTCTAGAAGATGAGCACTCTGCAACCACCACAGGAGGGATACCCTTGTCCCTGGTGACAGGGTTATCCGCTGAAGCATCTGAAGATGCGACCCGGACCATTTGTCCAGTAGGTTCCACTGGAAAGTCTTGCGTGGAATCTGCCGAATGGGATTGCTTCGTAGGAAGCCACCATTTTTACCCAGAACCCTTGTGCATTGATGCACTGAGACTTGGTTCGGTTATAGGAGGTTCCTGACTAGCTCGGATAACTCCCTGGCTTTCTCCTCCGGGAGAAACACCTTTTTTCTGGACTGTGTCCAGGATCATCCCTAGGAACAGAAGACAAGTCGTCGGAACCAGCTGCGATTTTGGAATATTGAGAATCCAATCGTGCTGCCGCAACACTACCTGAGGTAGTGCTACACCGATCTCCAACTGTTCCCTGGATCTCACCCTTATCAGGGAATCGTCCAAGTAAAGGATAACTAAAATTCCCTTCCTTCGAAGGAATATCATCATTACGGTCATTACTTCAGTAAAGACCCGGGGTGCCGTGGACCATCCCTACGGCAGCGTCTGAACTGATAGTGACAGTTCTGTACCATAACCTGAGATACCCTTGGTGAGAAGGGTAAATTTTGACATGAAGGTAAGCATCCTTGATGTCCCGAGACATCATGTAGTCCCCTTCTTCCAGGTTTGCAATCACTGCTCTGAGTGACTCAATTTTGAATTTGAACCTCTGTATGTAAGTGTTCAAAGATTTTAGATTTTAAAATCGGTCTCACCGAGCCGTCTGGCTTCGGTACCACAATAGTGTGGAATAATACCCCGTTCCCTGTTGCAGGAGGGGTACCTTAATTATCACCTGCTGGGAATACAGCTTGTGAATGGCTTCCAAAACTGCCTCCCTGTCAGCGGGAGACGTCGGTAAAACAGACTTTTGGAAACGGCGAGGGGAATACGTCTCGAATTCCAATTTGTACCCCTGAAATATTACCTGAAGGATCCAGGGGTCTACTTGCGAGTGAGCCCACTGCGCACTGAAATTCATTGAGAACGGGCCCCCACCGTGCCTGAACTTGTAAAGCCCTAGCGTCATACTGAGAGCTTGGCAGAGGCGGAAAAGGGTTTCTGTTCCTGGGAACTGGCTGATCTCTGCAGCCATTTTCCTCTCCCTCTGTCACGAGCAGAAAAGAGGAACCCTTTTGTCCGCTTGCCAACCAGGACTGCGCCTGATAATACGGCGTCTTATTTTGAGAGGCGACCTGGGGTACATCCCCTTTTTTCTTTTTTTTTTTTAAGGCAATACTTCCAAATGCCGTTTGGAATCCGCATCACCTGACCACTTTACTGGTATAATTGGACAACGCACTTATACTTGATGCCAGTCGGCAAATATTCCGCTGTGCATCATGCATATATAGAAATGCATCTTTTAATTGCTCTATAGGCAATAATATACTGTCCTTATCTAGGATATCAAATTTCCAGTCAGGGAATCCGACCACGCCAACCCAGCACTGCACATACAGGCTGAGGCGATTGCTGGTCGCAGTATAACACCAGTATGTGTGTAAATACATTTTAGGATACCTTCCTGCTTTCTATCAGCAGGATCCCTAAGGGCGGCCATCTCCAGAGAGGGTAGAGCCCTTGTTCTTACAAGCGTGTGAGCGCCTTATCCCCCCTAGGGGGTGTTTCCCAACGCACCCTAACCTCTGGCGGGAAAAGGTATACTGCCAATAACTTTTTAGAAATTATCAATTGTTATCGGGGGGAAACCCACGCATCATCACACACCTCATTTTATTTCTCAGATTCAGGAAAACTACAGGAAGTTTTTCCTCACCAAACATAATACCCCTTTTTTTGGTGGTATTTATATTATCAGAAGAGTGTAAACTTTTTCCATTGCCTCAATCATGCAATGTGTGGCCCTATTGGAAATCACGGTTGTCTCTTCACCGTCGACACAGGAGTCAGTATCCGTGTCGGCGTCTGTATCTGAGGTAACGGGCGCTTTAGAGCCCCTGTATGAGACGTCTGGACATGCACAAGCTGAGTAGCCGGCTGTCTCATGTCAACCACTGTCTTTTATACAAAGCTGACACTGTCACGCAATTTCAACAGTACATCCACTCAGGTGTCGACCCCCCAGGGGGTGACAACACTATTACAGACACTCTACTCCGTCTCCTCATCATTTTTCTCCTCATACATGTCGACACAAACGTACCGACACACAGCACACACACAGGGAATGCTCTGATAGAGGACAGGACCCCACTAGCCCTTTGGGGAGACAGAGGGAGAGTTTGCCAGCACACACCAGAGCGCTATATATATACAGGGATAACCTTATATAAGTGTTTTTCCCTTTATAGCTGCTGTATTGTTTATACTGCGCCTAATTTGTGCCCCCCTCTCTTTTTTAACCCCTTTCTGTAGTGTAGTGACTGCAGGGGAGAGCCAGGGAGCTTCCCTCCAACTGAGCTGTGAGGGAAAATGGCGCCAGTGTGCTGAGGAGATAGGCTCCGCCCCTTTCTCGGCGTCCTTATCATCCGTTTTCTTGTATGTTTTGGCAGGGGTTAAATGCATCCATATAGCCCAGGAGTTATATGTGATGCATTTATTTTAGCCATAAAAGGTTTTCTATCGATTTATTGCGTCTCAGGGCGCTGCCCCCCCAGCGCCCTGCACCCTCAGTGACCGGAGTGTGAAGTGTGCTGAGAGCAATGGCGCACAGCTGCGGTGCTGTGCGCCTACCTTTATCTGAAGACAGGAAAGTCTTCTGCCGCCGATTTTTCCGGACCTCTTCGCTCTTCTGGCTCTGTAAGGGGGCCGGCGGCGCGGCTCCGGTGACCCATCCAGGCTGAACCTGTGATCGTCCCTCTGGAGCTAATGTCCAGTAGCCTAAGAAGCCCAATCCACTCTGCACGCAGGTGAGTTCGCTTCTTCTCCCCTTAGTCCCTCGATGCAGTGAGCCTGTTGCCAGCAGGTCTCACTGAAAATAATAAACCTAAACTAAAACTTTCACAAAGAGCTCAGGAGAGCCCCTAGTGTGCACCCTTCTCGTCGGGCACAGAAAATCTAACTGAGGCTTGGAGGAGGGTCATAGGGGGAGGAGCCAGTGCACACCAGGTGATCCTAAAGCTTTCTTTAGATGTGCCCTGTCTCCTGCGGAGCCGCTATTCCCCATGGTCCTTACGGAGTTCCCAGCATCCACTAGGACGTCAGAGAAATAGGCAATGATACACAAGGATAGATGCTACTTATTGCATAATGGTCCACCAGATTGCTAGGTTCTTAATGGATTGTATGATATGATCACCCCGCAATGTTGGTTAAGGGTCAGGAGAGAGTAAAGTAAGACAAGATATGTGATGTTATGTGTACTGTACAGGGAGGATGTAAATAGAGCTGTATGTTGGTGCAGTTTGGTTAATAGCCTTGTATGTAAGTAAAAGTATTTTATATTTAATACGGTAGAATACCGGTAACCAATGGAGGGACTGAGAGCGAATCTGCAGACGATGAACGTCTAGCGAGGAAGATCAGCCTCACAGCTGCATTCAAAATGGATTGTAGTGGTGTGAGCCTATTATTATTATTATTATCCTTTATTTATATGGCGCCACAAGGGTTCCGTAGCGCCCAATTACAGAGTACATAAACAAATAATCAAACAGGAAAACAGCAACTTACAGTTGATGACAGTATAGGACAAGTACAGGGTAAATAAACATAGTTACATCAGCAGATGACACTGGAATAAGTATCAGGTGGCAGAAGACTGATGGAATTGGTGCAGTTGAAGATTATTAAAGTAAGAAAGGATAAGCACATGAGGTAAGAGGGCCCTGCTCGTGAGAGCTTACATTCTAAAGGGGAGGGGTAGACAGACAGGGGTGACACAGTTGGGGTACATAGAGAGCGTAGAACAGAGGGTTAGGATGAGATTTGGCTGGGTTTGGTGAAGAAGTGGGTCTTGAGAGCCCGTTTGAAGTTTTGTAGAGAGGTGGAGAGTCTGAGGGGGAGAGGTAGGGAATTCCAAAGAAGTGGTGCAGCACGTGAAAAATCTTGGAGGTAGGAGTGGGAGGAAGTAATCCGTAGGCAGGAGAGTCTGCGTGCATTAGCAGAGCGAAGAGGACGGGTGGGAGTGTAAAGGGAGATAAGGTCAGAGATGTAGATGGGAGAGGAGTGGGTGAGGGCTTTGTAAGCGAGTGTGAGAAGCTTGAAATGGATTCTGAAAGGGAAGGGGAGCCAGTGAAGGTCTAGTAAGAGAGGAGAGGTGGACGTAGTGCGTTTGGTGAGGAAGATGAGCCGGGCAGCAGCATTGAGGATAGATTGGAGTGGAGAGAGGTATTTATCAGGAATGCCAGTCAGGAGCAGATTACAGTAGTCCAGTCTGGAGATGACCAGTGAGTGGATAAGAGTCTTAGTAGCATCCTGGGTCAGAAAGGGTCTGATCCTGGAAATATTTTTTAGATGAAAATGGCAGGTTTGTGAGAGGTGCTGAATGTGTGGTTTGAAGGAGAGGGAGGAGTCAAGGATTACTAAAAGACAGCGCACTTGGGGGCTAGAGGAGATAGTAGTGCCATCAATAGATAATGAGATTGTAGGAGGTGAGGTTATGCGGGAGAGAGGGAAGATGATCAGCTCGGTCTTAGAGATGTTAAGTTTAAGAAAGCGCTGGGACATCCAGGAAGAGGTAGCAGAGAGATAGTTGGAGATACGAGTGAGGAGAGCAAGGGAGAGGTCTGGAGAGGAAAGATAGATTTGGGTGCCATCAGCGTAGAGATGATATTGGAAACCAAAAGAACTAATGAGCTTACCTAGTGAGGACATATAGAGAGAAGAGAAGAGGACCAAGGACAGAACCTTGGGGTACCCCTACAGTTAGTGGAAGTGAGGGGGAGGTGGAGTCATGAGAGGAGACAGAGAAAGAACGGTCAGAAAGGTAGGAGGACAGCCAAGAGAGGGCAGTGTCACGTAGACCAATGGAGTGAAGAATTTGCAGTAGGAGAGGATGGTCCACAGTGTCAAAAGCAGCAGAGAGATCAAGTAGAATAAGTAGAGAGTAGTGTCCCTTAGATTTAGCAGCATGGAGGTCATTGCATACTTTTGTAAGGGCAGTTTCAGTGGAGTGGAGAGGACGGAAGCCAGACTGGAATGGGTCAAGCAGTGAGTGTGAGGAAAGAAAGGAAGTAAGGCGGTTGTAGACAATACGCTCAAGGAGTTTGGAGGCAAAAGGGAGGAGAGAGATGGGTCGGTAGTTGGAGAGAGTGTTTGGATCAAGTGTAGGTTTTTTAAGAATAGGAGAGATGAGTGCATGCTTGAAGGCAGAGGGGACAGTGCCTGATGAGAGGGATAGATTGAGAAGGTGGGAAAGATGGGAACAAGCAGAAGTAGAGAGGTAGCGGAGGAGGCGGGAGGGGATAGGGTCAAGTGGGGAGGTGGGGAGGGGACAGGAACGAATGAGGGCCATGACTTCCTCTCCAGATGCATGGGAGAAAGATGTCAGAGTAGGTGCGAGGGATGGAGAGGGTTGGTAAGGGATGGGAGAAAGCTGGTTACTGATGGACTGGTGTGATGTGATGTCCTGACGTATGGAGTCAATTTTGGATGTGAAGTAATTGGCAAAGTCAAGATCAGAGAGTGAGGAAGGGAGACGAGGTGGAGGTGGGCAGAGGAGTGAGTTGAGAGTGGCAAAGAGGCGCAGGGGGTTGGAAGACTGGGAGGAGATGAGGTTCTTGAAGTATGACTGTTTAGCAAGAGAAAGGGCAGCACTGAAGGATGAGAGCATAAGTTTGAAATGGAGGAAGTCTGCCTTAGAGCGTGATTTCCTCCAGTGTCGCTCAGCAGTACGTGAGCATTTTTGCAGATATCTGGTGCATTTGGTGTGCCAGGGCTGAGGTGTTAATTTGCGAGGGTGAATAGTGGTTGGTGGAGCAACAGAGTCAAGAGCAGAAGTAAGGGATGCATTGTATGTGTTATGATTCCAGCACTCTGGTCTGAGGTGGTCCTATTGCAAGGACCGGAGCACTGGAACGGAATGCTGGGGAAGGGAGCGGGAATAGAAAGTAGCCCCTGGCGCCCTAACTCCGTTGTCTCGCCCGTGTGGTCAGAAATCCCCTGCAAGACTATGGTTGCTTGAGCCCATGGCAGCCGCGTTTGAAGGGCGGATTATGTCTGCCCAACTCCGATGCCCCCTCAGGTCTTAATGGGAGACAAAGGGAAATCCGAGACAGGGTGATAACAAGGGGCCCTCTGACTAAACAACCAGGCCAGGGGCTACAAGCTAACTGACTAAACCTGAGGTATGTGCGGTAACCCGCCAGGGAAAAGGACAACCAAAATCCACTAGTCCGTACTCCTACCCAGCACCGCTGGATACCAGAGTGGATCTGTGGGAGCGGAATCCTCCGCAAAAGCTCCGGAACACAAATAATAAATGATAAATAATTAAGCGGCCCAAGCCGCAACACACGGCTGCGCCGTGACTCACGAACACCACTGGATGTTCAAAGTTGCTCAGTCAGGACTCCAGGAACAGATGACGACTTCCGAGTACAGGACAACTGAGAACAGGAACGACCGGATACAGCAGGACTGGAAACACTTTCAGCAAACAGATTCAGCATTCAGGAAGCTATTACCGGCGTCTGTGAGAAGCCCAGGAAGTGTATTTAACAGGGAGTCCTCCAATCAGCTGTTTGGAGGCTGATTGGATTAAATGCCATACAGCTGCCAAGCTGCATGGCCAGGAAAACAGACATCTCATTATTTAAATTGAACCCAGCAACGGGGAACTCAGTCCGTAAGTGGCGTCCCCGTTGCTAGGGTCCGTGCGGCTCCGTGCGCCCGGCGTCTAGCGTTGCCAGGGAGCCGGCGGCTGTACGCGCACGGCGTCCCTGGTTGCTAGGCGCCGGGCCGCAGCGACGAGCGGACCCCGGCGCCTAACAGTACCCCCCCCTTGAGGAGGGGTCAAGGAACCCCTAAAGCCAGGTTTCCGAGGAAATTCCCGTAAAAAATGCCCTCTTGAGCCTCGGGGCATGGAGATCCTTATCCAGGACCCAAGACCTTTCTTCTGGACCATAGCCTCTCCAGTGCACCAGAAAATAAAGCCGACCCCGGGACAATTTGGAATCGAGAACCTTCTCTACCAAGAACTCCTGATGACCCTGTACATCTACTGGTGATTTCCCCTGAGAGATCTTCCGAGGAAATCTACTGGATGAAACGTATGGTTTCAACAGGGAGCAATGGAACGTATTTCCGATCCGGAGAGCTCTTGGTAAACGTAACCGGAAAGCAACTGGATTGATTTTTTTAATAATATGAAATGGTCCAATAAATTTGGGGCCCAATCTAGCTGAGGTTTGTCGAAGTTTAATGTTACGAGTCGACAACCATACCCTATCTCCCACCTTAAAAGTGCAAGGCCGCCGGAGCCTGTCAGAAAATGTTTTCTCTCGAAATGCCGCTTTTCTGAGAGCAAGGTGCACTTTTCTCCAAATGAGTCTGAGATGAGAGGTTAAGGTTAGCGAGGAGATAGAGGAATGTTGAAAAAAAGAATTAGCTCTGGGGTGAAAACCAAAAACTGAAAAGAATGGAGACACATTAGTGGAGGAATGACAAGAATTGTTGTACGCAAATTCCGCCAAAGGAAGAAACTCGGACCAATCATTCTGGAGTTTGGCTGAGTACAAACGCAAATACTGTTTTAATGATTGATTAACTCGCTCAGTCTGCCCGTTGGATTGGGGATGGTAGCCGGACGTTAAAGACAATTTCATCTTTAATGAGGCACAAAAAGACTTCAAAAATTGTGCAATGAATTGTGGACCCCGATCAGAAACAATATCAGTGGGTAACCCATGAAGTCTGAAAACATGGCGGAGAAACAAAACTGCCAATCCCTGGGCAGATGGCAGTCGGGGAAGAGCAATGAAATGGGCCATCTTGCTAAAACGGTCCACTACCACCCATATGACTCGGAATCCGGCTGACAGAGGGAGGTCTACCACAAAATCCATGGAAATATGAGACCATGGCCTGAAAGGAACATTTAAGGGCATAAGTTGCCCGATAGGCAAGGAACGGGGAACTTTATGCTGTGCACAGACCTGACAAGAAAAAACAAACTCCTTAATGTCTTTAGAAAGACCAGGCCACCATACTGAGCGGGAGACTAATTCCAAAGTCTTAGAGATCCCCGGATGCCCGGCAACTTTGCTATCGTGAAACTCAGTCAAAACAGTAGCTCTCAAAAACTCAGGGACATAAAGACGACCAGCAGGAGTATTCCCAGGAGCTTGATGTTGAAGCTGCTTTAACTGGGTAAATAAATCTTGTGTGAGGCCTGCCCAAATGGCTGAAGACGGAAGTATGGGAGTAACAGGACTGTTATTATGAACTGGAAGAAAACTGCGTGACAGGGCATCCGCCTTGGTATTCTTGGAACCTGGCCTGAAGGTGATAATAAACTTGAAACGAGTAAAAAATAAAGCCCAACGAGCCTGCCGGGCATTCAGCCGCTTAGCTGATTCGATGTACTGAAGATTTTTGTGGTCAGTCAATACTGAAATGGTATGTGTTGCTCCCTCAAGCCAATGCCTCCACTCCTCGAAAGCCCATTTAATAGCCAGTAACTCCCGGTTACCAACATCGTAGTTGGATTCAGCGTATGAGAATTTCCTGGACATAAAGGCACAAGGATGTAATTCTAGAGAGTCCGGATCCTTCTGGGATAGGATAGCCCCCACTCCAACCTCCGAGGCATCAACCTCAACAATGAAGGGCAATTCTGGGTTGGGATGTCTGAGGACTGGGGCTGAGACGAAAGCTTGTTTCAAGGCCTGAAAGGATAACTCAGCTTCACGTGACCAGTTGGTAGGATCTGCTCCCTTCTTAGTCAGTGCCACAATGGGAGCAACCAGGTCGGAAAAAGAATGAATAAATCTTCTATAATAATTCGCAAACCCTAAAAAGCGCTGAATTGCTTTTAAGTTGGTGGGTTGCGCCCAACTAAGGATGGCTTGGAGCTTCTTTGGTTCCATACAGAATCCCCGAGGGGAAATAATGTACCCTAAAAAGGATACCTCCGTGACATGAAACTCACACTTCTCCAGCTTGGCATATAGGTGATTTTCACGTAATTTTTGGAGAACCTGACGCACCTGGGTAACATGTTGTTCAATAGAGTCAGAATAGATCAGGATATCGTCTAAGTAAACGACCACGAATCTTCCAAGAAAATCACGGAGCACATCGTTAATGAGATCCTGGAAAACTGCCGGAGCGTTAGACAAGCCGAACGGCATCACCAGATACTCGTAGTGACCCGACTGAGTACTGAACGCCGTTTTCCACTCATCTCCCGACTTGATTCGGATGAGGTTATACGCTCCCCTCAGGTCAATCTTAGAAAAAATCACAGCCGAACGCAGCTGATCAAAGAGGACAGAAATCAGCGGCAGAGGGTAAGTATTTTTAACTGAGATCTTATTCAGGGCTCTAAAGTCGATGCAAGGTCTGAGTGATCCATCTTTCTTCTCCACAAAGAAGAAGCCTGCACTTAAAGGGGATTTAGATGGCCTAATAAATCCTTTCCCTAGGCTCTCCTTAACATACTCATTCATGGCCGCAGTTTCTGGTCCGGACAATGCATATAACCTTCCCTTTGGCAATGTGGCACCAGGAATTAGCTCAATAGCACAATCATAAGGCCGATGGGGAGGCAGAATGTCCGCATTGCCCTTGGAAAATACATCAACAAAGTCCTGGTATTCCACGGGAATGGGTTCGGGAATGGCAGCAGCTATTCTGACGGGAAACGTAATACATTCCTTATTACAGATGGTACCCCATTGTGAGATCTCCCCCGACTGCCAATCAATGATGGGATTATGAAAGGCCAGCCAAGGGTGACCCAGAACCACTGGAACTGCTGGGCAATGGGTAAGGAAAAACTCAATCTTTTCGGAATGAAGAGCTCCTACCGTAAGTAGTACAGGGGGTGTACAGAGGGAAATAACCCCATTGGACAAGGGACTCCCGTCTAAACCATGCATGGTGACACACCTACCCAAGTTTAACTGAGGAATACCTAAGGCCTTGGCCCACGTTAAGTCCATAAAGTTCCCTGCAGCTCCACTGTCAACAAAAGCCGACACCGAAGAACTGAGGCTGCCAAAGGAAACTTTAGCTGGGACTAACAGGGAGTTATTCGAGGAGATAAGCTGCAGACCAAAGTGAACCCCCTCACAATTCACTTGGTCGAGGCGTTTCCCGACTTGTTCGGACAATTACGGGCAAAATGTCCCTTACCCCCACAGTACAAACAAAGACCAGAGTTTTGCCTTCTGGCTCTTTCTTCTGGAGACAGCCTGGAGAGACCCATCTGCATGGGCTCCTCTATGTCCTCAGGAATGGAAAATACACATGGAGTAGATCTGACAGGTGCTCCTTTTTCAGCCCTCCGCTCTCTGAGACGACGATCAATCTTAATAGAAAGCTCCATGAGTTTATCGAGAGTCTCAGGAGCGGGATACTGAAGGAGACTGTCTTTTATAGACTCAGATAAGCCGAGGCGAAACTGACTGCGCAGGGCTGGGTCATTCCAGCCACAGTCGTTCGACCAACGGCGAAACTCTGTACAATAAACCTCTGCAGGATTTCTACCTTGTCTGAGAGCGCGTAACTGACTCTCGGCGGATGCCTCTCTATCAGGGTCATCATACAAAAGCCCTAAAGACCCCAGAAAGGCGTCTACAGACAACAATGCCGGATCCTCTGCTTTAAACCAAAAGCCCAGGTCTGGGGATCCCCCTGGAGCAAAGAAATAATAATTCCGACCCGCTGAGATTCAGTACCTGAGGAGATAGGTCTTAAACGAAAATAAAGTTTACAGGACTCTTTAAAATTAAAAAACTGCTTCCTATCACCAGAAAAACGGTCAGGCAAGTGCATTTTCGGTTCAGGAACTACCCTCGGGGAAGTTCGTAAAAGATCTTCCTGCGACTTCACCCGAAGGGAAAGATCCTGAACCATTTGAGTAAGTTCTTGAATCTGGCTAACTAGAAGCTGGCCAGGATTTGGCCCTAAACCAGTGGGATTCATGAGGCCGACAAACCTTACAAAACTGAATAAGGGAAAAAATCAAACCCTGTTTAATTTTAAGTTTTGGTGAGGCCGGTAATAATGTTATGATTCCAGCACTCTGGTCTGAGGTGGTCCTATTGCAAGGACCGGAGCACTGGAACGGAATGCTGGGGAAGGGAGCGGGAATAGAAAGTAGCCCCTGGCGCCCTAACTCCGTTGTCTCGCCCGTGTGGTCAGAAATCCCCTGCGAGACTATGGTTGCTTGAGCCCATGGCAGCCGCGTTTGAAGGGCGGATTATGTCTGCCCAACTCCGATGCCCCCTCAGGTCTTAATGGGAGACAAAGGGAAATCCGAGACAGGGTGATAACAAGGGGCCCTCTGACTAAACAACCAGGCCAGGGGCTACAAGCTAACTGACTAAACCTGAGGTATGTGCGGTAACCCGCCAGGGAAAAGGACAACCAAAATCCACTAGTCCGTACTCCTACCCAGCACCGCTGGATACCAGAGTGGATCTGTGGGAGCGGAATCCTCCGCAAAAGCTCCGGAACACAAATAATAAATGATAAATAATTAAGCGGCCCAAGCCGCAACACACGGCTGCGCCGTGACTCACGAACACCACTGGATGTTCAAAGTTGCTCAGTCAGGACTCCAGGAACAGATGACGACTTCCGAGTACAGGACAACTGAGAACAGGAACGACCGGATACAGCAGGACTGGAAACACTTTCAGCAAACAGATTCAGCATTCAGGAAGCTATTACCGGCGTCTGTGAGAAGCCCAGGAAGTGTATTTAACAGGGAGTCCTCCAATCAGCTGTTTGGAGGCTGATTGGATTAAATGCCATACAGCTGCCAAGCTGCATGGCCAGGAAAACAGACATCTCATTATTTAAATTGAACCCAGCAACGGGGAACGCAGTCCGTAAGTGGCGTCCCCGTTGCTAAAGTCCGTGCGGCTCCGTGCGCCCGGCGTCTAGCGTTGCCAGGGAGCCGGCGGCTGTACGCGCACGGCGTCCCTGGTTGCTAGGCGCCGGGCCGCAGCGACGAGCGGACCCCGGCGCCTAACAGTATGTGGAAGTGGCTTGTTCAGGGCATGAGAGAGAGAGTATAGGAGAGAAGTGAGTCAAACAGGGAGGAAAGGAATGTGGTGTCAATAGCTTCAATGTTACGCTTAGTGATGGTAGCCTTAGGAGGTAGAGATGGAGAAGTCGAGAGAGATAGGTTAAAGGAGAGCAGGTGGTGGTCAGAGAGGGGAAATGGGGAGTTGGAAAATCAGAAATATCACAGCGGTGAGTGAAGACCAGATCCAGTGAGCTCCCATTCACATGGGACGGTGAGGAGGTCCACTGGGAGAGACCAAGTGAAGAGGTGAGGTTAAGGAGTTTAGAGGCAGGGGATTGTGTGGGGATGTCAATAGGGATGTTGAAATCGCCTAGGATAATGGAGGGAATGTCAGAAGAGAGGAAGTGAGGAAGCCAGGAAGCAAAGTTGTCGATGAATTTGGAAGCAGTGCCAGGGGGGCGGTAAATGACAGCTACTCTAAGATGGACTGGTTGGAAGAGGCGTATGGCATGGACCTCAAATGTTGAGAATGTAAGGGATGGTTCTGGTGGTATGAGTTGGTAGGAATAACTAGAAGGTAAAAGGACCCCAACACCACCCCCATGGCGACCCCCAGGTCGGGGTGTGTGTGTGAATGTGAGGCCCCCAGCAGAGAGAGCAGCAGGAGAAGTAGTGTCAGAGGGCGTAATCCAAGTTTCAGTAATGGTTAGTAGGTGTAGGGAGTTGGAAATGAAAAGGTCATGAGTGGGGACCAGTTTGTTACAAACAGATCTGGCATTCCAGAGGGCACAGGATAGGGGGTATGAGTTTGTGGGAGAGATGTGAATGAGATTTTCAGGGTTGCTGTAGCGATGAGGTGAGATTAACTTTGAGGGCAGGGATGATGAGAGAGTAGTGATGGTACGGGTGCCTGAGCTAGGAGGGGAAACTGCAGGAGGTGGGCAGGGAGGGAGGTCAGTGTGATGTGGATGGGGATATGGGGAGGTGACAGGGAAGGGAGAGAGGGAGCAGGGCTGAGTTGTGGGGTAGCAGGACCATGGGGCAGAGGTAAATGAATGTGGGGTAACAGGAAACAGAGGGATGGAGGGGAGACAGAGGAGGAGGTGTAGGAGACTAGGGTGGAAGGACAAAGATACATTATTAGGTAGACACTGAGTGATGTGGGGAGTATAAGAAAGCCTTGACATAGTGTTAAGTAGGTAAATAGGTTGAGGGAAAGTGGAAGTAGGAGTGGAGACTGTAAGGGAATCAGAGCAGAAGAATTGCAGAAATGCAGGTGAGAAAAGCAGTGTAGTCTCAATGGGTGTAGATTTAGTATGGAATGAGTCAAAAGCGTAGATAAAGTGGGTGCAGAAATGTATTTGGGCTGTAAGAAATGAAAGGATTGTGAGAGGGTTAAGAAGCAATGGTAATTCTGTTTGATTTTTCAAGTGTTTGTAGATGAGAAGATGAACTCACAATTGTCCCAAAGAAGATCTTTGTAATCCTGATTATGGATGGAAACCAGATCTTACTAATGTTCTTTTCTGCAAGTGGGTTGCATAGTGTTCACAGAGTGAAAGTTGGAGGGTGTTAAATTTGCATATGCAGTTGATATTGATAAGTAGTTCATCTGTTGTTGTTTGATGTTTTCTTTCAGTTTTTCGTCCAGGCTAAGTCCAGGCTAAGTCCAGGCTTTGATATTAAAATTATATATCTGCTCCCTTTCAGCCTCCTCCCTTAGAGTCCTACACCCTGGATCAATCAGCCAGGCTTAATCAGCCAAGTATACTCTAATATGAACTAACATTAACATGTGTAAGGTATAGGTTCACTGATTAAAACCCCACCCATTGCCCAACACCCACTGGTGGGCAATAAAGCTAAAACAAACAAATAATGATATGGGAGGAGGACATCCCAAATTCCCCAAATAGCTAACAATTAAACAGGCTAAATTCTGCACAAAACAATAACTCCAGATTACCTATGCAAACAGACACTGCAGAGTATAGTATCCTAGATCACTGCGCTGCTGCTGAGAGTTGTAATAATTTTTTCGAATACCTATGCAAACAGACACTGCAGAGTATAGTATCAAGCCTATGTTTGGGAAGACCAGTCAGGAGACTATTACAATAATCAATGTGGCAGATAATGAGAGCATGGATTAGAGTTTTTGCTGTGTCTTGTATAAGATGTGGTTGTATTTTGGATATGGGCCCTCATTCCGAGTTGATCGGTCGCAAGGCGAATTTAGCAGAGTTACACACGCTAAGCCTACGCCTACTGGGAGTGTATCTTAGCTTCTTAAAATTGCGACCGATGTATTCGCAATATTGCGATTACAAACTACTTTGCAGTTTCTGAGTAACTTCAACCTTACTCTGCCTGTGCGATCAGTTCAGTGCTTGTCGTTCCTGGTTTGACGTCACAAACACACCCAGCGTTCGCTCAGACACTCCCCCGTTTCTCCAGCCACTCCTGCGTTTTTTCCGGAAACGGTAGCGTTTTCATCCACACGCCCATAAAACGCCGTGTTTCCGCCCAGTAACACCCATTTCCTGTCAATCACATAACGATCGCCGGAGCGATGAAAAAGCCGTGAGTAAAAATACTATCTTCATTGTTAAATTACTTGGCGCAGTCGCAGTGCGAATATTGCGCATGCGTACTAAGCGGATTTTCATTGCGATGCGATGAAAAATACCGACCGATCAACTCGGAATGAGGGCCATGTTTCTTAGATGCATGTAACATGATCTTGAGACAGATTGAATGTGGGAAACAAAGAACAGTTCAGAGTCACGAATAACACCTAGGCAGCGAGCTTGTGGGGTAGGGATGATTGCTGAGTATCAACAGTGATAGCGATATCAGGTTGGAAACCACTATTGGCCGTTGGAAATAAAATTATTTCTGTTTTGGAAATATTACATTTGAGGTGGCGAGATGTCATCATCTTACTAAACATTGTAAAGCTGCCCGACCTGCAGTGATATATGCTCTGACAAGTTGCAATTTACTATTTTTTTTATTTGATCCTTAAGAATCTGCCCAATGTATGTTTATAGTGTACTTACAGGTGTATATATATATATATATATATATTATATATATATATATATATATATATATATATATATATATGTGCTAAATAAACACTAAAGATTTGTTTCACCACTGTACAGAAAAGGAAACAAGATATCAGCAGTGCAGTAGCTGCAAGAGGGAGGTCAGATGAGCCATGGAGGAGGCAACAGCAGGCTGCACCCAACACCAGTCTGCAGCTGTTCCATACAGAGGATCTTCAGACGAGGGCACTGACATCACTGCCAGACTCACCACCAGACTGAGCAAGACTGCAGGCTGGTTAATACTTATAAATCATGGCCTAGAACAAAGGCTAGCCAGACGTCTGATGTCATCTTACCTGCTACAAGTGTTTACACACACACACATACACACACAAAGCAATAGATTATATTCAGTTAAACAGACTACTATACGTATATATAAATGCGAAAGCCCTCACTCACTCATCACTAATTCCCTTACTTCCCAATACTGTATGTAAGGAAGCTGAAATTTAACATAGATATTCTTCAAAGTAAGATGAAACACCTTGCGCTGATAACCATATTATACACTGGTGTGGGTGAAAACACATACACAAGTATGTAGCAAGAATTTATTTTATCCCCAAATCAGTACATATAAAATATAATTAGCACGTGGTCTTCAATAAAAATATATAAAACCATATAACAATGTATGCATACTAGGCAACTTGTAATAAAACATTATATCAATGCATATTAAGCCCCCGAAAGTGTACACACTTTCAGGGGCTTAATATGCATTGATATAATATTTTATATATATATATATATATATATACACACATATACACACATATACATACATACATACATACATACATACATACATACATATTATATATATATATATATATATATATATACAAACAGAGAACCCAGCACTCACCAAGGTAAACTCACTTATCCTCAACAATTCAATAAATAAATGATGGGGGTTTAGTTGGTGGATTGGCCAATGCACGGAAGGTGGGGTACCTTGAAAATCGGTATGCAGGCTTCCGTGCATTGGCCAATCCACCAACTAAACCCCCATCATTTATTTATTGAATTGTTGAGGATAAGTGAGTTTACCTTGGTGAGTGCTGGGTTCTCTGTTTGTATTTATTAGAGCGATGTGGTCATGGGCTACATGCACCCCGCCCTGTGAGTGGTAAGTACAGCTGTGTACCCCGCTTCTGTGGTGGAGAGTGCAGTGTTACATGCACCCCACCCTGTGAGTGGTAAGTGCATAGCTGTGCCCCGCTTCTGGTGTGGTGAGTGCTGTGGTTTTTCCTCTGTGTGTATATATATATATATATATATACACACACACACACACATTGCATCTCACAACAATAGACAAACAGTCTGCTGAATCTAATACCACACAAACAATTATATGTTCTCATGTTTTTATTGAACACACCATGTAAACATTCACAGTGCAGGGTGGACAAAGTATCTGAACCCTTGGATTTAATAACTGGTTGACTCTCCTTTGGCAGCAATAACCTCAACCAAACGTTTCCTATAGTTGCATATCAGACCTGCACGACGGTCAGGGGGAATTTTGGACCATTCCTCTTTACAAAACTGTTTCAGTTCAGCAATATTTGTCAGGCTCTGGAGCCTTACCTCCGGCGGGTGCTCCCGTGGGTTACCATCCCGCTGGTTGACGCGGCTGCGGCGGCAGGTCCTTCTAGACGGATGTGCGGCTGCCAAGGGCCGGGGGCCTGGAGAGCCGGGCGCTGCGGCGGGGATCGCTGCGGTAAGGTCCTCTAGTGGTGACACAGTATATTGTGTCAGAGACAAAAGCTGGCTAAAGCTGTGTGATAACAGCTAAGTATGTCTCCTGTGCTGGGGGCAGCCATGTTGGAGACCAGAGTATTACCAATGAAGTTCCCAATCTGTGTCCAGCCAATCCTGCGTGTTCTCCCCTTCCAAAAGGGGGCTGGCTCAGAGGGAGAGTGCCAGTGCTTCACGTTACCTCCTTGTGAAAGGTTCTCCAGCTCTGTGCTCCCAGGTTACTTCTGGTTCCCTGGTTCTGGTTGCTCTCATCCATCGGCTACCTAAAAGCTGCTGCAGTCCTGCTGTCCAAGTCCGTTGCCACTCGTGGAAGCGCTCACGGGGTCCCAGGTCTTAGAGGAGCTTCAGGTGCTAACGGCGGTTCCCGCAGACGTCTTCATTTCTTCAAAGTCCAAATTCTTCAGCCTCGTCTTTCAATCACAGACCACGGTCCTCTTAATTTCTTCAAAGTCCAAGTTCTTCAGCCTCGTCTTTTAATCGTAGAACACAGTCTTCAGTTCTTCTTTACCGGAGTTCTTCAGCTTCACTCTTCAAGTCAATTAACCATAGACTCTAATTCTTCCAGTTTCTTCAATTGCTCCAATATTTGTGTACAGCCTGATTATTCATTAAAACTACAGTTATCTTCCTACGAAGTCCTCCTTTTCTTTACGCCCTCCGGCCAACGATTAACACTCAGTTAGGCTTCCACCCCATGAGGAAGAATTACATTCAGCCACCTCGTTTACTCTCCTCACAGGTAGTTGTCCCTTCAGGCAAAACTCGGTTGTCGGAACCCCAACTTACGCCGAGCGTGACAATATTCTTGGGTTGTCTGGTGTGAATCGCTTTCTTGAGGTCGTGCCACAGCATCTCAATCGGGATGAGGTCAGGACTATGACTGGGCCACTCCAGAAGGCGTATTTTCTTCTGTTGAAGCCATTCTGTTGTTGATCTACTGTCACAACTGAGGGCCTGAGCTGACGGGAGGCAGCCTCAGTTGTAGGGGCTGAGATGTACCGGAACCTGGGAGGTTGTATCAGACCCCTGGACATGTAAGTAACATGAATAATAACTGCCCGAAGGCGTGACCACGACAACTTGGATAAAAGTCAATGATGTTTATTATGACAACTCCGCAACACAGCAGCAGTAAAAGAAAACGTAAAAGTCAGCAAAGAATAAATACAGTTCCTGGGTACTACAGGATGGCAGGAGCCACAGGGCACTGGTAGTGTGAGATAGTTCTTATGATCTTCTAGATGGAAAGTCCTTACCAGGCCCGACTGTAGCAATGGAGATAACCCAGGATTGTGCCAGCTGGTGTTCCAGGAAAAGCTGGGTTGCTGAAGATAAAACAGCTGCTGTGGATACTGGCTGGAACCAGACTGTTGTTAGCACGGAGTGGATACTGGCTGGAACCAGTTAAATAATAAATGAACTTGGGAGCGATGAAATATGAACTGAAATGTAGAACTTGAGAGCGGAGAAATAATAATACCGGTGGAGAGTGGTAAAGTGTAGAAAGGACACCGGCCCTTTAAGGGAAGCTGTACTCTGCTGGAAGCTGAGCTGGAAGCAGGTAATGTTGTAGCTGGAAACAGATGAATCCACAATGGATTGGAGAGTCAGGCTACACCGCAGGTGGAATGCTGGTGCGGGTCTCTATGGTGGAAGTCTTGAGACAGGAGCTGGAACCTGGAAGACAATCACAGGAGAGAGACAAACAGGAACTAGGTTTGACAACCAAAGCACTGACGCCTTCCTTGCTCAGGCACAGTGTATTTATACCTGCAGCAAGGAAGGGATTGGCTAGGCAATTATGCAGATTAACAATACTGACAACAGATTGGAGGAAATGATCAGCTGACAGAATCCAAGATGGCTGCGCCCATGCAGACACTTGGAGGGAAGTTTGGTTTGTAATCCATGTGGTAATGAAAACAGTAATGGCGGCGCCGGCCACTGGAGACAGGAGACGCCAGGCTGACAAGTGCACATCCAACCACGCGGACACAGCGGAGGCCGCGGCTGACGTAATCGCCACTCTGACACTCTGCATGCAGAAGCTCAGGGACGGCGGCGGAGGCCGCGGGAGACGCCATGCCAGATGTAATAAGGCGTTACTGTGACAGCGTCTCAGAGAGACAGGAGAGGATACAGGAATGTACACATCAGGATAACAGATGGGATCCGGTCCTGGAGCGCTGAGCCAGCCTTAGGAGGCATCTGATGGGTAAGAAATGGCGTCCAGATACCCGGATCGTGACATCTACTATTGTGCTTTGGGTCGTTGTCCTGTCGCATCACTCATCTTCTGTTGAGCTTCAAATGGTGGACATATGGCCTTAAGTCCTCCTGCAAAATGTCTTGATAAACTTGGGAATTAATTTTTCCGTCGATGATAGCAATCTGTCCAGGCCCTGAGGCAGCAAAGCAGCTACAAACCATGATGCCCCCTTCACCATACTTCACAGTTGGGATGAGGTTTTTATGTTGGTGTGCTGTGCCTTTTTTTCTCCACACATAGTGTTGAGTGTTCCTTCCAAACAACTCAACTTTGGTTTCATCTGTCCAAAGAATATTTTATCAGTAGTGCTGTGGAACATCCAGGTGCTCTTTTGCAAACTTCAAACGTGCAGCAATAAAAAAATTTGGACAGCAGTGGCTTCCTCCGTGGTATCCTCCAATGAACTCCATTCCTGTTCAGTGTTTTACGTATGGTAGATTTGTCAGAGATGTTAGCATGTGCCAGAGATTTCTGTAAGTCTTTAGCTGACATTCTAGGATTCTTCTTCACCTCATTGAGCATTCTGCGCTGTGATCTTGCAGTCATCTTTACAGGATGCCCACTCCTAGGGAGAGCAGCAACAGTGCTGAACGTTCTCCATTTATAGACAATTTGTCTTACCGTGGACTGATGAACATCAAGGCTTTTAGAGATTCTTTTGTAAACCTTTCAGCTTTATGCAAGTCAACAATGCTTAATCGTAGGTTTTCTGAGAGCTCTTTTCTGCGAGGCATGGTTCACATCAGAATGCTTCTCGAGAATTGCAAACTCAAAACTGGTGTGTTTTTTTATTGGGCAGGGCAGCTTTAACCAACATCTCCAATCTCATCTCACTGGTTGGACTCAAGGTTGGCTGACTTCTGACTCAAAATAGCTCTTGGAGAAATCATTAGCCTAGAGTTCACATACTTTGTCCACCCTGCACTGTGAATGTTTACATGGTGTGTTCAATAAAAACATGAGAACATATAATTGTTTGTGTGGTATTAGATTAAGCAGACTGTGTTTGTCTATTGTTGTGACTTAGATGAAGATCAGTACACATTTAATGACTACTTTATGCCCAAATCCAGAAAATTCCAAAGGGTTCACATATTTTTTCTTGCAACTGTATACAGCTCTCTATATATTGTTTTTATTTATTTATTTATAAAATTACAAATTTGTTGACAGTCAAGTATTGCCCCTTGCTCCATGACCTAAAAGATCATCCCATACCCCAACAATCTCACATACAGGGGTCAATCCACTTACTAGCAATGATCTCGCGGGTGCGAGTCATCGCTGCAGCAGCCGCACTTTACGGCTGCCCGATTTTGCACAAAAGTACTCGCAACCTCATAAAGGTCCAGACAAGTTTGTGCAAATCGGGGTCGATTTCAGCCCGTGAAGGGTGCAAGATCGAGTGCCGCTGCCGGCATTGAAATGCAGTGGCAACGGAACTTCGCATCCTTTGCGGTTAATTGGATCAACCCTATAGTCTCCACAACATATAAAACATTAAACTGAGAATGCTCATTAAACGGGTGTAGTATGACTGCCTTGCTGTCGGGATCCGGTGACCAGCATACCGGCACCGGGATGCCAGCAGCCTGGCCGAGCGCAAAAGAGCTCCTTGCGGGCTCGCTACACTGCGGGCACGGTGGCGCGCTATGCTATTTATTCTCCCTCCAGGAATGTCGTGGACACCCCAAGTGGGAGAATAGTTGTCGGTACCCCAACTGTAGTGATCCTGGCGCCGGAATGCTGAGCGCCGGGATCCGGACAGTCGGTATATCGATTGCCACCCCATTAAACATATGCACTATTTTAAAATGGCAATATTTTCAAATTTGTTCGCTCTTGATGGCATTCTTGCACCCTAACGTCGTACCAAACATTAACAAATGTTGGCCAAACAATCCATCCCCCAAATTGTAAAAACAAAAAGGATTTCCACTTAGAACCACCTGTGTGAAACTGCTGCAATGATCACAGACATTTCAGTCCTGCTTCTAAAGCGGCAAACAACATGTCAGCTCACACTTCACCTAACCAATGTACAAATATACAGAGATCACACGCTCTCAGCAAGAGAAGGCAACATGTATATACTGTAACAAGCTAATAAAAGAGGAGATCTATTTTGACTATAAGGAAGACTGTTAATGTAGATGTGATGTTAAATTAACGTAAAATGTGCCACGTGGAGCTATGATGATATGCCAGTTGATGGCTATAGTAACGTATGTAGGGGAACATTTTACAATTGGTGACATTCTTGAAGTAAGTATAATAATATTAATTTTTATTTAGATTGTGCTTTTCTCCAGCAGGACGCAAAGTCGCTTTACAGACATAGGGCCGGATTCAGGTTGGATAGCAAATTCTGCGAAGTAGCAGAATTTGCAATCCTTGTGATCGCCGTGTGATGGGCAGCCCCCAGCATGCTGACCGCCGCTCCCCTCCTCTTGATCCAGCAGAAATAGTAACTGCACTGCAATATCTGCTTGATTGCAGAAAATAGGATTTTAATTACCTAAATCCTTTTCTCGTAGTCCGTAGAGGATGCTGGGGTCCACATTAGTACCGTGGGGTATAGATGGGTCCCTTGGGAGCCATGGGCACTTAAAGAGTTTAATAGTGTGGGCTGGCTCCTCCCTCTATGCCCCTCCTACCAGACTGAGTCTAGAAACTGTGCCTGAAGAGACGGACATACTTCGAGAGAAGGAAATACTCAGATAGTGGTGAGATTCACACCAGCTCACACATAACAAGACAAACCAAGCCAACTAGCTGGAACGAGTCAACAACAGCTAAACAACAATACTGTACTTAACCAAGTAACAATGCAGTACTTAACCAAGTAACAAGGTAGTACCGAACCAAGTAACAACTGCAGGAGAACAAAGCGTTGGGCGGGCGCCCAGCATCCTCTACGGACTACGAGAAAAAGATTTACCGGTAGGTAATTAAAATCCTATTTTCCCTTACGTCCTAGAGGATGCTGGGGTCCACATTAGTACCATGGGGACTTTCCAAAGCTCCCAGTACGGGAGGGAGAGCGTGGAGGCTCCTGCAGAACAGACTGACCAAACTGAAGGTCCTCAGAGGCCAAGGTATCGAACTTGTAGAACTTAGCAAATGTGTTCGACCCTGACCAAGTAGCTGCTCGAGCAGCGACCCAGGAAGAACCCACTTTACGAGTAGAGTGGGCCTTAACAGATTTTGGACATGGCAAGCCTGCCGTAGAATAAGCATGCTGGATAGTAAACCTGATCCAGCGAGAAATCGTCTGCTTAGAAGCAGGCCACCCAACCTTGTTGGGATCATAAAAGGACAAACAGAGCGTCCGATTTTCTGTGACGAGAAGATCTCTTCACATAAATCTTCAAAGCCCTTACAGCATCCAAGGATTTTGAAGTAATTGAGGAGTCAGTAGCCACTGGCACCACAATAGTTTGGTTGATATGAAAAGCCGACACAACCTTCAGAAGAATTGCTGACGTGTCCTGAGCTCAGCACTATCTTCATGGAAAATCAAGTAGGGGCTTTTGCAGGACAAAGACCCCAATTCAGACACACGTCTAATATATTGTAATGCTAACAGTGTGACCACCTTCCAAGTGAGAAACTTGACCTCAACCTCCTGTAAAGGCTCGAACCAATCCGATTGCAGGAACTGCAACACCACGTTAAGATCCCAAGGTGCCGTAGGAGGCACAAAGGGAGGCTGGATGTGCAAGATCCCTTTCAGAAAAGTCTGAACCTCAGGGAGGGAAGCCAATTGTTTCTGAAAGAAAATGGACAAGGACGAAATCTGGACCTTTATGGAGCTCACATCCACACCTGCTTGCAGGAAGAGGAGAAACCGCCCAAGTTGAAACTCCACCATAGGAAACTTCTTGGATTCACACCAAGACACATACTTTTTCCAAATGCGATGGTAATGTTTAGACGTTACTCCTTACCTAGCCTGGATCAGGGTAGGAATAACCTTGGTCAGAATGCCTTTCCAAGCTAAGATCAGGCGTTCAACCTCCATGCCATCAAACGTAGCCATGGTAAGTCTTGATAAGAAAACAGCCCCTGTTGCAGAAGGTCCTCTCGAAGAGGAAGAGGCCTTTGGTCTTCCAGCAGTAATTCCAGAAGATCCGCGTACCAAGATTTTCATGGCCAGTCCAGAGCAATGACGATCGCCTGAACTCTTGTTCTTTTTATAAGTTTGAGAATCCTTGGGATGAGTGGAAATGGAGGGAACACATACACCAACTGGAAGAACCACGGATTCACCAGTGCGTCCACCGCCACTGCCTGTGGGTCTCTCGACCTGGAACAGTACCTGCTAAGCTTCTTGTTGAGGAGGGAGGCCATCATGTCTACCTGGGGTACGCTCCAAAGACTTGTCACCTCTGCGAACACCTCGGGGTGGAGGCCCCACTCTCCTGGAGGGAGATAGTGTCTGCTGAGGAAGTCCGCTTCCCAGTTGTCCACACCCGGAGAGAAGATCGCCGACAGCGCCAGCGTGCGTCTTCCTGCCCAGAGCAGGATTTTTGTCACCTCTGACATTGCGGCTCTGCTCTTCGTTCCACCTTGTCGGTTTATGTAGGCCAACGACGTTACATTGTCTGACTGCACCTGAATGGCCTGATCTTGTAGAAGATGTGAAGCCTGCCGAAGTCCGTTGTACACGGCTTAGTTCCAGAATGTTTAATCGGAAGGATGGATTCCAGACTTGACCACTTTCCTTGGAAGTTTTTCCCTTGGGTGACCGCGCCCCAACCTCTGAGACTTGCATCCGTGGTTTGAAGGATCCTGTTCTGAATCCCGAACCTGCGCCCCTCGAGAAGGTGAAGCATTTGTAGCCACCAGAGGAGTGAAATCCTGGCTTTCGGCGACAGACATATCCTCTGGTGCATGTGTAGGTGAGATCCCGACCACTTGTCTAGGAGATCCAGTTGGAAGGACCGTGCATGAAAACTTCCGTACTGTAGAGCCTCATAGGAGGAAACAATCATCCCCAGAAGGCGAATGCACTGATGAACCGATACCCGGGCTGGCTTCAAAACATCCCGGACCATTGATTGTATCACCAACACTTTTTCCACTGGCAGAAACACCCTCTGCACTTCCGTGTCGAGGACCATCCCTAGGAAAAACAATCTCCTTGTCGGCTCCAAATGCGACTTTGTAAGCTTCATGATCCATCCATGATCCCGGAGTAGTCGAGTTGTGAGAGCAATGTTCTGCAACAACTTCTCCCTGGAAGATGCTTTTATCAGCAGATCGTCCAGATATGGAATTATGTTCACTGCCTGCTTGCGCAGGATTAGCATCATCTCTGCCATTACCTTAGTTAACACCCTCAGTGCCGTGGATAGGCCAAATGGCAGTGACGGGAACTGATAGTGACAGTCCAACAGGGCAAATCTGAGATAAGCCTGGTGAGGTGGCCAAATCGAAATGTGGAGGTACGCATCCTTGTTATCCAGAGATACCAGAACTTCCCCCTCCTCCAGACCTGAAATCACCGCTCTCAGAGACTCCATCTTGAACTTGAATTCCCTCAAATAGGGGTTTAAAGATTTCAGGTTCAATATTGGTCTGACTGAACCATCCGGTTTCGGTACCACAAAGAGGTTTGAGTAGTAACCCTTCTTTTCCAGATGAGGTGGAGCTGGAACAATTACATTTGCCTTTTCCAATTTTTGAATGGCTTCCTGTAGGATAGCCCTTTCTGTCAGCAAAGCTGGTAAGCCTGATTTGAAAAATCTGTGAGGTGGGAGTTCACGAAACTCCAGTCTGTACCCCTGGTACACAATATCTTGTACCCAGGGGTCCAGGTCTGATGACGCCAAGACCTGACTGATCTCCAGGCTGGGAGGTCCACAGTCATGCTGAGGATTTTGAGGAAACAGAACCAGGCTTCTGTTCCTGCGAACCTGTTGGTGCAGTTTTCCTGGATTTTCTCCGACCACCTCTGAAGAAAGTGGAAGGGGGTTTTGACATTTTAACCTTTGCGGTCCGAAAGGACTGCATTGTAGACGTAGGATAAGATTTCCTCATCGTCGGAGTGGCTGAGGGAAGAAAGGTTGACTTACCCGTTGTTGCCGTGGAAATCCACGCATCCAAAGCTTCCCCAAACAGAGCCTGACCTGTGAAGGGTAGGTTCTCCACACTCTTCTTGGATTCTGCATTCGCAGACCATTGACGCAGCCAGAGTCCCCCCCCCCCCCCCCCCCCGAGACAGCCATGGAAGATGTCCGTGCATTCAGATGACCAAGGTCCTTCATGGCCTCCACCATGAACCTGCAGAATACTGTATGTGACGCAAGAACATTTCAATGTCTCTTCTATCCATAGTATCTAAATCCTCTAGTAATGTGCCTGACCACTTTTCTATGGCTTTAGAAATCCATGCACAAGCAATAGTGGGCCGTAGCGGCACACCTGAAACAGTGTACAGTATATGGATTTGAGCGTAGTCTCAATCTTGTGGTCTGCCGGCTCTTTTAACGTGGTAGACCCAGGTACAGATAAAACCACTTTTTAGACAATCTAGATACAGAAGCGACTACTATTCCCTATCATCTTCAGAGAAAGGAAAAGCAACAAGAACTCTCCTTGGGATTTGGAATTGTTTCTCCGGGTTTTCCCAGGATTTTTCAAATAATGCGTTTAATTCCTTAGACGCAGGGAATGTAAGGAAGGCTTTCTTATTGTCTGTAAAGTAAGCCTCCTCAACCTGTTCAGGTACCTTGTCAGCAATGTGTAAAACATCCCGAATGGCCTCAATCATGAGTTGCACCCCCTTAGCAAGGGATGCCTCCCCCCCAGTATATCCCCATCGCCGTCTCCCGTATCAGAGTCGCTATCCGTGTCGACTTGCATTATCTGAGCAAGAGCACGCTTTTTTGGACATATACCAGGGGATTTTGAGGAAGTAGTGGGAGCAGAATACGACAAAACCTGTGTTTCAGTCTCATAATGAGCAATTCTAGATAAAATCTGGGATATCAGTCCCTTAATAGAAGCCACCCATTGGGGTTCAGATTCAGAAGGCTGAGACAGTATATTGCATTCCTGTGTACATGGAATAGACTCTTCTGGAGAAGATACATACTCTGCAGCACAAGATATAGAGTCCCTAGACATAGTAATGTGAGATATATAAAACGCACACACACGAAAATGTCAGACACAGTTTTTCCCCCCAAGAACCTTCAGAGAGACACAGAGGTTAGGAGCCAGTACACACAGCGCCCCAGTAGGCAGTTACAGAATAAAAGCCTGGCGCTGACTGAGTAGCCTTAATAGACTACACAGTACACTAATAAGAATAAACACTCTCCCCACCTTCTATAACCCACTGGTACCGCACAGGATAGCTGGAGTTATGTGGAGGGTCAGCGCTCCCTGTCAGCGTCTTTGTGGTCTGAACTGCAGGGAGACAATGGCGCTGATGAGTGCTGGATCCGCTCTGAGAAGCTCCGCCCCCTAAAAGGCGCATCTTCCCGCACTTCTAGAGTTTATACTGGCCTGAGGTAATGGTTGCTAGCAGCAGTACAGTGTCCCTGATAGCTTCTGTGACAGTGTAAGGGTATTGCGCTGGCCCAGGGCGCCCCTCACAGCGCCACACAACAGTACCTCTGAGACCTCCGGAGCGCAGCATCAGCGCTGCGCTTCCACCCTGATGCCCCCATTCTTTCACCGGCTCCCCGCTTGTCGGGGAGCCAGCGTCCTACTCACCACCGACGTCTTCTGGCTCTGTTAGGGGGAGCCGGCTGTGCTGCGGGAGCGAGCGGTCGCCTCGGGTGCTTGCGATTGACACCCTCAGGAGCTCAGTGTCCAGAGAGCGGAGATAGGGGCCATTAACCTCAGAGGGTTGGATCCTACTCCCCCCCCCCCCTAAGTCCCACGAAGCAGGGAGGCTGTTGCCTCCCTATGCCTAACTCTTTAATAAAATAATAAAACTAAAAGAACTCCTAGGAGCTCCCCTAGCTGTGATCGGCTCCACCAGGCACATTTTCTAAACGGAGTCTGGTAGGAGGGGCATAGAGGGAGGAGGCAGCCCACTTTATTAAACTCTTAAAGTGCCCATGACTCCCAAGGGACCCGTCTATACCTCATGGTACTAATGTGGACCCCAGCATCCTCTAAAACGTAAGAGAAAGTCGTGTTCGCGGTGGTTGCGTGTGATGTCACGCAGCTGCCACGATCACGCCCACACCACGCCTTCCATTTGGATGACGCCGCCCCCATTTCCCCCGCCTCCACCTAGGAAACTGAGCGTTGCCGCCCCCCCACCCCATGAACGCCTCTGCCTGATTGACAGGAAGAGGCGTTTGCATTTTCTGTGGGCGCAGGATAGGCCCTGAACATGCACCCGCATCCTTTTAGTAATTTTTGCTGCTGTATCGCCTATTGCGATCCAACCTGAATCAGGCCCATAAAACACACAGTAAATTTAACAAAGGATTTACTTTTACAGAAAGTAGAAAAACATCACAAAAAAAGAAAACCTAGAGAGCACAATAAGCCTAATGCATGGTTGGTGAAGTCATTTTGGGAAATAACTTCCAAGTGATTGTATATTCCACAGTACAAAAGGTACCAGACAAGGCAGCCATTGAGCGCACTACATAGTATTACCTATGCCTAGAAGAGATGATACAAAATTAGATAGGGTCCTAACATAATAGCCATGTATATTTCATCCCATCCATGAGCGTACCCGGTGAGGCAGCCATGTTGGGCACACTATAAAATGTATCACTCGTTACTAATCTGAAATGGTTCTCCAACCAATCAGCTACTGTCATGTGTTTGAAAAATGACAAGAGCTGATTGGTTGGAGCACAATTTAAGATTAGTTACAAGAATATCACTCCCTAAATCAGCGCCTTAATCTTTTACAAGTCTTTATTTTTTTTGTTACCTGAGAATTTTTATGAAACAGGCTAGGTAGGGAGATAAGACAAAGATATATCCAGTCAGGGACATAACCTCTGTGCTTATTAAAAGTACCTTATGCCAGTGGTTCCCAGACTTTTTTGAATCACGGCGCCCTAGAGCAACAGATTTTTATTCACTGCACCCCTAGGCCAAAAAGTTTCTTATTGAGAAATTAAGAAGAAAAAAAAAATCTTAAATTAAGTAAATTGTATTTCTATATCATTCTTAGGTTCAATTATGTGACGAGGGACAAGATTTGCTTTGATTGGCAGCCACCAGCACTGATTTTATCTATTATATTAACAATAAATAATTTGAATTGCCCAAGGCACCCCTGCAAGTGTCTCGAGGCACCCTGGGGTGCCACGACACACAGTTTGAGAACCACTGCCTTATACTATGCACAAGCTTTCACTGTATTTCCAGATAATCTTTCATTTTCCTCATATACACAAGATCTGCTTGTGAACAGGATGTATAGGATAGTTACGTTTGTAGTCCTGGAGACACACTGGGTATATGGGTAGCGCAGTGGGTGGTAGGGACAAGCTGTGCTCACACTAGTAGGAATCCAGATGGCTCGAATGCTGTCACCGAGAGGACCAAAGCACAGCATCTAAGGTCATTATGGTAACCATGTATAAGAGGGGCCATAGTATTACATCTCTAATCTGTGTTCAGGGTCATGCAAATGGGCCAGGGAACTGGAAGAAATAAATCTCTGTAGGCTGACAGTTCGTGTAGGGAACTTCTTTGGTTAGGATCCATAATTTCTAATAACAAAAAAAATTAAAATAGAAGAATATACAAAAACAGTACTTTTCGACAAAAAACCTGCCGTTTCAGATTCGACTTTTGGCAATTCGACATTTCTCAAATTCGACATGTCTGCAATGGTAAAAATGCGGCTTTTCAACAAAAGTATATTCAATTGAAGAATGTCGATTCGACAACAGTGCTTTTCGACAGTCATTTCCTTAATTTCATTCCGCCTCATTTTGCTGTCGTGATCTAATAAAAAATTTTAAAAACATGCTTTTTTGTGTGTTTTTTTGATTGCTAATAGCATATCTATTTATATTAGAAGGGATTATCTACTTGGTTTGTCTATTTAGGAGCCACAAGTATTATTTAATAGATTTTTTAAAAGAATATTTTTTATTTTTTTTACTGACTAAAAAAAATATAGGAGAGATCAGTGCATGTTTTTCAGTGGGAAGGGGTGGGAATAGGTTAAAATTCCTGAAAAAAAAAATTGCGTGGGGTCCCCCCTCCTAAGCATAACCAGCCTCGGGCTCTTTGAGCCGGTCCTGGTTGCAAATATACGGGGGAAGAAAATGACAGGGGATCCCCCGTATTTTAACAACCAGCACCGGGCTCTGCGTCCGGTCCTGGTGCCAAAAATACGGGGGACAAAAGACGTAGGGGTCCCCCGTATTTTAAACACCAGCACCGGGCTCCACTAGCTAGAGAGACAATGCCACAGCCGGGGGTCAATTTTATACCGGTCCCTGCGGCCGTGGCATTTAATCCCCAACTAGTCACCCCTGGCCAGGGTACCCCGGAGGAGTGGGGACCCCTTAAATCAAGGGGTCCCCCCCTCCAGCCACCCAAGGGCCAGCGGTGATGCCCGAGGCTGCCCCCCCCCCCCCCCCATCCAAGGGCGGCGGATGGGAGGCTGATAGCCAAGTCTAAAAAAAAAGAATATTGTTTTTTGTAGCAGAACTACAAGTCCCAGCAAACCTCCCCCGCAAGCTGGTACTTGGAGAACCACAAGTACCAGCATGCGGGGGGGAAACGGACCCGCTGGTACCTGTAGTTCTACTACAAAAAATACCCAAATAAAAACAGTACACACACACACACACACACACACACACACACACCCTGACAGTATAACTTTATTACATACATGCACACCGACATACACACATACTTACCTATGTTGACACGAGGCTCAGTCCCCTTGTCCACGTAGAATCCACGGGGTACTTGTAAATAAAATTATACTCACAACAATCCTATGTAGATCGGTCCTCTTCAGAGTTTGTAATCCACGTACTTGGTAAAATAAAAAAACGCAAAACACGGACCACGCACTGAAAGGGGTCCCATGTTTACACATTGGACCCCTTTCCCCCGACTGCCGGGACCCCCCGTGACTGCTGTCAAAGAGGGTCCCTTGAGCTAATCAGGGAGCGCCACATCGTGGCACTCTCCTGATCGGCTGTGCGCGTCTGAGCTGTCAGGCGGCGCACTCGAGATACAATGGAGCGCATAGGCGCTCCCTTATATTCAATGGTGGTAACTTTGCAGTCAGCGGTTGACCGCGAGTAACCTCGAGGTCAACCGCTGACCTCAAAGTTCCCACCATTGAATATAATGGAGCGCCTAAGCGCTATGCGCCGCCTGACAGCTCAGACGCGCACAGCCAATCAGGAGAGTGCCACGATGTGGCGCTCCCTGATTGGCTCAAGGGACCCTCTTTGACAGCAGTCACGGGGGGTCCCGGCAGTCGGGGAAAGGGGTCCCATGTGTAAACATGGGACCCCTTTCAGTGCGTGGTCCGTGGTTTCCGTTTTTTATTTTGCCAAGTACGTGGATTACAAACTCTGAAGAGGACCGATCTACCCCGGATTGTTGGGAGTATAATTTTATTTACAGGTACCCCGTGGATTCTACGTGGAGAAGGGAACCGAGCCTCGTGTCAACATAGGTAAGTATGTATGTATGTATGTCGGTGTGCATGTATGTAATAAAGTTATACTGTCACGGTGTGTGTGTACTGTTTTTATTTGGGTATTTTTTTTGTAGTATTACTACAGGTACCAGCGGGCCCGTTTTCCCCTGGCATGCTGGTACTTGTGGTTCTCCAAGTACCAGCTTGCGGGGGAGGCTTGCTGGGACTTGTAGTTCTGCTACAAAAAAAACAATATTCTTTTTTTTGAGACTTGGCTATCAGCCTCCCATCCGCCGCCCTTGGATGGGGGGGGGGGGGGGGGGGGGACAGTCTCGGGCTTCACCCCTGGCCCTTGGGTGGCTGGAGGGGAGGACCCCTTGATTTAAGGGGTCACCACTCCTCCAGGGTACCCCGGCCAGGGGTGACTATTTGGGGATTTAATGCCACGGCCGCAGGGACCTATATAAAAGTGTCCCCCGGCTGTGGCATTATCTCTCTAGCTAGTGGAGCCCGGAGCTAGTGTTAAAAATACAGGGGACCCCTACGTGTTTTGTCCCTCGTATTTTTGGCACCAGAGCCCAGTGCTGGTTGTTAAAATACGGGGGATCCCCTGCCATTCCCCCCCCCCCCCCGTATTTTTACAAACAGGACCGGCTCAAAGAGCACAAGGCTGGTAATGCTTGGGAGGGGGGACCCCACACAATTTTTTTTCAGGGTTTTTTGAACACTTTTGTGCCGTCCATGAAGTTGAATCCAGGACGCACACTATCGTCAATTGGTCCGTTTTTCGACATCGGGGCTGTCGAATCCATTTTTTATTGAATATGTCGAATTCGGGTCCCGGCGGCCGGGATTCGACTGTCAAATTGTGTCGAATCCAAAAACGGTCGAATTCCAGCCGGAATTCGACCGCAATTGCATATACCCCCAAAAGTTTTTTTGTTATGTTTACAAGACTTGTTAGCACAAGTTTCAACAAGTTTCTCAACAAGTTTTTGTTAACTTTGAAGTCCAGGTTTACATGTAGAGATGTCCTCATCACAGTAAGTAGAAAATAAAAAGATATTGCAAAAAACTGCAGCCTAATAGGAGCTACTTGCAATATTGTAGTTATTTTGCTGCTATTCTAACACAACCACTGAATAGTATAAAAACACATTTCCAGGTCATTGCCAACAAAAAACATTAATAAACCAATACATACAATAACTCTTAGCTTGCAGACGTCATGCTGCGCAGTCAATCAGTACAAGTTTCCATGGCAACCTCATACTTATTACACAAACCACTGATCTTCAATTTTTACATGTTATCTAATATTATTTAACAGATGTTCCCAGCCTACTAACCTCTTACAGTAGACCAGTTATTTACACACAAAGGAGGGCAGACATGTTCAGACTATATGACTGCATACTCCTAAACCAGGCATATCAAACTCAAAATCCCAACTGGGCCGAATAATCAAAGTCTACGGGGGTCATTCAGACCTGATCGCTCGCTAACTGGTTTTTGCAGTCCTGCGTTCGCATAGTCACTGCCCACCGGGAGTGTACGTTAGCTGTGCAAGTGTGCGATCACATGTGCAACCGAGCAATACAAAAAAACTTTGTGCAGTTTCTGAGTTGCCCAGAACTTGCTCAGCCGCTGCGATCACTTCAGCCTGTTTGGGGTCCGGAATTGATGTCAGACACCCGCCCTGCAAACGCTTGGACATGCCTGCGTTTTTCCAACCACTCCCTGAAAACGGTCAGTTGTCACCCACAAACGCCCTCTTCCTGTCAATATTCTTGAGATCGGCTGTGCGAATGGATTCTTTGTAAAACCCATCGCACAGCAACGATCCGCTTTGTACCCGTGCGATGCGCCTGCGCAGCTCTGACCTGATAGCAGCTCTGCAAAAACGCTAGCGAGCGATCAGGTCTGAATGACCCCAGTAGTCTTTAATGTTTTCTTCCCGATACTTGACATCTCTTTGCTGTCACCAACTTTCCAATTTCAGGAGAAATGTTATTGGATGTGATAACTTTCAAAACTGAACCAAGATGAAAGTCTGTCAATCTGGACCTAGCAGGAGACTTGTTTCCTTGTATTAATGATAATAATGCCTTCTCCTCTTGCTTTAAAAAATACAATTAAAAAATCTATATTATATTATATTGTAATATATATATATATATATATATATATATATATGATAGAGGCACTCTCCAGGTTTTACAAACATGCAAAAAAGAGTTCTTCATTTATTATGATATACGTTACATAATCCACTTGAATAGTATCCTCAAACGCTTTCGGCACTCAGCGGCTCTTCCTCAGGAGGCTATATAAAGCAACTACACATCAGGTGATTAAACCAAACAGCAGATCAACCCAGGCACCAGCAGTAAAGTAGGCCATGCCTGACTGGCTCTATATACACCTATACACAATTGAAATTGGCGCCAAAAACACCCCTTTGTGACCTCATATCAATACATACACTTGTCATACACTAATAAACATCCTAGGCTACAGCCTATGCTAATAGACATAGAAAGGAATAGTGTAGAGCACATTCGTGTTACAAATAAAGCTTACTTTAGACAGCAATGTAGTCCCGCCGCATAATCCCCGGCGGGTTCACACCCGCGGCCCCTCCAGTCCAGCGGCGGGACTACATTGCTGTCTAAAGTAAGCTTTATTTGTAACACGAATGTAACACGAAAGCGCTTGAGGACACTATTCAAGTGGATTATGTAACGTATATCATATATAAATGAAGAACTCTTTTTTGCATGTTTGTAAAACCTGGAGAGTGCCTCTATCTTTTCTCTATAATTACAATGCTCTGACATTGGAGTGGACACCCCAGTAGTTGTTTTTTGAGGATGTGAGTGCGACCTTCACTAGATATTATATATAATTTCATAACAATAGTAGTATCATGTACCTGAGAAAAAGCATACTGTGAAAACCAGCATATGAACATAAAATTTAGATTCTAATATTATGTTCATAGGCTGATTTCCAGTTTGCTTAATATAAGACTGGTTCAGGATATTTCTCTATTCTAGGGAGAGGCAGGGAAATCACACACAGAAAGGAAGCAGGGTAACATACAGGGGGAAATGTAATAGGGTGTGAGAATCAGAAAATGAGAGTTTTTGGTCAAATTCTCCTGTTTTTTTAAAGTGGTTATCATTTACATGGCAAAATCAACCTGGTTTTGCCATGTAAATGATTGCCACTTTAAAAAAAAAAAACTGGAGAATTTTACCAAAATTCTCACACCCTATTACATTTCCCCAACAGTGGGGTAAATTTACTAAGATGGGAGTTCTATTTAAGATGGGAAGTTTCCCATAGCAAGCAATAAGATTCCACTTCTCATTTATCTAGTACCTTCTAGAATATAATACCTGGACTCTGATTGGTTGCTATGGGCAACATCCCATCTTAAATAGCACTCCCATCTTAGTAAATTTACCCCAGTGTGTGGACTTTCTAAGGAAGGGCTAACCTTTTTATTAACTGTAAAGGTCTCTGTGGGTGAGCCTCACACTCTTCAGTGTCCACAAGGGCACTCTTTTTCCTCTCAGGGCGGCTTCCCTCCTCAGAGGAGACGTGACCTGACATCTATGAAGCTATGGCATGGTCCATTCATTGTTTAATTACAACAACAGACTAAGGGGGTGATTCAGAGCTGATTGTAGATGTGCAAAAAAACACACATCTACAATCAAAATCTCTGACATGTGGAGGGATGCCCAGCACAGGGCTAGCCACCCCACCCCCACCAACGAGCACCTGCAGAGTAGCTCCTTGCCAATGCAGCCTAGTTGTGAAGGCAGGCGGCTAGCCGTCATGTTCTTGGCCACAGTGGCTGCATGTGACATCACACAGCTACCGCGGCCCTCCCCACAAACAATCTGGACACGCCTGCATTGTCCGGACTGCGCCCCCCCCCCCGACATGCCCCCGACTGCCTCTGCCTGTCAATCAGGCAGAGGCGATCACACCAGTGAGGCAGAGGCGATCACACCAGTGAGATGCCTTCGCATCTCACGTGTGCGTATGCGCAGTGCGGCTGTTGCGCGTGCACACACAGCACAGGGCTTTAGACTGTGAATGCTGCCGCTGGGGCGTTCCAGTCTGAATTAGGCCCTAAGGTTCAGAAAAGTCATGCCAACAAAACTATCCAATCTGAGACGCAACTCCTCAGTATCTAGAAGTAAAAGAGACAAGACTTGGAGACTTCAGAGGAAGTACAAGCACGCTTGTCAACTCATCAAGAGAGACAAGGAGCCACTCGAGAGAATCACTGAATGAAAAGCTTGATGCTGCTAGACATGCAGCATCCAGGGTGTCACAATCCTGACTACATTTCTCATGTTCTGTGACTTACCTCTGCCATCTCTCCTGCAGTTCAGTCTATCCTTTATGCTGGGTTTCAGCCAGCACACCAGATCCAAGTACATCCTGACCTGCTTGCCTTCAGCATACATACTGAAGTCTGTGTTACTTACTCCTGATTAAGCCACCTGAGTAGGAATTCCTCTGTGTAAATAATCAGCAGGATCATCTGCCCAGCATCTGGTCTCTGTGGGGCAGATGTATTAACAGGGAGAAGACATAAGGAAGTGGTGAACCAGTGATAAGTGCAAGGTGATAAATGCACCAGCCAATCAGCTCCAATATGAAAATCAACAATTAGGAGCTGATTGGCTGTTGCGTTTATCACCTTCCACTTATCACTGGTTTATCACTTCCTTATGCTGTCTCCAGGCTTAATACATCTGCCCCTTTGTTCATTGTGTCCACATGAGGTTCCCAGCAGCTGCCTCTGTCTCTGTGAATAACACTGCACATCACTTGCTGCCACTGCCCACTGTCTCAGCATTGTCCTCCACGATGTCTGCTTCCTGGTGTTTGGGCCTAGTCCAGAGTCCCCTCCAAATCCGGACCTGGGTGCTGCCATCTTGGATTCTGTTAGCTGATCCTCCATTGTCCAATCCACGAGCTCCTTCCAACAGCCGATTATAGCATCCAATCACTGAACACTCTATGCTATAAAGGGGATTTCCTACTGACCTGAAATCGCCAGTACAACAGTCTCTTCTCAGGAAGTACAGCTCTGTGCTGAACTCCTACAGTCTAGTGACTTTGCTCTGATCTATTTCCAGTCTGGTGATTTCTAAGTTCCAAATATTTCTGCATTTGCATCTGCATCTCTCAGGACACCATGTCAACATTCTGGATCCAGCCCAGTCAGCACTTCAGTCCATTCCGGTTCCAGTCCGGTCAAAATTCCGGTTCCAGTTCCGCCAACATAACGGCGCTCTTATGGTTACCACTCCGTTTCCAATTAACTCATTATTCCGAACCAGCAGTGATCCACAGTTCCTGTTTATGTTAGGGTCTCCTGCTCTGTGCTGCCACGTCGTCATGGCAACCGGGAGACAAGTGCTAGCGGAGTAACCTGAGCGTAGCTGATACTCCGGTTCGGGTCTTTTGCTGTGCAGTGGTTACAGGCTCTGTGCACGGCAGGGGATCCGGTGCTGGTTTTTGTGCTCACAGTCTGTGAGGTCTGAGTGGGGCGTGGACAGCACCTGCTATATAAACCCTCTTCTCAGGTTAAGCAGATGCTGCTGAATCTTTGTTGGTTAGTCAGTTCCTGAAAGCTAGCTAGTACTGTGTAAACTTTGTATTTGTTTGTTGCTTACTGCAAATAGGCCTTGGGATTTGGTATTACACTCTGCCAATCCAGACCTAGCAGTAAGACTGGAGTCAGTCGTTTAACCTGCTGGGGTTCTTTTGCTACTCTGTGAACCTAGCAAGTTTGCGGCTGTATTCTCAGACTTGCCTGCCAAAATCCTTTCTCACTGTGCAAGGTGTTCAGGTGTCAGTTTAGTGGCAGTAAGCTGAACCAGTGCACTGCAAGTGAGGACTAGGATTGTGGAGACTCTCCTTGTGTCTATTATTCCATCTCTGACCAAGGAGTTTACTGCCACACCCGTTGGTAACCCTTTAGGGTTTTGCTGTTGCCCTTAGCAACAGCATTTCGGGTTCTCTACGTATTAAATCACAACATCTCGCTTCTTTCCATCTGAGCATTCCTAATACTAGGGAGACACCCAGTTTCTTAGCCTTTGGGCTTCTCTGTTCACTTTGTGTTTATTTTGTTACCCTATCACCTTCTATGTATGTAATGTCATATTCCCCAGTCTGTCTGTGAGTTCATTTGTTTTGCATCCCTCTCCGTTCAGACACCAGTACATTCCTGCTGGCACTGGTGTGCATAACAGTTTAATAAAGTTGTTACTCATGTTATTCTGCCTTTGGGCTTATCACTGCTAAAACACCAACGAATCTTCTAAGTATATATCTTCAATACTTGCCAGTTCCAAGTTCCATGCACAAAGCCCGGTTAAAGCCTCCTTCAATTATTCACATTACCTCTCAGTCAGCTCAGCAAATGCCTCCCCAAGCCAAACCCAACCCTCATGGCGTAACACAGGGCCATGGAGTTCCCAGCTGTAAGACAAACACATCAGTCAGCCGATGCTGCTAGACATGCAGCCAAAAGGGCATGGAGTCGGCAGCTGCAAGACAACCCTACCAGTCAGCCAATGCTGTACAAACTGCCATGGAGTGTCCTGCAGCAACACACATTTGACAATCTGCCAATGCTGCAAGAACTGCATTTCTCACATTAAAACCATTGCAAGGTTTAAAACATGCTGCATTTCACTATGATGCAAATATCCAGTATGGGAAGCACCCAAAGGTACAAATTGGGAAGACGTACAGGCAATACTGTATATGCACTGCAGTGCTAAGACATAGGGCAGAGGAGCTTGTGGTATGTGTTGTTGTGGGGGCAAGGTGAAACTCCCACCATTCTTGGACCCACCAGCAGCCTCTGGTTGCTGGAACACAAAATAAATCAGTGTTTTGGTGAGACATTCAAAAAAATAACTCTTCTCCCCAAATGACATCATTTGGAGCAACAAGTGCAGTGGATGGTGTAACACAGACATATGGAAATTTAAAATTCAAAGTTCAAGGTCAGGTCTACCATCGAGTAGGAGCACTGATGCCACTTCCCAAAGAGAATCATAATTTAATTCAAATTTACTTAACAGGAGATAGAAACCAGGAAGCAAAGAGACCATGTGAAAATATTCCTGGCTTTGATTTTCACACAGTCATTCAGTTGCAGGACATGTTGCTTGCTACCAATAATTACAGCAAGAGCTTTAAGAGTGCCTTACAAAACATGCCATCAGATGATATTGCAGTGATCATCCACGCTGACAGGACACCTGCTGGTGAACATTAAGGTCGATGCAATACCCCAATGACCAATGAGGTAGCAATCATTACTGTTGGCCAGGAGTGTCAAAGAAGAGACATCGTACTCCCAAAAAGATCTAGGGGATGTCATTCAATCGCAGAAACTAACAGAACATATGATGCACTGCAATATCCATTGCTGGGTTGGCATGAAGAAGATGGATACAATTTTCAGGTCATTGAGGGTTACAAGGTTACATCAGTGCAATTCTATGCCTATAGGTTAATGACAAGATCAACAAGTTTTAACCGTCTGCATCAATGTGGACCACTTTTCCATCGCCAGGTATCCCAGCTGGATGTTGATATTTGTAGTAACACAGCAATTATCAAATTCATGATGGGCAGGATTAAAATCCCTGATGACCGTCCCATTTCCCTGAATCCTGTGTATTTTCATGCGAAAACATGATTTTTTTTTGGCACTGGGAGGGGGAGATGAGTTATCCGGAAATATTCCAGTCCACCTGAGCCACTTCTCTCCCCCAGCTAGGCTGGCTTCTAGTGCAGAATAAGCAGCAGGCGCTTCATATAGATGCCAGTCCGTGTGGTGTTTGAAAGCGACTTTCTCCTGAGCGGTGCTCAATTTTGTGCTCGTTGCCAAGACCTGTCCTTACTTATGGGAAGCCCTGTACATAGTAGTCTAATACCCCTTTTCCACCTGTAGCACGGGTCGCAGCCGGGAGCCTGACACAGCTGCGACCCGTGCTACAGCCCCCTTTCCCACAGCGCTCACCAACCCGGCATATTGCCGGGTTGGTGACGCTGCTAGTGACGCGGCAGTGGCGGCGCTGGGAGATCACATGATCTCCCAGCGCCGCATCTCCATTCACTGTGAATGGGAGCCGTGTCGCCTCAACGCGGCTTCCGTTCACACTACACAGCTTACCGGGTTGAACACGTGTTCAACCCGGCAAGATACCCGGGTAGGATTCACTTGATCCGGGAATTTGCCGGGGATGCCGTTTCCACTTGGAAAAAAGGTAGTGGAAAAGGGGGTATTAGCTGTACGATGTTAGAGAAAAAAAATATGAAGGTTCCACTTTAAGTCTAGCTGTAATACATCCTAAAAGAAAAGTGTCTTTTGCACAACACGAAATAAAGAGAACAATTATTCTTGCAACATCCTCAATGACAGAGACTGTCAACTAAAATAATGAACTCCTTTATTAGGCTTTGATATTGTTGCAGTGTAAAAACCAGCTTAATCCAACACAGCATCTGATGCTCAAACAATACGTTACAACATAACAAATGGTCCATTATTGAAACTGCTGTCCATCATTACTAGAGAATACAATGCATTTCCCTGTCACCCAAGATATTTACTAAGATGGAAGTTCTATTTAAGATGGGATGTTGCCCATAGCAACTAATCAGATTCTAAATAAATGAGAAGCAGAATCTAATTGGTTGTTAGGGGCAACATCTCATCTTAAACAGAACTCCCATGTTAGTAAATTTACCCTTGTGTGTCTATTGTATTGGCATTTTTAACTATCGTTATTACTATTAACTACTGTTACAACATAAAGGGCTATACCTCATGTAGTTCTTCAGCCGTATTTTGGTTGCACCATTTTTAGTGTTCTTGAAATTGTAATTAGAAAATTATTCTGCAACTAGACTGGCAAACACAATAATATAAGCTCACTATTCAAGTAAACAGGGAATAAAACTTCAAGCAAGTAGATAATGGCGCCCATACACTTGTGCGATGCCCCGCGACATCGCATCTGAACTGCAAAAGTGATTACCATGCGATCATGTTATAGATCGCATGGTAATCACGTGATCGGCATGTCACTGCCGAGTGGGAGCAGCCTCTGCCCGCTCCTGGCAGGTGCCCATCGCACTGCGATATATAGCATGTGGTTTTAAAACCACATGCGATCGCACTGCGATGCGAGAGATATTAAGTGCAGCACATAATATTTTGAGACGCGACATTCGAGCGGCGTGCCCGCACATCAAGGTACCTAAAATGTGCATATAATCCTTCGATTTCTCTCACAGATGAGGTCAAAATCGAAGGTTAGCACCGATTATCTCACAAGTGTATGAGCACCATTAGAAATAATTGTAAAAGGCAAAATGGGGGGGGCGGGGGGGGGGGAACAAAAGCCTGAGACAATTGTAACTATATATACTGTGTGTATAATATATATATATATATATATATTTTATGACAGCAGCAAATTGTATTGTTGATTGTCCCCAATATACAATATCCAGTTTCAGATCACTTTATTACCCAATGTTTATGAAATTCACTTAAGATGCAATCAGCCACTATCTAGGGCTCTTACCATTTGAATAGGCTTCTTTCTAAGGTCCCTCTCAGTCACCAGCTTTTCACGGTCAGTCACATAGAGGCCACGCTGTGCCAAGGCCTGAATGACAGCATCATGCCCAAGAAGAGGTTTGGCGGTGTCACTCTTAAGAATGAGGCTCCCTGCTCGGCAGAACAGGTCTGCAGAAAGCAACAGGTTCACCACTGGTGGCTTTATGTGCTCCTGGTCATACTGATCGGTGTAGAAAGGTTCTTGAAGTTCCTCCGGGACATTTTCTGTGGGTGATCAAAACATATATAAAATAAAAAAAAGTCAGTTCTTTAGTTTGTAAAAACTCTTGTTGTACATTGCAGCTTTTCTGACATGATATATGTTTTTGGATTGATCATTGCAGATTGTTCATATAACCTAGCTGTCACCTGCTATTAAATGCAGAAAAGTTACATATCATTTGTCTTTATTTTAGACTACCTGTAACCTGCCTTTCATGATCTTGTAGGCACCTCCTTGTTAATCTACTGGATTTCTAACACAACAAAGGTAGGGGGGGGGGGGGGGGGGGGACACAAAGGACTATAAAGTAACGACACACCTACATACAGATCCTTCAGTTTCAATTATAATAATCACAATAATTATAAACACATGGAATGGTAGACTTTAGTGTGATTTCGGGAAAGCAGATTGTATGTAAAGTTGGGCATACACTATAAAATGATCTGTCCATCCGCCTGATATCGGCAGATCGCCCAGATAATCGATCGACAGTTGCACAGAGTAGTAAGTAGACCGATCCGAAAGTATAGAACAGTCAGGAATGCCGGATCATCCAGCATGTCTATATGATTAGATCGTTTCTAAGCTGAAAGACGGCCGCATCAGGCAGTGTATGTACTGCAGCAGCCGACAGACATACATTTCCCCTGTTCCTTCACAGGTAAGGGCAGAGGAATGTCTCCTACCCGGGGGAGGAACCCAGATAATGTGTCACATACACTGTGAGATACCGCACAGTGTATGGGCAGGATAACTGCAGAGTACCAGGCTGCCAGATAAAATGCCTGTCACTCTGACAGGCATTTTATGGGCAGTGTACACCTAGTTTAAAGGCCCATATAGACGGGCCGATGCGGGAGAGATGTGTGCTGAGCGAACTGCTCAGCACAGCAGGTGAAGTGAGCGACCCGCTCAGCACCAGCGGGTGAAGTGAGCAACCCGCTAGATTGGCCTGCACGGCAGGCCAATCTAGCACCAGCGATAGCGATGCGCGGGCCTGCGCATCACTATCGCTGTTAGGGCTACAAACGGAGCGATCTTGCTGAAAATCTAAGCAATCTAGTCAGATTGCTTAGATTATCGCTCCGTGTGTACCCCCCTTAAGACACTACAGATTAGTTGAACTTAATAGATAAATTTAAGAGAGAGGGCTCTTATACACAACCTTAGATAATGGGAAGCCTTGTGCTAATAAACCAACAACTGTTTCTTAATATGTAACGGGTAATGAAATTAGATAAAATGACCATTCTGACCACTCACATAATCTGAGTGATTCATCCAGTCTTAATAAATTATGTGTTTAAGAAGGTTGTAATTGGACATTACATACATGGTTATATAGTTACAAAATAGTGAAAGGCTTAACATTTTGAACTGTTTACATTAGATTACGCTCAAATGATATGTACAAATAGTAATACCACATGCAAACCAGTGTCCTGGAAGGAGGGAACCTACACCTAAAAAGCTGGGTATATACTCATCCAGCCCTCCGGGGATCCAACTCACGACCAGACTCTTGACAATATCTTACTGGAGACCAAGGTCGCAGATACAACAGCCGGTCAATGCGTACCCATCCTATTTTGCTTCAGATCTCTGAATTGAATTTGCTGAAAATATTGTTTCACCGTACGCATTCTACCAATCTTTGTTAGACCTGTAGACCTGCTGGTCTGTAAGGAATTACTAGGGAGAAGAACTGGACAAACCAGTCACTGGAGCGTACACACTACTATATTTGTCTGGTGATTGGCGATTGGGTCTCCTGAAATTTCAGGAGGTTTAAAAATCCATTTACCAGATCAATTGACCAGGATTGGATAAACCAGAGGTCATGTGAGCATACACACTGTACCATTGTCTGACCAACTGGTAGGTCAGAGGTCAGATTGGATGAGAATTAGAACAAGTATGTACCCAGCTTTACCGACTAATCCAACATTTACATCTATATTTTCTATAAACTCTATAGTTCCTTTACAAATTTCATATGTATGGCAAACCACCACTGTATAATATATACAATTGAGCTACTTCATGCCTCTCTTCCTTAACCTCAGAATTTAATCACATTGGAAAAAAGATATTTGTTAAGTATATATGGAAAACCTAAAGCAAACACAAGGAACAAGTACATACCATGTCATTCAACCTTCACTTTCATACTGCTCTGCTACCTTGCTGGTGGATTTAATTGCTATAACTGGCCAGAATTAGTTACTTTAATTAAATTATTTGTAAAGAGAAGCTAAGTGGATAAATATTACTTGTGGACTTTTCTGGATGATGTCTGAAAATCCGGATAATTTTTTCTTTTGAAAGAAAGAAATAAGTCCGATTCACACAGGCTGCTTAGTTTAGCTGTTCCCAGTAATTACACATATCTGTCAGTGCAGATTAGAAAGAGGCTGTGAAGCATTACAAGGTTCCTGACTGTAAAGTGCTCATCTGACTCATTCACTGCAGAAGATTCACAACATGTTTTCTAGGTTTGGAGGTGAAACTGAATTGAGTAAGGACATGTTAGAGCCACTTACTACAGAACATGGGTCATCAAGCAATTTCTAGTGCGTTCTTGTGACCCATTCTTTGCCAACCTGGTGGGTAATGCCTACTGAAAACAATCATGTTATCATAATCTTCAGTTGTAGACAACAGTACAAGTGAAGGAAGCATATTACCGATTGAACTATGGTTCAGCAAAGTCAATGCACACAAATAAAGGTCAGGTTCCAAAGTGGGGAAAGGGGAGCTTTAATGTAAAGGTGCATACACATGGTGAGATATTGACTATGCGAATTCCCTTGAACTCCCCCAGAGCCCAGAAGTACAGATTTTGACTGTACCTTCGATTTAGTCTATGTGTGATTTTGACTAAGTGTCAATTTTGACTATACTTGGTACTAGATAGTACACTATATAGTCAAGATCGACTCTCCTGCACAGTCTAGCTTTCCTTGCGATACCCACAACGCAGGACCGCGCATCGATATCACGAGCTGCACTAACTTTCCGTGCGATTTTGACTATATAGTCAAAATCGAAAAGGATAAATCTCACCGTGTGTACACACTTTAACAACTGTGTTACAATATAAATATTATTTTTACATTTGAAAAGTAAATCTGTGCTTTTCCATTCTACAGGTATAGCTCCCTCCACTGCACCTTCTGAACTGGCAGAGATGTATGCTCCTCAGGCTTCTCTCAGATAGCCAGCAGTGTCACAGTAACGGACAATGCTGGTATTGTTACCAGTGCAGCACTAAAGGTACTTTGTGACTTTGCATAAACAAGTGGTCTGCTGTATATGCTGCGTTGGCCTGGCTGTATGGTGCCCGGTATCTGCCCAGCATTAATAGTACACTAAATAATGCCGCAAACCACGGACAGAGGAGGAAGAAAAAATTAGATTGGAAATATAAAAAACTATTACTGCTTTGAACTTCCACTCATATGTAATAAATGTTTTTTTTCCAGAATTTAGGACATGCAGCACAGTTTGTAAATAACCAGGGATGCCAGACCCATTTCATGTCCTTAACGAGAACCAGTATTTGTGGAGATGTTGTATAGATATTCACATATTTTAGTGATAAAGAGGTGTCCACTTACATCTAGCCTCCCTGCATGTTAAACAGCCATTCTAGTCACTACATGTTGTGGCGTGACTCGGTAGCACAGAGTGTATTTACGCGCAACTTTTTCCATTAAGGTTCGTCTTATTCGCAAAATGATGTGAATAGAATGCACAAGCAGCTTATGCTAATTAAATTATTATGCGGCATGTCTATATTCTGTGTGTGACCGTGGCTGTTAACCTAGAAAAAACACAGTAGTCACGTACCATTTTGTATGCAGATAAAACTGCAGATGCACACAGAATATAGGCATGCTGCATATCATTTTAATCATAAGAGTCCTATACGCATAACGATGCAAATAAGGTGCATTTTCGGCAAAAAAAAAAATAAGATTTTACACTTACCGGTAAATCTATTTCTCGTAGTCCGTAGAGGATGCTGGGGACTCCGTAAGGACCATGGGGAATAGACGGGCTCCGCAGGAGACATGGGCACTTTAAGAAAGCTTTGGATTCTGGGTGTGCACTGGCTCCTCCCTCTATGCCCCTCCTCCAGACCTCACTGTGCCCAGAGGAGATGGACAGTACGAGGAAAGGATTTTGTTAATCCAAGGGCAAGATTCATACCAGCCACACCAATCACACCGTATAACTTGTGATAAACTACCCAGTTAACAGTATGAACAACAACATAGCCTCGGTTCAACCGATTAACCAACACATAACCCTTATGTCAGCAATAACCATATACAAGTGTTGCAGAAGTAGTCCGCACTTGGGACGGGAACCCAGCATCCTCTACGCACTACGAGAAAAAGATTTACCGGTAAGTGTAAAATCTTATTTTCTCTAACGTCCTAGAGGATGCTGGGGACTCCGTAAGGACCATGGGGATTATACCAAAGGTCCCAAACGGGCTGGAGAGTGCGGATGACTCTGCAGCACCGATTGAGCAAACAGGAGGTCCTCCTCAGCCAGGGAATCAAACTTATAGAACTTTGCAAAGGTATTTGACCCCGACCAAGTAGCTGCTCGGCACAACTGTAAAGCCGAGACCCCTCGGGCAGCCGCCCAAGAAGAGCCCACCTTCCTAGTGGAATGGGCCTTAACCAATTTAGGCAATGGCAATCCTGCCGTAGAATGTGCCTGCTGAATCGTGTTACAGATCCAGCGAGCAATAGTCTGCTTTGAAGCAGGAGCGCCAACCTTGTTGGCTGCATACAGGACAAATAGTGCTTCTGTTTTTCTGACTCTAACCGTTCTGGCCACGTAAATTTTCAAAGCCCTGACCACATCCAGGGACTCGGAATCCTCCAAGTCACGCGTAGCCACAGGCACAACAATAGGTTGATTCATATGAAAGGATGAAACCACTTTAGGTAGGAATTGAGGACGAGTCCGCAATTCCGCCCTATTCACATGAAAAACCAGATTGGGGCTTTTATGTGATAAAGCCGCCAATTCTGAGACTCGCCTAGCCGAAGCCAAGGCTAGCAACATGACCACCTTCCAAGTGAGATATTTTAACTCCACCGTTTTGAGTGGTTCAAACCAATGTGACTTAAGGAAACTTAACACCACGTTAAGATCCCAAGGCGCCACCGGAGGTACAAAAGGAGCATGAATATGCAGCACTCCCTTCACAAATGGCAATTCTTTTTGAAAGAAAACGGTTTAGGCCGAAATTTGAACCTTTATGGACCCTAATCTTAGGCCCAAATTCACTCCTGTTTGAAGGAAGTGAAGGAGACGGCCCAAATGAAACTCCTCCGTAGGAGCAGTCCTGGCCTCACACCAAGAAACATATTTTCGCCATATACGGTGATAATGTTTCGATGTCATGTCCTTCCTAGCCTTGATCAGGGTAGGAATGACTTCCTCCAGAATACCCTTTTCCGCTAGGATCCGGCGTTCAACCGCCATGCCGTCAAACGCAGCCGCGGTAAGTCTTGGAACAGACAGGGCCCCTGCTGCAGCAGGTCCTGCCTTAGAGGATGAGGCCACGGATCTTCTGTGAGCAACTCTTGCAGATCCGGAAACCAAGTCCTTCGTGGCCAATCTGGAACAATGAGGATTGTTTTCACCCTTCTTTGTCTTGTTATTCTCAACACCTTGGGTATGAGAGGCAGAGGAGGGAACACATAGACCGATCTGAACACCCATGGTGTCACCAAAGCGTCTACCGCTACCGCCTGAGGGTCTTTTGACCTGGCGCAATACCTCTTTAGCTTCTTGTTGAGCCGGGACGCCATCATGTCTATCTGAGGCAGTCCCCACCGACCCGCGATCTGTGCGAAGACTTCCTGATGAAGTCCCCACTCTCCCGGATGCAGGTCGTGTCTGCTGAGGAAGTCCGCTTCCCAGTTGTCCAGCCCCAGGATGAACACTGCTGACAGTGCGCTGACATGACCTTCCGCCCAGCAAAGAATCCTGGTGGCCTCTGTCATGGCCACTCTGCTCCTTGTGCCGCCTTGGCGGTTTACATGAGCCACTGCCGTGACATTGTCCGACTGAATCAGAACAGGTTTGTCCCGAAGTAATGCCTCCGCTTGACGTAGGGCGTTATATATGGCCCTCAACTCCAGGACATTGATGTGGAGACAAGTCTCTAGACTTGACCAGAGACCTTGAAAATTTCTTCCCAGAGTGACTGCACCCCAACCTCGGAGGCTTGCGTCCGTGGTCACCAGGATCCAGTCCTGAATGCCGAACCTGAGACTCTCTAAGAGGTGAGCACTGTGTAGCCACCACAGGAGAGACACCCTGGCTCTGGGAGACAAGGTGATCTTTTGATACATCTGTAGATGAGACCCGGACCACTTGTCCATGAGGTCCCATTGAAAAGTCCTCGCATGGAACCTGCCGAAGGGAATGGCCTCTTAAGATGCCACCATGTTCCCCAGGACTCGAGTACAGTGATGCACTGAAACCTTTTTTGGCTTCAACAGGTCCTTGACCAGAGTCATGAGCTCCTGAGCCTTTTCCATCGGAAGAAAAACCTTTTTCTGTTCTGTGTCCAGAATCAGGCCCAAAAAGGTCAGACGCGTTGTAGGAACCAGCTGGGACTTCGGAATATTGAGAATCCAGCCGTGCTGCTGCAACGTTCTCACAGACAGTGACACGCTGTTCAGTAACTTCTCTCGGGATCTCGCCTTTATGAGGAGATCGTCCAAGTATGGGATAATTGTGACACCCTGCTTGCGCAGGAGCACCATCATTTCCGCCATTATCTTGGTGAAAATTCTCGGGGCCGTGGAAAGCCCAAACGGCAACGTCTGAAATTGGTAATGACAGTCCTGTACCGAAAATCTCAGGAACGCCTGGTGAGGAGGAAAAATCGGAACATGAAGGTATGCATCCTTTATGTCCAGGGAAACCATCCAATATCCCCCCCCCCCCCTTTAGGCTGGCGATGACCGCTCTGAGCGATTCCATCTTGAACTTGAACTTTTTTAAGTACAGGTTCAGGGATTTTAGATTCAAATGGGTCTGACCGAACCGTCCAGTTTCGGGACCACAAACAGGGTGGAGTAATACCCCTTTCCTTGCTGGAGAAGAGGAACCTTGACTATCACCTGCTGAAGATACAATTTTTGAATTGCAGATAACACCAACTCCCTCTCTGACGGAGAAGCCGGCAAAGCCGATTTGAAAAACCGGCGAGGAGGCATCTCATCGAATTCCAGCCTGTATCCCTGAGAAACAATCTCTATTGCCCAGGGATCCACCTGTGAGCGAACCCAGACGTGGCTGAAAATTCGAAGACGTGCCCCCACCTGAGCCGACTCCCCCAGGGGAGCCCCAGCGTCATACGGTGGATTTTGCAGACGGAGGGGAGGACTTCTGGTCCTGGGAACTAGCTGTGTGCAGCTTTTTTCCCTTGCCTTTACCTCTGGTAAGAAAGGACGATCCCCGTACCTTCTTGCTTTTATTTGAACGAAAGGACTGCATTTGATAATGAGGCGCCTTCTTAATATGTTGCGGGGGAACATAAGGTAAAAAATTCGATTTACCAGCTGTAGCAGTAGAGACCAGGTCCGAGAGGCCTTCTCCAAACAACTCCTCCCTCTTGTACGGCACCGACTCCATATGCCGCTTTGAGTCGGCATCCCCCGTCCACTGTCGGGTCCACAAGAGTCGCCTAGCAGAAACAGACATAGCATTTATTCTGGAGCTCAGTAAACAAATGTTTCTTTGTGCATCCCTCATATATAATGCAGCATCCTTGATATGCGCTAGGGTCATTAAAATGGTATCCTTATCTAGGGCATCAATCTCATTAGATAAGGAATCAGTCCATGCTGCGACAGCACTACAAACCCAGGCCATCGCCAGTCTAACAATAGTACCGGAATGTGTGTAAATGTACTTCATGGTAACTTCCTGCTTACGATCAGCAGGATCTTTGAGGGTAGCCGTATCCTGGGAAGGCAGTGTCACCTTCTTGGATAAGCGTGTCAACGCCTTGTCTACTTTAGGCGAAGATTCCCATCGTATCCTATCCTTTTGTGGGAAGGGATACGCCATAAGAATCCTTTTGGGAACTTGTAATCTTCTGTCTTCAGTGCCCACCTGTACATGTATATAGGTTATTTTGCCATAGGAGAGGTATTCATTGCTGCCCAGGGCGCCGCCCCCTGCGCCCTGCACCCTTACAGTGACCGGAGTGTGTGAGGTGTAATGGAGCAATGGCGCACAGCTGCCGTGCTGTGCGTTACCTCAGTGAAGCACCCGAAGGCTTCTGCCGCCTTAGACGTCTTCTTTCTTCGTTTCTTCCGGCTCTGTGAGGAGAACGGCGGCGCGGCTCTGGGATGAACGCCCAGGATGAACCTGTGCTCCACTCCCTCTGGAGCGAATGGTGTCCAGTAGCCGAGAAGCAGAGCCTATCATTTAAGTAGGTCTGCTCCTCTCTCCTCAGTCCCTCAATGCAGGGAGCCTGTTGCCAGCAGTGCTCCCTGATAATAAGAAAAAATCCTAACAAAAATGCTTTCTTAGCAGGGAACTCAGGAGAGCTCCCTGCAGTGCACCCATCTTCCTCTGGGCACCGTATAAAACTGAGGTCTGGAGGAGGGGCATAGAGGGAGGAGCCAGGGCACACCCAGAATCCAAGGTCTTTCTTAAAGTGCCCATGTCTCCTGCGGAGCCCGTCTATTCCCCATGGTCCTTATGGAGTCCCCAGCATCCTCTAGGACGTTAGAGAAATAAAAAATAAAAGATGCCTGGCTCTAATGGAGTTGCACAGGACCTGTCAGCTCACTCACGCCAGGCACCTCCCGCTACGTGGCATATTGAGGCAAGATGTAAAAGGACACAGCGGTATGTTCTGTGAGGAAGGCATGAGGTGGATACTCAGATTGTGGCCTAGCTGCTACAGATATCCAAAATGAACAATGGCAGCGCTCATGGGGTCAGATAAACCACATATGCACCAGTCATATCAAACGGACCAAGCGTATAGGTAAGATTATATAAAAAGCATTTAATAAGCATATATTAATAAACACACAGTATCATCACCTATAAAAAATAAAAATATATACACATTTGTGCGAGAGCCAATTGAAAAAAAACGGGACATCAGCTTCCCATTACCGCATTTGCACGGAGTGGTACACACACTGAACAAACCATGGCTACATTGCCAGTAAGAACTTCCACGAGACATCCTGTGAGTACAGGGTTATTACCCGAGGATGCTCGGGTCTCCCTTAAGCAATTGGGAAGTAAAACTTTGTTATTGCTGGCTATTGCTACACGAGCCAGCAGCTGATACATTGCATACTCCAGGAAAACTCATGTGTGCTATCTGATACATAATTAACTAGGATTGATACTTTATAAATACAGCGTCCATAAGTCAAATAACAACATTGGCTGTATCCAAATAACAACATTGGTTGTATTAAGAGCGCTATTGGACATTTATATGCAGCCTAATTAACAACCTGTACAAGGCTAATCTGGCCTGCTAGCAGTCTATCCATTGTCTCTAACCTATTTTTGTTGCTACAGGCTTTTTCGTCAATCAGTTCTCACACAAAAGTGTATTTTTTTTATAGATGATAATACTGTATGTTTATTAATATATGCTTATTAAATGCTTTTTATATAATCTTGCCTATACTCTCGGTCCATTTGATATGATTGGTGTATGTCAGCGTCCGGAGTCTTACCGGTACGCTGGGGCCGCGGGGCTGGCTTCTCTGGCGGTGTGCGGGCAGCAGCGGAGGTGGACTGCTGCGCCGGGTCCGTGGGCAGCAGTGGCGGCGGTGAGGGGGTCCGCTCGTGGTGGCGGGACGCCGCTACACCGGGTCGCTCTTACTGAGCCATTGCTAGGAGACCAGAGGCAGTGAGCAATGTGGCTTTGCAGAAAGGTCTGCATTACTGGGCGCCGCCATGTTGGAGACCAAGTTTTAAGCATAGTTCCTGTTTCCTGTTTCTTCCAGCCAATCCAGAGGAAGCTCTCCCTATAAAAGGGGGCTGGTTGAGGACAGGGACGCCAGTGCTTCAAGTTACAACCCTGTTGTAGGTGCTTTAGCCTGTGCTCCCAGGATCCTTGTCGTATTCTGGTTACTGCTGCTCCTGCTTGGTCGGTTCTCTGTTGCTGCTGCAGTCCTGCCGTTCCTAACCTGCTACTGCCTGTGCAAGCGCTCCTGGAAAACCCGGTCCAGTAAGACCCTTTGGGCACAGTCGGCCCCGGGTCTTCTGCCTCGTCTTTCAAGCCACACTCCACAGATCTACTTCACCAGCCACGTCTTTGTACCACCGACCACAACCTGCAGATTGTTATCTTCAGCCTCATCCACCAAACCACAGTCCACAGACCTTGTCTCCAGCCACGTCTTTTAACCACCATCCACAGTTCCGCAGCTCCGTATTCACAACCTTGTCTTCCAAGCCACAACCTGCAGTGCTTTATCCGCAACTACGTTCTTTAACAAACGTGCTCCAGCCACAGTTCTTTACCTCAGCCATGTGCATAATACTATTCTTTGACTTTCTACCCCGCCTACGTTCTTCATTGTTCTGTGTCCCATGCAAAGGAACTATATCCAACCCCCTCATCTTGTTCACCCACAGCCATCTACCTCCTCGGGCAAGTCTCAGCTGCCGGATCCTCAAACTTTGCTAGACGTGACAGTGTATATGTGGTTTATCTGATCCCATGAGCGCCGCTATTGTTCAATTTGGATATTTCTTGTAAAGGTGCAGCACAGTCCCTTATTTAGCAGCGTACTGACAATTCTAAATTCCTTTGTCGTATAATCAACCCTTATGAAGCTAAGAACACTGTACGCTGCTTACTTAAGAAATACCGTAATGATACGCTATTTGCGTAACGATCGCTCAGCCGTAGGCGAGACGCTCAAGCGTCACGTTCGCTCACGGCCCAGTGATCACAAGACACGTTATTGGTTATGTCTAGGGGAAAGATTCGCTGTAACGTAGCATACGCTAGAGACCACGAGGAGGTCACCAGCGGTGCAGACGCTCACAACACTATACCTTGATATTAAACCTTATACCGATGAAACACACAGAATACCTTAATGTGAGTACAGGGTGTAAATGCAACCTTGTGTAACCTGACTATCTACAAAGCTGTTTGAGCGTCACCGACGCTCAAATGAACACTTATCACTATAGGAAATACACAGATACTGGTTTAGGTTTCCAAGGCCTATTAACTGTATTATGTCTAATATACTTGTAAAAGAGTAACACAGTACAAATGATACACTACAATATAACAAAGACTTCCTAACCAAACACCTAACTAAGGGATAAACTACAATGCTATCCTGGTCTAACACAATACAATACAATAATACTACGAAGTATTTAAGAGAAAAAGAGGAGAGGAGAGATAGAGAGAGAAAGAGAGATATTGGCTCACAGAAAGACAATGATTACGGAGAGAACTTACGCACAAAGGGTATGATCGCCAGCGCCTCGATATCCAGCTCCCGATTATCAGCAGATAACCGTTGATGAGAGAGTGAGAGCTGGATGTGGTCGGTCTGCCTATTTATGCCCCACACACAATGCAATCTCCTAGTCCCTACAATCCTACAGTTTATTGGACACAGGAATTCGGCCCTGTACTGTAACCAAAGGTCATAGGTTGATTCATACAGGTGGGCTGTGCTGATTTCCAACAGCTCAGGTGGGTGGGGAACTGGGTTTCCCGCCGCATACCTGAGTATGTGCAAATCATAGAAATGGACATAAACTTCTTATGTCCATAACTATTCGCACGAGCGATTAATACGCTCCAAACCAACACCGGAATATTGCTAATTAAATACTCTTCCGATGGGTATCAAACACTGCTGTATGACTCCTGTTAGACCCTTCGTGCAATACAAAGAGGGATTCCTCCGCTCAGGGACATTCTATCTAAACCAAACTTACAGAAACTATTGAGGGGAACATGATCTATAAACTACATTAATTGTGAACTTTTGTAACGAATGAGTCGCACGCTACGATCACATAAACTCTACCGTAAATGCGCATACTGCGCGTGCGAGTGCACGCTATTGCGGGTATGCGCTTCCACGGGAGAGCGTACGCATGCGCAGCACGGACCAGTGTGCGGTGCAAATATGGCAACGTGCATTGAGACATTTTTCTGACTTTGACAGTCCACCCTTTGGCAGTCAATAATAACTGCCACAAAACATTTAAGGAGAAAAATGTAAGTCAGGGGTTAATTGATTTCCATGGTTGGGTAGGGGAGGAGAGAGGAGAAGGTGTGAAGAGGGTATGACCTAGTGAGAAAGCAGGAGCATGTGTGTATGAGTCCATGTTTGGAGGGTCATGTATCATCGTGCCGTACGTGTGGTAGATCAAGCTTCGAGGTATTGCGAAGTATACATTTGAATTCCTTCTTATCCTGTGGTACAGGTCTGTGGATGGGCTGTCAAACTTTACCGAGCTCATTTCGGCTGTAGTTGTAACAAAATGGGGATGCACATTTTAGTTGATGATACATGAATTGGGGGGGGGTATGTGGTTGCTGCTATCTGTGCCTGTATTCCCTATCGACTATGTGTGTTATTGCCTGAGGGTTGCAGAGATGAAGATAAAGAACACTTACGAAAAATGCAATGATATTCTATGTCAGGGTAATGTACGTTCGTCGATTGAGGTCTTGATTGGTGTCGGTTGATTGGAGTCTTCTTCTTTGTGCTTTTGCTCATAAATCGTGAGTAAAGCATACAACGTCCATGGATTTACAAAAAAAATGTTGGGCTAGCGTGGTTTTAAAGTTCCTAGGGAAACTGGGGTACCCATGGCATTGTCCATCAAAATCTTGTTTATCAGGTCGCCTGCTCTTCTTCTTTCCATCTTTCCGTTGTCGGCCCCTTGGCTCATCAAATCCTTCGTCTACGTGGGTCTTTGTACCTCGGAGGAAAACATAGAAATGGGTGAAAGGCGGACCGTATACTCATTACATCATTACGTCATGGTTTCTAGCATTGGGTCATAAATCAAATCCAGGTTAATTACAGTTTCCTCACTCCTTAAGCTCATCACTTTCGTACTTTGCTTGCACCTCATCAAAGCCTGCCCGCATCTAAATATCAATCCAATAGATATAACGACACCCAAAATACATAGGAGAAACTTTCCAACATCCATTATGACTCCTTGAGCCCAGTCTCCTAAACCGGAGAACCAATTTCGCGGGTTCAACCATGACACCCAACCAGTCAGCTCATTACCTACAGCAGCAAGGGTGAGATTGTGTTTTCGACGAAATTCCCACTTTAATTGCAGAATATCGTCCATCTTTTGGTCTATGACCTCTACCGGATCCTCGGTGCTATTTGTGATATACGTGCAACACTTTATGCCGTACTGTGTTGCCAATGTAACACAATATCCGCCTGTTACTGCTGTAAGATAATTAAGAACCATTCTATGCTGAACTAGTTCTGTTTTGTAAGCTTGAAGTTCTCTTCCAGTGTATCTAAACGTGTCATCATACATTTCAGTGATATTATCTAACAAATTGGCGAGTGCGGAAATGTATCTATAATTCATCACACCTCGAGCGGTGCGAGTGAAATCTAACGCTACCAGAACCTGAATCCCGGTGGATTCATGGATAAGATCAGAGGCCGGATGCTCTAACCTTTCTGACAGTTGTCTTTTAACAAGGTGCTCGTAGTGAGTGTGAGTATAAGGAGTTTGGGCACCACGGTGTATGTCCTTCATTTTGTCATGTGTAACAGTCATTACTTCAGGCAATACTTTTCCAATATAACACAATCCTTCAGAGTTTGGGGCAAGCCACTTGTACGCCTTTCTCCCGCATATGAAATATGCATCATCGGGGAGAACATAAGGGACGGAGAAGGACATGACCATGTTACAAACCTTCCAGGTGAAATCTCCTGACCCTAATTCTTCCATCTGTCTAATGCACGTATCAGTTTGTACGATATGTGCACAGTATCCTGGTGATACCTCTCCAACTTTAGTAATCCTATTTCCTAAGGTATATCGATACCGGAATGATTTTCCTCTACTGGCTATGTGGCGTACGAGCTCTGTATCTGTAGGCATTCTATCTGCTCTGTGTGAAAAGGTCATGGTTTGGTTGCTCCATGACACTTCCCAATTTCCCGGTTTTCTAGGATTGGAGATGTTAAAACATAAGAGGGACCTATCCACATGGTATTGGTGGAGCTTCAAACTAGGAGGGCTGGAGATGTTAAACCTCCGGTCCACCGGTCTCCCACCACTTAGCTCAAGTACCTCCCCTAACGTTAAAGGAAATGGTACTAGCCCTGATTTACTGTGACCCTGAGGTACTTGAGAGCATACCCAACAATCTGTTTGGTTTAACACGTTACCCACTAAGGAGTGATAGTCACTCAATGGATGCCGGTCTATATGGATATTAAAACTAGATTGGCATTTCTTTATGCATCCATCTTCAACCAGATTATCACAGAGCCTACAGATACAATTTTCTTCAGCTAACAATCCATCACAATTTCTTCTATCGGATCGTTTTCTGATACTCGCCTTTGCTTGTTGGCTTGGTTGATCTTGGAAAACTACGCCTCCATCATCATAATCGGAACCCATTCCAGAACCTCTTTCGACCTCTATGGTACTCTCGCCGGAACAGACTGCTCTGGTCAACATCATGGTTAACATCAAAATCCGGACCACAGTCTCTTGGGGCAAGTCCATCTTTGAGGAGGAAATAGAGAAGAATGAGAAGGGGGAAAAAGAAATTTTAAAGGAGAGGGGATGGGAAGTGGAGAAAACAATAAAAGGGAGAGGGGAGTCGACAGCTGCTTTCGGTCTTCAAGGCTCAGGTGCCGCCTCAGTCCTCCTGGAACAGACACTCTAGTGATACAACCTCTACCGTCTGTTCCTTATCACGGGACTTCTCTGGATCAGCAACCTTCTTGCAGTGGGATGAATGGACCCAAGTCTCTCTCTCAGCAACCTTCAATGCTGTGGTGCTAGTCAATAAGACCTGGTATGGTCCTTCCCATCTATCAATAAGACAACCTGAGCGTAGAAAATTTCGTATCATTACATAATCCCCAGGTTCAATGTCATGACAATTACTATCTGGTAAATCAGGAATCACCAACTTCAGATTATCATTTTGATTCCTCAACTGTTTACTCATGTTAATCAAGTACTTTACAGTTACTTCATTGTTACATTTCAAATCATCCTGAGGGTTAATCATGACATGCGGTTGTCGACCAAACAAGATTTCAAAAGGGGACAGATTAAGAGGGGACCTGGGAGTGGTTCTGATGCTATACAAAACAATGGGTAAAGCTTCTGGCCACGTCAATCCTGTCTCTGCCATTACTTTACTCAATTTATTTTTAATAGTGCTGTTCACTCTTTCGACCTTCGCGCTCGCCTGTGGACGGTACGGAGTGTGCAGCTTACTATCAATTCCCATCAACTTACACATTCCTTGAAAGACATCACCTGTAAAATGGGTACCCCTATCACTTTCAATGATTCTAGGGATACCATATCTACATACAAATTCCTGCACAATTTTCTTAGCTGTAAACATAGCGGTATTTGTAGCTGTTGGAAAAGCTTCGACCCAATTCGAGAAAACATCTATGCAAACAAGTACATATTTCAAATTTCTACATGGGGGTAATTGAATGAAGTCAATTTGTATTACTTGGAAAGGGCCGCCGGCAGGTGGGATATGGGATGGTTCTGTTGGTATTGCTTTTCCAATATTCTTTCTCAGACAGGTAAGGCATGACATTGCTCTTTTACTAGCATGAGAGGAGAATCCTGGGGCGCACCAGTATGCTCTTACCAACTTGCACATCCCCTCCTTGCCTAGATGAGTCAGCCCGTGAGCTGCTTCAGCCAGACACGGAAGGTATGCCCTGGGGGCCACTGGTTTACCATGTCCATCCGTCCAGAGCCCTGAGGACTCCTGGCCATATCCCTTTGCCCTCCAGACTGCCTTCTCCTGAGTGGAACACAAATTCTGCATTTCACACAACTTTTGTGTGTTGATGGTATTAAATACCATCAGTTGTGTGGTGTCTGTCCGTATGGGGGTAGCAGCTGCAAGCTTTGCAGCTTCGTCTGCTCGGCTGTTACCAAGGGATACTGGGTCTTGACTATATGTATGTGCTTTACATTTGATAACAGCCACTCTGTCGGGTTCCTGTATCGCTGTTAGAAGCCTTTTTATGTGAGCTGCATGCGCTATCGGTGTACCAGCTGCCGTCATGAAATTTCTGAGACGCCATAGCGCTCCGAAATCATGGACTACCCCGAACGCGTATCTAGAATCGGTGTAGATATTGGCAGACTTACCCTTAGCCAATTCACATGCTCTGGTTAGGGCGACCAGTTCAGCAACCTGGGCTGAGTGAGGTGGGCCTAGCGGTTCCGCTTCTATGGTGTCTTGGTCATCTACGACTGCGTATCCAGTACACAAGTCTCCCGAGTCTGACTGTCTGTGACAACTACCGTCCGTGTAGAACGTGAGTTCTGCATCTTCTAGTGGATTGTCACTGATGTCAGGCCTTGCGGTAAAATTTTGGGTCAAATATTCCATACAATCATGTGTATCTTCCTTTGCATTAAATCCTCCTTCCCCATCACTCTCACCTCCCACCCTTTGTGCCTGTCCAGGCACACCTGGGAGAAATGTTGCAGGGTTTAATGCACTGCATCTCCTTATGGTGATGTTTACGGGGGCCATTAGTGCTAATTCCCATCTCGTAAACCTGGCTGATGAGACGTGTCTGGTTTGGGCAGAATTCAATAAGGCAGATACCGCATGCGGTGTATGGATTGTGAGGTTGTGGCCTAGCACGACATCTTCGCTTTTCGTCACTAGCAATGCTATCGCCGCAACGCTACGCAAGCATGTGGGGAGGGATCGCGCTACCGTGTCTAGCTGAGCGCTGTAGTATGCAATTGGCCTGCTGGCATCACCGTGTTTTTGTGTTAGTACACCTGCTGCGCACCCAGCACTTTCTGTTCCGTATAGTTCAAAGGGTTTCCCATAGTCTGGCATACCTAGTGCTGGTGCCTGCGTTAGGCACTGTTTGAGTCTCTCAAATGCTGTTTCAGATTCGTCTGTATGCGAAATCCGATCAGGTTTGTTTGAAGAGACCATTTCCTGCAAAGGTAGCGCCAATATGGAAAACCCTGGGATCCAATTACGGCAATACCCACACATTCCTAAAAACGTCCTTATCTGTTGCTGGGTTTGTGGCAGTGTCATGTCTCTAATGGCTTGGATTCTATCAGCGGTCAGGTGTCTCAGTCCTTGTGTTAGACAGTGTCCCAAGTATTTTACCTTAGCTTGGCATAATTGCAACTTGTCTTTGGAGACCTTGTGACCTGTGTCTGAAAGATGAAACAGGAGCTGTTTCGTATCCTTCAGGGACGCCTCCAATGAATCAGAACACAGTAGTAGATCATCCACGTACTGTATCAACACTGATCCACTTTCCGGTTGGAAAGACTGTAAACAATCATGCAAAGCCTGAGAAAATATACTTGGACTATCTATGAAACCTTGGGGTAACCGAGTCCACGTGTATTGGACTCCTCTGTATGTGAATGCAAACAAATATTGGCTGTCAGGGTGCAGAGGTACCGAAAAGAAAGCGGAGCAGAGGTCAATAACAGTGAAAAATTTGGCAGTGGGAGGAATTTGCATTAGGATGACAGCTGGATTAGGCACTACGGGGAACTGACTCTCGACTATTTTGTTAATCCCCCTTAGATCCTGCACTAGCCTGTAACCCCTCCCCCCACTCTTTTTAACAGGGAAGATGGGACTATTTGCTGTGCTGGACGTTCTTACTAGAATGCCCTGTTGTAGCAAGCGCTCTATTACGGGAAAAACTCCTAACTCCACCTCTGGCTTCAGAGGATACTGTGGGATTTTTGGAGCTATCCTACCTTCTTTTACTTGTACTACTACTGGAGCTACGTTTGCCATTAATCCAGTGTCCTGTCCATCTTTTGTCCAAAGTGACTCTGGTATCTGAGATGTCATCTCTTCTATTTGGGATGGATTCCTGTTTGTCATAATGGAATGTGACATTAATTTTGATGGGGAGTCTAACATGTCTCGTACTTCCTGAGCGTGGTTCTCAGGGATGTCCAAGAATACACCTTCAGGAGTACAATAAATGACGCAACCCATTTTACATAGTAAGTCTCTTCCCAGGAGATTGGTCGGTGCCGATGCAGCCAGCAAAAAGGAATGCTTGGTATGCAAAGGCCCTATTGTAATCTCGGCTGGTTTGCTAACAGGGTAGTGCTGGACTACTCCTGTTACTCCTATGGCTGGAACTGTCCTACCAGTGGTTCTCATGCCCACTGTCGAATTGATCACTGACTTGGCCGCCCCTGTGTCTACAAGAAAGTTTAAAGTTTTACCGGCTACATTGATTGCAATCTCTGGTTCGCTTCCAAGACTGGCAATCAATTTAACTGGTTGCAGATTACAGGTATGGCCACACCCCTATTGGGTATGCTGACCTCCCTGAATCCCGCTGGCAGCAACTACTTGTGAGGGAGTTAGCTGGGAACTACCAGAGGCATGCCAATCTCTGTTTGGGGGATATCTTTTTGTTTCCCCTGTATGTGGCTCAAAACTCCGCCTCTGTGGACCCTGCTCCCAATGTCGTGTGTGGTGTTGTTGTCTAGGGGGTTGAAAAGATCTTTGTACATTTCTTACTCTACAGTCTCGTGCAAAATGTCCTGGTTTGTTACAAGAAAAACATGTTATTACACTTGCCTTACCCACAGGATTCGGTGGTACATACGCAGGCTGCCTTGTGGTCAGCGCCTGTATACTTACGGACATCAACTTATCACTTTGCGACTCCCTGTGCCTAGTGATATTTCTGTCGTGATCAATAGCAGCCTCTCTCAAGGTGGACACTGACAGACCTCGCCAACATGGCTGCGTGGTCTGTACCCTAGCTTTTAATGTTTCTTTCAAACCATCCATCAGTACAGATACTGCTACTTCTCGATGGTTTGGGTTGGTCTTTATGTCTTCTATACCAGTGTACTTTGCCATTTCTAATAGTGCCCGGTGAAAATATTCTATTGCCGTTTCGGACTCCTTTTGCTTAATGGAAAATATTTTATTCCATTTAACAACGGCTGGGAAATACTCTTTTAGCTGTAAATTTATCCTTTTTACATTGTCCTTATTGTACACGTCTGTAAGCGGTACATCTTTATCCAATGCACAATCAGCTAAAAACTGAGTTGCATCGACATTGGAAGGTAAACAAGCTCTTAGCAGTATCTGCCAATCCTTGTTGTTGGGTTCTACCGTGTTACCTAAATCCCTGATATATTTTTGGCTAGCAACTAAATCCTTCCTGGGGTCAGGAAATTCGGACACTATTGTTCTTAATTCCATTCTGGAAAATGGAGTGTACATGGCAATGTTCCTTATGGGAGTGGCTCCAGACACATCTGTTTTTCCATTGGGAACTGCTATTACCCTTACAGGAGCAATTCTAACGGCCTCTTCCTGTGTAGATTCTACAGCTTGTTGTGGTACAATTGTTTCAGTGTAGTGCATGGTGCCGTACTTACCCGTTGACACGACCTCACCTATCCCTCCGCTAGGGGCTTTCACTAATCTCGTGGGTGTCGCTGTGCCTACTGTGGTCTCTGCTATGGTGGCTGCAAGAGAGAGAGCTGAAATTGTTGCTGAATCGTCTTCTTGATCACACTCCTGAGGAAGGTTCAAAACAGGGTACATCTTGCACGGGTTAATACTTGCATGAGTTATTTGGTTAACATCATTAACATTTACAGTGTTACTAAGAGTTTGTGTTTTACAACCCAGTGCGTTTCTCTCCGCAATCAACTTCTCTCCTGCAATGTATGGTGGGGGAGGAGCTGTGGCAATCAACTTCCTGACTGCCCCAGATCCCGCCGCCAGAGCCAAACCTCTCTGTATCTCACCTTCCTGGTGCCATAACTGTAAATAATCATGATGCTGAATTCGTCTCTTTGCTGATTTTACGAGACATATCCTCCTCCTTAAATTTTGTAACACCTCTGGACTGAAGCTACCTATTCTTGGGAACTTGTCCCTGTCTTGTACAGTCATTCTCTCCCATTCATCACATAAAGATTCGGTGTGAATTCCATATTTTTCACACATTACATATCGTGCCGACCCAACTGGTCGGTTCACAGAATCAACCTGAACCAGGGTTGATCGCCCCCTACCTGAGCAACTGGCCCCCATAGTCTGTAGGTGTTGCTTAGTCCTCCTTGGATTTTCTGTATCAAGGTTTTCAGCAAGCCTTTACAGACAACCAAATTACTCCACAGTAGGCCGGCGGTGGCGGTTTACCGAGTACCCCACTCACTCGCCCACCTCGACCAATACGACCTGTAAACACCGTTTTGATGCCAGCGTACTCGATACAGGGCCCCTATGGAACCTTCAGTTTACTGGAACATATGAGGGTTACCCGCAGGACACTTACTCTTTCCAGTAAAGTTGGGGTTGTTAGATAGTTCCTGAGTGACCAGCGAACTTCCCTTCCAAAAATAAAAAATTACACAAATCACGTCAGAGTGTACAAATAGCGTTTGTGACCACTTTACTCTAATGGTATTTAGGTCAGATTACTAACTACTGCACACAATTACGTGTGGTCCAATCGTTCAGTACACGAGCACTACTTGTCATGTACTGAAAGATCAATGGAATCGATGTTTCCGGCCGCGATTCCTTCAGCAAGAGCTTATGGCCTATATGGGTTCTGCACCAACACCCCAGGCGTTGTGCCACTGGACTTTTATAGCGGACCTTTTACCTTACGACCTCCTGGTCTTGTTCCTTATGACCTCCTGGTCTTGTTCCTTATGACCTCCTGGTCTTGTTACCTTATGGTCCGCTATACTCTAATGCTCAAATATTATTTAACCAGAGATGCCTCCCTGGCCACCGTATATGTCACTTACACGTATGTTCCTTAACGAGTACCCGACTTTCCTTTTGGTTCCACCTTAAAGTTATATAAACTTTTATATACAAAACACACTCACTCAACACATGTACACTTTGTTTCTATATCTATTTCTGCGCAGAAATTGTCTTCAGGCCAAAAGTGTTACCAATTAGGAGCAGGATCTGTTAAACTAAATTTCAGATTTTCTAAAAACAGATTTGCGTTATTTACCGCTTCGCGTTACTTATCGCTTTTGCGCTAATTATCGCTTTGCGCTAATTATCGCTTTTCGTGACTTGGGCTACGTGGGCGTAACCAGACGCTACGTTGCGTAATGAACGCTGCGTGCGTCTGCCTTTTGGATTGCGTACGCTAGTCTTTGTTAGCGACACGTGTACGCAATGCAAAGGATCCACCGTAACACAATATATTTATCAATGTAGATGATCCCTGATCATCTACCGCAATCCACACTGACTGCCTTGTATCTCAGACAAACCGTGTGTTTGTTCTATACTTTAACTATTACCTCTACTTTTAAATAACAGCAAATCTCTTTTTAGCACTTTCTATCAACTATAAAAAAAATTGGCAAACAGGAATAGTGATATACGAAAATGAAATACATAAGTGAAAAGAAATGCAGGTATGTATGCGTACGCAAGACAAAAGAAAAATAAACAGTTTTAAAAAGACACAAGCGTTTTGTTCTTACTTCCGGTTACCGGATTCCTTCAGCACTCTTTACCTAAGCGAAGCAGACGCTTATCCCGTCAGCAACTGCGAGACAACCTCCCACCCTTTTGCTGGGGGATAACGTCTGCTGATCTACCTAGTGCAGATGTGAAAAGGACCGGACGAGCCCGCAATTGACAATTCTAAATTCCTTTGTCGTATAATCAACCCTTATGAAGCTAAGAACACTGTACGCTGCTTACTTAAGAAATACCGTAATGATACGCTATTTGCGTAACGATCGCTCAGCCGTAGGCGAGACGCTCAAGCGTCACGTTCGCTCACGGCCCAGTGATCACAAGACACGTTATTGGTTATGTCTAGGGGAAAGATTCGCTGTAACGTAGCATACGCTAGAGACCACGAGGAGGTCACCAGCGGTGCAGACGCTCACAACACTATACCTTGATATTAAACCTTATACCGATGAAACACACAGAATACCTTAATGTGAGTACAGGGTGTAAATGCAACCTTGTGTAACCTGACTATCTACAAAGCTGTTTGAGCGTCACCGACGCTCAAATGAACACTTATCACTATAGGAAATACACAGATACTGGTTTAGGTTTCCAAGGCCTATTAACTGTATTATGTCTAATATACTTGTAAAAGAGTAACACAGTACAAATGATACACTACAATATAACAAAGACTTCCTAACCAAACACCTAACTAAGGGATAAACTACAATGCTATCCTGGTCTAACACAATACAATACAATAATACTACGAAGTATTTAAGAGAAAAAGAGGAGAGGAGAGATAGAGAGAGAAAGAGAGATATTGGCTCACAGAAAGACAATGATTACGGAGAGAACTTACGCACAAAGGGTATGATCGCCAGCGCCTCGATATCCAGCTCCCGATTATCAGCAGATAACCGTTGATGAGAGAGTGAGAGCTGGATGTGGTCGGTCTGCCTATTTATGCCCCACACACAATGCAATCTCCTAGTCCCTACAATCCTACAGTTTATTGGACACAGGAATTCGGCCCTGTACTGTAACCAAAGGTCATAGGTTGATTCATACAGGTGGGCTGTGCTGATTTCCAACAGCTCAGGTGGGTGGGGAACTGGGTTTCCCGCCGCATACCTGAGTATGTGCAAATCATAGAAATGGACATAAACTTCTTATGTCCATAACTATTCGCACGAGCGATTAATACGCTCCAAACCAACACCGGAATATTGCTAATTAAATACTCTTCCGATGGGTATCAAACACTGCTGTATGACTCCTGTTAGACCCTTCGTGCAATACAAAGAGGGATTCCTCCGCTCAGGGACATTCTATCTAAACCAAACTTACAGAAACTATTGAGGGGAACATGATCTATAAACTACATTAATTGTGAACTTTTGTAACGAATGAGTCGCACGCTACGATCACATAAACTCTACCGTAAATGCGCATACTGCGCGTGCGAGTGCACGCTATTGCGGGTATGCGCTTCCACGGGAGAGCGTACGCATGCGCAGCACGGACCAGTGTGCGGTGCAAATATGGCAACGTGCATTGAGACATTTTTCTGACTTTGACAGTACATGGGACCACCACCACCACAGTTCATTTACTATACCCAAGAGGGATAGTTATTATTACTGAAAGACATAGGTGCTTAAAAAAATGTATTATTTTATTTTACCTCATTTTGCTCTTACAAACATTTGGCATAAATTAGATGCAGTCATACACTATGCTGCAGTCGTGCCAAATATCCTCTCTGGGCGCGACCTGAATGTGCATCAAAAATCACTTCAGGACTGAGGGCCTCATTCAGGTTTATTCGCAAACAAAAAAAAAATTGCAATTGGGCAAAACCATGTGCACTGCAGGTGGGACACTGAAGTAACATGTGCAGAGAGCGTTAGATTTGGGTGGGGTGTGTTCAAACTGAAATCTAAATTGCAGTGTAAAAATAAAGCAGCCAGTATTCACCCTGCACAGAAACAATATAACCCACCCAAATCTAAAGGGCCCTATACACTGGCCGACATGGCTGCACGATATGAACGATCTCGTTCATTAATGAATGAGATAACGTTCATATCATGCAGTGTGGAGGCTACAGCGATGAACGATGCGCGGCCCCGCGCTTGTTCATCGCTGGTCCCCAGTCGGCTGTACATGCAGGCCAATATGGACGATCTCGTCCATATTTGCCTGCACTTCAATGCAGCCGGGTGACGGAGGGAGTGAAGAAACTTCACTCCCCCCGTCACTGGGTCGCCCGTCGGCCATATCCGCCGTCGGGCAGCTCGGCGGCGGATCGGCCAGTGTGTAGGGCCTATAACTCTCTCTGCAAATGTTTTATCTGCCACACCTGCAATGCAGCATGATTTTGCCCAATTGCTAACTTTTTTGGTTCGCTAACAAAGCTGAATAAGGCCCTGAGTCAGTTATCTGCAAACGAAGTGCTATGATGCAGCTGCATTTTTCACGACAAGTTCTATTGTGCTTCATATACAGATTCAGAATCAGTCACATACACAGATATACAAGTGTCACATATCAAATTAATCAGTGCAGTCTCGTGAGGTGGTTTTATTGCATTACAATTAAGATGCACAATTATGTATGTGTAAACTCTTCTCCATTTTACGGGAAAAGGGATTGATATAATTTGTCATTTTCTCACTGTATTTGCACTGTTACGTTGAAAAAACAAAAATTACAATAAACGGATACAAGAAAAATGCATTAAAAAAATTAAAACACTACACCGCTTGGCTTATGTGAGCCTGGCGTCTGCATCACGTATTGAGGCTCGGTGTATCATCTGTAAGTGTGGGAGCTTACTTTTCGTACACAGTAACATATTCATAGATGCTTACTACCAATCTGAAGGGCCCTATACAATGTGCGATTTGGGAGATTTGAACGATGAACAATGAACGATTTTTCTGTAATGATTTTTTGCATGCACACTGAACGATTTGTATGACAATTTGAACGATATGACATTGCAAACATCAATATCGTCCAAATTGGCTTGCAATGATAAACGATGATAGACCAACGATGAACAACTGCGGGGACGCGCATCGTTCATCGTTGGTGCCTCCACACTGAACGTTATATTGTTAATTTTTTAACAATATCTTTCTCAAATGTTGTCCAGTGTGTAGGGCCCTTAAGCCATCGTTCTCATGTTTTACCAGTAAGCTGCCTTATGCATGTTCTCCCAACAGCTGTTCCTACTGATCAATACAGCTAAATGCACAGGTGAAAAAAAGCTGTGCTTCCTATTTGGCACATGATATGAATTAATGTAATGTCATTTATGTATTTATTTACTAATATAAGTTCATCATACAGCGAGACTACCAACACCCGCATTACTCAGTTTTAATGCCAGCTATACCCTAATTAGTACCAGGGGGTGACAACCATAACTTTATACTAGAAGCATCAAACAAGTAATCTGAAGCTCAATTGTGTCCTGTGCACAATCCAGGCACAAGATATACACAAACCACAGAGACGCTTAAACATACAGTGCGTCCAGCATATACTACCTACTACATGTCACGTGTACTGACTGCAATGTGTTCTTTCAATGAATAATTACACAAAGAAAATGTCTCTCAAGGGCAATGACAGAAGCAGTATCGTGGTCAGTGACTAATTCTATTCCACTGTGTTACCAATTGAACAGCTCATATGCATTTTTCTATAGAGCCCTATTAAAAAAAACACGACAAAATAAGTTTTTTTGCGTTTTGTTGATGCGGATTTGGCTTGCGATAAAGTTGAATTTATGATTTTAATAAAGTATTGAATAAATGCACAGATCTGTCAGGAGAAAATGTGTCAGTGCTGCCAAATGAGAACACTATACTGTCTCTAACAACTATTCCAGTGTCTACTACTTGTATTCCATAGAGGAGCAGGATGATTCTGGAGGCGTCCTCAGTTCTAACTTCCAAATAACAGCCCTGATCAAGGGGTGCACACAATGTGGATCTCAGATGCAGTGGAGAAGTATCTGCCACTATACACACGCAGCGAGAGATTAGCTATTACAGGTGCAAAGAGGATTTATTCACGAAGTAAGTGACAGGAAGTGAGTGTTTGGGGGGGAGGTAAAGGGGGTGGTTAGAAAAATGAAGGCGTGTTGGGACAGTTATCTGAGCGTGCTCTAATCAGTCACTGCAAATTTGTATGCAGCATGAGAGGCCCCCTCGCCTTAGGTGTCCGATGTTCCCGTTATGTACATAAGCGGCGGATGGGACATTGGGCACCTCTGTGCACAAGATGGCTGCTGAGTCATTGGTACATTTTTGCAAGAACACTGCAAATGAAAATCGCAACTGTGCCCACCTCAGGCACAGTGTACTCAAGTAGCCCAATATACTATCATCAAAAAACCTACATTCTACGGGGTATTAACAGAAATGGCAGAAAATGACTATCGGCCCAGGTGTACAACCCAACGGCCTCGCTTATAAACCACAGTAATGCGAGAGGCGATTTGGACACCAAGACATCTCTCTATAAACTAATCTCTTACTTTCTGCCCCTTACACAGCATCGTACAAGATCAAAATTGTTCTGCACACCCTCACAAAGCGAACACACACACACATATGTACCATTACAGTCCTGAGCATCTCTGGGGCTTCCAAGTGAAAAGGCCCTGGAGAGGGATGAAAGAGGCAGTCTGATAAGGGCCAAGTGCACAAAGGGCATGTTCATGCAAATGTAGCTCATGCAAACCTGCAGAAGCATGCACATACCAGTTAGTAGATGTATATTTTGCACCTGCTCATGTTAACCAGGAACAGATGCTGCCAATGCGGAGGTGGGCACATCTTGAGATGTACACAGCTCTGTATATGGGCAGAGCCAAGCTATTTTTATGTGAACTTTGTTTTTAGAGCAATTTATGATGGTCTGCAAAATAACTCTGTATAAGCTACTCTGTGGGGCCAATTTAGAAGCTGTTGCTGTTCCACCACAACATGCAGTCCAAGGAGCTCTCAATGCAAGTGAAACAGGCCATCCTTAGGCTGAAAAATAAAATAAATCCATCACAGAGATAGCGGGAACCTGAGAAGTAGCCATATTAAGTTTGGTACATTCTGGGGGGGGGGGGGGGGGGGCAAACACAAAAAGGCCTGGACGTCCATGGTTGACAACAGTGGTGGACGATCACAGGATCCTTTTCATGGTAAAGAAAAACCTCTTCACAACACTCAGCCAAGTGAAGAACAGTAGGAGGAAGGTATGTCATTATCCAAGTTTACCAGAAAACAAAATTCACAGGAGCAAATACAGAGAGATCCCCACAAGGTGCAAACCATTCATAAGCCTCAAGAATAGAAAGATCAGAATAGGCTTTGCCATAAAACTACTAATAAAAGACATCCCAATACTGAAACAGCATTCTTTTGACAGATGAAACAAATATCAACCTGTACCAGAGTAAATGGGTAGAAGACTTGGAATGGCTCATGAGCCAAAGCATACCAAATCATCTATAACACACTGTGGAGGCAGTGTGATGGCATGGGCATGCATGGCTTCCAAAGGCACTTGGTAACTAGTATTTACTGATTATGTGACAGAAGAAGCCGGATTAATTCTGAAGTGTATAAGAATATACTGTGTGCTCGGGTTCAGCCAAATTAATAGAAAAAAAGATTGGACGGCGCTTCACAACACAAATGGACAAAGACAAAACCTGTACAGCGACAGCAAACCAGGATTTTTTTCAGCTTTTTGTTTTTAGGCAAAAAAGAGGAATTTTCTGCAATGGCCGAGTCAGTCACCCAATTGAGCATGCATTTCACTTGCTGAAGACCATACTAAAGGCAAATAGACCAACAAACAACTGGAGAGAGCTGCAGTAAAGGCCTGGAAAACCATAAAAAAGGAAGACTTGAGGCAGTCATTGCCTGCAAAGGATTCTGAAAGTATTAAAAATAAATATTTTATTTATGATTAAGTTAATGTGCCTAATTACATTTGAGCCCCTAAAAATAGGGACTTGTGTATAAAAATGGTTGCAATTCCGAACGTTTCATACAATATTTTTGCCCAACCCCTTGAATTAAAGCTGAAAGTCTGCACTTCAATTGCATCTCCATTATTTCATTTCAAATTCATTGTGATGGCGTACAGAGTCAAAATTCTGAAACTTGTGTCAGTGTCCAAATATATTTGGACTTAACTGTATAGACCAGTGGTTCTCAAACTGTGTGCCATGGCATCCCGGGGTGCCTCGGGGTACTTGCAGGGGTGGCCTGGGTTGGTGGTCCAGGACCAATTCAAATTATTTATGGTCAATGTAATAGGCAAAACCAGTGCTTGTGGCTTCCAGTCATAAAATATGTGGACAAAGAGAAGTGAATCCTGTCCCTCACCACATAACTGACCCTAAGGATGACATTTAAAACACAATTTACTTAATTTAATATCATTTTCTGAATTTCTCAGTAAGAAACTTTTGGCATAGGAGTGCCGTGAAAAAAAATCTTACGCTTTAGGGTGCAGCGACTCAAAAAAGTTTCGGAACGACTGGTATAGACACACTGATGTACACCAGAGGTAGTGCTTATACTAGAATTAGCATAAAGTCACAGATATTATGACTTTGCCCCAATTTGTAACTATATCAAACCAGGATTGGTCAGATCCCAGGAGACATATAGCCAATGTGCCTGAAAAAGGACTGGCCTTATATAGCTTTTGAGGCCAATCTTCTATGACTATGGCCAAGTTATCTTGACGGGAAAAATAAATACAGAAGTCACAGCCTCAAGATGATCTGAAAGTTAAAATTATGAAACAATTAGTATCTATAAGATGACTAATGGAAACTTTGTGCATAAGTTGTATTAATACTCTTTGTTTTACATATGTAGAAGCAGTATTCAACTTATCAGCTGTTAGATTACATGGTACAGTATGTCCAGATTGTGTTTTAGAGGGGTGTAGTACTGCTGACCGGCGGTCAGGAGACCGGCGGTCAGCTTACAGATGCCGGGATCCTGGCAGCATACCGACGCCGGGATCCCGGCGGGGAGGGGCGAGTGCAGCAAGCACCTTGCGGGCTCGGTGGCGACCTGCAGTTGCCACGGGTTCTATTCCCACTCTATGGGTGTCGTGGACACCCACGAGTGGAAATAGTCCCTGTTGGTCGGCATGCCGACCATCGGGATAGTGAGCCGTCGGGCTGGTGGAGGAGGTCATGTGACTGTCGGTCAGCTGACCGGCGGTCACATGAATACCACCCGTTTTAGAGCAATAATGGATTGAATAGAGGGTTGTTTTAGTAGCATATCTGAACAGTGTCAGAGTTTTGCCTAGTATGCTGCAAAAACAGCACACTGCCATCCCCTGTCTGCTCACTGCCGGAGCACAGAGATGGGTCAGCTCAGCAGTTCACAATAGACATCTCTATACAAGTACCAGGGAGGTGTTTGCTTAATCTCATACACTTGAATATTATGGACTGGGTGAAGTACTTCCCTGAAGAAGGTTTGCATATGGCTTGCATGGACTTCAGTTTAGTTCCAGCGGTTTGGAAATACTTACTTTATTGCAGACCAGGTGCACTACATAGACAGTAGTGTACATAGATGTTTATCCATTTAAAATTGTAGAGCAGGTTGAAACTTGCATTCATCTAATGTAAATGTAAGGATGTGCAATATACCTGTATTTAATTACCCCACAGAAATAAAAATGGTGGCAATGATACATGACAGTTGCTCATCATTTTTGCCCCAGTACTTTTTCTCTCTCTTTACTACAGCTGTAATGGTGCCTTAAAGTGGAGTTGCAGCATCTAGTGTAGTGAAGGTATGAAAGATAACTGCAAAGAAGGGGGGGAAATAGTGGAGTGGATGCACTCACACTTTACTAGATACCCATTTGGAAATTACCACAACAATATTTTGCATTTAATATTATTGCCATTTAGAATTCCGTGCTTGCAAAAGCAGACACTTACTAAAAGGTGCATACACACGGTGCGATTATGCCAAAAGGCCGATTTTTACTTCCCTGAAGCCCAGAACCACCGATATTGACTATACACAAGCTGCAATTCTGGATCTGTACAAGTTTTACTATACTAGAAACTAGATTATACACTTTCTAGTCAAAACTGACCTGCCTGCACAGTCTATTTTTTCTTGAGATTCCGACCCCAAGGGAAAGTGCATCGGCATCGCAAGCTGTATACATATGGGCCCTCATTCCGAGTTGTTCGCTCGCAAGCTGCTTTAAGCAGCTTTGCACACGCTAAGCCGCCGCCTACTGGGAGTGAATCTTAGCTTATCAAAATTGCGAACAAAAGATTCGCAATATTGCGAAAAGACTTCTCTGTGCAGTTTCTGAGTAGCTCGAGACTTACTCTTCCAGTGCGATCAGTTCAGTGCTTGTCGTTCCTGGTTTGACGTCACAAACACACCCAGCGTTCGCCCAGACACTCCTCCGTTTCTCCAGCCACTCCCGCGTTTTTCCCAGAAACGGTAGCGTTTTTTCACACACTCCCATAAAACGGCCTGTTTCCGCCCAGAAACACCCACTTCCTGTCAATCAAATTACGATCACCAGAACGAAGAAAAAACCTCGTAATGCCGTGAGTAAAATTCCTAACTGCATAGCAAACTTACTTGGCGCAGTCGCACTGCGGACATTGCGCATGCGCATTAGCGACTAATTGCTCCGTTGCGAGAAAAAAATAACGAGCGAACAACTCGGAATGACCCCCATGGTGCGATATGTGCTTTGTTTTCTATGGATATGGACTATATAGTCCATATCGGTAGTACAACGTGTGTATGCACCTTAAATCTGGCCCCAAGTGGAAAATAGCTTTATAATGTATCTCAGAAAATAGGATTTTAAATTACCTACCGGTAAATCCTTTTCTTGTAGTCCGTAGAGGATACTGGGGTTCCATTTAGTACCATGGGGTATAGACGGGTCCACTAGGAGCCATGGGCACTTTACGAATTTGATAGTGTGGGCTGTCTCCTCCCTATATGCCCCTCCTACCAGACTCAGTCTAGGAAACTGTGCCCGAGGAGCCGGACATACTTGAGAGAAAGATAGATAAAGATAGTGGTGAGATTCAGAACCAGCACACACAGAGGAAAGCTATGCTAACCCAACTTTAAACAGGAACAGCAACAGCTGTTAACAGTGCAGGAATAACGAAGCGCCGGGCGGGCGTCCAGTATCCTCTACGGACTACGAGAAAAGGATTTACCGGTAGGTAATTAAAATCCTATTTTCTCTTACGTCCCAGAGGATACTGGGGTTCCATTTAGTACCATGGAGAAGTACCAAAGCTCCAAAACCGGATGGGAGAGTGCTGAGGTTCCCGCAGAACTGATTGGCCTCTGAGGGCCTTCAGTTTGGTCAAAGTATCAAACTTGTAGAACTTAGCAAACGTGTATGAAACAGACCAAGTAGCCGCTTTGCAGAGCTGTAAAGCCGAGACACCCCGGGCAGCCACCCAGGAAGAGCCCACCGACCTAGTAGAGTGGGCCTGTACAGATTTGGGAACCAGCAAACCTGCCGTGGAATAAGCATGCTGGATAGTGAGCCTTATCCAGCATGCAACTGTCTGCTTTGAAGCAGGACACCCAATTTTATTGGGATCATATAGAACGAACAGAGTCGGATTTCCTGTGACGAGCTGTCCTCTTTACGTATACCTTCAAAGCCCTCACAACAGCCAAAGACTTTGAAGTAGCGGAAGTGTCGGTGATAACCAGAACCACAATAGGTTGGTTGATGTGAAATGCTGACACCACTTTCGGAAAAAGTTGCTGACGAGTTCTGAGTTCAGCTCTGTCCTCATGGAAAATTAAATAGGGGCTCTTGTGAGACAAAGCCCCCAGCTCCGACACACGTCTTGATAAGGCCAACAGTGTGACAGTCTTCCACGTAAGATATTTTACGTCCACCTCCTGTAATGGTTCAAAACAGTCCAATTGGAGGAACTGCAGCACCAAATTGAGATCCCAAGGTGCCGTGGGAGGCACAAAGGGAGGTTGGATGTGCAGAACACCTTTCAAAAAAGTCTGGACCTCAGGGAGAGAAGCCAATTGTTTCTGAAAGAAAATGGACAAGGAAAAAATCTGGACTTTTATGGAGCCCAGACGTAGGCCCACATCCACACCTGCTGGCAGAAAAAGCAGGAAACGTCCCAGGTGAAATTCCATTGCAGAATAAGTTCTGCCCTCACACCAAGAGACGTAGTTCTTCCAAATACGGTGGTAATGTTTAGACATCTGATAGACCCATGGAGTAGTCAGAGCGTCTACCGCCACTGCCTGTGGGTCTCTCGACCTGGAACAATACCGATTGAGCTTCTTGTTGAGACGGGAGGCCATAATGTCTATTTGTGGATATCCCCACCGACGTGTCAAGAAACTGAACACTTCCGGGTGGAGGCCCCACTCCCCCAGGTGCAGGTTGTGTCTGCTGAGGAAGTCTGCTTCCCAGTTGTCTACTCCCGGAATGAAGACCACTGACTAAGCCACAGCGTTTTTTTCTGCCCAGAGGAGAATTCTTGACATATCTGACATTGCTGCTCTGCTTTTCGTTCCACGCTGTCGGTTTATGTACGTCAATGCAGTTACATTGTCCAACTGGACTTGAATGGCCCGATCCTGAAGATAAGAGGCCTGCAGAAGGGCGTTGCAAGTGGCCCCGAGTTCCAGAATGTTGATTGGAAGGACAACTTCCTGACTTGACCATCTTCCTTGAAACTGCACCCCCTGGGTGACTGCTTCCCAACCTCAGTGGCTTGCGTCCGTGGTTAACAGGATCCAGTCCTGAATTCCGAACCTCCGACCCTCGACGAGGTGTGAGCTCTGTATCCACCACAGAAGGGAGATCCTGGCTTTTGGTGACAGACGAATCCTCTGGTGCATGTGAAGATGCGATCCGGACCATTTGTCCAACAGATCGAGCTGGAAGGGTCTTCCTTGAAACCTTCCGTATTGAAGCGCCTCGTAAGAGGCCACCATTTTCCCCAGAAGGCAAATGCATAGATGCACCGATATCCAGGTTGGATTCAGGACATCCCGAACCATCGACTGGATTACCAATGCCTTTTCCAACGGAAGGAACACTTTCTGTGACTCCGTGTCCCGTATCATTCCCAGGAATGGGAGCCTCCGTGTTGGCTCTAGGTGAGATTTCGGAAGGTTCAGAATCCACCCGTGATCCTGGAAAAGTTTGGTTGAGAGGCCAATGCGGTCCAGCAACCTCTCCCTGGACGGCACCTTTATCAGAATATCGTCCAGGTACGGAATTATGTTCATTCCCTGCCTGCAGAGTATAAACATCATTTCTGCCATTACTTTGGTGAACACCCTCGGTGCCATGGAGTAACCAAATGGCAGGGCATGGAACTGGTAGTGACCGTCCTGTAGTGCAAACCGTAGATAAGCCTGGTGAGGCGGCCAGATCGAAATGTGAAGGTACGTGTCATTGATATCCAGAGACACAAGGAATTCCCCTTCCTCCAGACCTGAGATCACCGCTCTCAGAGACTCCATCTTGAACACTCTTAAGAACGGGTTCAAGGACTTGAGGTTCAGAATTGGACGTTCCGAACCATTCGGTTTCGGTACTACAAACAAGTTGGAATAGTACCCCTTGTTGTGTAGATGAGGTGGAACTGGAACAATGACTTGAGTCTGTACCAGTTTTTGGATGGCCTGCTGTAAAGTTATACTTGCCTCTTGTGAAGCTGGTAAACCTGATTTGAAGAATCTGTGAGGTGGGAGCTCTTGGAACTCCATTCTGTAGCCGTGGGAAATTAGATCTATTACCCAGGGATCCCGACACGAACTTGACCAGATGTGACTCTAGAATTGTAGTCGGGCTCCCACCTGACAGATCTCCAGGCCTCGTGGTCCACCGTCATGCTGAAGGCTTTGAGGAAGCAGTGCCCGAGCTCCGTTCCTTAACACCTGCAGTTGCTGGTTTGCGTGGTTTACCTCTTGCACCTCTGGAGGCTGTAGAAGCACCTCTGGATTTTCCCTTAAACTTGGATGTCCGAAAGGACTTTAAATTTTAAGCTGAATAAGCTTTCCTGGCTGGGGGAGCTGCGGAAGGAAGATATGTAGACTTACCCGCAGTAGCTTTGTAGATCCATTTGTCTAGTTCATCTCCAAACAAGGCCTCTCCTGTGAATGGTAGGCCTTCCACGCCTTTCCTGGAGTCCGCATCAGCAGTCCACTGGCGTAGCCACAAACCCCTGCGTGCTGACACTGCCATAGCGGTGGTGCGTGCATTAAGCAAACAAATCTCTTTTATGGCTTCCACCATAAAGTTCTGTCCTGTATATGCTGCAGGAGTAAAACAACATTCCCCCCAGACAAGGAATCTAACCCCTCAATTAGGTTACCTGATCATTTAGCAATGGTTTTTGTGATCCACGCACATGCGATAATGGGTCTTTGGGCCACCCCAGCAGGTGTGTACAATGATTTGAGTGTAGTCTCAATTTTACGATCAGCCGTATCCTTTAGGGAGGCTGCTCCAGGGACAGGCAATACAATTTTACGTGACAGCCTAGAGACTGATGCGTCCACGATCGGTGGATTTTCCCATTTTTTTCCTATCCTCCAGAGGAAAAGGAAAAGATGAGCGCAACCTTTTAGGGATTTGAAATTTCTTATCAGGATTAACCCTCGGTTCTAAAAAAAGGGTATTCAATTCCTTTGACGCAGGAAAAAAGTGACTGAGGACTTATTTTTTACATTAAAATAAGATTCATCACACTACTCTGACTCCTTATTAGGAATTTGCAGAACATCTCGGATAGCCTCTATAAGAGCTTCTATTCCCTGTGACAGGGTAGCATTCCCCACCCCCCCTCCAAATCCACCTCACCCTCCTCCAGGTTTGACCCGTCAGTGTCATAGTCAGACTGCAGGATATGGGCAAGAGATTGTTTTTTGCGGACAAATGGGAGGGGATTGAGACGCTGGTTTGGGGACTGAGTCTCTATTCATCAACTCATCCACAGTCTGTTTTAAGTATTGCGTCTCTTTCTCATTGCAGGATAGCTTTATAGAAATATTTAAGATCATACCCTTAATAGAATTAACTCATTACGGTTCAGCCCCACTGTTTTTGGAAGGTGCACTGCGCTGAGTACCCAGTAGTGAGCCCCCTGGTGAAGAGGAACACTCCGCTGTGCAAGAAACACAGTCTTTGCCTGAAAATAATGTAAATGTGACAGCACACACACACACACACACACACACAGGAAAAGGTTAAGCACAATTAACTTACAAAGAGCCCTTCAGGGAGACACACAGTAAATTGGATCCAGCCCCCACCGCGCCCTTATCGCTAATGCCAAGCTTAGCCGGGTCGCAGACTAAGTACCCTGATAGGGGACTTAGTACACTAATAATCGCTCCCCCTCTGCTATGACCCCCTGGTAACGCTGAGGTAATCTGGAGTCACACTGGAGGAGCTGCGCGTCCCTGTCAGTGTCCACTGCAGAGGTAAAATGGCGCGGGTGAGCTGTTGGATCACCTCATAGTGAAGCCCCGCCCCTTCAATGGCACGCGGTCTTCCCGCTTTTTTTTATACCGGCTGAGGTAATCTGTTGCTTAACCGTTTTAAGGCTGCTTTTGCCAGTGTGGGTACTGGGTACTGTGTACAGTGTACGGAGACGAAGATGTGTACAGTGTCTGGAGGCACAATCCGCCCGGTTAGAAGCTGTGCGTCTCCGTACCCTCATGCCGCCATAATGGCCGGCGACCCACTAGTCGGAATGCTGGCTTAGTACTCACCACTCTTCTTCTGGCTGTTAGGGGTGGCGGCGTGCTGCAGGAATGTACGCTCGCCGTGTTGGGCCTTGCGAATAGTTCCCTCAGGAGCTCAGTGTCCTGTCAGCGGGGAACGGGACCATTAACCCTTCAAGAGGTTGGGCCGTCACCCCCCCCCCCCCCCCCCCTAAGTCCCACAAAGCAGGCAGGCTGGTGCCAACCAGCCCTGCCTGAAAATAACAAACAGAAAATAAATAAATAAATGCTGAAAACTCTTCAGGAACTTCCATAAGCGTGACCGGCTCCTTCAGGCACATTTTCTAAACTGAGTATGGTAGGAGGGGTATAGAGGGAGGAGCCAGCCAACACTATCAAATTCTTAAAGTGCCCATGGCTCCTAGTGGACCCGTCTATACCCCATGGCACTAAATTGAACCCCAGTATCCTCTAGAACAGGCATTGCCAATAGCGATCCTCAATGCACAGCAACAGTGCAGGTTTTAGTGATATCCAGGCTTCAGCACAGATGGTTAAATCAAAATAACTAAGGTACTAATTAAGTCACCTGTGTTAAAGCCTGGATATCACTAAAACCTGCACTGTTGGTGTGCCTTGAAAACCGCAATTGGGAATGCCTGCTCTAGGACGTAAGAAAAGTGCTTTGCTGCAGATAGTTACTGCACCAACATACATCTCTTCACTCATCTCAAAATATCTCCCTATCCGACCTCTCCGCTCTGCACAAGATCTACGTCTCTCATCCACACGCATTACTTGTTCACACTCAAAATTACAGGACTTTATCCGGGCTTCACCCACTCTGTGGAATGCCCTCCCACGCACAGTAAGACTCGCCTCTAGTCTCCAAACCTTTAAATGTTCCCTGAAAACTCACCTCTTCAGACAAGCCTATCAAATTCCAGACCCACCCACATAACCTTCAGTGCTTCCCTATCTAATTACATCCTCTGTAGAGTATTCATAACATCACATATCTTGTCTTTCTTTAGTCTCACACCCTCCTGACACTTGGATAACTTTGTGGGGTATTATCATACAACCCATTAAGAACCTAGCAATCTGGTGGACCATTATGCAATAGGTAGCATCTATCCTTGTGTATCTATGCCTATTTCCCTATAGATTGTAAGCTTGCGAGCAGGGCCTTCCTACCTCTATGTCTGTCTGTTTTTATCCAGTTTTGTTCTATTACTGTTGTTCTAATTGTAAAGCGCAACGGAATATGCTGCGCTATATAAGAAACTAAATAAATAAATAAATAGTTAAATATGATAAACCATACAGTTTATGCTCTATGTGCAGCTCCAACAACAAAATATTGTATTGCTCTGCTTTCATTTTAACACGAGCAGTAGAAGCGTCAGAAGTTTCGTGTCACTACATGTTTGTCTGATCAGTTTATGCAAACCAGTAAACTCACAGGCCTTACTCCGTAACTGGATTTCTTTAGGCGATGTGCTCCTGATAATGAGGAGTAAAAGTAAAATGATTTGGGTGACATGCTGATACACTGCAACTGCACCACCAAGTATTCTCATGCTGACAGGGTGGAACATGATAAAATGGGTTTTCAGAGAGGTAACCTTTCAAATCCAACTAACCTTTATAGAACCACTGAGATCATTTGTTACAGCTTGATCAGTTATTACGGTTGTTAATAATTTGTTACAACACACACGATCATTACAGTGCTGGACCCCAGCACACTGTTATACACCAGTCATCACTTCTCAGCACACTATTATACCAGCCTGTTTCACACACATTAATAAGCCAACCAACGCATTACACCAGCTTCTACCCTCCTGCCTCAAGCACACAAGCTTTTTCCACCCAGAACATTAGGGCAGCTTGTACCGCTCATCAAATAGTTTTGCTATTCTGTGGCACACATGTATACCTGACTGCAACTGCCACCATCATAAATACATAGGCACTTGTGTCATCCTGTCCATCAGAAGGAATGTAATAAATGTAATAAAGCAATGTAATAAAGCAATGAGGAAGGCTAGTCAGATGCTTGGATGCATAGGGAGAGGAATCAGCAGCAGAAAGAAAGAAGTAATAATGCCGCTGTATAGGTCATTGGTACGGCCTCATCTAGAATACCGTGTCCAATTCTGGAGGCCATATCTTCAAAAGGATATTAATACATTAGAGAATGTACAAAGAAGGGCAACTAATCTAGTGCGTGACCTACATCACAAAACATACACAGAAAGACTAAAAGATCTTAATACAGTATGTATAGTTTGGAGCAGAGAAGGAAAAGGGGGACATGATAGAAACTTCCAAATATATCAATTATTTTAACAAGGTACCGTAGGGAGACATTCTTCAAAGGAATAGAATAGAACACAAAGACATGTACTGAAACTGGAAGATAGGTTCAGAGGAAAAAGTACTTCACAGAAAGGGTAGTGGATAAGTGGAATAGCCTTCAGTCTGAGGTGGTTGAGGCTAACGGCCTGATTCAGAGACGGACGGAAGGTCAATGCCACATGTAAGAAGCATTTAATTTCCGTCCGATCTCTAGGAGCGGAAAGCAGGAGACGTCTCAGCAGAAGAGACGCCTCCTGTATGTAGCTGCGATGCCAGCGCTGCAACCAACGTCGCAAGCTGGGATCCAACATTGCAACTATCAGTCACAATGTTCAACGCAGTCGTCGAGGTAAGTAAGCGGGGGCTGAGAGTCGAGTAAGTCTGCGTTGTGACATGCAGACCCCTGGCTTTACCATCCAGGAGAACGGGAGGAATGCAGCCCTCCCTCACAATGCCACTGCCTGTCAATCTGGCAGTGGTAGAGAGGGAACTGTGGGCGACAATGCAAAGCATGTGCAGAACGGACCTTGCGCAGGCGCAGATTGATTATAGATCAGCAATCTTCATGGGGTGTACCTGCGCTGAACTCTGAATCAGGCCCTAAGACAGTAGGGCAATTTAAACATGCTTGGAATAGACATAAGAATCTCTTTACAAAGACCTAAGGAACAAATAGGGTTGAAAACAGGATTTTAATACCTACCGGTAAATCCTTTTCTCCTAGTCTGTAGAGGATGCTGGGGTCCACTTCAGTACCATGGGGTATAGACGTTCCGCAGGAGTCATGGGCACTTTTCCAAGTGAGAAACTTCAACTCTACCTCGTGGAGAGGTCCAAACCAATCCGACTGAAGGAACTGCAACACCACATTAAGATCCCATGGTGCCACAGGAGGCACAAATGGAGGTTGGATGTGCAGAACCCCTTTCACGAATGTCTGAACTTCTGGAAGGGAGGCCAATTGTTTCTGAAAGAAAACGGACAAGGCAGAAATCTGGACCTTGATTGAACCCAATCGTAGGCCCACATCCACACCCGCCTGGAGAAAATGGAGAAAACGTCCTAGAGACTTCCGCTTCCGGCCCCACTGATGAGAGCCGCACGTTAGTGCAGCTCCGACACTGCCGCCGGGATCCCGATATCACGGCTGTTCTCACAGCCTCCACGCTGCCGGGACCCACACCCGCGATCCCCACAGAAGCCGATGTGTTGCATGGACCGCTTCCTCCTTCCTCCGATGTCCCGCAATAAGAGCAAGGGAGCTAAGGAGGCCCCCTCCAAGATGGCGCCCGGAGCTGGCTGGACGGATTCCCCAGCTCAAGTGCCTGCAGCTACAAGCACAGAGCTGCATAGTAGAGGTGAGCTGCCTCCCCTGTCCCCCCCTGGGCACACTTTTACTGCTGATGCTGCATTATTAGACTCCCCTGTGACATAGAGGGACATGGTGACCGCAATTAGGGATGCCATAGGCCCCCTTATCACTGCACAAACAGCCAGCATCACATAGCAGCTGGACAAACTCACTCGCAGAGTCCAGGACACTGAACAGAGGCTGGGGACTATATTTTCTGATGTGGCAGATCTTCAAACCTCTTCTACTAAACAGAGGAAACGTCAACACTCGAAAATTAATAAATTGCAAGATTTGGAGAACAGATCGCGCAGAAATAATTTACGAGTTGTTGGAGTCCCTGAAGACGTAAAAGGTCCGGCCCTTTATTATTTTATACAAATTACACTCCCAGAATTGCTTAAAATATCGGATCAGTGTCAAGATATGGTAATTGAGCGAGCACATCGATTGGGACCGGTGCGCAACCAAACAGGCGCTCGCCCCCGTGTGGTCAGTTTTCGTATCCTTAATTACGCACACAAACATTTGCTATGGCTGGCCTCCAGCAAGCTTGGTTCCCTACAATGGAATGGAAACAGACTGCTCCTATTTCAAGACTATTCGGCAGAGCTAACAGCTGCTAGAAAAGAGTTTTCTCCAGTATGCTCTTATTTGATCAAGAAAGGGAAAAAATTTGCCTTGTTATACCCGGCACGGCTCCGCATTTACAATGGGTCCTCACACGTGGACTTTACCTCAGTAGCCGATGCACAACAATATCTAGAAGAATTGCACACTGATACAGATGCCCAATCTGGGCACGATGATGACTGATATGTCTGTTGACTATAGTTCAATTCCTAGTATTCTCTCACACAGTTGTGAAGCATCGTTTATGCATATCTGTCTACACTGTTTATTACTTAATTTGTCTGCTTGATGTTATGTGAGCTTCCTTTTATAGAATCTATGCAGCGGCTTAACCCGCGTCAATATCACACCCGTTCCCTTCTCCCCCCCCACCACCACCCCCACCCATCCCCTAATCTTACCCCCTTCCCTCCCTCTCCCTCCACCCCCCTCTTCTCCGCCTCCTTCCCATCCTGCCCCCCCTCCCCCGGTGGCAACATAGTTCTGTATTTTCAGACACCCCTCTCTCAACGCCTAGGCGGTGTCACGGAGCTATTCTTGAGCTCATTATGTTATTTTTCTTTGTACCACACATTGGAAGTCCCACTTCCCAAGTTTGCGCATCACAGAGACGGTCAATTCTGACTCGGAAAGATACGAGTCGGAGACCCACCTTCTGCTTGATGCTTTTGATATTGATCTATGTTTTGTATGTTTACACTTTGTTATTCTCAGGAACAGGTCTGCTCCCGACTTGCTCCCCCCTACTTAGCTATTTACACTCAGGCTCATGTTAGCGAGGTTGTATTTATACTTTTAATTTTTCTTTCTAAGATGAATAGTGCTGCCCTCATGACATACTTATCTATGGATGGATGATGTCGCTACTTAAAATTGGTTCACTAAATGTAGGAGGTGTAAACTCACCTTCAAAAAGAAGGAAAGTTTTGCTCTACCTGACTAAACAACGCATTGATATAGCCTTCCTCCAGGACACACCTTCTAACTGATGAAGTGCTCCGACTGCAAATCCTGGGCTGGCGAGTATTGCATTCTGCTTCATATACCTCAAAAACACGAGGCGTTGCCATCTTAGCTAAAAGAACCGTCCCCATTGAACTTCTGTCATCCACGACAGATCCTGAGGGACGTTATGTTTTAATAGAGGTTAAAATTGGTATGACAGTATATGTTTTCTGTAACTTGTATGCACCCAATGCTTCTCCAAGAAAATTTTATACCACTATTCTTGCCACCCTCCAGCAACACACCCATTTACCTATGCTAGTTTGTGGCGACTTCAATATGTACGTTTCCCAGCACCTAGATAAACAGGGTACTTCTAACAGACCTTACCCAGCTCAGAAATCCTCTACTTCCCAATTGTCATGCAATGGCTACCTATCACAACCTATTCCCATACTGAGAGGTACCAGACAGGGCTGCCCCCTATCCCCTTTGTTATTCGATATTGCATTAGAACCACTAGCAATCACATTACGTGAATCCCCTCTTTATCAAGGCATTCGCATAGGCTCCATAGACCTAAGAGTCTGTCTATTCGCAGACGACATGCTACTGTTTTGATCGCACCCCGTAGTAATGGACATCATAGCCCGATTCAGTATTTTTTCTGGCTACAAAATAAACATCAACAAATCAGAAATGATGCCCCTGTCAGGATCCCTGGATTTTATACACTCAGACCCATCTTTACGCACCATGACCGTCAACCATACACACTTTAAATACTTAGGCATCCAAGATCCAGCTAAACTTTCAGATCTCTATGCTCTAAACTTTACTCCTTTAATATCGCGTATTTCTAATACTCTGGAAGGATGGAAATCTCTTCCTTTATCCTTGCTAGGCAGGTCATAAAACATATTACTTTCCCTAAATTGCTATACTTAATGCAGATGCTCCCTGTATGTCTATCCCATACAGACATTTCGTCTTTAAATGCCATTTTTCAAAAATTCTTTTGGAAGGGTGGGAAATCCCGCATCGCAAGGAAAAAGCTACAAATGTCCCGTAGACATGGTGGTCAGGGCCCACTCGATTCTCTTTCGATATGCATCTAATTGGCTCCTAGAACAAAGCGTATTCACTGACTACGAATTAGACTCTGCGCTATTTCATCCGATGTCACCTAACACCCTCCTCCATACTCCAAGAGCAAAATTACCCCCCGGATTGCTCCTTAACCCGCTCTTTAGAGACACTTATACCTCCTGGCTGTCTATTAATAAAAAATTTAAACGCAACCATCAATACACCAAACATATCTCTTTATGGGGAAACCCCCTTTTTGAACCGGGAAGAGACTCTTCCGTTTTCCACAGACTTTTCTTGAAGGGCATCCGAGCTACCTCAGATGTCTTTGACCCAGGAGGCAAATTATATACCTTTCACTCTCTCTGGGAGAAGTTTGGACTCACCTCACAACATATTTACCCCTATATGCAAATTCAACACTTTGTTTCATCTTTACACCGTTTCACGCCGCATGGCTCCATTCCTCATGAAATAGATACATTGCTACACTTTCTAAGACACCATACCTATAGATTGAAGATCCTTTACCTCCCTCTACTGACAGTTTATAAAAATAAGATTTGTACCTCAATAGTATCTCAGTGGTCTAAAGACCTCCCTGTGATAGGTTCAACTGCTACTATTTTTCAACACTATGACCATTCTATGAAACTGCTACGTCCCTCTTTACTGCAAGAGGTTCATACCAAGGTGATACATAGAGCCTATATCAAGCAGATGCAACGCCGGCATTACAGGCCCTCAGAACTCAAATGCTGTTTGAAATGTTCTATTGCATCTGCAACATTTATACATTATATATGGCATTGTCACAAAATGTGAAAATTTTAGAACAAGATTGTATATTAATACTGTCACGTCTAGCAAAGTTTGGGGATCCGGCAGTTGAGACTTGCCCAAGGAGGTAGCAGGCTGGGGAAGAACAAAATGAGGGGGTTGGATATAGTTCCTTTGCATGGGATACGGAGCAATGAAGGATGTAGGCGGAGTTTGAGCGTCAATTGAAAGTATTTATTATGTACAGAGCAGAGGTAGAAAACTGAGGTTGATAAACGGTGACTTGAGAACGTGGTCGTAGACAAAGAACTGTGGAACTGTGGGTGAGAGTAAAACGAGGCTGAAGACAAGAACCGTGGACTGCGACTTGTGAGATGAAACTGCGGTAGAGGAGCTGAGAACTGTGGACGGTAGTTTGGGTCGTGACTGGAGACTGAGAACTGTAGACTGTGGCTTGAAAGATGAAGCTGGAGATAACGAGCTGAGGACTGTGAATGGTGGTTCGAGGACTTGGCTGGAAGCAAGAATCTGCGGACTGTGGCTTGGAGGACGAGGCAAGAGACCCGGGGTCGTCCGTGCCCAAAGGGTCTTACTGAACCGGGTTTTCCAAGAGCGTCTCCACGGGCAGCAGCAGGCTAGGAACGGGAAAAACTGCAGCAGCAACTGAGAACTGGCAAAGCAGGGTTAGAAGTACCAGAATACAGCAGGAATCCTGGGAGCACAGGCTAAAGCACCTACAACAGGGTTGTAACTTTAAGCACTGGCATCCCTGTCCTAAACCAGCCCCCTTTTATAGGAAGAAGTCTCCCTGGATTGGCTGGAAAACTAGGAAGAGGAATTATGTCAGAAACTTGGTCTCCAACATGGTGGCGCCCAGAATGCAGACCTTTTCTGACAACATGCTGCTCACTGCCCCTGGTCTCCTAGGCAACGGCTTAGCCACGAGCGGACCCCCTCAACGCCATTACCGCTGCCTGTACCCTTGAACCCAGCGCCGCAGCCCTCCACCGCCGCTGCCCGTGAAGCCCGCCCCGCGGCCCCAGCGTTCCGGTAAGACCCCGGACGCTGACAAATACTACTTTAAGATTACAGTTTCAATTAGACCCAATCCCTTGTCTCTTTGCTAACTTTCAATCCTGGATACAACAGGGTATGTTACCAAACATGATCCCTTTCCTCACGATTCTGGTAACCGTAGCGATAAAGGTTGTTATGAGACATTGGATTTCGTCAACTTCCCCCTCGCTAAATAAGGTGAAAGTCTTGCCTCTCAAGATTCTTTATTTCAATAGAGAATCAACAATTCCTGACCTGGAAAAGGGGGTAATTCGCTTTTATAGAAAATGGGGTATATATATATTGACACACTTGATGAGATCACACGTTCCAAAATTTTCAAACTCTATGAGAACACTGATTGGTGGCATTACAAACAATTAGCAGACCTTATCTAATAAGTGAATCCTCATGGCGCAACCCATAGTGTACTTTGTTTTTCTGCTCTACTAACGTGAGTCACACTCCTCCCTTCCCACCCCCCCCTCTTACTTGAACTTAAAATATTTGGATTACTCATCATACCATCCTAACCTTACCATGAAATACCGCCTCAATGCAGAGCCTATCTTCTATCAAATAACACTCCCCTCCCCCCCCCTTCCTTCCCCTGGTTAGGTTGTATGCTAAGTTTTTATGAAAAAGAGAAGTATGTTTGATATTCTATTTCTGTGTATACATGAAAAAAAGACAGACATGATTATTATCTGTTGAAATTTATTATCGTCATATTTCATCTCTGTAACATTGCTATATTGTGCTAAGTCATCTGCCGCATTTCATGACATGCTCATAAATTATGTTGTATCTTCACATTCAATGTTAAACCTGCACATCTGACGTCTGGACAGACTTAATGATAACTAGCGTGATGTACTCTGTCTTTTCATTAGTCTTGATCTTCCTTCTCTTTTACTGTTATGATCACTATTGTTGTTATCCTGTAAGTAAACCCATTAAAAATGTTAAAAAAAAAAAAAAAAAACGTCCTAACTGAAACTCTTCTGTTAGAGCCTTCTTGGTTTCACACCAAGACACATTTTCTCCAAATACGGTGGTAATGTCTAGACCAGGCATTCCCAACCACGGTCCTCAAGGCACACTAAGGGCTGAAACACACTACCCGGCTTTTGCCGGCCGGGAAAAAGCCGGACGGCTTTTTCCCGTGCCGGCATTGTAGTTAACAGTGTGAGGGCTAGGGTCCCTTCACACTGCACGGCCCCGGCCCGGCTGCCGGGTTGCAGCCGGGTCTCACCACTGGAAGGTCCGGCGGCCGGGCGGCCGCCGGGCCGTCTTTGGAGCCAGTAAACCATGTGTGTGAAGGGGAGCTTTCACACACAACGTTTTTTTCTTAAGCCGCGTCTGATGCTGCGCATGCGCACAGCATCACACACGGCTCAAAGCCATCCTGTGTGACAGACACTGCCGGTTTCTCCCGGATGGCAAAAAGCCGGACAAAGTTTGTCCGGCTTTTTGCCATCCGGGAAAAACCGGAGTGTGTGTTACAGCCCTAACAGTGCAGGTTTTAGTGATATCCAGGCTTCAGCACAGGTGACTTAATTAGTAGCTCAGGTATTTTGATTTAACCATCTGTGCTGCAGCCTGGTTATCACTAAAACCTGCACTGTTGGTGTGCCTTGAGGACCGTGGTTGGGAATGCCTGGTCTAGACGTTACTCCTTTCCTGGCCTGAATAAGAGTGGGAATGACTTCTTTGGGAATACCCTTTCGGGCTAGGATCCGGCGCTCAACAGCCATGCCGTCAAACGTAGCCGTGGTAAGTCTTGATACATGCACGGCCCCTGCTGCAGCAGGTCCTCGCGAAGAGGAAGAGGCCGAGGATCTTCTATGAGCAACTCCTGAAGATCTGGATATCAAGCCCTCCATGGCCAGTCTGGGACAATGAGGATCACTCAAACCCCTGTTCTTCTTATGATCTTGAGAATTTTTGGTATGAGTGGAAGTGGAGGGAAGACATATACCGACCGATACACCCACTGGGTCACTAGTGCATCCACTGCTATTGCTTGAGGATCTCTCGACCTGGAACAAACTCTCTGAAGCTTCTTGTTGAGACAAGATGCCATCATGTCTACTTGAGGAACCCCCAAAGACTTGTCACCTCTGCGAAGACTTCTTGGTGGAGGCCCCATTCTCCTGGATGGAGATTGTGTCTGCTGAGGAAGTCTGCTTCCCAGTTGTCCACTCCCGGAATGAAAATTGCAGACAGAGCTCTTGCATGTCTTTCTGCCCAGAGGAGGATCGTCACCTCTGCCACTGCCGCTCTGCTTTTCGTTCCACCCTGACGGTTTATGTACGCAACTGCTGTTACATTGTCCGACTGGATCTGTACGGGTTGATCTTGAAGAAGATGCCCCGCTTGTAGAAGGCCGTTGTAAATGGCTCTCAACTCCAGAACGTTTATGTGAAGACAAGTTTCTTGACTTGACCATCTTCCTTGGAAGCTTTCCCCTTGTGTGACTGCTTCCCGGCCTCGGAGACTTGCATCCGTGGTTACTAGGACCCAGTCTTGAATCCCGAACCTGCGTCCCTCTAGTAGGTGAGAACTGTGTAGCCACCACAGGAGCGAAATTCTGGCTTTGGATGACAGGATTATCCTCTGATGCATGTGTAGATGGGATCCGGACCACTTGTCCAACAGGTCCCACTGGAATACTCTGGCATGGAATCAGTCAAACTGTATGGCCTCGTAGGCCACTACCATCTTTCCCAACAACCAAATGCATTGATGAATCAACACTCTTGTTGGTTTTAGAATTTGTTTGACCATTCTCTGGATTTCCAGAGCCTTTTCTACTGGAAGAAATACCCTCTGCACTTCTGTGTCCAGTATCATCCCCAGAAAGGACAATCTTGTCGTCGGTTCCAACTATGACTTTTGAAAATTTAATATCCAACTGTGTTGTTGAAGTACTGTCAGGGAGAGTGCAATGTTCTGCACCAACCTTTCCCTGGACCTTGCTTTTATCAGGAGATCGTCCAGGTAAGGAATTATATTGACTTCTTGCTGTCGAAGGAGGACCATCATTTCCGCCATCACTTTGGTGAACACCCTCGGTGCTGTGGAGAGTCCAAATGGCAACGTCTGAAATTGTTAATGACAATTCTGTATTGCAAACCTCAGATAAGCTTGATGTGGAGGATAAATGGGAACATGTAAGTAGGCATATTTTATGTCCACCGACACCATGAAGTCCCCTGCCTCCAGACTGGAAATCACTGCCCTCAGAGATTCCATCTTGAACTTGAACCTTTGCAGGTAGAGATTCAGAGTTTTTAGGTTTAGAATCGGTCTGACCGAGCCGTCCGGCTTCGGAACTACGAACAAAACCCTTCTCCTTGTTGTAACAAGGGAACCAGGACAATGACTTGATCCTGACACAATATCTGTATTGCTGCTGCTACCACTTCCCTGTCTGGGGTAGAAGCTGGTGTCACAATCCCATGTAGTTTCTACTCCATGCCTGGGGTGGCGCTCTCTGCTCTGGTGTTCAGAGTTCTGCTCTGTATCTGTATCTTGATTAGTAGCTGCTACCACAGCTGTGAGCAGCACCTGTACTCACTACTTAGGCCAGCCACACAGGCTCCCTGGTGCCAGTTCATCGAGTCAAGATTGTTACAGCTCCTGGTCCTGGTCATGCTGATCTCTGCTGCTAAATAGACCAAAGAACTGCCAGTGCTCTTGTTCCCGGCGAGTTTCTCCGCAGTCTACCCCAGTGTCTCCGGTGCTTCCAGCATTAACTGCTGCACAGCTTCCAGCGTTCTCAAGCAGCTTCTGGACTTTAATGTGTCTCGTCATCAGTGTGCTGGGAGTCAGTGTCTGCTTCAGAGTCTTTAAGTATTATTTTCAAGTTCCTAGAATCATCAGTGTCTCCAGTCACCGTGTACTACTCTGCAAACCACCAGTGTCTTTAATTGTTATTCTCGAGTTCCTGGAATCATCAGCATCTTCAGTCACCATTTACAAGTCTGCAAATCACCAGTGTTTTCAATCATCATTCACAAGTTCCTTAACTCATCAGCATCTTCAGTCACCGTTTACAAGTCTGCAAATCACCAGTGTCTTCAATCATCATTCACAAGTTCCTTAACTCATCAGCATCTTCAGTCACCATTTACAAGTCTGCAAATCACCAGTGTCTTCAATCATCATTCACAAGTTCCTTAACTCATCAGCATCTTCAGTCACCGTTTACAAGTCTGCAAATCACCTGTGTCTTCAATCATCATTCACAAGTTCCTTAACTCATCAGCATCTTCAGTCACCGTTTACAAGTCTGCAAATCACCTGTGTCTTCAATCATCATTCACAAGTTCCTTAACTCATCAGCATCTTCAGTCACCGTTTACAAGTCTGCAAATCACCAGTGTCTTCAATCATCATTCACAAGTTCCTTAACTCATTAGCATCTTCAGTCACCGTTTACAAGTCTGCAAATCACCAGTGTCTTCAATCATCATTCACAAGTTCCTTAACTCATCAGCACCTTTAGTCACCGTTCACAAGTTTACAAATCATCAGTGCCATTCTGTGTTCCAGTTACAGTGCAGTCCTGCAGTCCGGCTACAGTGCAATCCTGCAACCCTGGTACGTGCACACTCTACCACAGTCTACATCATTCTCATATACTCACAGTTTCCTGGCATCCCATGTCCCCTCAGTTTTCCCTTTGTGTTCTCTAGTTATTCCTGCTTTATATTTATTGTTTACAGTTGTACGTTGCTTTAATAAACTAGTTATTTTCTGTGAACCTCAGTCCCTGCTAATATGTTTTCACACTGGGAGATCAAAACGAATTCTGACAGTATGAACTGGCCAAAAACAAACAGCAGGGGAGATAATTGCAGTCTGCCTGAGGGAGTTTTCTCACAGCTCGTTAACCCCTCAGCTCCCGGGACATCACCTTCTTTAGATTTGTTACAACTGGGGGTTTTAAAGGAGAAGTTAGACCAGCTACAGACTTTAGTGTCCGGTATTCTATGCGTTCTTCCTGAATTCCTGGGGAGACTGGTGGACCCCAGTAAAATAGCTCCAGAAAAGGAGTTTTCTTCTGACCCATGGACTGGGCATGCTAGGGGCACCTCTCCTCCTCGGACAAGAGGCAAGTTCCAAAGTTTCCCTCGACCTAGCCTCTCTGAAACAGAACACCAGTATCGTAGAGACTATAAACTTTGCCTGTATTGTGGGGGTCAAGGACATTTTATTTTAACCTGTCCCATTCGAAAACCAAGAAATGAGGGCAGAGTGTATCTCCAATCTTTAAATACCATCTGTCACAAAACTGGTCTTCCACCTAGAGTTTCCAAGCCTGTCGCCCCAGGAGGGGGTTCTTCAGAGTGTCCAGCCCCAAGAAGGGGTTCTTCAGAGTGTCCAGCCCCAGTGAGGGGTTCAGAGCGTTCAGCCCCAGTGAGGGGTTCAGAGCGTTCAGCCCCAGTGAGGGGTTCTTCAGAGTGTCCAGCCCCAATAGGGGGTTCTTCAGAGCGCCCAGCCCCAGTGAGAGGTTCAGAGCGTCCACCCCCAGTGAGGGGTTCTTCTGAGTGTCCACCCCCAAGAGGGGGTTCTTCAGAGCGTCCAGCCCCAAGAGGGGGTTCTTCAGAGCGTCCAGCCCCAGTGAGGGGTTCTTCAGAGTGTCCAGCCCCGGTGAGGGGTTCTTCAGAGTGTCCAGCCCCGGTGAGGGGTTCTTCAGAGTGTCCAGCCCCGGTGAGGGGTTCTTCAGAGTGTCCAGCCCCAGTGAGGGGTTCTTCAGAGTGTCCAGCCCCAGTGAGGGGTTCTTCAGAGTGTCCAGCCCCAGTGAGGGGTTCTTCAGAGCGTCCAGCCCCAGTGAGGGGTTCAGAGCGTCCAGCCCCAGTGAGGGGTTCAGAGGGTCCAGCCAGAGAGACTACAGAGCGCTGCCCAGCCAAAGAGACTACAGAGCGCTGCCCAGCCAGAGAGACTACAGAGTGCTGCCCAGCCCGAGAGTCTACAGAGTGCTGCCCAGCCCGAGAGTCTACAGAGTGCTGCCCAGCCCGAGAGTCTACAGAGTGCTGCCCAGCCCGAGAGTCTACAGAGTGCTGCCCAGCCCGAGAGTCTACAGAGTGCTGCCCAGCCCGAGAGTCTACAGAGTGCTGCCCAGCCCGAGAGTCTACAGAGTGCTGCCCAGCCCGAGAGTCTACAGAGTGCTGCCCAGCCCGAGAGTCTACAGAGTGCTGCCCAGCCCGAGAGTCTACAGAGTGCTGCCCAGCCCGAGAGTCTACAGAGTGCTGCCCAGCCCGAGAGTCTACAGAGTGCTGCCCAGCCCAGCCCAGTAAAGTGGGGGCTCCTGCCTCAGGCCAGCCCCGGGAAGAGGGGGCTCCTGCCTCAGGCCAGCCCCGTGAAGGGGGGGCTCTTGCCTCAGGCCAGCCCCGTGAAGGGGGGGCTCTTGCCTCAGCCCAGCCCCGTGAAGGGGGGGCTCTTGCCTCAGCCCAGCCCCGTGAAGGGGGGGCTCTTGCCTCAGCCCAGCCCCGTGAAGAGGGGGCTCTTGCCTCAGCCCAGCCCCGTGAAGAGGGGGCTCTTGCCTCAGCCCAGCCCCGTGAAGAGGGGGCTTCTGCCTTAGTTCAGCCCCGTGAAGAGGGGGCTTCTGCCTTAGTTCAGCCCCGTGAAGAGGGGGCTTTTGCCTTAGTTCAGCCCCGTGAAGAGGGGGCTTTTGCCTTAGTTCAGCCCCGTGAAGAGGGGGCTTTTGCCTTAGTTCAGCCCCGTGAAGAGGGGGCTTTTGCCTTAGTTCAGCCCCGTGACGAGGGGGCTTTTGCCTTAGTTCAGCCCCGTGACGAGGGGGCTTTTGCCTTAGTTCAGCCCCGTGACGAGGGGGCTTTTGCCTTAGTTCAGCCCCGTGACGAGGGGGCTTTTGCCTTAGTTCAGCCCCGTGACGAGGGGGCTTTGAGCATTATGTCAATCTCAGAAGAAGAATCTAGCACTCTCGTTTCTCACAACACAGGCCATATATCTAGACACATAGGCACTGTTGTAGTCCTGGGTTCCAATTCTACTACTAACTTGTTGGCTCACGATTTGGGTACAGCCCAGTCCCCCAGGACTTCCAGGAAGGACCAAATCCAAAAAGTACCATCCAAGCCTCTAATCAAAGTTCAGTTATGATCATCATATATTTCTGACCAGTCTCCTGAAAGTCTGTCCCCTCCTCAGTGTCCTGATGATCCATCTCCAGTGTTTCCAGAAAATCAAGTTTCCACTTCACAGAATTCATCCAACGCTCCATCTTTGGATTACTTTGATGGAGATTTAACGCCATACTACGCACTAGTTAATCGATATGTTTCTATGATGGAGACAGATCTTTCCCTCGGAATTACTCCATCCAACATAGTTAAACTTTTATTCCTGACCTTCAGAGGAGAAGCCGCGGCTTGGGCTAGTCCACTAATTGAGACCAATGACCCAGTTCTTCTCAATCTTGTGGCCTTCAGTGAAATGGTAATTAAGAAATTCAATTCATGGTCTTACCAGTCTTCAGTCCCAATTGAGGTTCCTGCCCAGCCGGGGTCATCCAAGGTTCCTATCTATCTTGATTCATCCAAGAATCCTGTTGCCAGCTTTGAGACTCCAGCAATCAGCTTACCTGTTGGTTTTCTTCAGCTCCAGTCTATTGTTCCTACTGGGAAATCCACAAAAAGGAGAAAGAAGAAAACGGGAAAATCTAAGTTGAAAGCCTCTGTTGGACTTCCTTTGCAGCATGAGGATACCCTGATATGCCCTCTACCTTTTGATTCAGACTCTGACATGTGTTGAGCGTCTGGAATCCGCTCCTTTAGGGAGGGGGTACTGTCACAATCCCATGTAGTTTCTACTCCATGCCTGGGGTGGCGCTCTCTGCTCTGGTGTTCAGAGTTCTGCTCTGCATCTGCATCTTGATTAGTAGCTGCTACCACAGCTGTGAGCAGCACCTGTACTCACTACTTAGGCCAGCCACACAGGCTCCCTGGTGCCAGTTCATCGAGTCAAGATTGTTACAGCTCCTGGTCCTGGTCATGCTGATCTCTGCTGCTAAATAGACCAAAGAACTGCCAGTGCTCTTGTTCCCGGCGAGTTTCTACGCAGTCTACCCCAGTGTCTCCGGTGCTTCCAGCATTAACTGCTGCACAGCTTCCAGCGTTCTCAAGCAGCTTCTGGACTTTAATGTGTCTCGTCATCAGTGTGCTGGGAGTCAGTGTCTGCTTCAGAGTCTTTAAGTATTATTTTCAAGTTCCTAGAATCAGTGTCTCCAGTCACCGTGTACTACTCTGCAAACCACCAGTGTCTTTAATTGTTATTCTCGAGTTCCTGGAATCATCCGCATCTTCAGTCACCATTTACAAGTCTGCAAATCACCAGTCTCTTCAATCATCATTCACAAGTTCCTTAACTCATCAGCATCTTCAGTCACCGTTTACAAGTCTGCAAATCACCTGTGTCTTCAATCATCATTCACAAGTTCCTTAACTCATCAGCATCTTCAGTCACCGTTTACAAGTCTGCAAATCACCAGTGTCTTCAATCATCATTCACAAGTTCCTTAACTCATCAGCACCTTTAGTCACCGTTCACAAGTTTACAAATCATCAGTGCCATTCTGTGTTCCAGTTACAGTGCAGTCCTGCAGTCCGGCTACAGTGCAATCCTGCAACCCTGGTACGTGCATACTCTACATCATTCTCATGTACTCACAGTTTCCTGGCATCCCATGTCCCCTCAGTTTTCCCTTTGTGTTCTCTAGTTATTCCTGCTTTATATTTATTGTTTACAGTTGTACGTTGCTTTAATAAACTAGTTATTTTCTGTGAACCTCAGTCCCTGCTAATATGTTTTCACACTGGGAGATCAAAACGAATTCTGACAGCTGGTAAGGCCGATTTGAAAAATCGACATGGGGGAATGTCTTGAAACTCCAGTTTGTACCCATGGGACACTATTTGTACGACCCACGGGTCCAGGCCAGATTGAACCCAGAACTGACTGAAGAGTTTCAGACATGCCCCCACCTGAGCGGACTCCCGCAGGGGAGCCCCAGCGACATGCTGAAGATTTGGTAGAAGTAGAGGTTGATTTCTGCTCCTGTGATCCTGGAGACGCTGTGGGCTTTTTCCCTTTTCCCCTTCCTTTACCCGCAAAGAAAGAGGAACCTTTACCCTTTTTGTATTTATTGGGCCGAAAGGACTGCATCTGAGAGTGATGTGTCTTTTTCGCCGGCGCAGGAGCATTAGGCAAGAATGTCAACTTACCCGCGGTAGCCGCAGAAACTAAAGCATCGAGCCCATCTCCAAACAAGGCCTCACCTTTATACGGGAGAACCTCCATATTCCTTTTAGAATCTGCGTCGGCATTCCATTGGCGAATCCACAACTCCCTCCGTGCTGAGATTGCCATGGTAGCGGCTCTTGATCCCAAGAGACCAATATCTTTCATGGCTTCTGGCATGTATGCAGCAGCGTCTTTGATATGACCTAACGTTAGGAGTATCTCGTCTCTATCTATTGTGTCAATGTCTGATGACAAGTTTTCTGACCACTTTTCAATAGCACTACTCACCCACGCACAGGCAATGGTAGGCCTGAGTAGTGTCCCATTGGCCACATAAATAGATTTCAACGTATTCTCTAACTTGCGGTCTGCCGGCTCCTTAAGTGAAGCCGTCCCAGGAGCAGGGAGAATCACCTTTTTTGTTAACCGTGACAGGGCCCTGTCTAAAACAGGGGGTGACTTCCACCTTTTCCTGTCCTCTGCAGGGAAAGGGTAAGCTACCTGAATTCTTTTGGGAACCTGAAATTTATTTTCAGGATTTGTCCATAATCCCTCAAAGAGACTGTTCAGCTCATGAGATGGAGGAAAAGTTACATTAATTTTCTTTTCTTTACAAAAGTAAGCCTTCTCCTGTGGTAAATGAGGGGCCTTCCTTTATAGCAACAATCATGTATTGAATGTTTTTTGCTAACTTTGGATCTATTCCCCTGGAATCACTAGTGTCGACACAGGAATCAGAGACCGTGTCGGTATCAGTTTGTACTATTTGTGCAAATAACCTTTATGTGACCTAGAGGGGTCCCCTGTGGATGAAAAGGCAGAACTATTAAAAATCACATCTTCGGCAGATTTTCTCCAGTTTTCTGCAAGAAACTCATTATCCTATCTCATTATCCAATCTCTTACTGATATGATTCACACTATCACGTAATTCTTTCACCCATTCAGGTTCTTGGTGTGACGGCAGCACCACCACATTACAGCTCTGTGTCCCTAAAATGGCTCTCTCAGGGGAAGAGCTCCCTGCCTCAGACATGTCACACACGTGGACAATCACACCACAGACAATCCGGGGCTTATAGGGGACAGACCCACAGTAAAATCTGTCAGAGGGACACAGAAAGGAATCGCCAGTCCACAACTCGGCACCCAAAGAAAAAATCCCTGTGTCGTGTACTTTGTACACAGAGACTTTCCGCGCTATAGATATTGCCAATAATAGGTTATAGTACCACAATATACACTCCCCCCCCCCCCCCCGCCTTTTTGCACCCTGATACTTGATTCAGAAGTGGCGAGGAGGGTCAGCGTTTCTTCCCCTGCTGTCTGCTGGAAGAAAATGGCGCTGAGCAGTGTGCTGGCTGCCTGAGGAAGAAGCCCCGTCCCCTGCAGTGGCGCGTTTTTCCTCAGCTATTGAACTAGACATTTATACTGGCGGGGGTGTAGGACTGTGCCACAGCATCATATGCCACATTTTGCCAGAGAGAGTAGGTTTCATGCTGCCCAGGTGGGGCGAGCTGAATGGTGTGTGTCGGAAGGCTTTTCGGGTACAGCTGCATAGCGTCACACTCAGCTGCTCTGGAAAAAAATGCCCGCTGACCACCTGACAGCGCAACCAGGCTGCACTGTCAGGGGTCAACCTTAGATCCAAGGAATTGGGAGGCAGCCTCACACATGCTGGATGGCCTTGTCCTGTGCAGGGAAGCCCCCAGAATGTGCAGAGATGAACGCAGATCTGGCTGTGTATGCAGCGATCTGCGTTCATCTCTGAATAACCACCTACATACTGTAAATACCCACATTTCACACAGAAGCTTCAGTTCGGAGATCACTGGGATTCCCGGTAAATGTACGTACAACTGCAGTTCTGCCTACTGTAATAACAGGGCATGTTTGCAATAGGCATGCATGGAATCTGTAAATGCTGAGCAGCCAGGGAAAGCTGTTAGGAGGGTAGCACAATTCATAGACACCATGGCAACTGGGGATCATCAAGATCTATATTATGACGCTAAAAGAGTAGGAAACATTCTGGATTTGACATCAATATAATTTTGCCTAACTGGCACTTTCTAACATAGAAGATTTCAATTTATCTAGTTTTGTTTCCTCAGAGTCAAACATATTACTTTGTAGCCTTTATAATAACAAGGACCTATTTATTAGGTTATTTCCACAGAGCACATGTATTCCACAGCATTTTACAAAGAAAATTTGGGCGAACGGTAAAAAATCTTACTTAGCTCGCGGACAATTTTGGATTACTGTGTGTATGCGCGTTCCTGATACCTGCGGTATCCAATAGAAAAATATATAATACTTAGATGGCCAGTGCTCCCCAGTGGTCTCCCCTCCACCTTGCCACTGGGGAGGGGTCTGCTGGGAGATATAGTGCTGACTAATTAAGCCAACTGGAAACTTCTAATTGCTTAATTAGTCCTCAGGGGGGATGCCGCAAGGGCCAGAGCAAGTCCCAGTGAGTTTTCCTAAAAATAACAATTTTGGGAATAATCAGACTTGCTTTGGGAGGTGCGTAAAAAAAAAAAGATGCAGTTATTTCTATAGAAATCATTGCGTCCCATTTTCAGTCTCGCAACTGAATATCAAAACCCCAGTTTTTTTTTGTTGTTGTTGTTTTTTATTTTATTTTTATTTCCCGCTTGCAATTTGATTCCCCCTTAATCATTCACATCTGTCCTTTCCCCAATGCAGCTAACAATCTATTTTCAATACTATATGTACACACATGTATACCTAGGGCAGAGGCTTACAAACACAGGGGTAGATGTATTAACCTGAAGAAGGCATAAGGAAGTGATAAAGCAGTGTTTAGTGCAAGGTGATAATGCACCAGTCAATCAGCTCCTAACTGTTAATTTACATATTAGAGCTGATTGGCTGGTGCGTGTATCACCTTGCCTTTATCACTGGTTTATCACTTCCTTATGCCTTCTCCAGGTTAATACATCTGCCCCACAGTCCTCAAGGCAGCCCAATGGTCCTGGTTTTAAGTAAATCCATAGTTGGCCACATGTAACATAGTTGGCAGCCCAAAATTTCCCGGGTTATTGCACATGAACGCGCACCAACCCCGGGAAATTTCTCGGTGTGAAAGGGTACAGGGTCAAAATCCCGGGATTCCTGCCCCGGCATTTCAACCCTGCAAATCGACCAGGGTTGGTCCCGGGATCCTCCCGGGAACCTGGTCTGTGTGAACGGGAGCCGAGTCAATGCGCCCCGGCTCCTGTTCACTTTCTATGTAGCAGGCGGCGCTTGGAGATCATGTGACTTGCGCCGCCCCCGCCGCGTCACCGCTGACGTCAGCAACCCGGCAATATGCCGGGCTACGGACTGCGGTATGCAAGGGGTCTTACCCGGGAATGTCCCTGCATGATCCAGGGACCGTATTCCCGGGTAAGACACCTGCATATCTGGTGTGAAAGGGGTATTAGGGGCAGATGTATTAACCTGTTGAAGGCATAAGGAAGGGATAAACCAGTGATAAATGCAAGGTGATAATGGCAGCAGCCAATCAGATCTTAACTGTTAATTTATATATTGGAGCTGATTGGCTGGTGCCTTTATCACCTTGAACATATCACTGGTTTATCACTTCCTTATGCCATCTCCAGGTTAATACATCGGCCTCAGTATTTGGGAACCTCTGCACTAGGGTTAATTTTATGGTCAGAATCCAATTAAAACTACCAGAATGTTTTTGGCTGGTGTGGGGGAAACTGGATTACCCAGAGGAAACCATGCAAACACAGAGAGAATATATAAATTCCACACCAATATGGCTTCCAGACCTCTGTGCACTACACCAACCATGTAACCAAATGTAAAGGCTCCTGTTAATTTGCATATACTGTTAAAAGCTTCCATCTGGTTGGTTGCTAGAGGTTACAGCACTCTCATTGCTTTTGGTACTAATTTATTACACAACCCCTAATTCTTGGATTCATTGCCTATATATGTTTGGTTTAATTCAAATAGTCACTGATTTATACAGATGTGTCCCCATACATCATGCCTCAATACGCAACGCAGCGTGAGATGCCTTGCGTAAGTGAGCTGATAGGTCCCGTGCAATTCCATTAGTGTTGGAAGTCGTTTTTTGCTACAAAGGTGTCTTATTCGCATCGCTATGCGAATAACACGCACAAGCAGATTCTGTGTGCGACCACGCCTGTATTTGCATACAAAATTCTACGTTACAGTGTTTTCTAGGAAACACTAAAACACATTTTAATGGAATAGGTCCCCCAAAAAGACACTAGGTGCTACCAAGTCACACCAAAGCATGGCGTGACTAGATAGTAGGGCTGTTTAATGTGCATATTGTGTGACAGGATCACTGGAATAGTGGTGGAAGGCAGGTATATCTGCCCCAGGTTTCTTACCTATGTGTTTTAAAACCCCAGGAATAGTGTGATGGTTCTGCTGAAAGCTTTTAGTAAGAACCGGATTAGAGTCCTGGGGTTGCGAGAAGGCGGGTTTTCCATTTACTCAGTATCTGGGGGGCAGATGTATTAACCTGGAGATGGCATAAGGAAGTGATAAACCAGTGATATGTGCAAGGTGATAAAGGCACCAGCCAATCAGCTCCAGTATGTAAATTAACAGTTAGGATCTGATTGGCTGGTGCCTTTATCACCTTGCACATATCACTGGTTTATCACTTCCCTTTGCCTTCTCCAGGTTAATACATCTGCCCCTGGGTCTTTGGGCTTTGAGCCTCACAGGCAGCTAATTAGGGCTTTCAGCTGTATGGGTGTGTTAAAAAGTCTGTCAGCTTGAAAATTGCTCTCTCACACTGCTTGGGAAAAATGGGAAACTATGGAGAATCTGTGAGAGATACCTGCTGTCGAAATCCAGTGAGCTATGCCTGGTAAAAATTTCCTGTATTTTTTTTTTTTTTTTTTTTTTTAAGTGAGTAAAGCCGGATACACACTAGCCAATGTGTGTACCCGGCGATATTGGCTGCGATATCGGGTCCCACACTTGCCGATGCTGGCGTGAAGGAAGCAACGGTGGAGTGGGGGCCATGCTGCAGCATGGCCCTCGTTAACGAGGTCCTCCCTCGCTTGGACTGTTCAGACGAGAGAGGGGGGTAGTTAACGATGCGCAGGAGCACGCATAGTTAACGATGTTGAGTATACACACTAGACGAGATAGTAAAAGATATGACTCAAAATGGCCCTTCTGAGTGATATCTTTTACTTTCTCGTCCAGTGTGTATGGGGCTTTAGAATTATCCTGTGTATAGTTAGCACTGGACGGCAGGGTATTTATTTTGATGTTTATTTCTATTTTTATGCACAATAAAACTGGTTGAGGTCATCTGCACCAAACCAACAGTCTGTGTGATCACTCAGCTGCTGCATACTGCCATCTACCCTAGGAGATGGTACCTGTTCCCCTGACCATGGGCCTAATTCAGACCTGATCGCTCCTCTGCGAATCTGCAGAGGTTTGCGATCAGATAATCAATGCCCAGACAGAGTGAATACCCGACCCGTGCAAGTCTGCATACGCCTTGCGAAATCTCTGCGAACAACGGTCAGCTGCAAATCTGTTTGCAACTCACTCACCATCTAATGTTTTTTCCAGTCTGTGTATAGCCCAGGACCCACTCCTACAGTGCGACAGAAATAAGCTGTTCACACTCCCTCCCTGAAAATGCTTGGGAATGCCTGCATTTTTCCTGACACTCCCAGAAAACGGACAGTTACAACCCCCAAACGTCCGCTTCCTGTCAATCAACTTGCATATGCCTAGCAAATAAAAAAACAACAAAACAAAACACAACGCTGGATTCTTTCGCCGTTTGGCCTCACGTGTGCGCACTACGATATGTACGCATGCGCAGTCTATCGAGAATTGGCCGCCTTGCAAATTCGCACAACAGCGATCAGGTCTGAATTAGGTCCCATGTTACAACACACATACATACATACATACCAAGCAGCAGATTTTTAAAGTCATCAATTTTCCTTGATTGTCTGTGGCATTAAAACAGCAATAATATTCCATGTAAAATGACAGCATTAAATATTATTGCCCTATAAAATCCTATGGGCAAACATCTGCAGCTTTGAAAAGCTGCCACTTGGCAAACAACCCTTCAATTCTATCTTCATTGATCCTGAGATACCATGGGTTCCCATTTCCCCAGATCAAAGTGACTGAATTGTTTTGTTGTCTATATCATGAAACAATTCCCAGTGTAGTATGGGCCAATAGCAATTTACAAAAGATGCTACAGATCTGTTCATGTGAAACAATTAGACATTTTAGATAGGATAGTACTGTAGGTGAAGTTGTATGATGTGGGATTAGTGCAGCCCATTACCCAGTGATAGGCAAAGTAATAATCTAGGGGCAAATCTAGGAGCTGCCAGGATCTTCTAAAGGCACTAGGAAGATGTCAATCCAATGACATTACAAGAGATCATTAAACATGGACTACCTGGGTCCTGGGATATGTCCTGACTCTTCCTTTTAATAGGAGGGGAATGATGAATAGCTACTTCACTCGTTTATGCACTTATTTTATTTTTCTCTTAAACACTTGCCTGGCGCATCTTTTGCAAGCACACGAGGCTGGACTTTCCCCGACATGGTCACATCAGATGCGATTATCCAGCTGCTGAAAGATAATCTTCCAGCAGCTGCCAATCAGAGCGCCGGCATCCTTGGATCCCACAGAGTGTATGTCGATCACTGTTCGTCACAGTAATTGGGAAGCCCGGTGGCACCCCCCACACCTAGCGGCTAGAGAAAGAGAAATAGTCAAGGACATATATTCACACGGTGCCTCTGCCACCAGCGAATTCCTTGTGGCTGCAGAGAGGTGCAGCCGCGAGGAAAATGCAGCCAGGCAGTGCGCTGTTCCTCTATGTAAACCTGGTGGTTTCAGAGAGGAGCAGTCGTCAGATATAGCCATAGTAGAGGCCCACGTTAGTGTAGATTATGGATACTTATTGATTTTCCGATTGCATCCAAACAACACTAGCTATAAAAATAAAAGAAGAATATTTATTTTTGAAAGTTCAAGTTCATGCACAATATATGTGGGTGGTCACTTTCAATTGATGGGCTACTACCATCGATGGTTTATGGCCGGTAGCAAGTGGTGCTGCCATCTGAGGAGGGCACTAATGCTGCACCATAAATGTCAGCACCAATGGCAATAAAACATTGGCATGCACAGAACTCAGCCAGTAATGGCTGCACTATCGATGGGTTTCTAACGATGTGATTCTTAAATTATCATCTGTACAACCGAAAGCCATCACTACAATATACCATAAAAATTGTGATTTTATGATATGCTGTGTCTAAAATATATTATATATATATATATATATATAGAGATAATCAAAGCGGCTGGGTAGGCGGCACTCTCGGGACTTGTAGTACAAATATACACTGGAAAACCAGGTGAGCTACGTTTCGATTTAATGAAAATCTTCGTCAGGCATACAAAACATACAATAAAAGACATACCTTTATAGGGAAGGTGCACCGTGCTCGTGAAGTGGCCGGACAGCTGCCGGAAGTCGTCATTACGTCATCAGTACGGTATCCCCCGCAGGCAGACGTATGACGTGTGGAAAGGGTGAGGCAGAATAAACCCGTTACCAAGACAACCCTAAACAATGAAGTCATTCAAATAGGCTTAATATAATATACATAAGGAGAAGGTTAAATTCCTTAACTACTGTATTCACTTTTGCCAGAATATTGTTATAATTCACAGTTTGCATTATATAGTTATGCTAGTTATCTAAGAAGCATTAAATACTTAAATAGGAAAGGAAGCTAGATGAAACAATTAAGGGACATTATCTCATTTAGTCCATGGGGGGCCACTGTGTTCAGACGATAAATCCAGCGAGCTTCAAGTTGTAAAAGGGCTCTAGCTCTGTCACCACCCCGTTTGGATTCCGTAACTTGGTCCAACATTTTATAACGTAGTGTAGACAATGTGTGTCTCGCTGTTTTAAAATGTTTGGCCACTGGTTGGTCAATTTGTTTCCCTTCTAATATGAGTTTGATGGCACTCCTATGTTGTGCCATCCTTTCCCGGAACTGGCAAGTGGTTTTTCCGATGTACAGCATGCCACAGGGGCAACGAATGCTGTAGATTACATATTTTGAAGTACAAGTTAGGACTTTATTGATTCTGATTTTTTTTCCAGACTGTGGATGTGTAATGAAATCTCCCGTTTCCAGATACAGGCATGTTGTGCATCCCAGGCATTTGTAGTTGCCTGGTTTTTTGCTCAGAAAGTGTGAAGTTGAGCTAGGTGTAGAATGTGAAATGTCTGTATGAATGACTCGGTCTTTGATGTTACGTCCCCGTGTATAACATGGTAGCAGTGTGGTTTGTTTGAAAGATGGCAAATCTCGATCATTCTGTATCATCGGCCAGAATCTTTTAGAGCGTGAAATTAAATGATTAGATGCTGTGGAAAAAGCATTGACATATATGATGGATTGTGTGGAAGTATTTTTTTGTTCCACAATGCTCTTCACTTTAGGGGTGTTCAAAGCTCTTTGTCTGGCTTTCGTCAAAAGAGAATTGGGATATCCCCTTTGCAAAAATTTTTGTGTCATAATGCTCATCTGATGTAGTTCATCTTCCTGGTCGCTACATATTCGTCGGACTCTTAAATATTGAGAGTATGGAAGCCCCTTCTTCAATGGGGCAGGATGGTGGCTGGAGGCTAACAGTAAGTTGTTACAGTCCGTTGGTTTATTGTACAAAGATGTTTGTAATTTGCCATCTTTATGACAAATGTTGACGTCCAGGAAATGTATGTTATGTTCTTGGATCTCGTATGTAAATTTGATGTTCGGATCTCGTGTGTTGACTTCTTCCATCATGACTTCAAACTGGTATTTGGTTCCTGTCCACAGTATGAGGATATCATCGATGTAGCGAGTATAGAAGGCTATGTTGCCTCCATACTCTTCTACATCGAAGAACAGGTGTTGTTCTACTACAAACATGAAGGCATTGGCATATACTGGGGCGGCGGCAGAACCCATTGCACAGCCGAGCTCTTGCAGGTAGAACTCGTTGTTAAACAAAAAATAATTTTTTGTGAGTGTCATCTCTAGAAGTTTAAGGAAGAACGTGGTTTCCGGGCCGTTATAATGGGGGTTATCTTCAATTAATGTCTGAACCGCTTGGAGACCCCTATTGTGGGGGATGTTAGTATACAGGCTGCTAACATCACAGGTACAGAGCCAAAAGGGGTGGGGAAGATCTTTCAGGTTACTGAGTTTATCTAGAAGCATGCTAGTATCTTTAAGATAGTGCTTCTGATTTTGCACTATTGGTTGCATGTAAAAATCTATATATCTGGATGCATTATAAAATAAAGAATTACGTGCCGAAATTATTGGTCGTCCTGGAGGACGAAATCTGTTTTTGTGTAATTTCGGAATAAGGTTGAAGAGTGGGACCATGGGGGTGGTGTTAAGTAAAGCCCTTTGGGTGTCTGAATCTATGATGCCTTTGTCGAGGGCATCAGTCAATAGTTCTTGCAGCTGTAAGAGAAATTCATTGGTGGGGTCCTTCTTAAGTTTGGTGTAGACCTTGGGGTCGTCCAGATGTCTATAGGCCTCTAATTTATAGTCGCTTGTGTCCTGTATTACTATCCCGCCCCCCTTGTCGGCAGGGCGTATGGTAATATCCGTGTAGGAGGCCAGATCTTTTAAGGCTTTAGATTCCTCCCTGGAAATGTTGTGCCGGGTTTGTAGAGGATTCTTTTCCAGTGATTCTATATCTCCTAATAGGGTCCTTGTGAAGACTTTGATCGATGTATTGTTGGAGACTGGGTCAAAGGTGGATTTGGGGCGCACGGGGCATTTGGTTCCTTTATCATTTGTTAGAGGAGATTTAGAAAAATATTCCTTCAGACGTAATTGTCTGTTTAAACGGGTGAGGTCTATTCGGCTTTTGAGGCCGTCAAATTGGTTAGTTGGGACAAAATTAAGTCCCCGTTGTAGGACCTTGGTCTCGGAAATTGTCAAAGTCCTTGATGACAAATTATGAATTATTTCTTGCTTTTTGTGGTCTTTTTTAATTTGCCTTTGGCATTGACCTCCTCGTCTGGTTCTGTTTCTCCTCCTGTATCCCTCTGTGCCCGAGTTCGTATCCCTAAAGGGATATGCTTGGTAGATTTTTTTCGGCTAGAAGTGGCGGTATCCTGATCACTTTGTGAGGTACCGCTAGATATGTCAGTCTCCAATGGAAATCTCCTTTGACCTCGCTGGTATCTCGGTCGGGGGTGACGGGTCCCTGCCGAGGGGTTGGTAACCCAGGTATACACTTTATTTTCCTCATAATCTCTGGTCACTGTTGTTAATTTATTGGTTTTGAATTTAATTAAATCTGTGCGATATTTATCGACTTGGGACGTTAGCTTATTAAGCCAATCACCATTGTCGGCTGCACTTAATGTCGGCATGGAGGTTGATTCCAAGATCTTAATTTTCTCCTTGATGGAATTGAGCTCTCTAGTAGATTCCTCGATAACGAGTAATATCAAATCGAATGAGGCTTTGTTTAGGACCGCCACCCATCTGCGGCAAAAGTCTGTATTGTGGCGTCCAATAGTGGGCATATTTTTAATCCTAAAGCCCCGTGGGATTTTCTTCTCTCTAAAATAATCCGATAGGGTTACTCCGTGGAGATAGAAATCTATCTCGCGTTTTTTCAATCTCAGTAGCTGGATGAAAATATTCTCTGGCGTGTCTGTTCCCTTGGCAGTAACAAATTTGTCTTTAATCAAGATGCGTTCCGCATCTAAATCCGATAGGGATAAGGTGTCTCCCACTGGCAGATTCAGGTTGCGGAAGCCAGTCGCGTCCTCATGTAGGGTGTCCATAGCAGTGGGGAAATTCACACACCGTGTGTGATCACCAGCAGTGATAAAACAGGGAAAAGAAGAAGAATGTCCGACTTAGGATGCTGCAGCCAGCGTCCACTTTTAGCAGGATGTCGGGTGCCTTAACAGCTCTTGCAGGAGCTTATTTTTAATCAAATTAAAGGTGTTCGGCACTCCCTGTAAGTAAGTGTTGAATAAATGGCCCGGTGCCCTCCAAAGCAAATATGCAGAGATAATCAAAGCGGCTGGGTAGGCGGCACTCTCGGGACTTGTAGTACAAATATACACTGGAAAACCAGGTGAGCTACGTTTCGATTTAATGAAAATCTTCGTCAGGCATACAAAACATACAATAAAAGACATACCTTTATAGGGAAGGTGCACCGTGCTCGTGAAGTGGCCGGACAGCTGCCGGAAGTCGTCATTACGTCATCAGTACGGTATCCCCCGCAGGCAGACGTATGACGTGTGGAAAGGGTGAGGCAGAATAAACCCGTTACCAAGACAACCCTAAACAATGAAGTCATTCAAATAGGCCTATGACTTCATTGTTTAGGGTTGTCTTGGTAACGGGTTTATTCTGCCTCACCCTTTCCACACGTCATACGTCTGCCTGCGGGGGATACCGTACTGATGACGTAATGACGACTTCCGGCAGCTGTCCGGCCACTTCACGAGCACGGTGCACCTTCCCTATAAAGGTATGTCTTTTATTGTATGTTTTGTATGCCTGACGAAGATTTTCATTAAATCGAAACGTAGCTCACCTGGTTTTCCAGTGTATATTTGTACTACAAGTCCCGAGAGTGCCGCCTACCCAGCCGCTTTGATTATCTCTGCATATTTGCTTTGGAGGGCACCGGGCCATTTATTCAACACTTACTTACAGGGAGTGCCGAACACCTTTAATTTGATTAAAAATAAGCTCCTGCAAGAGCTGTTAAGGCACCCGACATCCTGCTAAAAGTGGACGCTGGCTGCAGCATCCTAAGTCGGACATTCTTCTTCTTTTCCCTGTTTTATCACTGCTGGTGATCACACACGGTGTGTGAATTTCCCCACTGCTATGGACACCCTACATGAGGACGCGACTGGCTTCCGCAACCTGAATCTGCCAGTGGGAGACACCTTATCCCTATCGGATTTAGATGCGGAACGCATCTTGATAAAAGACAAATTTGATACTGCCAAGGGAACAGACACGCCAGAGAATATTTTCATCCAGCTACTGAGATTGAAAAAACGCGAGATAGATTTCTATCTCCACGGAGTAACCCTATCGGATTATTTTAGAGAGAAGAAAATCCCACGGGGCTTTAGGATTAAAAATATGCCCACTATTGGACGCCACAATACAGACTTTTGCCGCAGATGGGTGGCGGTCCTAAACAAAGCCTCATTCGATTTGATATTACTCGTTATCGAGGAATCTACTAGAGAGCTCAATTCCATCAAGGAGAAAATTAAGATCTTGGAATCAACCTCCATGCCGACATTAAGTGCAGCCGACAATGGTGATTGGCTTAATAAGCTAACGTCCCAAGTCGATAAATATCGCACAGATTTAATTAAATTCAAAACCAATAAATTAACAACAGTGACCAGAGATTATGAGGAAAATAAAGTGTATACCTGGGTTACCAACCCCTCGGCAGGGACCCGTCACCCCCGACCGAGATACCAGCGAGGTCAAAGGAGATTTCCATTGGAGACTGACACATCTAGCGGTACCTCACAAAGTGATCAGGATACCGCCACTTCTAGCCGAAAAAAATCTACCAAGCATATCCCTTTAGGGATACGAACTCGGGCACAGAGGGATACAGGAGGAGAAACAGAACCAGACGAGGAGGTCAATGCCAAAGGCAAATTAAAAAAGACCACAAAAAGCAAGAAATAATTCATAATTTGTCATCAAGGACTTTGACAATTTCCGAGACCAAGGTCCTACAACGGGGACTTAATTTTGTCCCAACTAACCAATTTGACGGCCTCAAAAGCCGAATAGACCTCACCCGTTTAAACAGACAATTACGTCTGAAGGAATATTTTTCTAAATCTCCTCTAACAAATGATAAAGGAACCAAATGCCCCGTGCGCCCCAAATCCACCTTTGACCCAGTCTCCAACAATACATCGATCAAAGTCTTCACAAGGACCCTATTAGGAGATATAGAATCACTGGAAAAGAATCCTCTACAAACCCGGCACAACATTTCCAGGGAGGAATCTAAAGCCTTAAAAGATCTGGCCTCCTACACGGATATTACCATACGCCCTGCCGACAAGGGGGGCGGGATAGTAATACAGGACACAAGCGACTATAAATTAGAGGCCTATAGACATCTGGACGACCCCAAGGTCTACACCAAACTTAAGAAGGACCCCACCAATGAATTTCTCTTACAGCTGCAAGAACTATTGACTGATGCCCTCGACAAAGGCATCATAGATTCAGACACCCAAAGGGCTTTACTTAACACCACCCCCATGGTCCCACTCTTCAACCTTATTCCGAAATTACACAAAAACAGATTTCGTCCTCCAGGACGACCAATAATTTCGGCACGTAATTCTTTATTTTATAATGCATCCAGATATATAGATTTTTACATGCAACCAATAGTGCAAAATCAGAAGCACTATCTTAAAGATACTAGCATGCTTCTAGATAAACTCAGTAACCTGAAAGATCTTCCCCACCCCTTTTGGCTCTGTACCTGTGATGTTAGCAGCCTGTATACTAACATCCCCCACAATAGGGGTCTCCAAGCGGTTCAGACATTAATTGAAGATAACCCCCATTATAACGGCCCGGAAACCACGTTCTTCCTTAAACTTCTAGAGATGACACTCACAAAAAATTATTTTTTGTTTAACAACGAGTTCTACCTGCAAGAGCTCGGCTGTGCAATGGGTTCTGCCGCCGCCCCAGTATATGCCAATGCCTTCATGTTTGTAGTAGAACAACACCTGTTCTTCGATGTAGAAGAGTATGGAGGCAACATAGCCTTCTATACTCGCTACATCGATGATATCCTCATACTGTGGACAGGAACCAAATACCAGTTTGAAGTCATGATGGAAGAAGTCAACACACGAGATCCGAACATCAAATTTACATACGAGATCCAAGAACATAACATACATTTCCTGGACGTCAACATTTGTCATAAAGATGGCAAATTACAAACATCTTTGTACAATAAACCAACGGACTGTAACAACTTACTGTTAGCCTCCAGCCACCATCCTGCCCCATTGAAGAAGGGGCTTCCATACTCTCAATATTTAAGAGTCCGACGAATATGTAGCGACCAGGAAGATGAACTACATCAGATGAGCATTATGACACAAAAATTTTTGCAAAGGGGATATCCCAATTCTCTTTTGACGAAAGCCAGACAAAGAGCTTTGAACACCCCTAAAGTGAAGAGCATTGTGGAACAAAAAAATACTTCCACACAATCCATCATATATGTCAATGCTTTTTCCACAGCATCTAATCATTTAATTTCACGCTCTAAAAGATTCTGGCCGATGATACAGAATGATCGAGATTTGCCATCTTTCAAACAAACCACACTGCTACCATGTTATACACGGGGACGTAACATCAAAGACCGAGTCATTCATACAGACATTTCACATTCTACACCTAGCTCAACTTCACACTTTCTGAGCAAAAAACCAGGCAACTACAAATGCCTGGGATGCACAACATGCCTGTATCTGGAAACGGGAGATTTCATTACACATCCACAGTCTGGAAAAAAAATCAGAATCAATAAAGTCCTAACTTGTACTTCAAAATATGTAATCTACAGCATTCGTTGCCCCTGTGGCATGCTGTACATCGGAAAAACCACTTGCCAGTTCCGGGAAAGGATGGCACAACATAGGAGTGCCATCAAACTCATATTAGAAGGGAAACAAATTGACCAACCAGTGGCCAAACATTTTAAAACAGCGAGACACACATTGTCTACACTACGTTATAAAATGTTGGACCAAGTTACGGAATCCAAACGGGGTGGTGACAGAGCTAGAGCCCTTTTACAACTTGAAGCTCGCTGGATTTATCGTCTGAACACAGTGGCCCCCCATGGACTAAATGAGATAATGTCCCTTAATTGTTTCATCTAGCTTCCTTTCCTATTTAAGTATTTAATGCTTCTTAGATAACTAGCATAACTATATAATGCAAACTGTGAATTATAACAATATTCTGGCAAAAGTGAATACAGTAGTTAAGGAATTTAACCTTCTCCTTATGTATATTATATTAAGCCTATTTGAATGACTTCATTGTTTAGGGTTGTCTTGGTAACGGGTTTATTCTGCCTCACCCTTTCCACACGTCATACGTCTGCCTGCGGGGGATACCGTACTGATGACGTAATGACGACTTCCGGCAGCTGTCCGGCCACTTCACGAGCACGGTGCACCTTCCCTATAAAGGTATGTCTTTTATTGTATGTTTTGTATGCCTGACGAAGATTTTCATTAAATCGAAACGTAGCTCACCTGGTTTTCCAGTGTATATTTGTACTACAAGTCCCGAGAGTGCCGCCTACCCAGCCGCTTTGATTATCTCTGCATATTTGCTTTGGAGGGCACCGGGCCATTTATTCAACACTTACTTACAGGGAGTGCCGAACACCTTTAATTTGATTATATATATATATATATATATATATATATATAAAAAGTTTTCAATAGATTTTTTGGGGCCTAATTAAAAAAAAATATATATATATATATATCTTTAACTCTATCTATAATTCTGAGCGATTTTTAAAAATATATAGTGTTAACAGTGTGTCCATCACTCAGGTGATGCATAATATAAGATAAGGTGCCTGGAGGACAAAAAGTGCTAGTACTGAGGAGCAAGGAATGTGGTGACAAATGCAGGAAGCGTGGTCAGACTGATGCATGTATATGTCTGCACAGTGTATTGTACATTGTTCTTATTCACATCCAAGCGACTGTGTACCTGTCACCACCCTCACTGTGGGCACAACCCATAGAAGTGTCTACTAGCACAACATTCTTCTACTTTGCTGTATGAATGGCCCTGGAATTGTTAAATGGCGGCACGATGTAAAACAAACACATGCATTGCACAGCAATGTATTTCTCTAGGAGCCAGGGTTCCCACATGCAGTACTAGTCAGAAACAAGAGCTAGACCATGCCATCTAATAAGGTCAGGGTGTAGCCTGGCTTCAAATAAAATACTACAGTAAAATCCTACCGCACACAGAACAGACTGGATTAAATAAACATTCCTGGATTTGCTAACCTTAACTGAGGACACTGCAGGCAGCACCAAATGCAGACATTTGTACTCTGCAAGCCAAGGCATGCTAGAACATAAATATAGAAAAATGGTAGTACCTGTACAAACCACAACACATGTACTTACTTCTCTGCACAGGGGAACTAACAACCTCAAAATTACATTCAAGAACAATATTCTGTCATCGGGGGAACTAGGAAATTCAGAACTAAGCTATGCTGAGCAAACAAACATAGGTCACCCTACCAGCCTTGATATATGTGATGATACATTTTCCTAAAGCAGTGAAAAAGAAAAAAAAAAAACGAATAAATAAATTAAAAAAAACTTACCTGCCCCAAAGGCTTTAGCAACCAGCCAGGCCAGATTGCTGGCCACCTTGGCCCTGTTGAAGTCATAGTGATCAAAAGGTTTGATGGCTGGGACAATGAAAGATTTCTTCACCTCCTGTTGGCTTTCTGCTATGTCCACCATGGCTGAAACCTGAGGACCCTTTCAATTTACATGATTTGTAGAATAAATCCAGTCAGTTTAACATTTTACGATGGATTCCATTAACTTGCGCATAAAGGTGAAACCTGTACCATTGCGGCTGTACCAAACGCATATGGGGATTATCTTGGCCTACTCAGCCTTTAGCGTTGATTTTGTACATCTGTATTTACAACAAAGATCCTTTAAATAACAAATGTCTTTCAAACTTAGGTCAGGTTCCAATGCATTTATAGTATAATATCACCCAGAGTCAAATGTCCATGAAAAATACAAATATTTAAATAATAATAGCAGCTCACTGCAATCCTATTTCAGTGTTTAGCCATAAAATCATGCAAAATCCTGTAGTGATGCTAAAATGTGTGAGCTTTATATTCAATGCATCTATCTTTAGTGTCTACCAGGAGCGTGGGACTATCACCATCTCATTAGTGTAATCAAAGCCAGAAGAGGTGGAGGCAATTGTGATGATACAGTACATGGGGTGGTGGGTTCTCCTGTATGTTACTGTATGCCAGGCTCCAGGTGATCATGTGATAATTTTCCACTGAAGCCTCCAGTCTCCTGGATTGCATTCATCAGCATGCATGGATCCTGTAGGTGATGCCTGCACTCTGCAGTAATTATGTCTCCATGTCAGATTTACTTACACGTTGTTTTATAGGGACAGGCATGTGTACAATACTTTCCAGCCACAGTCGTGTTTTATAGCAGCAGCAAATCATCTGATGACAGGGGAGGAAGTCAAGACCATGGTACAGTAGCGGATCCTTGGGCAATGATCTGCGGTGATCCTCCGCACTGTAAAGTAGAAGGATGCCTGAGAGCAGATCTCCCGGTAGACTGCCACTGGCTGATGCAGAGAAGATGCAGACGTGATGGGAGATCCTGCAGCACAGATCCTAGGAGAAGGGATCCCCGGATGACAGAGAATTCCTTTGCATCTAGACCCTTACAGCAGCGATGCTGGGATCCGGTGGGCTGTCCTGTATGAGATGAGCGCTGGACTCCCGGTTACAGATCCCGGCTCACAGGCCCTGGCGGCGATCACATTCCAGCTCCCTTCTCACCCCACCCCTTGTCGGTTTATTTCTATCTCTGTTTTCTGTCCCCCTCCGGCCTCTGCCCACTCTCCCTCCCCCGCTTCCTTAGCTCCCCGCCCGCCGCCGCCGCTGCGGGTTTTCCTGCCGCACTGGACAGAGGAGACAGCTGTCACTGGGGAGCATGCGCGGGCTGCAGGAGGAGGCGGTGTGTGCGCAGGCGCAGCGAGGCGGCCGAACTGGGAACCCCGGCGCATGCGTAGTGCAGAGAGCGAGAGATTACGGATTGTAAATGAAATCATCATGCACTATGTGATGTGCACAAGTGATGCTGCATTCACTCCTTTCTTGGTGGTGGTGGTGGTGGTGGTGGTGGTGGTGGTGGTGTTGTTGTTTTTTTAATGATACGCTGTAAATTCCACAGTGGCTTTTATTTTCCCATCAATGAATGGAGACAGGTGTAATAGCCAAATGTCTGTATAAAAAGGACCATTATTATCGCCAATTGTCCATGATTTCAAGAGACAGTCCCAAATATAAAGAATTGTGCCTATTCTTGTCCCTGTTTTTAAGTATTTGCTGACTGCACACTAATTTTCTGATGTATTTCATTATAAATCAGGGAGGCTAGCAAATTAGGGGTTAACCTCCTAGGCAGGAGCGTAACTAGATATTTGTGGCCCCATAGCAACCGTTTGTAAGGTCCCCTATGTACCACCCAATGGTGAAAAATCTATATAACACATGGCACTATAAAAGGATTTTTGGCCTCCTCAGTTGTGGGCCTCATAGCATTGTACCTATGCAGAAGTGTATTAGGAGAGAAAGGAACCCGCGTGCGGTCTTGGCCCGGGCCCCCTCCTCCCTAGCTGGTAGTGCAGTAATGAGCACTAGTAGACTCTTGTTCTGTGCCATAGTCATGTGCAGGTCTCCAGGAAAATGGTGTGGCAGCCATTTTCCCAGAAATTTTTCTACTGCGTATGTGTAAAAGGCCTAGAACATGGCCACTGAGACATTTTTCCGGTGATTTGTCAGGTTGTCAAAGCCGATGATCTGGCACCTTTGACAGATTTAAAACGCTGTAGGAATAAATGCTATATCAGGGTTGCTTAGCATTTGTATTCCTGCTTTACATCTATCGGTCAAAGCTGATGATGATCGGCAACTTTGACAACCCACAGATTAGTAAATTAACCCCGCTGACTCCTGGGAGTGCAGGCAATTCTACAGGGTTGTCCATCGATGTTTGATGTTTGGGAACAATGCATTTGCCATCGATGACAGGACCCAATGGTTAGTTGCCATTGGTGCATTTCTTTTCTTCTTTCAGGTCTCTTTTGTACATATGCGAATGAAAATCATCAATGGTTCAATCATCGATGGTTACCCCATTGAAGGCAAACTCTACTCTACAGAGACAAACTTACCTGCCTCCAATGTGGATGGGGATGTGCTGTTTAAATTATATCATTAAAACCCACCCACCTCAGTGAACACCTTGGGGCAGATTTAATTAAGTGTTAATAGGATAGGGAAACCTTGCTTGTTTATCTCCTGCACAATTTTAGGATCAACCCCTGAAACATGACGCCTTCTACCAGGTACAAAATGCTCTTCTCAGAAGCTAAATACACACTATACAATTACTGGACCAATTTGCCAATAATCGGTTGATCGGCCTGTTATATTGTATAGTGTATATGAATAATAGTTTCTGAAAAAACACAATCACATAATTGCACCTTTGGTAATCGAATAAGCGTATCACCATGACTACATCAGCGTGGTGTGGCAGAAACTTGGTTGTAATTTTTTTTTATTTGTGGGTGACACTTTTTTCCACTGTGACAATTAGCAGCCCTACTTTGTGCGCACCTGCGGTATTCACCTTTTTGCCATTGTAGCTCAGATATTGTTGCCTTCGATTTGATGACAAATTACCCCGATTTTTGGGATGATCGAAAAATCGGATAGAGTATATCTAAAGCTGGACATACACTATACAATTACCTGGCAGACCATCTATCCATTCTGGCTGGTTGGAATGGCGATGCTCAATTTTACGGAGATTTGTGCAAAACACTAGAGAAGCCTCTGCGCATATAGCACGGGTGCCATGTTCCTGGAGACCTGTGCATGCCCAGTAGACTCTGAGTCTACTGTGCTGCTAGAGACGAGGGGCGTCTCCTTCGCTTAAACTGCTAAGAGGCATCTGCTGGGATACATATCACTTGTCGACAATCAGAATGTTGACGAGGTATGTGGAACAAAGACACTGGGATGTCGACAAGTGTGAAATGCAACTGTAAAGATGATGGTAATTTATCATGTTGACAGTTATACTGCCGTCAGGACTAATGCTGTAAGTATTTCCCTTTCAGCCCAGGGTCCTGCCGGAATTATGGTAATGGCATGCGCAAAAGACATCAGAGGCATTTACTCTCCTCCCCCTGCAAATAGAGAGAACTGTGTGGAAGAGGAACCAGGAGGGGATGAGAATGTGGACAAGCCGGGGAGTATTTAGAGTTTAGGCTGCACCAGGCACAATATTATTGACCTCCCCCAAGTTTACTATGTTCTTAACCCTTTATCGGTCACATTGCCTTTGTACTTTAAAATAAAATATTTGTACATGTTTAAAATACAAATACGTCTCCCAGAATCAGTTCATGCAAAAAAAAAAAAAAATGTTTTTACCCCCACAGCATTCAATGTAAGCCAAAAAGAATTCCATTGTACCTGACTGGAATTAGATTACGGTATATTGTACTTGACAATCTTATCGTTGTTAGACACGCACTAATTTCCCGGGCCTGGGCTTGTTGGAGGGGATATTTTGGTTTGCACCACTCGATGGCCGCCACTGAGAGGTGCTGGCTGGGCTGTGGTCCAACAAAACTTGGGGGTGGGGCTTAACTGGAGCCGGGGGTGGGGCTAAACTCTGTGCCAGTAAAAGGAAAAAAATAAATTATATATATATATATATATATATATATTTGAAAAAAATTATTTGGTTAAACTCAGCCATAGATGGCAGAGAAAAAAGGGGGAATATCTCCCAGCGCTTGGTTATATCGAGTGAGTTCTATACAAGTGATTTAGTAAATACCAATAATCACAAAATCAAAGAGTGAAATAAAATCAATTTTCTTTTATTAAAGGTAAGATATGGGTGTCTTTCACTCCGTTCTAGAATACTAAAAGTTTTACAGTGATTCCTAATACCGGTATACTAAAAATAAATAAAATAACAGGACAAACAACACAAATAACATGTATAATTTGTGATACGCTATCCTTAGCGATTTACTCACTAAATGTCTTATAATCACTAAAGGGTGAATCTTAAGTCCCAAGAGTATGGTAATTTTTTCGCAAGATGAAACTCACTAAGGTGAGTCTTAAGTCCCAAGAATGTAGTAATTTTCCGCAAAGTGAAACTTATTTGTATCAAAAAGGCAGTCTTAGTAAGGCTTCCATTCAGGTCACAATTTCCTGAAGCCAGTATGCACAGTTTCCTTCATGTATAACCTATGGAAAGCCACTTACTTCAAAAACCACGGAGAAACAAACGACGGGTGTCTGCCGGCAGACAAAGAATCCGGTGTCTCTGCAATCAACTAGTTTCGCCTGTCTCTGCAGGCTTCCATAGGTTATACATGAAGGAAACTGTGCATACTGGCTTCAGGAAATTGTGACCTGAATGGAAGCCTTACTAAGACTGCCTTTTTGATACAAATAAGTTTCACTTTGCGGAAAATTACTACATTCTTGGGACTTAAGACTCACCCTTTAGTGAGTTTCATCTTGCGAAAAAATTACCATACTCTTGGGACTTAAGATTCACCCTTTAGTGATTATAAGACATTTAGTGAGTAAATCGCTAAGGATAGCGTATCACAAATTATACATGTTATTTGTGTTGTTTGTCCTGTTATTTTATTTATTTTTAGTATACCGGTATTAGGAATCACTGTAAAACTTTTAGTATTCTAGAACGGAGTGAAAGACACCCATATCTTACCTTTAATAAAAGAAAATTGATTTTATTTCACTCTTTGATTTTGTGATTATTGGTATTTACTAAATCACTTGTATAGAACTCACTCGATATAACCAAGCGCTGGGAGATATTCCCCCTTTTTTCCGTGTTCTAGTAACGGAGAGGATAGTGGAATCCTCTCCTTGTTCTCCAGAGCAGCTGTAATATATAGAGTGAGGCAGGAATAAGCGCAGTCCCCTACCCTTTCTTTCTATAGATGGCAGAGAACCATTGGCTCTCTGTCATCGATGGTAAAACCACAGACCATCTGTAGTTTACAATTGATGTTTGGAAACTATCGATGGCCGATGGACATCCCTATATCAGATCACATAGCCGCACCCACAGCAGCCAGCCTATGGTGTCCTGTGTGCACAATCCCTCCACTTCGCAGCAGCCCATATACTATTTTAGAGCATTTTTCAATAGGGGCCGTGGTCACATCTATGGATTGGCCATGCCCCATCTCAGTACTTGAGTCTGTCGCTGCTATTTACAGCTCTGTAGACATGTTGGAAAATGCCCAAAAAGTGCACAGGATCAAAATAGCAGTTAATTACACATAGTGAACAACGTTATTTAAAAAACAAAACAAAAACAAGTGATTTTGAAATAAAAAGTTCACAGTGCCACTTATGAATGTAGGAAACTGGGAAAAAATGGAATCAGTATGAAAAACTGGCGACTGGGATCCCGGCCGTCAGTATGCCGACATCGGGATCCTGGCCACCGGTATGCCGGCAGGAGGGCGAGCGTTAGCAAGCCCCTTGCGGGCTTGCTGCACTCGCCACAGTGCGGGCAGGGTGGCTCTCTGCGCTCACCACAGTCACTCTCTGTGGGTCTCGTGGACACCCTTAGAGGGAGAAAATCCTGTGGCACCGGGATTCCGGCTGCGGTATTTACCGCTAGTTGGGATTCCGGCGGTGGTATTGTGACGTCCAAGATATATATATATATATATTACACAGAACTTACCTGTAAGCTACTGTAGATCTGCATCCCAAAATTCAGATGCCTGACTGTAAACCTTTTAGTTGAAAATCTTCATGGACAGTTCAAGCGTGGTAAGGGGTAGCAGCAGACTGCCTATCTCTTACACATAGGCTTGGACTGGGCGGCCCTCCAGCTGTGGAACTACATATTCCAGCATGTACTGCCACAATTTTGTTATTAGGGCATGCTAAAACTGTGGCAATACATGCCGAGTTGTATCGTCCCATAGAAAATAGAGGTCTGCATGTTGAATACCCCTGTTCTAAGGTCTGTCCCGTCTACAGATGCATGCGCAGACTGACGGGACAAACCCTAGCTGGAAAGGAGGAGGACCTGCAGGGAATGTATAAGTATGGGAGGCATGGGGGTTGGAGGACAGCAAGACAAAGCAGGGGGCATGAAGGGGCGGAGCAGTGGGCAAAGCCAGAGAGATGGAACAGCAGACAGAGGGGGGCAAGGCATGACAGAGTGGGGGGAGGCAATGACAAATTAAGGGGGCGGGGCACAGGAAATACTGTACCCCAGGCCCCCCTCTGTCAGGGGGCCTCCCAGCTGGAGCATACTGGCACAACTAGCTCTCCATCTTGAGCGGCAGCTTAACCAGGCAGCCAGAATGTGAGCTGGACAGTGTGCAGTGCAGAAACACAGAAATTTCAGGTTTCATGAGCTACAGACGGAGCTTCCTGACCACAGAAGAAATAGGAGGGGACGAGAGCTGTAACTGACCCAGGAATCCCAGCTTCTCCTCCTCCTCCCTGCCTGGGTGTTTGGGTCCTGTGTACTATAGATTATACATTGTATTTTTCTATATGTTTATTACAAACTGATAATGTCGATATTATCTTAAACCATAAAGCTATACCTTTAAACACACTTTTACCATGGAGCCGCTGCGGCCGCTAGACTTAATATGCACTCTACGTACTTTGTACGCTATTTGCGTACAGAGTCCCGTACCTTGTACGGACTTAGAGTACAAACGTCGCGCTGGGGGTACAAAGTACACACAGCGCGAACACACCCAGAGTTATACTTTAAACCTTAGTAGTAATGCAATGCAATGATGTTACACCTTAAACCTTATGCAGCGCTGACGGTACAAAGTACCCGCAGCGCGTACACACCTTATCAATACACTTTTAAACCTTATACAGTTAGGTAATGTAATACGCTTTAAACCCTAGCAGGGAAAAGAGGACACAACACTGATTTGTAGTTAAACACTGGGTTCTGACACCACAGAGTATATATCTGGAAGGGGGTTAACAATACAATTTATACACTACAATACAACAGAGTAAATGGCTAAAGTCAATGTACATACGTGAGAATATTCGCATGCGCTTCCTGGTCCAGTCCTCCGCTAATCAGGTAGATAGCGTTAAGAGTCTTCTGACCGGCCAGGCAGCAACAGGCTTTTTATACACTACTTCCAAAAGCAATACAATGGATACTGTAATCCCTTTGTCCATTGGACACAAGGATGCATCTTTACATTACAGGAGAGGTCATAGGTTTATTTGAAAAGGTGGGCGATGTCTTTCTCAACTGCTCTTGTGGGTGGTCTCCTTTGGATTCCCGCCGCATACATAATATACAGTAAATACAGTTTATATCTATATTCTACTTCTGCACATAACTATACGCAGGAACATGTGATCGTCCTCTAACCAACACCGGAATATTTCCCTTAAAATACCCTACAGCTGGATACCAGACATCACCTTATAACCTTAGTCTGTCCCTTCCTATCATGCAAAGGTGAATCCCTTAGTCCTGGAATCATTTAAACTGTTGATACTTGCTGATGTGGTGCAGGGCGGCTATGTGTACAATGTGCACTATTTGGATTAAATATGTAATGTTTTGATAACTCTCTATGCGTTCACAAACTCCGCCGTAAATACCCATACCACGCGCAGGGCCGCGGGAGCGACCATACGCAAATTGCGGATATGTGCACGCACGGCGGAACAAGTGCACGCGCAGCGGGCATGTGTATGTTGTTAGTACGTAATGTGTGTACTGGAATTTTTTTTGACTTTGACAGTCCACCCTTTGGCAGTCAACAATAACCGCCACTATCTAAACACTAAACAGAAAAATATACAATACAATATCTACAGATGATTGGATGGTAGGTGGAGAGTTGTAGGCGGGAAATGTATGACCTAGTGGGGTAGTAAAAAGCATGTATGTATGAATCCATGTCTGAGGGGCATGTATCATCGTGCCGTATATGTTCTAGATAAGCTTCGAGGTATTGCGAAGTATACATTAAATCCTTCTTATCCCGTATTAAGGGTCTGTAAGTGGGCCAACAAACACTACCGAGCTCTTTTCGGCTTCTTGTTCCAACAAATGGGGTGCACATTTAGTTGATGATACATCGAGGGGGAACATATGTGAGTGCTAATATATGTGGATATCACCTGTCGACTATGTGTGTCACTAACTGAAGGTTGTAGAGATGAAGATAAGACACATATCTAAAATACATTCACATAACATTTTCGTAATCATTCTTGGGTGTAGTCGATGTCTTTTCCGGATCGGTGTATCTGGGCAAAGGGGGAGACAATGGAAAAATGGGTGAAAGAAACAGGCCATGGAATTCATTTGCAATCCTTATCATAACATTGGCCCTCATTCCGAGTTGTTCGCTCTGTATTTTTCTTCGCATCGCAGCGATTTTCCGCTAATTGCGCATGTGCAATGTTCGCACTGCGACTGCGCCAAGTAAATTTGCTAACAAGTTTGGTATTTTACTCACGGCATTACGAGGTTTTTTCTTCGTTCTGGTGATCGTAATGTGATTGACAGGAAGTGGGTGTTTCTGGGCGGAAACTGGACGTTTTCTGGGAGTGTGTGAAAAAACGCTGCCGTTTCTGGGAAAAACGCGGGAGTGGCTGGAGAAATGGGGGAGTGTCTGGGCGAACGCTGGGTGTGTTTGTGACGTCAAACCAGGAACGAAACTGACTGAACTGATCGCAGTGGCAGAGTAAGTATCGAGCTACTCAGAAACTGCTAAGAATTTTCTATTCGCAATTTTGAGAATCTTTCGTTCGCAATTTTGCTAAGCTAAGATTCACTCCCAGTAGGCGGCGGCTTAGCGTGTGCAATGCTGCTAAAAGCAGCTTGCGAGCGAACAACTCGGAATGAGGGCCATTGTCTCTATGGATGGGTCGTAAATTAAATCTGCTGCTGTAACAATGCCCCCGCTCCTTAAACTCATTAATTTTGTGCCGTGCTTGCGCCGCGTTAGAATTCGAACACACCTAAATATCAAACCAAAAATTATGACGACTCCCAGGATACAAAGGAGAAACTTCCCCACACTCATAATAACATTTTGAGCCCATTCTCCTAATCCTGAGAACCAATTTTGTGGGTTCAACCATGAGACCCAGCCGGTCAGTTCATTACTCACAGCAGTCAGGGTAAGGTTGTGTCTCCTTCGGAACTCCCACTTCAACTGCAAGATATCGTCCATCTTTTGATCGATAATCTCCGTGGGGTCATCAGTGCTGTTTGTAATATACGTGCAGCACTTCACACCATATTGAGTTGCCAAAGTGACACAGTACCCACCCGTCACGGCTGTGATATAATTGAGGACCATCCTATGCTGGATCAGTTCTGTCTTGTAAGCTTGCCACTCCCTACCCATATACCTGAAGGTGTCGTCATACATCTCAGTGATATTATCTATCAAGTTCGCTAGCGCATGGATATACATATAATTTATAATTCCTCTGGCAGTACGGGTGATGTCTAATGCGAGAAGGAATTGAATCCCGGTGGATTCGTGGATCAAATCAGAGGCTACGTGCTCTGTCCTATCTATGAGGTGTCTCTTGACGATGTGCTCATAATGAGTATGAGTATAAGGAGCCTGACCACTGCGGTGAACGTCTTTCATCTTATCATGGGTTATGGTCATGACCTCTGGCAACACTCTTCCAACATAACACAATCCCTCTGAGTTTGGGGCAAGCCACTTATACGCCTTCCTCCCACATATGAAATAGGCATCTTCGGGGAGAACATATGGGACAGAATATGACATTACCATATTACAAACTTTCCAAGTGAAAAACCCAATCCCTAGTTCTCCCATTTGCTCAGTACAAGTATCAGGCTGGATGATATGAGCACAGTACCCTGGTGATACTTCTCCAACCCACATGGTCTTGCTTCCTCGAGTATACCTATACCGAAAATACCTTCCACTGTTGGCTATTTGGCATACAAGTTCAGAGTCTATGGGTATCCTATCAGCTCTATGCGAAAAGGCCATGGTCTGGTTATTCCATGTCACCTCCCAATTTCCTGGTTTTCGGTAATTGGAAATGTTGAAACATAATAAGTATCTATCTACATGATACTGGTGGAGCTTCAAACTAGGGGGCCTAGAAATATTAAATTTCTTGTCCACCGGTCTCCCACCCCGTAATTCGAGTACCTCATCTATTGCTAAAGGGTACGGTACTAATCCTGACTTGCTCTGACCTTGAGGTACTTGTGAGCACACCCAGCATTCTGTTTGGTTTAAAACCTTACCCACTAGGGAGTGGTAAACACTCCCTAGTCCATGTTGATATTAAGGCTGGACTGACATCTCTGGATGCACCCATCCTCAACTATGTTCTCACAATTCCTACAAATGCAATTTTCCTCAGCCAATAACCCTTCACAGTGCCTCCGAGCTCCCTGACTACCAGATCGTTTTCTGATACTTACCTTTGCTCGAGTGATGTGTTGCTCTTGGAATTCTACAAATCCGTCCTCGCCATCAGACCCCATTCCAGATCCTTTCTCGACCTCTCTGGGACTCTCACCGAAACAGACTGTTCTGGTCAACAACAGGGTTAACAGGAAAACCCGGAACGCAGTCTCTTGGGGTAAGTCCATCTTGTTAAGGGAAGAGAAAGGAAACAAGAAGGGGGAGGAAAAGGGAAAGAGAGAAGGAGGGTAGTGGGAGATGGAGAAAATAATAAAAAAGAAAAACTGGTGCGACAACCGCCTCTGGTCTGTTGTTCCCCACGCTCAGGTGCCGTGACAACAGTCCTGCCTCTCAACCTTCCCGGAGCAGACACTCCAGTGATACGATGTTCTCTACACTCTGCTCTTTGTCACGGGTTCTCTCTGGGTCAGCGACCTTCTTACAGTAGGACGAGTGGACCCAAGTCTCTCTTTCGGCAACCTTTATTGCTGTCGTGCTGGTTAGTAAGACTTGGTACGGTCCTTCCCACCTGTCAATGAGGCAACCTGAGCGTAGAAAATTTTGAATCATTACATAATCCCCAGGTTCAATGTCATGACAATTACTGTTCGGTAGGTCAGGAATCACCAGCTTTAGATTTTTGTTTTGATTCCTCAGCTGCTGGCTCATCTTAACCAAATTTTTTACAGTCACTTCGTTATTGCATTTCAAATCATCCTGGGGGTCTATCATTACATGGGGCTGTCGACCAAAAAGAATCTCAGAGGGTGATAGGTTAAGGGGGGACCTGGGAGTGGTTCTGATGCTGTACAATACTAGTGGCAAAGCTTCTGGCCACAACAATCCAGTTTCAGCCATCACTTTGCTCAGCTCATTCTTAATAGTGCTGTTTACTCTCTCCACCTTCGCACTCGCCTGTGGGCGGTACGGAGTGTGCAGCTTGCTATTAATTCCCATCAGTTTGCACATAACCTGAAAGACTTATCCTGTAAAATGGGTACCCCTATCGCTTTCAATTATTCTAGGGATACCATATCTACACACAAATTCCTGCACAATTTTCTTTGCAGTGAATGTAGCAGTATTTGTGGCAGCAGGGAACACTTCTACCCAATTGGAAAACACATCAATACAGACTAACACATATTTTAAATTTCTACAGGGTGGTAACTGTATGAAATCAATCTGTATTACTTGAAAAGGGCCGTCTGTCGGCGGGATATGGGATGGTTCTGTTGGTATTGACTTTCCAATATTCTTCCTCAAGCAAATAAGACATGTCATTGCTCTCTTACCCGCATGAGAAGAGAATCCTGGTGCACACCAGTAGGCTCTCACCAGCTTACACATACCCTCTTTACCCAGATGGGTCAGACCGTGTGCCGCCTCAGCTAAGCTTGGAAGATATGCTCTGGGGGCCACTGGCTTACCCTGTCCATCTGTCCAGAGTCCTGAGGACTCCTGGCCATATCCCTTTGACCTCCAGACCGCCTTTTCCTGTGGAGAACACAAATTTTGCATTTCACTTAATTTTTGTGTGTTGATGGTGTTGAATATCATCAGTAATGTGATATCTGTTTGTATGGGGGTGCCGGCTGCTGATTTAGCAGCTTCGTCTGCCCGGCTGTCAACAAGTGAGATTGGATCTTGGTTGTAAGTGTGTGCTTTGCACTTGATAACAGCCACTCTGTCTGGTTCTTGTATCGCTGTTAGAAGCCTTTTTATGTGGGATGCATGCGCTACAGGTGTGCCAGCTGCCGTCATTAAATTTCTGAGGCGCCATAGGGCCCCCAAATTATGCACTACTCCAAAGGCATACCTAGAATCTGTATATATATTGGCTGACTTACCCTTGGCCAATTCACACGCTCTGGTTAGGGCGACCAGCTCAGCAACTTGTGCTGAGTGCGGTGGGCCCAGGGGTTCAGCTTCTATGATACCTCTGTCATCTACAACTGCGTATCCAGTACACAAGTCTCCCGAGTCCGTCTGTCTGTGGCAACTACCGTCAGTGTAAAAGGTAAAATCTACGCCTTCCAGTGGGTTGTCACTAATGTCGGGTCTTGCAGTGAAAGTCTGGTTCAGATATTCCATACAATCATGCGTGTCAGTGTCTGCACTAAATCCTCCTTCACCATCATTCTCATCCTCCACCCTTTGTGCCTGTCCAGGCACACCCGGCAGATAAGTTGCAGGATTTAGTGCACTGCATCTCTTTATGGTGATGTTTACAGGGGCCATTAGTGCTAATTCCCACCTTGTAAACCGTGCTGATGAGACATGTCTGGTTTGGGCGGAGTTCAGTAAGGCTGACACTGCATAAGGCGTATGGACTGTCAGGTTGTGTCCTAACACTACGTCTTCGCTTTTACTCACTAGCAAAGCTATCGCTGCAACACTTCGCAAGCATGTGGGGAGAGACCGCGCTACGGTGTCCAACTGTGCACTGTAGTAAGCTACCGGCCTGCTGGCATCACCATGTTTCTGGGTTAGGGCGCCTGCCGCACACCCAGCACTCTCTGTACCGTACAATTCAAAGGGTTTCCCATAATCTGGCATGCCTAATGCAGGTGCCTGTGATAGGCACTGTTTGAGTCTTTCAAATGCCAGCTCGGACTCATCTGTGTGCGAGATCTGATCTGGTTTGTTTGAAGAGACCATTTCTTGCAAAGGCAAGGCCAGTATGGAGAACCCTGGGATCCAGTTTCGGCAGTACCCACACATTCCAAGAAAAGTGCGGATCTGTTGCTGGGTTTGTGGCAGAGTCATGTCGCGAATCGCCTGTAATCTATTAGCGGTAAGGTGTCTAAGGCCTTGTGTCAAGCAATGTCCCAAATATTTTACCCTGGTCTGGCACAACTGCAACTTATCCTTTGAAACCTTGTGTCCTGTATTAGAAAGGTGAAACAGAAGCTGTTTCGTGTCTTTCAAGGACGATTCAAGTAAATCAGAACACAGCAGTAAGTCATCTACATACTGTATTAATACTGATCCGCTCTCAGGTTGAAAGGATTGTAAACAGTCATGCAGAGCCTGGGAGAAAATACTTGGGCTGTCAATGAAACCTTGGGGTAGGCGAGTCCAGGTGTACTGTACTCCCCTGTATGTGAATGCAAACAGGTATTGGCTGTCAGGGTGCAGAGGGACAGAAAAGAAAGCAGAACAGAGATCAATGACAGTCAAAAATTTTGCAGTAGGGGGAATTTGCATGAGGATGACAGCTGGATTTGGCACTACTGGGAATTGGGTCTCAACTACCTTGTTTATCCCTCTTAGATCCTGCACTAGCCTGTAACCCCTCCCCCCCACTCTTTTTCACAGGGAAGATGGGACTATTAAAACACAAACAAAGTAGCAGCGCTATGAGTTTGGATATGAGATTAAATATAAATCATTCATACATCATGGTGGAGATAAACACACGTGGAGCTGCATGAACTGTAGGTGAAAAAATGAGTTAATTTATTAAAATTTCACATGCAATGTGTCAATAAAAAATGATATAAGATTAAAAATTGAAAAGTGCAAAAAGCAGGATCACTGTGGGGCTGCCTTAATTCGGCTATCCGTTTTCTTAATTGTTGTGGACAATATGACGGTATTTTGGAGTTAGGTGACAACTGGACTTTTTTTGACACAGTTCTGATAGTATCAGTGCCACATGATTAACCGCTGGAGGAGGGGGATCTCTGGATAGCGTCCCTTATGGCGGGTAGAACCAATAAAACAAGTTTGTATCCTCACCAGTATGCGGAGTCCTCAGTGCTGAGTGGCAGGGCTGTATTGCCAGTTGGCAAGTTATTCACCTTTTTCTCTCTGTGCGTGATTCGTCCAAGTCCACTAAAGATCCGGATAGCGTGCGTGCAGCTCTCAATTGAAGATGGTGATCCTGAAGCATAAACACCTGACGCGTTTCGCTGCAGTGCCTGCAGCTTTTTCAAAGGTGATCTCATCAGTGTTAGGGCTTCTATATTTATACCCTAAAATGGCCACTAATTGGCCCCACCTGTTCAGTTCATGCAGCTCAAACAATGGTCAATCTCCTCCACAAAACATATAACAACAATACAAAAAAATGAAATACATGGCAGACTCAATCTTAATTAGTGAATAATTTCATAATATACTCGATAAATCACTGAATTCAAAATTAAAATTTTTCCATCAATAATGATTACTTCCAGATTGCTATGTTAATGCATAGATCTCTTATTCCCCTTGTTTTGGTCTCTCTAACTACTTCCGGGTCAAACAGTGTTGTTGCTTAGCAACCTCCCGTCTTTTATTCTAAGGTAGATTCTGTATCTAAGTGGTCCAAAGCTCATTTAGCTGGTGTTAATCTAAGTATGCGATCTCCCACCTATTGGGTACTACCTGCTCTCATGTGTATTCTGGAGCCGATCGCCGCTCAGCTAATGCGGCGTGTCCGTGTCTGTGCCCGATAAACAGACTCTCTGCACGGATTGCGTCACTTCCGCTTACGGACTAGATCCCCGGTCTGTTGCCTAGTGACCGTATAAACAATTGGTCACCTGACCTCTGTGTGATGCTGTCAGTATGGTTCTTTGACATGCTGATACCGTATTGAGAGACATTGTTTGTAATGAAACTTGGACTTGTTTACAAATAAGAGCCCGGAGTTTATTCTTATATGCATATGGTTTTTGTGCGTGACTATTTTAATGCTCTAATCCTAGTAATATTTGCAGTCTTTTCAATATGGCCGTTGCCTAGTAACCATATACACAATTGGTCATCTGACTTCGAGATTGTGATGTCAGTATGCAGAATAGGAGACATTGTGGATCACAGTTTATCTAACCAATTTATTACAAAGTTGCAGGTGGTTTTATTGAAAGGATAGTTCTGTTCCCTCGGTATTTTATATTTTATATTTATTATAATCCTGACATTATTGGCAATGGATAGTCGCAATAAAAAAGATTTGTTGAAAAATCCTGATTTTTGCTTTTTTATATATATATGCTCAAAACCTCTAACAAGTGTTATCTTTTTTCTTTTCCTCTAAATTATATATGATTTTTATTAAAATCTGTAAATATATTTCTAAATAATCTAATATTTTGATTTTATAGCACATATCGTGGTGCTGGTGTTTTAACAATATCTAAAGGAATATATGTATATACATGGGTTAGGGATATTTGTACGCCTATATTGATTGGTGTCATGGATTTTTAAGAAAAACATTGTGTATTATGTAACCTATTTTATTACACACATTGCAGGATAATATATCTATATCAGGAATAATTCACCTACAATAACATATTAAGTTCCACTGACTCATTGAGTCCGTCTGGAAATATACTGTTCATTCTGAACATCCATAGGGTCTCTTGTTTACACAATTTTATGTATCTATCTCCTCCTCGTGATGTTTTTGGAATGTGTTCTACCCCTATGAGTTTTAGACAGGCTGGATTTCCTTGATGGCAATCACTATAATGTTTGGATACACTATGGGTCTGGATTCTCTTTAGAATATTTCTGCGGTGCTCCAAAAACCTGATTTTCAAAGGTCGAGTGGTCCGGCCTATATATTTTTTGTTACAGCTGCAAATTAATAAATAAATCACATATGCAGTTCCACAGTTAATGAACTGTCCAATCTCAAGTGTTTTCTCAGAATCCTCTAATTTAATTTTATGGGTTTTATTTTGAATGAAATTGCAGGTAATGCACCTACTTTTACCACACTTGTAACAGCCCATTGATTTTTGTAACCAAGTGAGACCCTCTGTATCTCTGCAACTGGAGTCTATACTGGGTCTAAGATGACTCGGTGCCAGTATATTTTTAAGGGATAGATTCTTTTTGAAAATGAACCGTGGGGTCTGTGGAAGAAGAGGAGAAAGGAAGGTGTCTTGTTTGAGGATATTAAAATTTTTAGAAACAATATCTCTAATCTCAGAATGGCAATTATTAAATGTAGAGATAAATGCTACCTCCTCTTGATTAGGTTTAGATTTTTTGGGGTTTTTACTAGAACTTAAAATTTGGTTCCGATCTAATTTCCTGACTTCAGCTAATGCATTTTTTAGTAATGCTTCAGGGTATCCTCTTGTAATGAAGGAGTCATACATTATTTTAGCTTGAGTCTCAAACAGGCTTTGTTCCGAACAGTTCCTTCGAATCCGTAGGAACTGACTTTTTGGGATACTTCTTTTCCAGGGCATAAAGTGTGCACTTTGAAAATGCAAATATGCATCAGTACCCACCTCCTTAGTGTAGTTCGTGGTACAGATTTTTGATTCCCTTATCTCCAGGGAGATATCAAGAAATGAAATAGATTGTTTGTGAAAAATGTGGCTAAAAACCAAATTATAAGTGTTGGAATTCAAATGATCCACAAATACCTGTGCCTGAGTGATATCCCCATCCCAAATAATAAAAAGATCGTCTATATAACGGCCATAGAGAACCAGGTTCGAGCCAAAGCCACTTCTCCACACGAGTTGGTCTTCGACTTCGCCCATGTAGAGATTAGCGTAGCTCGGCGCAAACCTGGTTCCCATGGCCGTCCCCATCACCTGTAGGTAAAAAGTGTCCAAAAATAAAAAATAATTGTGCTGTAGAATGAATAAGATGGAATCTGTTATAAAAGTTTGGTGTTTTTCCGTAAGGTCTCCATCATTGTAAAGTCTATTTATTATGGACTTGACACCTAGATTGTGTGGAATATTAGAATAGTATTTTGAGATTCGGTTTTTTTGGCTGCTTTTATTCTCTTTAGTACCTCCTTCCTTCCTCCTCTTCTTCCTCTATACTGACATTTCTCCTTCTTTTTGTTGGTTCTAATTGCCAGTCTCTGCCTTTGTCCTGTAACCTCCTTTTGCGTTGTTCTAAAAAAAGGGGTTGATCTTGTTGTGTATTTTCTGAATGAATTTTAGGTCGTGCCCCTGAATCTCTGGTGGATGATCTTGGTTCTTCCTTCTCAGGAGACCTTCTTCTTGTGGGGGACTTTGTGTATGTGTTCCTATACCGAGGAAATTGTCTATTTCTAAATCGGGACTGTTCTCTAGGACTATCATATTGTTGGGACCTATATGTGGCCCTAGAGTTGGGTTGGAATTTTTCTGTATCTGAATTAGGGAGTTTTCGATCCCTCCCTTGTCTGTAACACCTCACATTGTCGGAACTGTAGTCCTCAATGTCTCTCTGAAACTTTCTGCATTTTGTCTCTAAGATGGTCTGTTCAAGTTTATTTACTCTCTCAGTGGTAGCTAGATCTCTCTCTTTAAATTCGCTACTTTGGTTAAGAGGTTCTAATTTTTGTTTCAGAGCTTCAATCTCTGTTTCAATAGACCTCAATTTGTTAGTTCTAAACTCTATTACCAGTTCCATGAGCTTCAGAGAACACTTATCTAACAGAGAATTCCACCTATCTTGGTATTCTCTGCTATCAGAAAAAATAGAGGGTTTTGAGAGCCTCAAGCCTCTGGGAATAATTTTTTTGTCAATGTATTTTTGCATATTCACAGTGTCTAACCAATGTCTAACTTCAGATTTCAAAAGGTCCTCTAGTTTCAGAAAATCCTCTCTTAATTGACTATCATGATTATGTGATTTATTTTCTAAAGGGTTCTCCCATTTTGAAAGATATGACTGTCTCCTATTGAGTCTGTCACTGTAATTAGAAAAACAGCCCATGCTGCCCGATTAGGGACTATGTGTAGAAGCAAAAAATGTTTTTTAACCAAGGTTAAAAAATCGGGCGCAAGGTAGGCTGGTGTTCTAATTGTAGCAGCTGCTAAACAACAGGTCTAGTCAGTCCTGAAAACACTATACACAATAAAACACAAACAAAGTAGCAGCGCTATGAGTTTGGATATGAGATTAAATATAAATCATTCATACATCATGGTGGAGATAAACACACGTGGAGCTGCATGAACTGAAGGTGAAAAAATGAGTTAATTTATTAAAATTTCACATGCAATGTGTCAATAAAAAATGATATAAGATTAAAAATTGAAAAGTGCAAAAAGCAGGATCACTGTGGGGCTGCCTTAATTCGGCTATCCGTTTTCTTAATTGTTGTGGACAATATGACGGTATTTTGGAGTTAGGTGACAACTGGACTTTTTTTGACACAGTTCTGATAGTATCAGTGCCACATGATTAACCGCTGGAGGAGGGGGTTCTCTGGATAGCGTCCCTTATGGCGGGTAGAACCAATAAAACAAGTTTGTATCCTCACCAGTATGCGGAGTCCTCAGTGCTGAGTGGCAGGGCTGTATTGCCAGTTGGCAAGTTATTCACCTTTTTCTCTCTGTGCGTGATTCGTCCAAGTCCACTAAAGATCCGGATAGCGTGCGTGCAGCTCTCAATTGAAGATGGTGATCCTGAAGCATAAACACCTGACGCGTAATACAAGATAGAACAGAATACATTAAGGAAGCCTTAAGGCAATTAAACAATAAGGAATGCTATAGGATATTGCCAGGCGACCCCTCCCTAACATTCATGACAGAACTTGGGAATCTTCTGACCAGGGCTATGTGTGATGAGATTATCTCCAGGGAAGAATATCAATTTCTTATGTGCACACACCCCACAGTCCCTATATATTATCACCTCCCCAAAATACACAAATCCCTCACTTCACCTCCGGGACGCCCTATAATTTCGGGTTTGGATTCCCTCACGACCAATCTTTCTTTTTATGTAGATTCATTTTTGCAACCACGGGTGTCAACACTTAAGTCACATATAAAGGACACAACACATTTTCTTAATCTAATAAAGGACATCAAGTGGAGAGATTCTTATGCATTCCTCACACTTGATGTCCAGAGCCTCTATTCTAATATTCCACACAATCTAGGTGTCAAGTCCATAATAAATAGACTTTACAATGATGGAGACCTTACGGAAAAACACCAAACTTTTATAACAGATTCCATCTTATTCATTCTACAGCACAATTATTTTTTTATTTTTGGACACTTTTTACCTACAGGTGATGGGGACGGCCATGGGAACCAGGTTTGCGCCGAGCTACGCTAATCTCTACATGGGCGAAGTCGAAGACCAACTCGTGTGGAGAAGTGGCTTTGGCTCGAACCTGGTTCTCTATGGCCGTTATATAGACGATCTTTTTATTATTTGGGATGGGGATATCACTCAGGCACAGGTATTTGTGGATCATTTGAATTCCAACACTTATAATTTGGTTTTTAGCCACATTTTTCACAAACAATCTATTTCATTTCTTGATATCTCCCTGGAGATAAGGGAATCAAAAATCTGTACCACGAACTACACTAAGGAGGTGGGTACTGATGCATATTTGCATTTTCAAAGTGCACACTTTATGCCCTGGAAAAGAAGTATCCCAAAAAGTCAGTTCCTACGGATTCGAAGGAACTGTTCGGAACAAAGCCTGTTTGAGACTCCAGCTAAAATAATGTATGACTCCTTCATTACAAGAGGATACCCTGAAGCATTACTAAAAAATGCATTAGCTGAAGTCAGGAAATTAGATCGGAACCAAATTTTAAGTTCTAGTAAAAACCCCAAAAAATCTAAACCTAATCAAGAGGAGGTAGCATTTATCTCTACATTTAATAATTGCCATTCTGAGATTAGAGATATTGTTTCTAAAAATTTTAATATCCTCAAACAAGACACCTTCCTTTCTCCTCTTCTTCCACAGACCCCACGGTTCATTTTCAAAAAGAATCTATCCCTTAAAAATATACTGGCACCGAGTCATCTTAGACCCAGTATAGACTCCAGTTGCAGAGATACAGAGGGTCTCACTTGGTTACAAAAATCAAAGGGCTGTTACAAGTGTGGTAAAAGTAGGTGCATTACCTGCAATTTCATTCAAAATAAAACCCATAAAATTAAATTAGAGGATTCTGAGAAAACACTTGAGATTGGACAGTTCATTAACTGTGGAACTGCATATGTGATTTATTTATTAATTTGCAGCTGTAACAAAAAATATATAGGCCGGACCACTCGACCTTTGAAAATCAGGTTTTTGGAGCACCGCAGAAATATTCTAAAGAGAATCCAGACCCATAGTGTATCCAAACATTATAGTGATTGCCATCAAGGAAATCCAGCCTGTCTAAAACTCATAGGGGTAGAACACATTCCAAAAACATCACGAGGAGGAGATAGATACAAAAAATTGTGTAAACAAGAGACCCTATGGATGTTCAGAATGAACAGTATATTTCCAGACGGACTCAATGAGTCAGTGGAACTTAATATGTTATTGTAGGTGAATTATTCCTGATATAGATATATTATCCTGCAATGTGTGTAATAAAATAGGTTACATAATACACAATGTTTTTCTTAAAAATCCATGACACCAATCAATATAGGCGTACAAATATCCCTAACCCATGTATATACATATATTCCTTTAGATATTGTTAAAACACCAGCACCACGATATGTGCTATAAAATCAAAATATTAGATTATTTAGAAATATATTTACAGATTTTAATAAAAATCATATATAATTTAGAGGAAAAGAAAAAAGATAACACTTGTTAGAGGTTTTGAGCATATATATATAAAAAAGCAAAAATCAGGATTTTTCAACAAATCTTTTTTATTGCGACTATCCATTGCCAATAATGTCAGGATTATAATAAATATAAAATATAAAATACCGAGGGAACAGAACTATCCTTTCAATAAAACCACCTGCAACTTTGTAATAAATTGGTTAGATAAACTGTGATCCACAATGTCTCCTATTCTGCATACTGACATCACAATCTCGAAGTCAGATGACCAATTGTGTATATGGTTACTAGGCAACGGCCATATTGAAAAGACTGCAAATATTACTAGGATTAGAGCATTAAAATAGTCACGCACAAAAACCATATGCATATAAGAATAAACTCCGGGCTTTTATTTGTAAACAAGTCCAAGTTACATTACAAACAATGTCTCTCAATACGGTATCAGCATGTCAAAGAACCATACTGACAGCATCACACAGAGGTCAGGTGACCAATTGTTTATACGGTCACTAGGCAACAGACCGGGGATCTAGTCCGTAAGCGGAAGTGACGCAATCCGTGCAGAGAGTCTGTTTATCGGGCACAGACACGGACACGCCGCATTAGCTGAGCGGCGATCGGCTCCAGAATACACATGAGAGCAGGTAGTACCCAATAGGTGGGAGATCGCATACTTAGATTAACACCAGCTAAATGAGCTTTGGACCACTTAGATACAGAATCTACCTTAGAATAAAAGACGGGAGGTTGCTAAGCAACAACACTGTTTGACCCGGAAGTAGTTAGAGAGACCAAAACAAGGGGAATAAGAGATCTATGCATTAACATAGCAATCTGGAAGTAATCATTATTGATGGAAAAATTTTAATTTTGAATTCAGTGATTTATCGAGTATATTATGAAATTATTCACTAATTAAGATTGAGTCTGCCATGTATTTCATTTTTTTGTATTGTTGTTATATGTTTTGTGGAGGAGATTGACCATTGTTTGAGCTGCATGAACTGAACAGGTGGGGCCAATTAGTGGCCATTTTAGGGTATAAATATAGAAGCCCTAACACTGATGAGATCACCTTTGAAAAAGCTGCAGGCACTGCAGCGAAACGCGTCAGGTGTTTATGCTTCAGGATCACCATCTTCAATTGAGAGCTGCACGCACGCTATCCGGATCTTTAGTGGACTTGGACGAATCACGCACAGAGAGAAAAAGGTGAATAACTTGCCAACTGGCAATACAGCCCTGCCACTCAGCACTGAGGACTCCGCATACTGGTGAGGATACAAACTTGTTTTATTGGTTCTACCCGCCATAAGGGACGCTATCCAGAGAACCCCCTCCTCCAGCGGTTAATCATGTGGCACTGATACTATCAGAACTGTGTCAAAAAAAGTCCAGTTGTCACCTAACTCCAAAATACCGTCATATTGTCCACAACAATTAAGAAAACGGATAGCCGAATTAAGGCAGCCCCACAGTGATCCTGCTTTTTGCACTTTTCAATTTTTAATCTTATATCATTTTTTATTGACACATTGCATGTGAAATTTTAATAAATTAACTCATTTTTTCACCTTCAGTTCATGCAGCTCCACGTGTGTTTATCTCCACCATGATGTATGAATGATTTATATTTAATCTCATATCCAAACTCATAGCGCTGCTACTTTGTTTGTGTTTTATTGTGTATAGTGTTTTCAGGACTGACTAGACCTGTTGTTTAGCAGCTGCTACAATTAGAACACCAGCCTACCTTGCGCCCGATTTTTTAACCTTGGTTAAAAAACAAGATGGGACTATTGGCAGTGCTGGACGTCCTGACTAGGATGCTCTGTTGTAGCAAGCGCTCTATGACTGGGTACACTCCTAATTCCACCTCTGGCTTCAGAGGATACTGAGGGATTTTTGGAGCTATCCTACCATCTTTTATTTGCACTACTACGGGAGCTACATTCGCCATCAATCCAGTGTCTTGTCCAGAGGGATCCCGGTATTTGTGAGATAATTTCCTCTACCTTGGATGGACACCTGTCTATACCAGCAGAGTGTGACATTAGCCTTTGTGGGGTGTCTAACATATCCTGCGCTTTCTGAACGTGATTCTCGGGTATATCCAAGAAGACACCCTCAGGAGTACAATATATGACACACACCATTTTACACAATAGATCTCTCCCAAGTAGATTAGTCCGAGCCGATGCAGCTAACAAAAAATAATGCTTGGTCTGCAAAGGCCCTATCGTAATCTCTGCAGGTCTACTCAAAGGGTAGTGTTGTACTACTCCTGTTACTCCCATTGCCGAAACCCGTGGTTTTCACACCTACCGTTGAATTTAACACTGACCTGGCCGCCCCTGTATCTACAAGAAAAGCTAATGATCTACCAGCTACATCAACTGTGACCTCAGGTTCACTACCAAGGCTAGCAATCAACTTCACTGGCTGCAGACTACAGGTGTGGCCCAACCCCTATTGTATATTGTGACCCTTCCGCAGCGCGCTGGCAGCTACAATATGTGAGGGGGGTAGCTGAGAATTTTCAGAGGTCTGCCAGCCCCTCCTTGGTGGGTACCTCCTTGTTTCCCCTGCATGTGGCTCATAACTTCTCCTATGCGATCCCTGATCCCTATCATGTGTATTATAATGTGGTTCATATCCTGGTCTAGGGGGTCGATATACCTTATGTGTGCCTTTAAAACTGCAGTTCTGTGCAAAATGTCCTTCCTTCCGACAGTTATAGCATACTACTAAACGTAACTTACCATCAGGGGTCTGGGGTTTTGGCTGATGCGGTTTGGTTGTAAGGGCATTTATACTTACTGTCATCAGCTTATCCCCCTGTGACTCCCTGTGCTTAATGACGTTCCGATCATGCTCGATAGCGGACTCTCTTAATGCAGCCACCGAGATACCTCTCCAGTTAGGTAGAGTGGTTTGTACCCTTGTTCTTAATGTCTCTTTTAACCCGTCCATTAATACTGACACAGCTACCTCCCTGTGATGTATATTTTCCTTAATGTCCTCGACCCCAGTGTATCTAGCCATTTCCTGCAGTGCTCGGTGGAAATATTCAGATGCCGTTTCACCTTCTTTTTGTCTTATGGAAAAGATTTTATTCCATTTGACAACAGTAGGGAAATATACTCCTAATTGCAGATTGATTTGTCGTACATTCTCCTCAGTGTACTCATCAGTGAGAGGTACTTCTGCGTCTAATTTACAATCAGTAATGAATTTTGCGGGGTCAATATTGGAAGGTAAACATACTCGTAGCACTGTTCGCCAATCTTTGTTTGTGGGTTCGGTGGTGTTACCTAATTCTTTAATGAACCTCTGGCATGCGACTAGATCCTTTCTGGGATCGGGAAATTCAGACATAATTGTCCTCAATTCTGTCCGGGACCAGGGACAATGCATAGCAATGTTTCTGATGGGAGTGACTCCCTGAGCGTCGGTCTTCCCATTGGGGACCGCGATCACCCTGACAGGATTTAGTTCAATTACGTCATTCTGAGTTGACTCCACAATCTGAGGTGCTATTGTCTCTGCATAATGTATGGTACCGTACTTACCTGTGGACACGACCTCACTTATCCCTCTGCTAGGGGGCCTTACTACTGATCTTACTGGTTGGGCCGTGCCCACCTGAGTGTTCTGTATGGTGGCTGCTAGAGAGAGTGCCGATATCGTGCTGGGTTCATCTTCTTGCTCGCAGTCCTGAGGAAAGTTTAAAATGGGATACAACTTGCACGGGTTAGCATTAGTACATTTATCAACTATACTCTTATCAGATACCAATATGCCATTGTCTGTAGCCACTTTCTCCCCTACAATATACGGTGGTGGTGGTGCGGTTGCCATCATTTTCCTGCTAGGTTTGGAACCGGCTGCGTGAGCTAATTCTCTTTGCATATCGCCCTCTTGCTGCCATAAATTTAAACAGTTTGTGTGTCTGACCCTTTGCTTTCGGGATTTTATCAGACATATCCTAATCCTTAAATTCTGCAATACCTCTGGTTCAAAACTGCCTACCTTAGGGAATGGTTCCCTATCTTCCGCAGTCATACGTTCCCATTAATTGCAAAAAACTTCTGTGTGTGGTCCATGCTTCTCACACATTATGTACCTCGCCGACCCCCTGGGCCGCGGAATGTCAACCTGAACCCTGGTTGAACGTCCCTTACTTGAGCAACTGGCCCCCATATTTTGCAGGTATTGTCCTTTTGGCTAATCCCACAAAAATAACCAAAATACTCAATATAAGGCAGCGGTGAAAGTTCTCCGAGTGCTTTCACCCACTCACGCCACCGTTGGCCAGTACTACCATACACTGTTGATAGCGCAGGCAATGTACCCAACCTAGGGCCCCTATGTAACCTCTATTTACTGGAAGTTTCTGGGAATAACTTACCCTTTCCAGTAAATATTGGTCGTTGGAGATTTCCTGAGAGAGACCAGCGAAAACTCCCTAAACCTTTATTATACAGATATCACGCTTGCGTATGCTATATTCAGCGCTAATGATCCCGCGATTTTACGCAAAGCTCGTAAAAAGAGTATCACATTGCGCTAACTATTGCACCCACGAACGCGCGGTCCAATCGCACAGCGTATAGGTAATTGTTACTTATCCGCCGTACGACCAATGGAATCGATTTTTCAGGCTGCGAAACCTCAGCCGGAGCGTATCAAAAACAAGCCTATATGGGTAAACCTCGCTAACCCCCTGGGCTGCGGTACTCTAAACCTTGCTGACCTCTTGGGCCGCGGTACTCTAAACCTCACTGACCTTCTAGTCTGCGGTACTCTGCTACCTTGCTCCTTTATACTTCAATCTATATTAACATGAGTCAGCTGCCTCACGCCACCGAGTCTCCACTCACTCGGTGTACCACTTCTACGGGATCCCGAATTCCCTGGGTCCACAACACCTTTATTATGTTTGCACACTCACGTTCGTTCACTCAAATATACTTTGGTTTTTCTGTACAGAAAATTAACTTTCATTCAGATAAACAGCCTTAGTACCAGAGGTAATACAGTAAAAAAAGGTTTTATTTAAACTAAATTTTGGAAACCGAGCAATTTGTGCTATTGTTACTGTCTCGCCCCTAAACTAAACAATGCTATTGTGTAATTTGTACTTAGCGGTCATACCCCTACGCACGTTGCATAATCACGCGACCGTGCGTATGTCTTTACGTTGCGTACGCAGTCCCGTACTTTTTCCAAGACACGTGTACAAAAACCGTACGTCCGAAATAGCACAAATCCCACACTTCTATAAATGTAAGCGATATTACCTATAATCGTTTACTTAACACAACACAGTTGTCTTTCTGTATAAACCTTTTTAACTAGGCCAGACTGTATTTGCGTTTTACGTTTACTTCCTTAATATTTAGTCTATGTTTTAACTAAATAGCAACAAATTTCTCCGTACAGATCTAAATGAATCTAGTAATCAGTATTTATGGCAACAATATGAGCAGGTATACAAATACAAAGTACAGGTGTATGCTTGTGTTGTGTGCGCATTTGGCGCCAAACAGAAATTCACAGACTTTAAAATAGCTTTGTGTATTTACTTTACAGGTCCCACCAGCATCCCTACAAACCATGCAGAGCAGACACCATCTAATCAACAATAAGATAGGGTTTTCCAGTGTATTCTACGGCCAGGAAAAGGTTCACGTAGGATACCTGTCCGCCCTTTGCTGATAGATAAAGTCTGCTTTAACCTGCTAGGCTGCGGGTATGAGGAAAAACCGGACGATGCCCCCAATTGATAATGTCGATATCATCTTAAACCATAAAGCTATACCTTTAAACACACTTTTACCATGGAGCCGCTGCGGCCGCTAGACTTAATATGCACTCTACGTACTTTGTACGCTATTTGCGTACAGAGTCCCGTACCTTGTACAGACTTAGCATACAAACGCCGCGCTGGGGGTACAAAGTACACACAGCGCGAACACACCCAGAGTTATACTTTGAACCTTAGTAGTAATGCAATGCAATGATGTTACACCTTAAACCTTATGCAGCGCTGACGGTACAAAGTACCCGCAGCGCGTACACACCTTATCAATACACTTTTAAACCTTATACAGTTAGGTAATGTAATACGATTTAAACCCTAGCAGGGAAAAGAGGACACAACACCGATTTGTAGTTAAACACTGGGTTCCGACACCACAGAGTATATATCTGGAAGGGGGTTAACAATACAATTTATACACTACAATACAACAGAGTAAATGGCTACAGTCAATGTACATACGTGAGAATATTCGCATGCGCTTCCTGGTCCAGTCCTCCGCTAATCAGGTAGATAGCGTTAAGAGTCTTCTGACCGGCCAGGCAGCAACAGGCTTTTTATACACTACTTCCAAAAGCAATACAATGGATACTGTAATCCCTTTATCCATTGGACACAAGGATGCATCTTTACATTACAGGAGAGGTCATAGGTTGATTTGAAAAGGTGGGCGATGTCTTTCTCAACTGCTCTTGTGGGTGGTCTCCTTTGGATTCCCGCCGCATACATAATATACAGTAAATACAGTTTATATCTATATTCTACTTCTGCACATAACTATACGCAGGAACATGCGATCTTCCTCTAACCAACACCGGAATGTTTCCCTTAAAATACCCTACAGTTGGATACTAGACATCACCTTATAACCTTAGTCTGTCCCTTCCTATCATGCAAAGGTGAATCCCTTAGTCCTGGAATCATTTAAACTGTTGATACTTGCTGATGTGGTGCAGGGGGGCTATGTGTACAATGTGCACTATTTGGATTAAATATGTAATGTTTTGATAACTCTCTATGCATTCACAAACTCCACCGTAAATACCCATACCACGCGCTGGACCGCGGGAGCGACCATACGCAAATTGCGGATATGTGCACGGACGGCGGAACAAGTGCACGCGCAGCGGGCATGTGTGTTGTTAGTACGTAATGTGTGTACTGGAATATTTTTCGACTTTGACAATACCTTCCAACATGACCCTCTACTGGAGGGACAAAATGCTCTGGTTCTTGGCTATTCTCTTAATTTAGTGTTTGCCGACACCTGTTTTGAACAGGTGAATGGATAAGAAAGGTGTTTCGGCACAGGTGATTGCAATTATAAATTAATCGGGAAGTTTAGAAGCAGATTATTCTGTCCCTCCTGGGGAGGGTCATGTTGGGAGGTATGGTATTATAATGGTGTGTACACACGGTGAGCTATTTTCTTATGATTTTGACTATATAGTTAAAATCGTAAGAAAAGTTAGTGCAGATCGCAAGGTGAAAGTCACCTTGCGATCCCGATGTGATGCCAATGCGTGGTCCCGCGCGGTCGGCATCGCAAGTCTAGATAGACTGCGCAGGCAAGTCAATTTTGACTATCTTGTAGAAAAGATAGTCAAAATTGACACTTAGCCAAAATCGCACATAGTCAGTATCGCAAGCACAGTCATTATATGTTTGCGATGCCGACCTAGCCCCTGTAGCATAGTGAGAATCGGGGTTAGCCCAAATCTCACCGTATGTATGCACCGTGCGGTTGTTTGAGTTGTCCCACTACAAGTAACCTTTATAAAATAGTAGTCTCTCAATTAGTTGGAGCTATAAACAATACCCAGACATTATTGTTCTATTAGTGTAAATCTAATATAGACCATTGGTTTACATTTAATATATACAAGACATATTTCCCAACATGAACCATTCCAGGAGTAATAAAATGCTCTCTACCTGGACTCCCTCTTAATTTATGATTGCAGTCATCTGTTTTGAAATACCTTTCTTATGAATTAAGGGGGTGACGCCAATCATATATTAAGAGAGAAGTCTAGGTGGAGATCATTTAGTCCTTGGCCGAATGAGTGATTTTGGGAGGTATGCACAATCTACTATACACCCCCCTTCCCCCAGGTCCCCCTGTCTTAACTGCCCCCTGGGGGGCAGGATGAGGCGGAGCAGCTGGCAGACCTGGTGCACAGATATTACATACAGAATATAGAATTTTTATTATTGTAACTACAGTTCTGTATCTACTGGCTTAGATTATTTATGATAAAAATTGCAAAGCCTAATGATTTATATACACATAAAGGATAAGCTACTATCACTTTATGCTCTTTAGAGAATAGATAGGTTTCTTGTGCAAAAGTTACACCAGACCTCTGAGTATTAAGATTATCTTACGCTTAGCGGAGAGTTAATGCCCATGTTCCCAGTGGTGCACGCGGGGGGGGGGGGGGGGGGGGCACCCAGAACCCCCCCCCCCTCCTCCAAAAAAAAAAAAAATAAATCTTCTTTTTTTTCCTGCATTTTGCGAGCCGAGTATTATTAATGGCTGTCTAGTGTCCTCTGCAGCCTGCTGTCTTCCTGGTGGCACTTGAAAGTGCTTAATACAAGTTTACTTTATTTTAATTATAGTACATATATATCCATGTGCATACATATATACACATGTATATACATACATATAAACAGACACACATATGATATATATACATGTGTATGTATACGTGTACTGTGTGTATGTATATATATATATGCATGTTTAATATGCTATGTGTATATGTATATGTGTGTGTGTATATATATATATATATATGTACGGTGTGTATATATTTGTGTATATATATATATATATATATATATATACATACATATACATAAACACACACAGACACACTAGTTTTACGGACCCAGCACATACTGGGTCACCTCAGTCCCCACCCCCATGCTTGGCTCCACCCAGTTCTGGAACCCCCGCTGGTTCCACAAGTAATTCCCTCCCTTCCCAGCTTTAACTGGTTGCCAGACTTGCAGACACTGCATCACTTCCCACTTGCAAGAGCTGTTAGGACAGAATTGTTCTCTCCTGTCAATACTTGCAGCCAGCACACTCACTCACATGTGGATCACTTTGGCCTACGGATGGAATGTTTTTTGCAGGTGCTGGTAGGAGGAAACAGTCTGATCTTAAAAGTGTCTCCCCCTTCACCCATCTGTGCTCCAGGAAGCGTTGAGGATAGAGATGAAAGACTTTCAGGTGGAAGAGGCACAAGGGGATAGGGGACAGAAATGAGAGACTGACAGAGATGAAAGAGAAGGAGATGGGGTGTGAGGGACACAAAGATGAGATAGGGAGACAAGGGAGATTGAGGGGGACAGGTGAAAGAAGTTGGGGGGTAATGGGGACAGAGATGAGTGAAGAAGAGATGAGGGGGACAGATGAGACAGGGGTAGGTGGGATATAGAAATTAGAGACAGGGAGATAGTGGTAAGGGGACAGGGAGTGAGGGCATCAGATGAGAGACATGAAGATAGAGGGACAGAGATGAGATACAGGAAGATGGGGGGGGGGGCTAAAATGAGATGTAATACCCGTACTAGGTGTTATGAATGTTGGTTGTGCCTTGGCTTTGTTCTGATGATGCTGTGACACTCCAATCTGGTTTGGTGAGACAATTATACAGCCAATTTCTTCAGAATAAAAGCTTTATTAGCGGTGTTTGCGCCTCGGTGGCCAATGTCATGTAGCAATAACACAGTACCAAACTAGAGTTATAATGACTTACGGCAACAACGTGGTGCCCTCAATAATAATAAAATTAATAATAAACTTTTTATTATTCTGGAACACTCTGTGAGTTTTCTCTTTACACCGTAGTTGAACCAACTTAGGTAAAGAAGATTAGTGCAATGTATCCTATTCTTACCATAAACAATCTAAGGTATAACAAAGGTTATCGGCATTACCTTCAGTATATTACTCTACTAACTTTAAGGAATGGTACTAAATTAACGTTTATATATTAAATTTAGTTTCTCTCTGAGTACTCTTATTATCTCGTTGGTGCACATACTGAGAAGTTTCTGTGGTACCATTGAAATGGAGGTAATTTCCTTCAGTACTCAATGTAGTCTAGGAAGCTTCCTTACTTTGCTTTGGAGTTAAATTACTTCAGATGTTTTGTAATCCCTGACAAAAACCCACGTGACTGACTGTCGTAACGTTCTCGTTTAATTCAAAGTGGCCGCAGTCTCTCCTGAATAAATTAGTTTTATATTCCTCTGCTGCTCTACAGTTAATCTGCTCAATCGTAAATTACTGCTACTCTTTGGTGATGTCTGTAAGCTGTGGTCAGTTATGTCCTTGCTCGTTAGCTGATTACTGTTAGCAGTAGAGATCTCCTGCACTGTAACTAAGTTGCACAAGGTGACTGAATCTGCAGCTCTCGGTTATATCAATCGCTACATCTGCGCCTTAACTGAGCGAACTATGTCCATGAATGGAGTCAAATTAATCTGGTTGGCTGACTCACTTTTGTATTTCAACAGATGGCGGTAAAGTACCTTTTTAAGGCTGACAATCGCTGTGTCAAATAAACTCCTGTAATTTCACACAAAGCTTGAATCAGTGCTGTATAGTAGAGTACTACTACTAGTTCCCCTTCAATGCACAGACACGTTAGGGCATTTCATAATGAAGTGCTGCAGGGGATCCCCTTCAATGTAAGGTCCTATCCAATCAGTTGCTATCCGGACCCACCCCTACCCGTATATGGGGTGTCCGGGGCCGCCTATTAGACCTCCCTCCAGTGTCACTCACTGCTCCAGTCGTGTAGATGGACCATGTCTTCCTGAGGGTATCACTGATGGAAGACCCCTCCTCCAACTGCAGTTGCGGACAGTCTCCTCTGCGTCACCACCGTCACCGCCGCTCTCCGCTCCAAAGTCACCGGGATTGGGATCACCCCGCGCCGCCTGGAGACCACCAGAGCCCAAGATCAGGTAGATTAGTCAGTGGTACCTGGTCGGCTCTCGATCAACGGCTCACTGGCGCAGTTAGTTTCGCCGCAGTGTGTCTCCGGCTCTCGTTCTCTCTCTCTGGATCCTGCCACTCCACTCTGCCACACCAACCGTCAGTCAGCTCCCCTTTTATGGCCTCTCTCCTCGCGGCTCCACTGGCCGCTCACCGCACGCGCTGGCTGTCTCTCGTGCGGGCTCATGGTTCAGCCCCTGGGGCCACGCGCTTCTACTGCTCCTGGTCCACTCATTGCTCTGTCCTGCACAATTACCCTCTATGAAGGGTCACAATTACTGCTGACAGTCTCTATTTCTCCCGTGAGGGCCATGTATATTATATATTAATGACATACATTATTAGAGAACATTCTGTATAGCCATACATATATATCATAATCACAGGGTATTACACGTCTCCCGGCTAAAAGTATGCGTGTCCTCACGCAATGTTGCCGCCAAGCAAAAAACAAAATTCCTAACCGAAGTCCTCAGTTCTTGCGTAACAATCTACAGTGCTACAACATTTAAAAAAAAATAACATTGCACCTATTACATTTTACACTACCATTATTTCTAAAGGTATCGGTATATGATATATCCCTATATACTTCAATCACGATATCTTAGGGGTAATGTGCCTTTGGTACTGCGTTTTGATCTCCTGTTAGCCGGAATAGATATCTCACTCTCGGCCTGGCCTTTTCCTACACAAGAAGAATCATTAAATTCAGTCGGCTTTACTACTACGGGTTCTGGGATTACGCTCTCCACGAAGCATGGCGGAATGGTGCCGCTCATAAATATTAGGAGTTCCATGGGGTCATGCAAGGGAATGCCCTCGGAGGCTCCCTGTCTATCTGCCTGAGCTGAATCTTTCGCTATCCTCGGGATTTCCACCCTGCAAGGTTTTAGTTGGTCCCTGGATACAACTTTAACTGGCCCTTCGTGCCCAAGACGGATCCGATAGGTATAATTATTTCCAGTGGGGACACTGACCACTTCATAGGGAACCTCCTCCCATATGGTATCAAGTTTGCTACAACGATGGTGGTTTTTCTTCCAGACCTTGTCACCAACTTGCAAAGGAGTAGCTCGGCCGTGGGCATTGTAGTACTTCTCTTGCCGTTGATGTACGACCTCCATCCTCGACTCCACAAACTCTCGAGCTGTCTTAATTCGATGTTGGTGTTCACGTACCCAATCAGTTTGTAAATCAATGGGTTCATTCATTTCAGGGAACAGTTCCAAATCTTTGGGCAGTTTGCCCTGTCGGCCAAAGAGTAAGAAAAAAGGTATGAACCCTGTAGAGCAGTGTTCGGTGTTGTTATATAAGTAAACTAATTCTGGTAGATAGGTCGGCCACTGGGCGCGTTTTTCCGCTGATAAGCTTCGTAGGAGCCCGATAATAGTCTGATTGGCCCTTTCACATAACCCATTCCCCTGTGGATGGTATGCTGTCGTTCGGATTTTCTTACATCCATACAGTGAGCAAAGTTTGCGGAACAACTGGGACTCAAATGCAGGTCCTTGGTCTGTTAGGATTCTTTCAGGATACCCATATGGGCGGGCGAAATGCCTCATGAAAAGGTCAGCTGTAGTTTTGGCGGTCATATCACGGGCAGGTACAACAGTTAGAAATTTACTGAAATGATCAGTGATAGTAAGAGCGTATTGGAAGCCACTGTGACTGGGTTCGAGCTTGACGTGGTCTTAGGCCATGATCTCCAGCGGCCGGCAGCTTTTGATGGGATGTAGCGGATCCCATTGTCTAACATCCGAGTGGCGCTTAAGGCTACAGGTCACACAATCACGGCACCATCTTTCAATATCTCTTTTCATGTCGACCCAGAAATATCTCTTCCTGAGTACAGCCTCGGTTTTCTGAGTACCACAATGACCAGATTGGTTGTGGTAGGAATCCAATACGAAGTTAACTTTTGACCGGGGTACTATAACCTGTGAGATAGGCTGATGAGTGGAAGGGTCCAGGCTGGTTCGGACTATAAGCCCCTGTTTGAGTTGAATCCAGTCCCGATGTCAGAGCAACTTTACTAATTCCGGATCCGCCTCATTCCTCTGAGCCTTGTTTAATCGTTCTTTTCGCTGAATGATGTCCATCAGTTGAACTAATACCATGCTTGCTTTTTGAACTTTTTCCCAGTCAAACGGCGGAGAATCGGGCTCAGGAATCTCTGGCCTGTGGACAGGGTGGACAACAACTGGGTCAGAGATAACCGTTCGGCACGTTTGTCTCAATGGTCGAAACTGGGGAATCTCCACGTCTTCTTTCTGTGTGGTCTTTCTCCTCTTCAGCCAGGTCGCTTGTAGGCAAGCGAGACAGGGCATCAGCATTTCCATTGGACCGACCCTGTCGGTAGGTGACTGTGTAGCGGAAGTTTGCTAAGCGAGATACCCATCTTTGCTCAAGTGCTCCCAGTCTAGCATTGGACAGATGTGCCAGTGGGTTATTATCTGTGACTATTACGAAAGGGGTGGCAGCTAGGTAGTTTTTAAACTTTTAGGTAATTGCCCAAATTAGGGCAAGCAGCTCTAGTTTAAACGTGCTATAGTTTTCCCCATTACGTTCGGTCTTACGTAAGCCCCTACTGGCATAGGCGATGACTCTTTCCTTTCCATCTTGTATCTGGGACAACACTGCTCCTAGTCCCCTATGACTCGCGTCAGTGTACACTTGGAAAGGTCTGTCGCAATCAGGGTATGCGAGTATAGGAGCTTCAATCAGGGTGGCCTTCAATTGATTAAAGGAGCGTTGGTGTTCCTCCAACCAGATAATTGGAGTCGAGTTCCTCTTCTCTTTTCCCGATCTTCCCCGTAGGAATTCATGTAGTGGGGCAGCAGTGTTAGCGAAATGCTCTATGAACCGTCTATAATAGCCTACGAAGCACTGGCCAGTCGCGGATTGCTCTGATCTTTTCCGGATCGGGTTTCACTCCTTCCGCGCTGACTACATGCCCCAGATATTGGACTGCAGGTTTTAACAGATGACATTTCGACGGCTTGAGCTTTAAGCCTGACTTAGCCAACTGGATAAATACTTCTTCGAGATGCTGAAGATGTTCCTCGTATGTTTTGGAAAATATGATGACATCATCCTGATATAGAAGAACCATTTCGAAATGACGATGCCCAAGACAGTGTTCCATTACTCTCTGGAATGTGGCAGGGGCATTGCAGAGTCCAAAGGGCATCCGATTGAATTCAAACAACCCCATCGGGGTAGTGAACGCAGTCTTCTCCTGGTCTTCGGGAGCCATCGGAATTTGCCAATAGCCACTTGCAAGATCCAACGTGGAGAAGTAGGCGGCTGTCTTTAAAGCTGTTAGTGATTCTTCAATTCTGGGCAGTGGGTAGGCGTCTCGATGTGTGACTGCGTTTAATTTGCGATAGTCTACGCAAAATCGGAGACTGCCGTCCTTTTTTCTGACAATGATGATTGGGACCGCCCAAGGACTGTGACTCTCCCGGATCACACCAGTCTCTTTCATTTCCGCCAGCATAGTCCGAACCGGTTGATACATAGCAGGAGGTAAGGGTCTATGTCTCTCTTTAATCGGGGGGTTCGTCCCAGTGGGAATGTGATGTTGGACATTTTCCGCTAGTCCAAAGTCGGTAGGGTGTTGGCTAAAGGCCACGGCATTCCGTTGCACCACTTTGAGTACCCCTATTTGCCACTCCCTTGGGGTGTCCATATCCCCAATCTGGATATCGTTCCACCACGGCACGTCTGTTCCAGTCTCTGTCAATTGCTCGATCATCGTGCCCTGGTTCGCTGTCGACACATTCTTCCCAAGTATATCTTGGAAATCTACTTGGATCACTCGGGCTATGGGGCAGTGTTTAAAGAGACGGATCGGGTAACTATGTGGGTTGAGGACATGAACTGGCACTCTTCCTCGCTCCACTTTTGCCAAGGTCCTGGCTATGGCGAAGGGCTGTTGTCCCTCCGCGTCACACGATTCAATCACCGCCTCATAGTCCTTACCACCTGGCCCAATTCTGGCCTTACACCAAATTACATGCTCCGAGTTTGGCAATAAGAGCACCAGGCGCCTATCAGCAATCCTGACTTTCCCAACTTCCCCAAAAGCATTGGCGAACTTCTTATGTTCCTCTATTAACCGCACCGTCTGCTGTAACACCTTCTGTTCTCCAGGAGCTGCAGTTTGCATTTACATCTTTAACACCTCCACCAGTTCATCTGAACAGTTCTTTAGTACATTCATACCCAGTATCACCGGGGGTAAGTGCTCATTCCAGTTGGTGGTTATCAGGCACCCCTGTCTCGGAAGCTTCGCCTGGCCAATCTTTAGTTCTGCCTCCCAATAGCCCCGGTAGACGATCGGCTGACCATTACTTGCCAACAGTTGTAACCAAGTGGTAGGTGGTGCCACTATTTCTCCCTCGTCCCAATGTCCGCAAAACTCTGGCAGCTGAATAGTGGTGACCTGTGAGCCCGTATCTAATAGGGCCATTAACTCCACGTCATTGACCTTGATCTTCAACCGGGGGCATTCTCCAACATACCGGGGCCACCATTCCTGTGACACGGGACCTACTGCTGTGTTTCCTCCCGAGGGTCGGTCCCTTGCCTCGGGATCCCTCCATTTAAATCACCCTGAGGACAATTCCGTTCAATATGTCCCGCCTGTTGACAAAATCTGCATATGGGTCTTCGGCTCTGATCGAACTGGTCAGTTGGGCAATGACCTGTTCCACGTGGCACTTCCCATCGGGTCCTATTCCTTCCACCACGTTCTTGGCGCCAGTCCCGCCGACGAGTCCCAGCCTGCTCCAGGCGGATTTCCTTAATTTCTCTCATCATTTCGGTGACTGCATGGGTAAGAGCCCCGATCGGATCCTGGATCACTTGTACTTGTTGGGTGACTAGCTTCTTCTTAATTGCAGAGTCGGGAGTCAGGTATGAGTTAACTGCCTCCAACTCTCCACTTTCCTCTGATTCTGTGGACGGGCTATATTCCATATCCGGGTACTGGTTCAACCCCAAAATGTCCAGCACAGCCTCCTTGAATTCTGGGAATGTACACACAGGATTTTGTCGCCTCCACATTCGGAGTTGAGCACGAATCGAATCACCTTGAGCCCCCTCAAAGAATAAGTTAATAAGGGTCTCATCGACCTGTTCTATTTCTTTCATCCCATGCGCTTGGATGGCCCGCATGGCCTCCTGCAAGCCTAGAACGAATTCTCTCAGCGACTCTTGTGGTTGTTGTTTCCTCGCATATAGTCGACTTTTAAGGTCAGCGATGGTTCTAGAGTTGAAGATGCGTTCTAACTTTTTGAAAATGCCTTCTGCTGTTTTCCTCTCTTCTTCCTCCCATGCTTTGGCTTCTCGTAGGGCCGAGCCTTGTAATTGCCCCAACACTATCTGTACCCTCTGTTCTTCTTTTAGTGGATACAGCTTAAACATCGAGCGCATTTTATCTCTAAAGTCTCTGAACGTACTGGTACCCTTTGACCGAGTATCTCCCGAGTAGATTGGAAGCCACGAAGCGCCGAAATAATACGGCATGGTGATCGCCGCTGTTTGTGTTGTTGCCGACCCTTCCTCATTTGGTGACTCATTTGTCGGTGTTAATGACCTCTGCCCAGGTGATGCTGGTAATAATCTCCGGCCTGCAGATGTAGTTGGATTCTGAGGTTCAGTCATTTTGTACAGCAAATACTTTTCGTATCCTGTTCGTAGATGCCAAAATTTTGTAATACCCGTACTAGGTGTTATGAATGTTGGTTGTGCCTTGGCTTTGTTCTGATGATGCTGTGACACTCCAATCTGGTTTGGTGAGACAATTATACAGCCGATTTCTTCAGAATAAAAGCTTTATTAGCGGTGTTTGCGCCTCGGTGGCCAATGTCATGTAGCAATAACACAGTACCAAACTAGAGTTATAATGACTTACGGCAACAACGTGGTGCCCTCAATAATAATAAAAGTAATAATAAACTTTTTATTATTCTGGAACACTCTGTGAGTTTTCTCTTTACACCGTAGTTGAACCAACCTAGGTAAAGAAGATTAGTGCAATGTATCCTATTCTTACCATAAACAATCTAATGTATGACAAAGGTTATCGGCATTACCTTCAGAATATTACTCTACTAACTTTAAGGAATGGTACTAAATTAACGTTTATATATTAAATTTAGTGTCTCTCTGAGTACTCTTACTATCTCGTTGGTGCACATACTGAGAAGTTTCTGTGGTACCAATAAAATGGAGGTAATTTCCTTCAGTACTCAATGTAGTCTAGGAAGCTTCCTTACTTTGCTTTGGAGTTAAATTACTTCAGATGTTTTGTAATCCCTGACAAAAACCCACGTGACTGACTGTCGTAACGTTCTCGTTTAATTCAAAGTGGCCGCAGTCTCTCCTGAATAAATTAGTTTTATATTCCTCTGCTCAGGGCCGGCTCCAGGCATGTTCCAATAGAGCGGCCGCGCGCTGTCACCGCTATATTGGAGCCTGGAGCCTGGTCCTGTGTGCCTCCGTCCCCGGCCTGCCTCCTGGTCCCACTCTCAGCCAGCAGCCAGTGGTGCGCGTGCACGTGCGCGCGCGGCGTCAGGTCCTGGCGCTGCACAGCGCGCATAGAAACTGTGCGCCCACCCGCCGGAGGCACCCCGTCCTCACACAGCAGGAGCAGCAGCCGCAGCAGCCGCCTCCGCTTCTTCCTCCTTCCCGCCCAATCGAACCATCGGCGGCAGCGCGGTGAGCATGGGGGGGGGTGTATCTGGCACTTGGGACATATTTGGCACTTTGGGCATATCTGAGACTGTGTGGCATGTGTATCTGGCACTGGGGGGCATGGTGTATCTGGCACTGGGGGCATATCTGGCACTGTGGGGCATGGTGTATCTGGCACTGTGGGGCATATCTGACACTGGGGCATGTGTATCTGGAACTGTGGGGCAGATGTATCTGGCACTGGGGGCATATCTGCTAGGCGCCGGTGCGGCCCGGCGCCTAGCAACCAGGGACGCCGTGCGCGTACAGCCGCCGGCTCCCTGGCAACGCTAGACGCCGGGCGCACGGAGCCGCACGGACCCTAGCAACGGGGACGCCACTGGCGGACCGCGTTCCCCGTTGCTGGGTCCATTTAAATTAGTAAGGGCACCTGTTTCCTGGCCGTGCAGCAAGGCAGCTGCACGGCATTCATGCAATCAGCACTGGCAGCAGTTGATTGGAGGGCTTCGGTTTATATGCTCTTGCAGTGCCTCACACAGACGCCGGTAATAGCTTCCTGCATGCTGTATCTGTTTGCTGAGAGTGTTTCCAGTCCTGCTGTATCCGGTCGTTCCTGTCCTCAGTTGTCCTGCACTCGGAAGTCGTCATCTGTTCCTAGAGTCCTGACTGAGCACCGTTAAACATCCAGTGGTGTTCGTGAGTCGCGGCGTAGCCGTGTGTTGCGGCTTGGCCGCTTTATTACTTATTGTTTATTATTTGTGTTTCGGAGCTTTTGCGGAGGATTCCGCTCCCACAGATCCACTCTGGTATCCAGCGGTGCTGGGTAGGAGTAATGGACTAGTGGATTTTGGTTGTCCTTTTATCTGGCGGTTTTTCCGCGCATACTTCAAGTTTGGTTAGTTAGCTTGTTGCCCTTGGCCTGTTGTAGTCAGAGGTCCTCTTGTCATCATCCTGCCTCGGATTTCCCTTTGTCTCTCACTAAGACCGGGGGGCACCGGAGTTGGGCAGACATAATCCGCCTTTCAAACGTGGCTGCCAGGGGCTCAAGAAACCATAGTCTCGCAAGGGATTTCCGATAGCACGGGTGAGACAATAGAGTTAGGGCGCCAGGGGCAACTAGTCTTTCCTGCTCCTGTAACCAGCATTCCCTTCCAGTACTCTGGCCATTGTCATAAGATCTCCTCCGGTCAGGAGTACTGGAATCATAACATTATTACCGGCCAAACCAAAACTTAAAATTAAACAGGGTTTGATTTTTTCCTTATTCAGTTTTGTAAGAGTTATCGGCCTCATGAATCCCACAGGTTTAGGGCCAAATCCTGGTCAGCTCCTAGTCAGCCAGATTCAAGAACTTACTCAGATGGTTCAGGATCTTTCCCTGCGGGTGAAGTCGCAGGAAGATCTTTTACGAACTTCCCCGAGGGTAGTCCCTGAACCAAAAATGCACTTGCCTGACCGTTTTTCTGGTGATAGGAAGGAGTTTTTTAATTTTAAAGAATCCTGTAAACTTTATTTTCGTTTAAGACCAATCTCCTCAGGTACTGAATCTCAGCGGGTTGGAATCATTATTTCTTTGCTCCAGGGGGATCCTCAGACCTGGGCATTTGGTTTAAAAGCAGATCCGGCATTGTTGTCAGTCGACGCTTTTTTGGGGTCTTTAGGGCTTTTGTATGATGACCCTGATAGAGAGGCATCCGCTGAGAGTCAGTTACACGCTCTCAGACAGGGTAGAAATCCTGCAGAGGTTTATTGTACAGAGTTTCGCCGTTGGTCGAACGACTGTGGCTGGAATGACCCAGCCCTGCGCAGTCAGTTTCGCCTCGGCTTATCTGAGTCTATAAAAGACAGTCTCCTTCAGTATCCCGCTCCTGAGACTCTCGATAAACTCATGGAGCTTTCTATTAAGATTGATCGACGTCTCAGAGAGCGGAGGGCTGAAAAAGGAGCACCAGTCAGGACTACTCCATGTGTATTTTCCATTCCTGAGGACGTAGAGGAGCCCATGCAGATGGGTCTCTCCCGACTGTCTCCAGAAGAAAGAGCCAGAAGGCAAAACTCTGGTCTTTGTTTGTACTGTGGGGGTAAGGGACATTTTGCCCGTAATTGTCCGAACAAGTCGGGAAACGCCTCGACCAAGTGAATTGTGAGGGGGTTCACTTTGGTCTGCAGCTTATCTCCTCGAATAACTCCCTTTTAGTCCCAGCTAAAGTTTCCTTTGGCAGCCTCAGTTCTTCGGTGTCGGCTTTTGTCGACAGTGGAGCTGCAGGGAACTTTATGGACTTAACTTGGGCCAAGGCCTTAGGTATTCCTCAGTTAGCCTTGGGTAGGTGTATCACCATGCATGGTTTAGATGGGAGTCCCTTGTCCAATGGGGTTATTTCCCTCTGTACACCTCCTGTACTACTTACGGTAGGAGCTCTTCATTCCGAAAAGATCGAGTTCTTCCTTACCCATTGCCCAGCAGTTCCAGTGGTTCTGGGTCACCCTTGGCTGGCCTTTCATAATCCCACCATTGATTGGCAGTCGGGGGAGATTTCACAATGGGGTACCATCTGTAATAAGGAATGTATTACGTTTCCCGTTAGAATAGCTGCTGCCATTCCCGAACTCATTCCCGTGGAATACCAGGACTTTGTTGATGTGTTTTCCAAGGGCAATGCGGACATTCTGCCTCCCCATCGGCCTTATGATTGTGCTATTGAGCTAATTCCCGGTGCCACTTTGCCAAAGGGAAGGTTATATGCTTTATCCGGGCCAGAAACTGCGGCCATGAATGAGTATGTTAAGGAGAGTCTAGGGAAAGGATTTATCAGGCCATCTAAATCCCCTTTAAGTGCAGGCTTCTTCTTTGTGGAGAAAAAAGATGGATCACTCAGACCTTGCATTGACTTTAGAGCCCTGAATAAGATCTCAGTTAAAAATACTTATCCTCTGCCGCTGATTTCTGTCCTCTTTGATCAGCTGCGTTCGGCTGTGATTTTTTTCTAAAATTGACCTGAGGGGAGCATATAACCTCATCCGAATCAAGTCTGGAGATGAGTGGAAGACGGCTTTCAGTACTCAGTCGGGTCACTATGAGTATCTGGTGATGCCGTTCGGCTTGTCTAACGCTCCGGCAGTTTTCCAGGATCTCATTAACGATGTGCTCCGTGACTTTCTAGGAAGATTCGTGGTCGTTTACTTAGACGACATCCTGATCTATTCTGACTCAATTGAACAACATGTTACCCAGGTGCGTCAGGTTCTTCAAAAATTACGTGAAAATCATCTATATGCCAAGCTGGAGAAGTGTGAGTTTCATGTCACGGAGGTATCCTTTTTAGGGTACATTATTTCCCCTCGGGGATTCTGCATGGAACCTAAGAAGCTCCAAGCCATCCTTAGTTGGGCGCAACCCATCAACTTAAAAGCAATTCAGCGCTTTTTAGGGTTTGCGAATTATTATAGAAGATTTATTCATTCTTTTTCCGACCTGGTTGCTCCCATGGTGGCACTGACTAAGAAGGGAGCGGATCCTACCAACTGGTCACGTGAAGCTGAGTTATCCTTTCAGGCCTTGAAACAAGCTTTTGTCTCAGCTCCAGTCCTCAGACATCCCAACCCAGAATTGCCCTTCATTGTTGAGGTTGATGCCTCGGAGGTTGGAGTGGGGGCTATCCTATCTCAAAAGGATCCGGAGTCTCTGGAACTACATCCTTGTGCCTTCATGTCCAGGAAATTCTCATCCGCTGAATCCAACTACGATGTTGGTAACCGGGAGTTACTGGCTATTAAATGGGCTTTCGAGGAGTGGAGACATTGGCTTGAGGGAGCAACACATACCATTTCAGTATTGACTGACCACAAAAATCTTCAGTACATCGAATCAGCTAAGCGGCTGAATGCCCGGCAGGCTCGTTGGGCTTTATTTTTTACTCGTTTCAAGTTTATTATCACCTTTAGGCCAGGTTCCAAGAATACCAAGGCGGATGCCCTGTCACGCAGTTTTCTTCCAGTTCATAATAACAGTCCTGTTACTCCCATACTTCCGTCTTCAGTCATTTGGGCAGGCCTCACACAAGATTTATTTACCCAGTTAAAGCAGCTTCAACATTAAGCTCCTGGAAATACTCCTGCTGGTCGTCTTTACGTCCCTGAGTTTTTGAGAGCTACTGTTTTGACTGAATTTCATGATAGCAAAGTTGCCGGGCATCCGGGGATCTCTAAGACTTTGGAATTAGTCTCCCGCTCAGTATGGTGGCCTGGTCTTTCTAAAGACATTAAGGAGTTTGTTTTTTCTTGTCAGGTCTGTGCACAGCATAAAGTTCCCCGTTCCTTGCCTATCGGGCAACTTATGCCCTTAAATGTTCCTCTCAGGCCATGGTCTCATATTTCCATGGATTTTGTGGTAGACCTCCCTCTGTCAGCCGGATTCCGAGTCATATGGGTGGTAGTGGACCGTTTTAGCAAGATGGCTCATTTCATTGCTCTTCCCCGACTGCCATCTGCCCAGGGATTGGTTGTTTTGTTTCTCCGCCATGTTTTCAGACTTCATGGGTTGCCCACTGATATTGTTTCTGATCGGGGTCCACAATTCATTGCACAATTCTGGAAGTCCTTTTGTGCCTCATTAAAGATGAAATTGTCTTTAACATCCGGTTACCATCCCCAATCCAACGGGCAGACCGAGCGAGTTAATCAATCATTAAAACAGTATTTGCGTTTGTACTCAGCCAAACTCCAGAATGATTGGTCCGCGTTTCTTCCTTTGGCGGAGTTTGCTTACAATAATTCTTGTCATTCCTCCACTAATGTGTCTCCATTCTTTTCAGTTTTTGGTTTTCACCCCAGAGCTAATTCTTTTTTTCAACATTCTTCTGTTTCCTCGCTAACCTTAACCTCTCATCTCAGAGTCATTTGGAAAAAAGTGCACCTTGCCCTCAGAAAAGCGGCATTTCGAGAGAATTTTTTTTCGGACAGGCTCCGACGTCCTTGCACTTTTAAGGTGGGAGACAGGGTATGGTTGTCGACTCGTAACATTAGACTTCGACAAACCTCAGCTAGATTGGGCCCCAAATTTATTGGACCATTTCATATTATTAAAAAAAATCAACCCAGTTGCTTTCCGGTTACGTTTACCAAGAGCTCTCCGGATCGGAAATACGTTCCATTGCTCCCTGTTGAAACCATACGTTTCTTCCAGTAGATTTCCTCTGAAGATCTCTCAGGGGAAATCACCAGTAGATGTACAGGGACAACAGGAGTTCTTGGTGGAGAAGGTTCTCGATTCCAAATTGTCCCGGGGTCGGCTTTATTTTCTGGTGCACTGGAGAGGCTATGGTCCAGAGGAAAGGTCTTGGGTCCTGGATAAGGATCTCCATGCCCCGAGGCTCAAGAGGGCATTTTTTTGGGAATTTCCTCGGAAACCTGGCTTTAGGGGATCCTTGACCCCTCCTCAAGGGGGGGGTACTGTTAGGCGCCGGGGTCCGCTCGTCGGTGCGGCCCGGCGCCTAGCAACCAGGGACGCCGTGCGCGTACAGCCGCCGGCTCCCTGGCAACGCTAGACGCCGGGCGCACGGAGCCGCACGGACCCTAGCAACGGGGACGCCACTGGCGGACCGCGTTCCCCGTTGCTGGGTCCATTTAAATTAGTAAGGGCACCTGTTTCCTGGCCGTGCAGCAAGGCAGCTGCACGGCATTCATGCAATCAGCACTGGCAGCTGTTGATTGGAGGGCTTCGGTTTATATGCTCTTGCAGTGCCTCACACAGACGCCGGTAATAGCTTCCTGCATGCTGTATCTGTTTGCTGAGAGTGTTTCCAGTCCTGCTGTATCCGGTCGTTCCTGTCCTCAGTTGTCCTGCACTCGGAAGTCGTCATCTGTTCCTAGAGTCCTGACTGAGCACCGTTAAACATCCAGTGGTGTTCGTGAGTCGCGGCGTAGCCGTGTGTTGCGGCTTGGCCGCTTTATTACTTATTATTTATTATTTGTGTTTCGGAGCTTTTGCGGAGGATTCCGCTCCCACAGATCCACTCTGGTATCCAGCGGTGCTGGGTAGGAGTAATGGACTAGTGGATTTTGGTTGTCCTTTTATCTGGCGGTTTTTCCGCGCATATTTCAAGTTTGGTTAGTTAGCTTGTTGCCCTTGGCCTGTTGTAGTCAGAGGTCCTCTTGTCATCATCCTGCCTCGGATTTCCCTTTGTCTCTCACTAAGACCGGGGGGCACCGGAGTTGGGCAGACATAATCCGCCTTTCAAACGTGGCTGCCAGGGGCTCAAGAAACCATAGTCTCGCAAGGGATTTCCGATAGCACGGGTGAGACAATAGAGTTAGGGCGCCAGGGGCAACTAGTCTTTCCTGCTCCTGTAACCAGCATTCCCTTCCAGTACTCTGGCCATTGTCATAAGATCTCCTCCGGTCAGGAGTACTGGAATCATAACAATATCTGGCACTGTGGGGCATGGTGTATCTGGCACTAGGGGCATATCTGGCACTGTGGGGGCATTTATCTGGCACTGTGGGGACATTTATCTGGCACTGTGGGGTGCACTGTGGGGACATTTATCTGGCACTGTGGGGACATTTATCTGGCACTGTGGGGACATTTATCTGGCACTGTGGGGCGCACTGTGGGGGCATTTATCTGGCACTGTGGGGCATTTATCTGGCACTGTGGGGCATTTATCTGGCACTGAGGACATTTATCTGGCACTGTGGGGCGCACTGTGGGGACATTTATCTGGCACTGTGGGGACATTTATCTGGCAGTGTGGGGTATTTATCTGGCACTGGGGGCATTTATCTGGCACTGGGGCATTTATCTGGCACTGGGGACATTTATCTGGCACTGTGGGGACATTTATCTGGCAGTGTGGGGTATTTATCTGGCACTGGGGGCATTTATCTGGCACTGGGGCATTTATCTGGCACTGGGGACATTTATCTGGTACTGTGGGGGCATTTATCTGGCACTGTGGGGGCATTTATCTAGCACTATGGGAGCATTTATCTGGCACTGTGGGGGGCATTTATCTGGCACTGTGGGGACATTTATCTGGCACTGTGAGGACATTTATCTGGCAGTGTGGGGTATTAATCTGGCACTGGGGTCATTTATCTGGCAGTGTGGGGTATTTATCTGGCACTGGGGGCATTTATCTGGCACTGTGGGGACATTTATCTGGCACTGTGGGGTGCACTGTGGGGACATTTATCTGGCACTGTGGGGACATTTATCTGGCACTGTGGGGACATTTATCTGGCACTGTGGGGCGCACTGTGGGGGCATTTATCTGGCACTGTGGGGCATTTATCTGGCACTGAGGACATTTATCTGGCACTGTGGGGCGCACTGTGGGGACATTTATCTGGCGCTGTGGGGGCATTTATCTGGCACTGTGGGGACATTTATCTGGCACTGTGGGGACATTTATCTGGCAGTGTGGGGTATTTATCTGGCACTGGGGTCATTTATCTGGCAGTGTGGGGTATTTATCTGGCACTGGGGGCATTTATCTGGCACTGGGGGCATTTATCTGGCACTGTGGGGACATTTATCTGGCACTGTGGGGACATTTATCTAGCACTATGGGGGCATTTATCTGGCACTGTGGGGACATTTATCTGGCACTGTGGGGTGCACTGTGGGGACATTTATCTGGCACTGTGGGGACATTTATCTGGCACTGTGGGGACATTTATCTGGCACTGTGGGGCGCACTGTGGGGCATTTATCTGGCACTGTGGGGCATTTATCTGGCACTGTGGGGCATTTATCTGGCACTGAGGACATTTATCTGGCACTGTGGGGCATTTATCTGGCACTGTGGGGCATTTATCTGGCACTGTGGGGACATTTATCTGGCACTGTGGGGACATTTATCTGGCACTGTGGGGCGCACTGTGGGGGCATTTATCTGGCACTGTGGGGCATTTATCTGGCACTGAGGACATTTATCTGGCACTGTGGGGCGCACTGTGGGGCATTTATCTGGCACTGTGGGGCATTTATCTGGCACTGAGGACATTTATCTGGCACTGTGGGGCGCACTGTGGGGCATTTATCTGGCACTGTGGGGCATTTATCTGGCACTGTGGGGACATTTATCTGGCACTGTGGGGACATTTATCTGGCACTGTGGGGCGCACTGTGGGGGCATTTATCTGGCACTGTGGGGCATTTATCTGGCACTGTGGGGCATTTATCTGACACTGAGGACATTTATCTGGCACTGTGGGGCGCACTGTGGGGACATTTATCTGGCACTGTGGGGACATTTATCTGGCAGTGTGGGGTATTTATCTGGCACTGGGGTCATTTATCTGGCAGTGTGGGGTATTTATCTGGCACTGGGGGCATTTATCTGGCACTGGGGGCATTTATCTGGCACTGTGGGGACATTTATCTGGCACTGTGGGGACATTTATCTAGCACTATGGGGGCATTTATCTGGCACTGTGGGGACATTTATCTGGCACTGTGGGGTGCACTGTGGGGACATTTATCTGGCACTGTGGGGACATTTATCTGGCACTGTGGGGACATTTATCTGGCACTGTGGGGCGCACTGTGGGGCATTTATCTGGCACTGTGGGGCATTTATCTGGCACTGTGGGGCATTTATCTGGCACTGAGGACATTTATCTGGCACTGTGGGGCGCACTGTGGGGCATTTATCTGGCACTGTGGGGCATTTATCTGGCACTGTGGGGCATTTATCTGGCACTGGGGACATTTATCTGGCACTGTGGGGCGCACTGTGGGGACATTTATCTGGCACTGTGGGGGCATTTATCTAGCACTGTGGGGGCATTTATCTAGCATTGTGGGGGCTTTTCTGTATCTACATATCTGGCACTGTGTGGCCATTTATGTATCTGGCATTGCTGGGGGGCATGTCATGTGTATGTCATGTGTAGCTGGCACGGCTGGGGAGCATATCATGTAGTGTTCCCACTTGGCGTCTGTGGCTAGGCAATGTGTCTAACGTGCTCTGCCTGGCGCAAAGTGTCTAACGTGCTCTGCCTGGCGCAAAGTGTCTAACGTGCTCTGCCTGGCGCAAAGTGTCTAACGTGCTCTGCCTGGCGCAAAGTGTCTAACGTGCTCTGCCTGGCGCAAAGTGTCTAGGAGGTTCTACCTGGTGCAGTGTGTATTAACTGCCCTACTGTGTGGTGTAATGCCAATTGCCACTTATGTGGCCACGCACCTTCCCCACGAAGCAACGCCCCTAAATTTTTGCTGCGCGCCTTCGGCGCGCACTGTCCATGCTTTGCCATGTACGTAGATGAGCACCAAGCATTACAGTATGTACGTCATTTTGCCCTCCTATGTGTAAGGCTGCTAATTGTGTGCGTAGAGAAGGTGTGAAAACATATTTATTTATAGCCTAATAATATGAAGTCATGAGGCCACGCCCACTTTCCAAGAGGCCACGCCCACTTTCGCTGGAGCGTGCGCGCCTTCGGCGCGCGCACAAGGGGGGGAGGGCGCTTTTACATGTTTTCGCTCAGGGTGCTAGTAGGCCTGGAGCCGGCCCTGCCTCTGCTGCTCTACAGTTAATCTGCTCAATCGTAAATTACTGCTACTCTTTGGTGATGTCTGTAAGCTGTGGTCAGTTATGTCCTTGCTCGTTAGCTGATTACTGTTAGCAGTAGAGATCTCCTGCACTGTAACTAAGTTGCACAAGGTGACTGAATCTGCAGCTCTCGGTTATATCAATCGCTACATCTGCGCCTTAACTGAGCGAACTATGTCCATGAATGGAGTCAAATTAATCTGGTTGGCTGACTCACTTTTGTATTTCAACAGATGGCGGTAAAGTACCTTTTTAAGGCTGACAATCGCTGTGTCAAATAAACTCCCGTAATTTCTAGTGATGAGCGGATTCGGTTTTACTCGGTTTTACTCGGTTCTCAAAACCGAATCTTATTGGCTATCCAAAACACGTGACATCAGTGAGTCAATAAGATTCGGTTTTGAGAACCGAGTAAAACCGAGTAAAACCGAATCCGCTCATCACTAGAATTTCACACAAAGCTTGAATCAGTGCTGTATAGTAGAGTACTACTACTAGTTCCCCTTCAATGCACAGACACGTTAGGGCATTTCATAATGAAGTGCTGCAGGGGATCCCCTTCAGTGTAAGGTCCTATCCAATCAGTTGCTATCCGGACCCACCCCTACCCGTATATGGGGTGTCCGGGGCCGCCTATTAGACCTCCTTCCAGTGTCACTCACTGCTCCAGTCATGTAGATGGACCATGCCTTCCTGCAGGTGTCACTGATGGAAGACCCCTCCTCCAACTGCAGTCGCGGACAGTCTCCTCTGCGTCACCGCCGCCACCGCCAAAGTCACCGGGATTGGGATCACCCCGCGCCGCCTGGAGACCACCAGAGCCCAAGATCAGGTAGATTAGTCAGCGGTACCTGGTCGGCTCTCGATCAGCGGCTCACTGGCGCAGTTAGTTTCGCCGCAGTGTGTCTCCGGCTCTCGTTCTCTCTCTCTGGATCCTGCCACTCCGCTCTGCCACACCAACCGTCAGTCAGCTCCCCTTTTATGGCCTCTCTCCTCGCTGCTCCACTGGCCGCTCACCGCGCACGCTGGCTGTCTCTCGTGCGGGCTCACGGTTCAGCCCCTGGGGCCACGCGCTTCTACTGCTCCCGGTCCACTCATTGCTCTGTCCTGCACAATTACCCTCTATGAAGGGTCACAATTACTGCTGACAGTCTCTCTTTCTCCCATGAGGGCCATGTATATTATATATTAATGACATACATTATTAGAGAACATTCTGTATAGCCATACATATATATCATAATCTCAGGGTATTACAGAGAGACAGGAGATGGGGATGTGTGGGGACAGAAGTCAGCCAGGTGGGACCAAGAGGAGAGACAGGAAGACAAGGGGATGAGGAAGACAGATAAGAGATGGGAAAAAAAACACTTTCTAATGCTTGGGACAATAACTAGCGAACCAGCATATAATGGGTCCAAATTGCTAGTTTAGTTATAAGATGTAAAAACTAAACTGACAGCATTACCCTCAGAATATAAAAATCAGACTTTCCTGAACTATTTCTTTCTAAGGTCTGAACTATAAATATTAGTTATAATAAAACCCCTCAGAAGAATAGGTCCAAGAAAAAAGACATATGGAGACTATTAATTCTATTGTGGATATTGTAAAAGGGAGAATAGAAAGTCTGTTAGTTATTTGCCACATAGGAATCTTCCTAAATGTATAAATACAACAACATTTTAAAAACATATCACTTCTTGTTGTCATGGTATTATGGTGAACAGAAATGAATTAACTTAGGGACAGAGAATACAGCCCACATTGCCAAAATGGCAGCACTAAAAGGGTTAACAAGGCTAGGCGCCATTTAAAATATATTTTTTTTTACTATCAGCTAAAGTGACACAGTACTGGATTAATTTCGGTGGCTGTGGTGTCATGGCTGTTATACCACAGTGCAAAAGTATAAATGAAGTACCTAGGAGAAGAGTATTTGTAATATGCATTACCCTAGTATATACAGGTGTCCTATCTTATATTGGTGGTCCATTGGGGCAGCAGTCCCTGGGACCAAAGAGTCCTGCCTAGCAGCTACAATGGGTGAGATGCCAGATGGACTTAAGCCAGGTACACGCTGAGATGATATCAGCCCTTTGTCGTTTCCGGCCAAACGACATATCAGGCATATTAGTCAGTGTGTATGCCCAATTTGCAGGTGTCCATTGTTGTTAGCGACCTCGCCCGGTTGGCTCTGCTGCACGGACAACAGGGAGATAACGCTAGCAAAATAATACATGTAAATGAAGAATGGAGTGATATGTTGCTCCATTCTTCATTACTCGTTCTTGTGTGTACCCAGAATCCATTATGTCACCCCACTAGGCCAACATATCAGCTGGGTACACACAATAGTAAGCAAGCAGCTTCTGGAGCTGTTGCAACCAGTTGATTTGTAGACTAGAAACCTGTAGGCTTCAGGAAGACTGCTACTCAATGGTCTAGCTGCCTATTCTCTGGAGCAGGGCCAGGCCTGGGCATAGATGACCTAGACACTTGCCTGGGCTTTTTGACTGTGCATCCATGAGAAGCCAGTCACCTTACAGCACCAGCAGACACAGTTATGTCTCATCAACAACACAAGGAGCCCACAGCCTCCGCCATTCAGATCAGCAGTTAACACCAATGGGAAGGCCTGTGTCTCTGACACATGTGCTGGCAGCAGCCTCTCTCCCCCCAGACCAGCACACGCTGCTGTGTGCTGAGCTGCGGTGGGTCCAGGGAGGCTTCTGCCACTGAGTGCAACAGTCTCCTCTGCCTTCAGGTGAGGGGAGTTATGTAGGGATTGCATTAAACAGTATTTTTCAAAATAAATTTTATAAGGGGACGTGGCCATAACTCTGATTACATACCTCCCAACTGTCCCGAATACAGAAGGACAGTCCTGCTAATTGGACACTGTCCCGCTGTCCCACCGGCATGCCGTAGCATCCCGCAGGTGGGAGGGAACATTTGGGAGAGCCAGTGATCACTGCTGCTCTGCAAAGCAGCTAGTGATCACTGAATAAATACCAGTGCGCATGCGCATGGCATTTATCAGTGCAGAGAGGGCTAGCCGGGGGCAAGTGCTGGGCAACCCCCCCCCCCCCCCCAAATGGCGAAAACTGGGGTTGCGGCGCTACGCTTCTCCCCTCCTCCCAAGGCCCTGCCTCCTTTTCAGCTGCATGCAGTCCCAACTCCGTAGAGTTGATTGTTGGGAAGTATGTGATTAGGCCATACCTACTGCATTACTGGGGCCTGGACAAGCTCTCTACAGCCCTGATGACATCTTCCCCCATGTCCCCAGGAATGAGTTGTGCTGTGGGGTCATTACGTGTGAGTGGGCTCCCCATGCACACCCTAATAAGGGAGTGCCTCTAACCTGGGCATTAGTGTGGATAATTAAGGGTCCTATTTATCACTAAATATTTGCAGATTATTCCCAGGAAACAAACGTTTTGGAGGGACAGACACAAATATTTAGTATCACCCCCATGTATGAGTCCATCCATTTCTGACAGCAGCTGCAACCTACAGAACCCTCACCAGCAATGGCCGCCACGCATGGGTGGTGAGTAGACCATACATGCGCAGGAGTCCCGGCACTAACGTGAACACATCTCAGGAACGGGCTCCCTGCATGTGCTGCTTCATACATCTTGGCGGTGTAATCGCTGGGTGCTAATATTATGCACAGATCACACTACAAATGCGATTATTGATAATTGGGGCCCTAAATGTCAGCGCAAATCTAAGTGCTCCATCTATTTCTAGGTAATGGAGCTCAATTTTGATCACAGTCAGCAGACTGACACAGGAATAGGTCTCCTGAAAATATTCTAGAAGGGATATGTGGAGATAATAATAATGGCCCTCATTCCGAGTTGGTTCGCAATTAGCTTTGCACGCAAGCATTGTTAGCACAGCAGCGAACACATTGCACGAATGCAAACAAACGCCAACCACGCACTACTGCAAATGACCATGCAACAATGCACAATGTAGGTGTGTTTTATGTAGCATCACATGGTAGCGATCCGTTCGCATGACTGCCAAACGCATCGCAAGCAACAAATACACTGTCGTACATGTGCAATGCCTTCGCAGGCGTACACATGGTTTTGTTACTTTGCAAATATTCACACAGTGCTTGTTTTTTTCCCCCTACATATTTTATCGTATCCCTTTCTAAATTAAGAAACCAACTAGGGTAAGGCTTTGTAATGTGATTGTCAAATTAAGTGTTCAAAGTCTTCATAAAGAAGAGTTTGAACACCTAATTGCACAATAACAATCATCAATTAAGAATTCCAGTACATGCAGTATTTTGGGAATATGTGTTGCCCTATTTGCTCAAAGCCACAGATTTTAATTTGTCAAAATCGTTGACTTACATAGTGTACATAACACAGTTTACCATATATGCATGATATTTTAATATGTGTTAAAATGGGGAATGCTAAAGTACCAAACAATCAGCTCCTAACTGTCATGTCACAGCCTTTTTGGTTAAAAGTGTCTGTTAGTAGTTGATTAACTAGTCATTTCTCACACTTCATTTTAACACTTTAAAAGTGATGATACATCTCTACATATGTTACGTCCTATTTCAACAACACAACACACCAATTTTGGGGTTAAACAATTTATTTATTTTTAACAGGGTTTGTATATTTAATTTATTTTTTTAACAAAAAACATTATTAAAAAAAAGATTTAAGCAACAAAATGCCATTCAGGAGGCCACGGCAGTGCAGCTCCATTTCGTCTAATATTTGTGGAATTCCCACATTGGGATCTCCATCTCCAGCATCTGTAATGAATGCAAACAATACAAAATTACTTAAACACATTAGGCAATATACAAGCAAGGCACAAAGCAAAATGTAATCGGTCAATAGCTACGTCAGGGATGTTGAACGTTTTGTCTTCCAGCTGTTGATGAACTATACATACCAGCATGGCCTGCAATGTAATCCAAAAATAGCCATGCTAAAACTGGTGCAGGCCATGCTTGGATGTGAACTTCAGCCACATCTGGGTTGGCCAGGGCTCACCATTTCGGGTGTAGGCCCAGCCCCAGGGTCATCTTTTCGTATGGGCTCAATGGGCTCTTGCCCAAGGGCCCCAGGAGAATAAGGGCCCTAAGCCGATAGCTGAGGGTCAGCCTCTTTCCAAGGGTACCAGATTTTTTAAAATTGGCCCTGGGGAACAGGAGATATCCGACCTCAAAGTAGCTGTGTGGCTACACAAATGTACTCCCCGTGGTACAGGGTGATAGTGGGTGACAGGGAGGTAATAGGTTACTGGTGAGGCAGGGGTGACAGGGAGATAATGGGTGACTGAGGCAGGGTGACATTGAGATAGTGGATGACTGATGTCCCCAGTGCCAGATACACATGTCCTCACAGCGCCAGATATACCCCCAGTCAGGGCCGGTTCTTAGTCTTGTGGCGCCCCAGGCAAAATATGGGGGCGTGGCTTCGAATGGGGGCGTGGTCACGACGCTGAAAGAAAAAAATAAATTAAAAAAAAGTATACTTACCATCCCCGTTCCTGATCCAGACCGCTGCAGACCCCCATCCGCCGGCGGCGGCGCTCTTCTCCTCTCTTCGATCTATGGGAGAGACGTTATTACGTCTCTCCCATAGAACAGCATAGACACTAGAGGTCAATTATGACCCCTAGTGTCTGTGCCACTATGCTGTGCGGTGCGCGATGACGTCATCGCGCATCGCACAGCAAAGGTCCTCTACATGAAGGGAAACTAGACCGTAGCGTCTAGTTTCCCTTCATGGAGAGGACCTTTGCTGTGCGGTGCGCGATGACGTCATCGCGCACCACACAACTAAAGTCCTCTCAATAAAGGGAAACTAGACGCTACGCGTCTGGTTCCCTTCAAAGCGGGGGGGGGGGGGGGGGGGCACAGCAGGGCACTGCGGGGGGCACAGTGGCGGATCTTGCCCTGGTGCGGCGCCCTCCGGAAGGCGGTGCCCCGGGCAAAAGTACCGCTTGCCCGTGGCAAGAACCGCCACTGCCCTCAGTGCAGATACACATATCCCCACAGTGCCAGATATGCCCCCAGTGCAGATACACATGCCCCCACAGCGCCAGATATGCTCCCAGTGCAGATACACATGCCCCCACAGTGCCAAATATGCCCCCCAGTGCAGATACACATATCCCCACAGTGCCAGATATGCCCCTAGTGCAGATACACATGTCCCCACAGTGCCAGATATGCCCCCGTGTAGATTCATACATCCCCACAGTGCCAGATATGCCCCCAGTGCAGATACATATATCTCCACAGTGCCAGATATGCCCCAGTGCAGATACATATATCCCTACAGTGCCAGATATGCCCCCAGTGCAGATACATATATTCCCACAGTGCCAGATATGCCCCAAGTGCAGATACATATATCCCTACAGTGCCAGATATACCCCCAGTGCAGATACATATATTCCCACAGTGCCAGATGCACATGTCCCCACAGCGCCAGATATGCCCCCAGTGCAGATACATATATCTCCACAGTGCCAGATATGCCCCAAATGCAGATACATATAGCCCCACAGTGCCAGATATGCCCCCAGTGCAGATACACATGTTCCCACAGTGCCAGATATGCCCCCAGTGCAGATACACATGTCCCCACAGTGCCAGATATGCCCTCAGTGCCAGATACACATGTCCCCACAGTGCCAGATATGCTCCCAGTGCCAGATACACATGTCCCCACAGTGCCAGATATGCCCCCAGTGCAGATACACATATCCCCACAGTGCCAAAATATGCCCCCAGTGCAGATACATATTTCCCCACAGTGCCAGATATGCTCCCAGTGCAGATACATATATCCCCACAGTGCCAGATATGCCCCAGTGCAGATACACATGCCCCCACAGTGCCTCCCACAGTGCCAGAAATGCCCCCAGTGCAGATACATATATCCCCACAGTGCCAGATACACATGTCCCCACAGCGCCAGATATGCCCCCAGTGCAGATACATATATCTCCACAGTGCCAGATATGCCCCAAATGCAGATACATATAGCCCCACAGTGCCAGATATGCCCCCAGTGCAGATACACATGTTCCCACAGTGCCAGATATGCCCCCAGTGCAGATACACATGTCCCCACAGTGCCAGATATGCCCTCAGTGCCAGATACACATGTCCCCACAGTGCCAGATATGCTCCCAGTGCCAGATACACATGTCCCCACAGTGCCAGATATGCCCCCAGTGCAGATACACATATCCCCACAGTGCCAAAATATGCCCCCAGTGCAGATACATATTTCCCCACAGTGCCAGATATGCTCCCAGTGCAGATACATATATCCCCACAATGCCAGATATGCCCCAGTGCAGATACACATGCCCCCACAGTGCCTCCCACAGTGCCAGAAATGCCCCCAGTGCAGATACATATATCCCCACAGTGCCAGATACACATGTCCCCACAGCGCCAGATATGCCCTCAGTGCAGATACATATATCCCCACAGTGCCAGATATGCCCCCAGTGCAGATGCACATGTCTCCACAGTGCCAGATATGCCCCCAGTGCAGATACACATGTCCCCACAGTGCCAGATATGCCCCCAGTGCAGATACACCTGTCCCCACAGCGCCAGATATGCCCCCAGTGCAGATACACATGTCCCCACAGTGCCAGATATGCCTCCAGTGCAGATACACATGTCCCCACAGCGCCAGATATGCCCCCAGTGCAGATACACATGTCCCCACAGCACCAGATATGCCCCCAGTGCCAGATACACATGTCCCCACAGTGCCAGATATGCCCCCAGTGCAGATACACATGTCCCCACAGCGCCAGATATGCCCCCAGTGCAGATACACATGTCCCCACAGCGCCAGAAATGCCACCATTGCAGATACACATGTCCCCACAGTGCCAGATATGCCCCCAGTGCTGCTACACATGCCCCACAGTGCCTCCCACAGTGCCAGATATGCCCCCAGTGCTGCTACACATGCCCCCAGTGCCAGATATGCCCCCAGTGCTGCTACACATGCCCCCACTGTGCCAGATATGCCACTAGCGCTGATACACATGCCCCCACAGGGCCTCCTACAGTGCCAGATATGCCCCCAGTGCTGATACACATCCCCACAGTTCCTCCTACAGCGCCAGATATGCCCCCAGTGCTGATACACATGCCCCCACAGTGCCAGATATGCCTCCAGTGCTGCTACACATGCCCCCAGTGCTGCTACACATGCCCCCACAGTGCCTCCCACAGTGCCAGATATGCTCCCAGAACTGCTACAAATGCCCCCACAGTGCCAGATATGCCCCCAGTGCTGCTACACATGTCCCCACAGTGCCTCCTACAGCACCAGATATGCCCCCCAGTGCTGATACACATGTCCCCACGGTGCCTCCCACAGTGCCAGATATGCCCCCAGTGCAGATACACATGCCCCCACAGTGCCTCCTACAGCGCTAGATATGCCCCCAGTGCTTTTACACATGTCCCCACAGTGCCTCCTACAGCGCCAGATTTGCCCCCAGTGCTTTTACACATGTCCCCACAGTGCCTCTTCCCTGAAAAAAAAAAGTGCTTCTCACCTGCTGCTGTGAGGGGAGGAGAGTGCAGCGAGCGCCTCTCCTATCCCTCCGTCTCCAGCGGCGGCATCTATCTTCAATTCGCAGCCGGCCCGTGAGCCAATCAGAGCTCGACGTCTGGCAGCCAGTCAGGTGCCTCAGCTGCCGGTCCGCGAGCTCTGATTGGCTCACGGCCGGCGACGAATTTAAGATGTCACTGCCGCTGGAGAGGTCAGTGCGCCCCGGGCAGCGGTAGCCGGGAGCGGATCAAGCCGCTTGCTGGCCACCGCTGCTGTAGTGAGTGAGTCACTGTGACTCACTGTCTGCAGCAGCGCCCTCTACTGCCCGGCGCTCAACGCAGCTGTGTAGCCCCTCTATGCATCAGGCCGGCCCTGCTGCAGAGGATATGTCCTCTCAGGATGATCCCATTCCATGTAATCAGGATTGCATTGTTTTAGCACAGATACCAGCAAGGGAGCCTGAATGGTTATCCTCTATCAAATCCATGATTTCTCAGATTTCTACTAGGGTTGCACAGAACGAATCTGCAACTCAGGTTTTACAGAACTCTATGGCAGTTTGGTCTGGTTTTGTTACCTCAGGGCCCCCCTCAGGAGTTTCCCATAAACGTGCTCTTGCACAGATTATGCAGGATGACACGGATACCGACTCTGAAATGGCAGACGCTGATGGGGATGTGCTTAGGGGGGCTGCATCTCTTGCTAAAGGGGTGCAGTTGATGACAGAGGCTATAAGGGATATGTTGAATATTGCAGATACAACACCGGAGCAGGTTGAGGAGGCTTACTTCACTGACAATAAGAAAGCCTCGCTAACCTTCCCTGCGTCCAAAGAATTAAATGCTATATTTGAGAAGGCATGGGAAAACCCAGAGAAAAAATTCCAGATCCCTAGAAGGGTTCTGGTTGCTTTTCCCTTCCCTGAGGAGAATTGGAAAAAATGGGAAAACCCGCTCATAGTGGACGCGTCTGTATCCAGATTCTCAAAAAAGGTGGTTTTGCCTGTTCCAGGATCTACCACCTTAAAGGAGCTGGCTGATCACAAAATTGATACTACGCTCAAATCCATATACACAGCTTCAGGGGCGATACCACGGCCCACTATTGCCTGTGCATGGATTTCCAAAGCTATAGTAAAGTGGTCAGGCACATTACTTGAAGATTTGGATACTATGGATAAAAGTGACGTAGAATTGTTTTTACGTAACATTCAGGATTCAATGGCTGCAGGAATTTCTTCCATGTCTGTCTCAGCTCGTCGAGGACTGTGGCTGCGCCAGTGGTCTGCCGACGCGGAATCCAGGAGAGGTGTGGAGACCCTACCCTACACAGGTCAGGCTCTCTTTGGGGAAGCGTTGGATGCGTGGATCTCCACGGCTACAGTGGGTAAGTCACATTTTCTTCCCTCTGCTGCACCTGCTGTGAAGAAACCTTTTCCTTCAGCGGCATCACAGTCTTTTGGTGTTACTAAAACAAGAAAGGCCAAACCGTCCAACACCTCCTTTAGAGGAGGTCGGCCAAAGTCCAAGAAAACTGCTGCTGCAGGTTCCCAGGAACAGAAACCTGCTTCTAGTACACCAAAGTCCTCAGAATGATGGTGGACAGCACGGCCTGGAGGTAGGGCCGGTGGGGGCGAGACTCAAACATTTCAGTCATGTCTGGGTGTCGTCCGGCCTGGATCCCTGGGTACTAGATATTGTGTCCCAGGGGTACCGGCTGGAATTTCAAGATCTTCCTCCTCACCGGTTCTTCAAATCAGGCTTACCAGCTTTGCAGGCAGACAGAGCTACCCTACAGGGAGCCATCCAGAAGATGGTGGAGGCACAGGTTATCATACCAGTTCCTCCCCAGATGCAAAACTAAGGTTACTATTCAAACCTTTTTGTGGTACCAAAACCGGATGGTTCGGTCAGGCCCATTCTGAACTTAAAATCACTAAACCCCTTTCTGAGGGAGTTCAAGTTCAAAATGGAGTCTCTAAGAGCAGTGATATCAGGTCGGGAGGAGGGGGAATTCCTAGTATCCCTGGATATCAAAGATGTGTACCTCCACATTTCGATTTGGCTGCCGCATCAAGCTCATCTTCGATTCGCACTGTTGGACTGTCATTTTCAGTTCCAGGCCCTGCCATTCGGCCTCTCCACAGCACGGAGGGTATTCACCAAGGTGGTGGCGGAAATGATGGTTCTCCTCCGCAGACAGGGGGTGAACATAATTCCATATCTGGACGATCTGCTGATAAAAGCATCATCCAAGGAGAAGCTGTTACGGTCCATAGCTCTCACGACCCGGCTTCTCAGGGAACATGGTTGAATCCTGAATCTTCCAAAATCTAATTTGGAACCAACCAGGAGGTTGTCCTTTTCTGGGAATGATCCTCGACATGGAAGTGCAGAGGGTGTTTCTTCCAGAGGAAAAAGCGTTGGTGATACAAACAATGATCCGGGATGTCCTGAAGCCAACCCGGGTGTCGGTTCATCAGTGCATTCGCCTTTTGGGGAAGATGGTGGCCTATTAAGAGGCTCTGGAGTACAGGAGGTTTCACGCTCGGTCCTTTCAATTGGATTTCCTGGACAAGTGGTTGGGATCCCATCTGCATATGCACATTTCACTCCTTTGGTGGCTGCACTTACCTCACCTTCTGGAGGGCCGCAGATTCGGGATTCATGACTGGATCCTTATAACCACGGATGCAAGTCTCCGGGGCTGGGGCGTGGTCACTCAAGGGGAAACCTTACAAGGAAGGTGGTTAAGTCTGGAAGCCGGCCTGCCGATAAACATTCTGGAACTAAGAGCCGTCTACAACGGTCTTCTCCAAGCAGCCCATCGTACTCCAAATCGACATGATGGCCTCTAGTCTCAACAGGAAGCTTCGGCGGTATTGTTCCAGGTCAAAGGACTCGCAAGCAGTGGCGGTGGACGCTCTAGTGACTCCGTGGGTGTTCCAGTCGGTGTACGTGTTTCCTCCACTTCCACTCATTCCAAGAGTTCTCAAACTCATAAGGAGAACAAGAGTTTAGGCAATCCTCATTGCTCCAGACTGGCCAAGAAGGGCTTGGCACGCAGATCTTCTAGATCTACTGCTAGAAAAGCTGATGCCTCTTCCTCTTCGGGAGGACCTGCTTCAGCAGGGGCCGTTCGCCTATCAAGACTTACCACGTCACGTTTGACGGCATGGAGGTTGAACGCCAAATACTAGCTCAGAAGGGCATTCTGAACAAGGTTATTCCTACCCTGATACAGGCTAGGAAAGAAGTAACGTCAAAACATTACCATCGTATGTGGAAAAAATATGTTTCTTGGTGTGAGTCCAAGAAGTTTCCTGCGGTGGAGTTTTAACTGGGACGTTTTCTCCTCTTCCTGCAAACAGGTGTGGATATGGGCCTGAGGTTAGGATCCATAAGGTCCAATTTTCGTCCCAATCCATTTTCTTCCAGAAACAGTTAGCGGCCCTCCCTGAAGTTCAGACTTTTTTGAAGGGAGTTCTGCACATCCAACCTCCCTTTGTACCACCTACGGCGCCTTGGGATATTAATGTGGTGTTGCAGTTCCTCCAGTCGGACTGGTTTGAGCCTCTACAGGAGGTTGAGGTCAAGTTTCTCACGTGGAAGGCTGTCACTTTGTTGGCCTTAGCTTCTGCTAGACGTGTGTCGGAGTTGGGGGCTTTGTCATATAAAAGTAGAGATGAGCGCCGGAAATTTTTCGGGTTTTGGGTTTTGGTTTTGGGTTCGGTTCTGCGGCCGTGTTTTGGGTTCGACCGCGTTTTGGCAAAACCTAACCGAATTTTTTTTGTCGGATTCGGGTGTGTTTTGGATTCGGGTGTTTTTTTCCAAAAAACCTAAAAAACAGCTTAAATCATAGAATTTGGGGGTCATTTTGATCCCAAAGTATTATTAACCTCAAAAACCATCATTTCCACTCATTTTCAGTCTATTCTGAATACCTCACACCTCACAATATTATTTTTAGTCCTAAAATTTGCACCGAGGTCGCTGGATGACTAAGCTAAGCGACCCTAGTGGCCGACACAAACACCTGGCCCATCTAGGAGTGGCACTGCAGTGTCACGCAGGATGTCCCTTCCAAAAAACCCTCCCCAAACAGCACATGACGCAAAGAAAAAAAGAGGCGCAATGAGGTAGCTGTGTGAGTAAGATAAGCGACCCTAGTGGCCGACACAAACACCGGGCCCATCTAGGAGTGGCACTGCAGTGTCACGCAGGATGTCCCTTCCAAAAAACCCTCCCCAAACAGCACATGACGCAAAGAAAAAAGAGGCGCAATGAGGTAGCTGTGTGAGTAAGATAAGCGACCCTAGTGGCCGACACAAACACCGGGCCCATCTAGGAGTGGCACTGCAGTGTCACGCAGGATGTCCCTTCCAAAAAACCCTCCACAAACAGCACATGACGCGAAGAAAAAAAGAGGCGCAATGAGGTAGCTGTGTGAGTAAGATAAGCGACCCTAGTGGCCGACACAAACACCGGGCCCATCTAGGAGTGGCACTGCAGTGTCACGCAGGATGGCCCTTCCAAAAAACCCTCCCCAAACAGCACATGACGCAAAGAAAAAAAGAGGCGCAATGAGGTAGCTGTGTGAGTAAGATAAGCGACCCTAGTGGCCGACACAAACACCGGGCCCATCTAGGAGTGGCACTGCAGTGTCACGCAGGATGGCCCTTCCAAAAAACCCTCCCCAAACAGCACATGACGCAAAGAAAAAAAGAGGCGCAATGAGGTAGCTGTGTGAGTAAGATAAGCGACCCTAGTGGCCGACACAAACACCGGGCCCATCTAGGAGTGTCACTGCAGTGTCACGCAGGATGGCCCTTCCAAAAAACCCTCCCCAAACAGCACATGACGCAAAGAAAAAAAGAGGCGCAATGAGGTAGCTGTGTGAGTAAGATAAGCGACCCTAGTGGCCGACACAAACACCGGGCCCATCTAGGAGTGTCACTGCAGTGTCACGCAGGATGTCCCTTCCAAAAAACCCTCCCCAAACAGCACATGACTCAAAGAAAAAAAAAGAGGCGCAATGAGGTAGCTGTGTGAGTAAGATAAGCGACCCTAGTGGCCGACACAAACACCGGGCCCATCTAGGAGTGGCACTGCAGTGTCACGCAGGATGGCCCTTCCAAAAAACCCTCCCCAAACAGCACATGACGCAAAGAAAAAAAGAGGCGCAATGAGGTAGCTGTGTGAGTAAGATAAGCGACCCTAGTGGCCGACACAAACACCGGGCCCATCTAGGAGTGGCACTGCAGTGTCACGCAGGATGGCCCTTCCAAAAAACCCTCCCCAAACAGCACATGACGCAAAGAAAAAAAGAGGCGCAATGAGGTAGCTGTGTGAGTAAGATAAGCGACCCTAGTGGCCGACACAAACACCGGGCCCATCTAGGAGTGGCACTGCAGTGTCACGCAGGATGGCCCTTCCAAAAAACATTCCACAAACAGCACATGACGCAAAGAAAAATTAAAGAAAAAAGAGGTGCAAGATGGAATTGTCCTTGGGCCCTCCCACCCACCCTTATGTTGTATAAACAGGACATGCACACTTTAACCAACCCATCATTTCAGTGACAGGGTCTGCCACACGACTGTGACTGAAATGACGGGTTGGTTTGGACCCCCACCAAAAAAGAAGCAATTAATCTCTCCTTGCACAAACTGGCTCTACAGAGGCAAGATGTCCACCTCATCATCATCCTCCGATATATCACCGTGTACATCCCCCTCCTCACAGATTATCAATTCGTCCCCACTGGAATCCACCATCTCAGCTCCCTGTGTACTTTGTGGAGGCAATTGCTGCTGGTCAATGTCTCCACGGAGGAATTGATTATAATTCATTTTAATGAACATCATCTTCTCCACATTTTCTGGATGTAACCTCGTACGCCGATTGCTGACAAGGTGAGCGGCGGCACTAAACACTCTTTCGGAGTACACACTTGTGGGAGGGCAACTTAGGTAGAATAAAGCCAGTTTGTGCAAGGGCCTCCAAATTCCCTCTTTTTCCTGCCAGTATAAGTACGGACTGTGTGACGTGCCTACTTGGATGCGGTCACTCATATAATCCTCCACCATTCTTTCAATGGTGAGAGAATCATATGCAGTGACAGTAGACGACATGTCCGTAATCGTTGTCAGGTCCTTCAGTCCGGACCAGATGTCAGCATCAGCAGTCGCTCCAGACTGCCCTGCATCACCGCCAGCGGGTGGGCTCGGAATTCTGAGCCTTTTCCTCGCACCCCCAGTTGCGGGAGAATGTGAAGGAGGAGATGTTGACAGGTCGCATTCCGCTTGACTTGACAATTTTCTCACCAGCAGGTCTTTCAACCCCAGCAGACTTGTGTCTGCCGGAAAGAGAGATCCAAGGTAGGCTTTAAATCTAGGATCGAGCACGGTGGCCAAAATGTAGTGCTCTGATTTCAACAGATTGACCACCCGTGAATCCTTGTTAAGCGAATTAAGGGCTCCATCCACAAGTCCCACATGCCTAGCGGAATCGCTCCGTGTTAGCTCCTCCTTCAATGTCTCCAGCTTCTTCTGCAAAAGCCTGATGAGGGGAATGACCTGACTCAGGCTGGCAGTGTCTGAACTGACTTCACGTGTGGCAAGTTCAAAGGGCATCAGAACCTTGCACAACGTTGAAATCATTCTCCACTGCGCTTGAGACAGGTGCATTCCACCTCCTATATCGTGCTCAATTGTATAGGCTTGAATGGCCTTTTGCTGCTCCTCCAACCTCTGAAGCATATAGAGGGTTGAATTCCACCTCGTTACCACTTCTTGCTTCAGATGATGGCAGGGCAGGTTCAGTAGTTTTTGGTGGTGCTCCAGTCTTCTGTACGTGGTGCCTGTACGCCGAAAGTGTCCCGCAATTCTTCTGGCCACCGACAGCATCTCTTGCACGCCCCTGTCGTTTTTTAAAAAATTCTGCACCACCAAATTCAAGGTATGTGCAAAACATGGGACGTGCTGGAATTTGCCCATATTTAATGCACACACAATATTGCTGGCGTTGTCCGATGCCACAAATCCACAGGAGAGTCCAATTGGGGTAAGCCATTCCGCGATGATCTTCCTCAGTTGCCGTAAGAGGTTTTCAGCTGTGTGCGTATTCTGGAAACCGGTGATACAAAGCGTAGCCTGCCTAGGAAAGAGTTGGCGTTTGCGAGATGCTGCTACTGGTGCCGCCGCTGCTGTTCTTGCGGCGGGAGTCCATACATCTACCCAGTGGGCTGTCACAGTCATATAGTCCTGACCCTGCCCTGCTCCACTTGTCCACATGTCCGTGGTTAAGTGGACATTGGGTACAACTGCATTTTTTAGGACACTGGTGAGTCTTTTTCTGACGTCCGTGTACATTCTCGGTATCGCCTGCCTAGAGAAGTGGAACCTAGATGGTATTTGGTAACGGGGGCACACTGCCTCAATAAATTGTCTAGTTCCCTGTGAACTAACGGCGGATACCGGACGCACGTCTAACACCAACATAGTTGTCAAGGCCTCAGTTATCCGCTTTGCAGCAGGATGACTGCTGTGATATTTCATCTTCCTCGCAAAGGACTGTTGGACAGTCAATTGCTTACTGGAAGTAGTACAAGTGGGCTTACGACTTCCCCTCTGGGATGACCATCGACTCCCAGCAGCAACAACAGCAGCGCCAGCAGCAGTAGGCGTTACACGCAAGGATGCATCGGAGGAATCCCAGGCAGGAGAGGACTCGTCAGAATTGCCAGTGACATGGCCTGCAGGACTATTGGCATTCCTGGGGAAGGAGGAAATTGACACTGAGGGAGTTGGTGGGGTGGTTTGCGTGAGCTTGGTTACAAGAGGAAGGGATTTACTGGTCAGTGGACTGCTTCCGCTGTCACCCAAAGTTTTTGAACTTGTCACTGACTTATTATGAATGCGCTGCAGGTGACGTATAAGGGAGGATGTTCCGAGGTGGTTAACGTCCTTACCCCTACTTATTACAGCTTGACAAAGGCAACACACGGCTTGACAAATATTGTCCGCATTTCTGGTGAAATACTTCCACACAGAAGAGCTGATTTTTTTTGTATTTTGACCAGGCATGTCAATGGCCCTATTCCTCCCACGGACAACAGGTGTCTCCCTGGGTGCCTGACTTAAACAAACCACCTCACCATCAGAATCCTCCTGGTCAATTTCCTCCCCAGCGCCAGCAACACCCATATCCTCCTCATCCTGGTGTACTTCAACACTGACATCTTCAATCTGACTATCAGGAACTGGACTGCAGGTGCTCCTTCCAGCACTTGCAGGGGGCGTGCAAATGGTGGAAGGCGCATGCTCTTCACGTCCAGTGTTGGGAAGGTCAGGCATCGCAACCGACACAATTGGACTCTCCTTGTGGATTTGGGATTTCGAAGAACGCACAGTTCTTTGCGGTGCTTTTGCCAGCTTGAGTCTTTTCAGTTTTCTAGCGAGAGGCTGAGTGCTTCCATCCTCATGTGAAGCTGAACCACTAGCCATGAACATAGGCCAGGGCCTCAGCCGTTCCTTGCCACTCCGTGTGGTAAATGGCATATTGGCAAGTTTACGCTTCTCCTCCGACAATTTTATTTTAGGTTTTGGAGTCCTTTTTTTACTGATATTTGGTGTTTTGGATTTGACATGCTCTGTACTATGACATTGGGCATCGGCCTTGGCAGACGACGTTGCTGGCATTTCATCGTCTCGGCCATGACTAGTGGCAGCAGCTTCAGCACGAGGTGGAAGTGGATCTTGATCTTTCCCTAATTTTGGAACCTCAACATTTTTGTTCTCCATATTTTAATAGGCACAACTAAAAGGCACCTCAGGTAAGCAATGGAGATGGATGGATACTAGTATACTTATGGATGGACTGCCGAGTGCCGACACAGAGGTAGCTACAGCCGTGGACTACCGTACTGTACTGTGTCTGCTGCTAATATAGACTGGATGATAATGAGATGTAGTATGTATAAAGAAGAAAGAAAAAAAAAACCACGGGTAGGTGGTATACAATTATGGATGGACTGCCGAGTGCCGACACAGAGGTAGCTACAGCCGTGGACTACCGTACTGTGTCTGCTGCTAATATAGACTGGATGATAATGAGATGTAGTATGTAATGTATAAAGAAGAAAGAAAAAAAAAACCACGGGTAGGTGGTATACAATTATGGATGGACTGCCGAGTGCCGACACAGAGGTAGCTACAGCCGTGGACTACCGTACTGTACTGTGTCTGCTGCTAATATAGACTGGATGATAATGAGATGTAGTATGTATAAAGAAGAAAGAAAAAAAAAACCACGGGTAGGTGGTATACAATTATGGATGGACTGCCGAGTGCCGACACAGAGGTAGCTACAGCCGTGGACTACCGTACTGTACTGTGTCTGCTGCTAATATAGACTGGATGATAATGAGATGTAGTATGTATAAAGAAGAAAGAAAAAAAAACCACGGGTAGGTGGTATACAATTATGGATGGACTGCCGAGTGCCGACACAGAGGTAGCTACAGCCATGGACTACCGTACTGTGTCTGCTGCTAATATAGACTGGTTGATAATGAGATGTAGTATGTATAAAGAAGAAAGAAAAAAAAAACCACGGGTAGGTGGTATACAATTATGGATGGACTGTCGAGTGCCGACACAGAGGTAGCTACAGCCGTGGACTACCGTACTGTGTCTGCTGCTAATATAGACTGGTTGATAATGAGATGTAGTATGTATAAAGAAGAAAGAAAAAAAAAACCACGGTTAGGTGGTATACAATTATGGATGGACTGCCGAGTGCCGACACAGAGGTAGCTACAGCCGTGGACTACCGTACTGTGTCTGCTGCTAATATAGACTGGATGATAATGAGATGTAGTATGTATAAAGAAGAAAGAAAAAAAAAACCACGGGTAGGTGGTATACAATTATGGATGGACTGCCGAGTGCCGACACAGAGGTAGCTACAGCCGTGGACTACCGTACTGTACTGTGTCTGCTGCTAATATAGACTGGATGATAATGAGATGTAGTATGTATAAAGAAGAAAGAAAAAAAAAACCACGGGTAGGTGGTATACAATTATGGATGGACTGCCGAGTGCCGACACAGAGGTAGCTACAGCCGTGGACTACCGTACTGTGTCTGCTGCTAATATAGACTGGTTGATAATGAGATGTAGTATGTATAAAGAAGAAAGAAAAAAAAACCACGGGTAGGTGGTATACAATTATGGATGGACTGCCGAGTGCCGACACAGAGGTAGCTACAGCCGTGGACTACCGTACTGTGTCTGCTGCTAATATAGACTGGATGATAATGAGATGTAGTATGTAATGTATAAAGAAGAAAGAAAAAAAAAACCACGGGTAGGTGGTATACAATTATGGATGGACTGCCGAGTGCCGACACAGAGGTAGCTACAGCCGTGGACTACCGTACTGTACTGTGTCTGCTGCTAATATAGACTGGATGATAATGAGATGTAGTATGTATAATGAAGAAAGGAAAAAAAAACCACGGGTAGGTGGTATACAATTATGGATGGACTGCCGAGTGCCGACACAGAGGTAGCTACAGCCGTGGACTACCGTACTGTGTCTGCTGCTAATATAGACTGGTTGATAATGAGATGTAGTATGTATAAAGAAGAAAGAAAAAAAAAACCACGGGTAGGTGGTATACAATTATGGATGGACTGCCGAGTGCCGACACAGAGGTAGCTACAGCCGTGGACTACCGTACTGTACTGTGTCTGCTGCTAATATAGACTGGATGATAATGAGATGTAGTATGTATAAAGAAGAAAGAAAAAAAAAACCACGGGTAGGTGGTATACAATTATGGATGGACTGCCGAGTGCCGACACAGAGGTAGCTACAGCCGTGGACTACCGTACTGTGTCTGCTGCTAATATAGACTGGATGATAATGAGATGTAGTATGTAATGTATAAAGAAGAAAGAAAAAAAAAACCACGGGTAGGTGGTATACAATTATGGATGGACTGCCGAGTGCCGACACAGAGGTAGCTACAGCCGTGGACTACCGTACTGTGTCTGCTGCTAATATAGACTGGATGATAATGAGATGTAGTATGTATAAAGAAGAAAGAAAAAAAAACCACGGGTAGGTGGTATACAATTATGGATGGACTGCCGAGTGCCGATACAGAGGTAGCTACAGCCTTGGACTACCGTACTGTACTGTGTCTGCTGCTAATATAGACTGGATGATAATGAGATGTAGTATGTATAAAGAAGAAAGAAAAAAAAAACCACGGGTAGGTGGTATACAATTATGGATGGACTGCCGAGTGCCGACACAGAGGTAGCTACAGCCGTGAACTACCGTACTGTGTCTGCTGCTAGTATAGACTGGATGATAAATAATGATATAAAAAATATATATATATTACTACTGCAGCCGGACAGGTATATATTATATAATGACGGACCTGCTGGACACTGTCTGTCAGCAGAATGAGTTTTTTAATTTTTATAGAATAAAAAAACACCACACAAGTCACACGACGAGTGTACTTTTTCAGGCAGACAATCACAATATACTATACTGGTGGTCAGTGTGGTCAGGTCACTGGTCACAGTGGTCAGTGGTCAGTCACACTGGCAGTGGCACTCTGGCAGCAAAAGTGTGCACTGTTTAATATGTACTCCTGGCTCCTGCTATAACCTATAACTGCTCCCCAGTCTCCCCCACAATTAAGCTGTGTGAGCACAGTCAGATATTATACATAGATGATGCAGCACACTGGGCTGAGCACAGATATGGTATGTGAGTGTGACTGAGTCACTGTGTATCGTTTTTTTCAGGCAGAGAACAAGAACAGAACGGATTATTAAATAATAATAAATTATAAAACTGCACTGGTGGTCAGGTCACTGGTCATCAGTCACTAGTATAACTCCTCCTAAGCTCCAGTAAGTAAATGAAGTGTCTCACTCTCACTCTCCTATCTATTTTAATTTCTAAACGGAGAGGACGCCAGCCACGTCCTCTCCCTATCAATCTCAATGCACGTGTGAAAATGGCCGCGACGCGCGGCTCCTTATATAGAATCCGAGTCTCGCGATAGAATCCAAGCCTCGCGAGAATCCGACAGCGTGATGATGACGTTCGGGCGCGCTCGGGTTAACCGAGCAAGGCGGGAAGATCCGAGTCGCTCGGACCCGTGTAAAAAAACATGAAGTTCGGGCGGGTTCGGATTCAGAGAAACCGAACCCGCTCATCTCTATATAAAAGCCCATACTTGATTTTCCATGAAGACAGAGCTGAGCTTCGGACAAGTCAGCAGTTTCTTACGAAGGTTGTGTCAGCATTTCATATCAACCAACCTATTGTGGTGCCAGTTGCGACTGACTCCTCAATTTCATCAAAGTCCTTAGATGTTGTAAGGGCTCTAAAAATCTATGTGAGGAGGACTGATCGTCACAGAAAATCGGACTCTCTGTTTGTCCTGTATGATCCCAAGAAAATTGGGTGTCCTGCTTCTAAGCAGACAATCTCTCGCTGGATCAGGTTCAGTATCCAGCATACGTATTCTACGTCAGGCTTGCCGTGTTCTACGTCTGTTAAGGTCCACTCTACTCGTAAGGTGGGTTCTTCCTGGGCGACTGCCCGGAGTGTCTCGGCCTTACAACTCTGCCGAGCAGCTACTTGGTCAGGGTCGAACACATTCGCAAAGTTCTACAAGTTCGATACTTTGGCCTCTGAGGACCTTAAGTTTGGTCAATTGGTTCTTCAGGAGCCTCCGCGCTCTCCCTCCCGTTCTGGGAGCTTTGGTACATCCCCATGGTACTAATGTGGTCCCCAGCATCCTCTAGTACACAGGTTCTCAAACTCGGTCCTCAGGACCCCACACAGTTCACGTTTTCCAGGTCTCCTCACAGAATCACAAGTGAAATAATTAGCTCGACCTGTAGACCTTTTAAAATGTGTCAGTGAGTAATTAATACACCTGTGCACCTGCTGGGTTACCTGCAAAACAGTGACGTGCGGTGGGGTGAGGCAGAGCCTTTCCTGTCATACTAACGTTTGTGCCAGAGTTTTGACTGTATAAAGTATATGAAAAATACAAAGAATATGTTTGAAATATCTTCTTTACATTATTCTAATTTTTATAGCCAAAACTGTGGAGTTAAGTCTATGGCAGGTGAGGCAGTGCCTCACCTGGCTAACTTTTCTGCTCATCTCTGATCAAAACTCACCAAATTTCCAGGGGTTTCTACTGCTGCACCTGTGTATAATGCCCAGATGTACATTTTGGCTCATATATTGCATGAAAATCTGGCTCAGGTGCTAGCCAGTGCCTCCTGAGCTATTTAGCTCACTGCACGTCCCTGCTGCAAAACATGCACTGTGTGGGGTCCTGAGGACCGAGTTTGAGAACCTATGCTCTAGGACAGGGGTGGCCAACCAGTCAGTGACAAAGAGCCAAAAACCTTGTTATGTACGTCAAAGAGCCAACATCGAGCCGATGGCGCACATGCACAAATGGAATGTGGCCTTGTGCCTGCTAGACCACACCCCTGGTATAAAATACATTGAAAAAGCCAGAACGACATAAAATAAATTTTTTTAAGCCAGATCCATTAAAAAAGCCACTTTCACATAAAATAATTGAAAAAGCCAGATTTACATAATAAATTTCAGCTCCCCCATGTGTCACTCCAGTCAACACCCTCCTATGTCACTCCAGCCAGCTCCCCCGTGTCACTCCAGCCAGCTCTCCCATGTGTCACTACTGCCAAGACCCTCCTGTCACTCAGCCAGCTCTCCCATGTGTCACTCCTGCCAAGACCCTCTTGTCACTCCAGCCAGTTCTTCCATGTGTCACTCCTGCTAGTACCCTCCTATGTCACTCCAGCCAGATCTCCCATGTGTAACTACTGTCAAGACCCTGCTGTGTTACTCCAGCCATGTCTCCCATGTGTCACTCCAGCCAACACCCTCCTGTCACTCCAGCCAGCTCTCCCATGTGTCACTACTGCTACCACCCTCTTATGTCACTCCAGCCAGCTCTCCCATGTGTCACTACATCCAGCTCCCCCATGTGTCACTACTGCTACCACCCTCCCATGTCACTCCAGCTAGCTCTTCCATGTGCCACTACTTCCGGCACCCTCCCACGTCACTCCTGCCAGGACCCTCCTGTGTCCCTCCAGCCAGCTCTGCCGTGTGTAACTCTAGCACACCCTCATGCATCACTACAGCCCCCCCCCCCCATCAACTCATGCCATTGCAGCAGTCCCTAATGTGTTCTCTGTTTGCTTGTGGGGGTCTCACCTCTAGTATCCGACTCCTTCAGTTTTCAGTCCCTGTAGTACTGCTGCGTGTCTGGCTGGAGTGCAGCGGCTTCTGGATCCGTTGTGGTCACAAGATTTAGAGTGTTGGGAGCCACATTTGAATAAAGAAAGAGCAACATGCGGCTCAAGAGCCACAGGTTGTCCACCGCTGCTCTAGGACTTAAGAGAAAATAGGATTTTAATTACCTACCGGTAAATGCTTTTCTCGTAGTCCGCCCAGCCCTTCGTGATCCTGCAGTGGTTTTTCATTCAGTACTGCTTAGTTCTAGGTTTAGTACTGTTTTGTTACTTGGTAAGTAATCTTGTTCAGCCATTGCTGATGTTTCAAGCTAGTTAGGTTGGTTTACCTTGCGTGTGAGCTGGTGTGAATCTCGCCACTACCTGTGTAAAATCCTTCTTTCGAAGATGTCCGTCTCCTCAGGCACAGTTTCTAGACTGAGTCTGGTAGTAGGGGCATAGAGGGAGGAGCCAACCCACACTCTCAAACTCAAAGTGCCAATGGCTCCCAGCGGACCCGTCTATACCACCATGGTAGTAATGTGGACCCCAATTGTTTTTGTGTGTATGTTGACATAGGTCGACATGAACACTGTATAAGTGTACTGCGTCCCCTCGCATGGCTCACACTACGGGTGCAGTGCCTCGCTGCACTCGCCATGCCTACGGGCGCAGTGCCTCGCTACGATCGGCACACTATTATATTTCCCATCCAGGTTCACCGGGATGGTAAAGTATGAACAAGTCAGTTTCAATGAAAAACTCATGTCGACTTTTTGACCTGTCAACATTTTAAATGTCGGTATTTTGACCATGTCGGTATTTAGAACTTGTCTGGATTTTGACCGTCGATCAATGGTTGTCGGTATTTTGACAGTCGTGATTTTGATTGTAGATAAATTGATCACATCCCCATACAAATATATAAAGCAATAAAATGTATGTTTAATGATATTAATAACAGTTTCACATCTAAATATGTAATGTAAAATATAAAAAGACATAAACAACCACCTGAAGTCTGGGCAGAAAAGCTGATACTGTATTTGAGTGACGAAACTCAGTGGGCCTATGTTGATTTGTCTGATGAGCATCCTTCTAATCAGTGGCAGATCTTACCTACGGGCTGCAGGACTGTAGCCCCCCCCCCCAGTAAAAATAGGATTTTAATACCTACCGGTAAATCCTTTTCTCTTAGTCCTTAGAGGATGCTGGGGACACTTCAAGAACCATGGGGTATAGACGGGATCCGCAGGAGACATGGGCACTTTAAGACTTTAAAAGGGGTGTGAACTGGCTCCTCCCTCTATGCTCCTCCTCCAGACTCCAGTTATAGGAACTGTGCCCAGGGAGACGGACATTTAGAGGAAAAAGGATTTATTTTGATTTAAACTAAGGTGAGATATACACCAGCTCACACCTCAAACATGCGTACAACATGGCATTTAACCCAACGCATGCAACGGCATGACTAATGACAGCAACAGGCTGACTATAAACGCAACACAACAGGTGTGTAACTATAACCAATATCTGCAGATACAGTACGCACTGGGACGGGCGCCCAGCATCCTCTACGGACTAAGAGAAAATAATTTACCGATAGGTATTAAAATCCTATTTTCTCCTTACATCCTAGAGGATGCTGGGGACACTTCAAGAACCATGGGGTTTATACCAAAGCTCAAGAACAGGCGGGAGAGTGCGGATGACTCTGCAGCACCAATTGATCAAACAAGAGGTCTTCCTTAGCCAGGGTATCAAACTTGTAAAACTTTGCAAAAGTGTTTGAACCCGACCAAGTAGCTGCTCGGCAAAGCTGTAATGCTGAGACCCCCTGGGCAGCCGCCCAGGATGAGCCCACCTTTCTGGTAGAATGGGCCTTCACCGTTTTCGGTAACGGCAATCCAGCCGTAGAATGAGCTTGCCGAATCGTATTACAGATCCACAGGGCCGGTGCAAGGTTTCTTGGCACCCTAGGCAAAATTTCTGCCTACTGCCCCCCAAAACCATCAATTACTCACTTTCCCAGTCACTAAGGTGAAAGTACATAGGTGGCGTCTATGTTTCCCAGCCGTCTGACTGCATTGAGTATAAGGATGTATCTCTCAAAGACATCCTTAATTATTTGATGGGTACACCTAGTGGCACACCCTTCCCAGATCCTGGCACCCTACCCAGCTGTCTATCTCTTTCTATTTCATTCATCTCTCATACATACATACATACATACATACATACATACACGACCATACACTGCCTCTCTCATATACAGTATACATTCATACTCTGTCTCCCTCATTCCTTCACATCTCTCTACTTTTTCTCCGTCATTGTCATTCTTGCTCTCTTTTACACATATACTATCTCCCTTTATTTCTGCCACACACATCTCTCTTTCATTCTGTCTCTCATACATACATACATACATTCTATATGTGTGTATATATACACACACACACACACACACACACACACACACACACACACACACACACACACACTCTCACATACATGCAAACATACATACATGCATCCATTCACTGCCTCTATCACACATACACTGCCTCTCTCATACATACATTTACTGACTCTCCTACATACATACATACATACATACATACACTGCCTCTCTCATATTTACATACATACATACACTGCCTCTCTCATACATTCATAGCCTCTCTCATACATACATCCATCCATACACTGCCTCCATGCATACATACACACATCCATCCATACATACACTGCCTCTCTCATTCATACATACATACATACATACATACATAGCCTCTCTCATACATACATAGCCTCTCTCAAACATACATCCATACACTGCCTCCATGCATACACACATATATCCATCCATACACTGCCTCTCTCATATATACATAGCCTCTCTCATACATACATATCCTCTCTCAAACATACAGCCATACACTGCCTCCATGCATACACATATATCCATCCATACACTGCCTCTCTCATACATACATACATACATACATACATACATACACACATAGCCTCTCATACATACATACATACATACATGCATACATACATAGCCTCTCTCAAACATACATCCATACACTGCCTCCATGCATACACACATATATACATCCATACATTCTCTCATACATACATACATACATACATAGCCTCTCTCATACATACATACATACATACATACATACATAGCCTCTCTCATACATACATAGCCTCTCTCAAACATACATACATACACAGGCTCTATACATACACACATATATACATCCATACACTGGCTCTATACATACACACATATATACATCCATACACTGCCTCCGTACGTACACACATATATACATCCATATACTGCCTCTATACATACACACATATATACATCCATACACTGCCTCTATACATACACACATATATACATCCATACACTGCCTCTATACATACATCAATATATACACACTTTCTCCATATATACACACATATATACTAGAGATGTGCACTTGAAATTTTTCGGGTTTTGGTTTTGGGTTCGGTTCCGCGGCCGTGTTTTGGGTTCGACCGCGTTTTGGCAAAACCTCACCGAATTTTTTTTGTCGGATTCGGGTGTTTTGGATTCGGGTGTTTTTTTTTAAAAAACACTAAAAAACAGCTTAAATCATAGAATTTGGGGGTCATTTTGATCCCAAAGTATTATTAACCTCAAAAACCATAATTTCCACTCATTTTTAGTCTATTCTGAATACCTCACACCTCACAATATTATTTTTAGTCCTAAAATTTGCACCTAGGTCGCTGGATGACTAAGCTAAGCGACCCTAGTGGCCGACACAAACACCGTGCCCATCTAGGAGTGGCACTGCAGTGTCACGCAGGATGGCCCTTCCAAAAAACACTCCCCAAACAGCACATGACGCAAAGAAAAAAAGAGGCGCAATGAGGTAGCTGTGTGAGTAAGATAAGCGACCCTAGTGGCTGACACAAACACCGGGCCCATCTAGGAGTGGCACTGCAGTGTCACGCAGGATGGCCCTTCCAAAAAACCCTCCCCAAACAGCACATGACGCAAAGAAAAAAAGAGGCGCAATGAGGTAGCTGTGTGAGTAAGATAAGCGACCCTAGTGGCCGACACAAACACCGGGCCCATCTAGGAGTGGCACTGCAGTGTCACGCAGGATGGCCCTTCCAAAAAACACTCCCCAAACAGCACATGACGCAAAGAAAAAAAGAGGCGCAATGAGGTAGCTGTGTGAGTAAGATAAGCGACCCTAGTGGCCGACACAAACACCGTGCCCATCTAGGAGTGGCACTGCAGTGTCACGCAGGATGGCCCTTCCAAAAAACCCTCCCCAAACAGCACATGATGCAAAGAAAAAAAGAGGCGCAATGAGGTAGCTGTGTGAGTAAGATAAGCGACCCTAGTGGCCGACACAAACACCGTGCCCATCTAGGAGTGGCACTGCAGTGTCACGCAGGATGGCCCTTCCAAAAAACCCTCCCCAAACAGCACATGACGCAAAGAAAAAAAGAGGCGCAATGAGGTAGCTGTGTGAGTAAGATAAGCGACCCTAGTGGCCGACACAAACACCGTGCCCATCTAGGAGTGGCACTGCAGTGTCACGCAGGATGGCCCTTCCAAAAAACCCTCCCCAAACAGCACATGACGCAAAGAAAAAAAGAGGCGCAATGAGGTAGCTGTGTGAGTAAGATAAGCGACCCTAGTGGCCGACATAAACACCGTGCCCATCTAGGAGTGGCACTGCAGTGTCACGCAGGATGGCCCTTCCAAAAAACCCTCCACAAACAGCACATGACGCAAAGAAAAAAAGAGGCACAATGAGGTAGCTGTGTGAGTAAGATAAGCGACCCTAGTGGCCGACACAAACACCGTGCCCATCTAGGAGTGGCACTGCAGTGTCACGCAGGATGGCCCTTCCAAAAAACACTCCCCAAACAGCACATGACGCAAAGAAAAAAAGAGGCGCAATGAGGTAGCTGTGTGAGTAAGATAAGCGACCCTAGTGGCCGACACAAACACCGGGCCCATCTAGGAGTGGCACTGCAGTGTCACGCAGGATGGCCCTTCCAAAAAACCCTCCCCAAACAGCACATGACGCAAAGAAAAAAAGAGGCGCAATGAGGTAGCTGTGTGAGTAAGATAAGCGACCCTAGTGGCCGACACAAACACCGGGCCCATCTAGGAGTGGCACTGCAGTGTCACGCAGGATGGCCCTTCCAAAAAACATTCCACAAACAGCACATGACGCAAAGAAAAATTAAAGAAAAAAGAGGTGCAAGATGGAATTGTCCTTGGGCCCTCCCACCCACCCTTATGTTGTATAAACAGGACATGCACACTTTAACCAACCCATCATTTCAGTGACAGGGTCTGCCACACGACTGTGACTGAAATGACGGGTTGGTTTGGACCCCCACCAAAAAAGAAGCAATGAATCTCTCCTTGCACAAACTGGCTCTACAGAGGCAAGATGTCCACCTCATCATCATCCTCCGATATATCACCGTGTACATCCCCCTCCTCACAGATTATCAATTCGTCCCCACTGGAATCCACCATCTCAGCTCCCTGTGTACTTTGTGGAGGCAATTGCTGCTGGTCAATGTCTCCACGGAGGAATTGATTATAATTAATTTTAATGAACATCATCTTCTCCACATTTTCTGGATGTAACCTCGTACGCCGATTGCTGACAAGGTGAGCGGCGGCACTAAACACTCTTTCGGAGTACACACTTGTGGGAGGGCAACTTAGGTAGAATAAAGCCAGTTTGTGCAAGGGCCTCCAAATTGCCTCTTTTTCCTGCCAGTATAAGTACGGACTGTGTGACGTGCCTACTTGGATGCGGTCACTCATATAATCCTCCACCATTCTTTCAATGGTGAGAGAATCATATGCAGTGACAGTAGACGACATGTCCGTAATCGTTGTCAGGTCCTTCAGTCCGGACCAGATGTCAGCATCAGCAGTCGCTCCAGACTGCCCTGCATCACCGCCAGCGGGTGGGCTCGGAATTCTGAGCCTTTTCCTCGCACCCCCAGTTGCGGGAGAATGCGAAGGAGGAGATGTTGACAGGTCGCGTTCCGCTTGACTTGACAATTTTGTCACCAGCAGGTCTTTCAACCCCAGCAGACTTGTGTCTGCCGGAAAGAGAGATCCAAGGTAGGCTTTAAATCTAGGATCGAGCACGGTGGCCAAAATGTAGTGCTCTGATTTCAACAGATTGAATCCTTGTTAAGCGAATTAAGGGCTCCATCCACAAGTCCCACATGCCTAGCGGAATCGCTCCGTGTTAGCTCCTCCTTCAATGTCTCCAGCTTCTTCTGCAAAAGCCTGATGAGGGGAATGACCTGACTCAGGCTGGCAGTGTCTGAACTGACTTCACGTGTGGCAAGTTCAAAGGGCATCAGAACCTTGCACAACGTTGAAATCAATCTCCACTGCGCTTGAGACAGGTGCATTCCACCTCCTATATCGTGCTCAATTGTATAGGCTTGAATGGCCTTTTGCTGCTCCTCCAACCTCTGAAGCATATAGAGGGTTGAATTCCACCTCGTTACCACTTCTTGCTTCAGATGATGGCAGGGCAGGTTCAGTAGTTTATGGTGGTGCTCCAGTCTTCTGTACGTGGTGCCTGTACGCCGAAAGTGTCCCGCAATTCTTCTGGCCACCGACAGCATCTCTTGCACGCCCCTGTCGTTTTTTAAAAAATTCTGCACCACCAAATTCAAGGTATGTGCAAAACATGGGACGTGCTGGAATTTGCCCATATTTAATGCACACACAATATTGCTGGCGTTGTCCGATGCCACAAATCCACAGGAGAGTCCAATTGGGGTAAGCCATTCCGCGATGATCTTCCTCAGTTGCCGTAAGAGGTTTTCAGCTGCGTGCGTATTCTGGAAAGCGGTGATACAAAGCGTAGCCTGCCTAGGAAAGAGTTGGCGTTTGCGAGATGCTGCTACTGGTGCCGCCGCTGCTGTTCTTGCGGCGGGAGTCCATACATCTACCCAGTGGGCTGTCACAGTCATATAGTCCTGACCCTGCCCTGCTCCACTTGTCCACATGTCCGTGGTTAAGTGGACATTGGGTACAACTGCATTTTTTAGGACACTGGTGAGTCTTTTTCTGACGTCCGTGTACATTCTCGGTATCGCCTGCCTAGAGAAGTGGAACCTAGATGGTATTTGGTAACGGGGGCACACTGCCTCAATAAATTGTCTAGTTCCCTGTGAACTAACGGCGGATACCGGACGCACGTCTAACACCAACATAGTTGTCAAGGCCTCAGTTATCCGCTTTGCAGCAGGATGACTGCTGTGATATTTCATCTTCCTCGCAAAGGACTGTTGGACAGTCAATTGCTTACTGGAAGTAGTACAAGTGGGCTTACGACTTCCCCTCTGGGATGACCATCGACTCCCAGCAGCAACAACAGCAGCGCCAGCAGCAGTAGGCGTTACACGCAAGGATGCATCGGAGGAATCCCAGGCAGGAGAGGACTCGTCAGAATTGCCAGTGACATGGCCTGCAGGACTATTGGCATTCCTGGGGAAGGAGGAAATTGACACTGAGGGAGTTGGTGGGGTGGTTTGCGTGAGCTTGGTTACAAGAGGAAGGGATTTACTGGTCAGTGGACTGCTTCCGCTGTCGCCCAAAGTTTTTGAACTTGTCACTGACTTATTATGAATGCGCTGCAGGTGACGTATAAGGGAGGATGTTCCGAGGTGGTTAACGTCCTTACCCCTACTTATTACAGCTTGACAAAGGCAACACACGGCTTGACACCTGTTGTCCGCTTTTCTGTTGAAATACCTCCACACTGAAGAGCTGATTTTTTTGGTATTTTCACCAGGCATGTCAACGGCTATATTCCTCCCACGGACAACAGGTGTCTCCCCGGGTGCCTGACTTAAACAAACCACCTCACCATCAGAATCCTCCTTGTCAATTTCCTCCCCAGCGCCAGCAACACCCATATTCTCCTCATCCTGGTGTACTTCAACACTGACATCTTCAATCTGACTATCAGGAACTGGACTGCGGGTGCTCCTTCCAGCACTTGCAGGGGGCGTGCAAATGGTGGAAGGCGCATGCTCTTCACGTCCAGTGTTGGGAAGGTCAGGCATCGCAACCGACACAATTGGACTCTCCTTGTGGATTTGGGATTTCGAAGAACGCACAGTTCTTTGCGGTGCTTTTGCCAGCTTGAGTCTTTTCAGTTTTCTAGCGAGAGGCTGAGTGCTTCCATCCTCATGTGAAGCTGAACCACTAGCCATGAACATAGGCCAGGGCCTCAGCCGTTCCTTGCCACTCCGTGTGGTAAATGGCATATTGGCAAGTTTACGCTTCTCCTCCGACAATTTTATTTTAGGTTTTGGAGTCCTTTTTTTACTGATATTTGGTGTTTTGGATTTGACATGCTCTGTACTATGACATTGGGCATCGGCCTTGGCAGACGACGTTGCTGGCATTTCATCGTCTCGGCCATGACTAGTGGCAGCAGCTTCAGCACGAGGTGGAAGTGGATCTTGATCTTTCCCTAATTTTGGAACCTCAACATTTTTCTTCTCCATATTTTAATAGGCACAACTAAAAGGCACCTCAGGTAAACAATGGAGATGGATGGATACTAGTATACTTATGGATGGACTGCCGAGTGCCGACACAGAGGTAGCTACAGCCGTGGACTACCGTACTGTGTCTGCTGCTAATATAGACTGGATGATAATGAGATGAAATCAATATATATATATGTATGTATATATAATATCACTAGTACTGCAGCCGGACAGGTAGATAATATATTTATTAGGTAATGATGACTGATGATGGACCTGCTGGACACTGTCAGCTCAGCAGCACCGCAGACTGCTACAGTAAGCTACTATACTATAGTAGTATGTACAAAGAAGAAAGAAAAAAAAAAACCACGGATAGGTGGTATACAATTATGGATGGACTGCCGAGTGCCGACACAGAGGTAGCTACAGCCGTGGACTAACGTACTGTGTCTGCTGCTAATATAGACTGGATGATTGATAATGAGATGAAATCAATATATATATATGTATGTATATATAATATCACTAGTACTGCAGCCGGAAAGGTAGATAATATATTTATTAGGTAATGATGACTGATGACGGACCTGCTGGACACTGTCAGCTCAGCAGCACCGCAGACTGCTACAGTAAGCTACTATACTATACTAGTAGTATGTACAAAGAAGAAAGAAAAAAAAAAAAACCACGGGTAGGTGGTATACAATTATGGATGGACTGCCGAGTGCCGACACAGAGGTAGCTACAGCCGTGGACTAACGTACTGTGTCTGCTGCTAATATAGACTGGATGATTGATAATGAGATGAAATCAATATATATATATGTATGTATATATAATATCACTAGTACTGCAGCCGGACAGGTAGATAATATATTTATTAGGTAATGATGACTGATGACGGACCTGCTGGACACTGTCAGCTCAGCAGCACCGCAGACTGCTACAGTAAGCTACTATACTCTATAGTAGTATGTACAAAGAAGAAAGAAAAAAAAAAAACCACGGGTAGGTGGTATACAATTATGGATGGACTGCCGAGTGCCGACACAGAGGTAGCTACAGCCGTGGACTAACGTACTGTGTCTGCTGCTAATATAGACTGGATGATTGATAATGAGATGAAATCAATATATATATATGTACACACAGAGTAAAAACCACAGCACTCACCGCACCAGAAGCGGGGCACAGCTATGCACTTACCACTCACAGGGTGGGGTGCATGTAACACTGCACTCTCCACCACAGAAGCGGGGTACACAGCTGTACTTACCACTCACAGGGCGGGGTGCATGTAGCCCATGACCACATCGCTCTAATAAATACAAACAGAGAACCCAGCACTCACCAAAGTAAACTCACTTATCCTCAACAATTCAATAAATAAATGATGGGGGTTTAGTTGGTGGATTGGCCAATGCACGGAAGCCTGTATACCGATTCAAGGTACCCCACCTTCATACAGGTCCTACACTATCACAGAGTCTTAAAACCTGACTACCACACTGCTGCATCATCTGCCTGCTAGATGTAATGTGTACCTGCCACAGACTTTATGGCTTTTAAAGGCACACTAGTCACCTATTGCACTGGCTCAAAGATGATTGCTAAAAAACAGCTGAGACAGGTTCAGGATAATAAAGTCCACACAGGGGTGCATGAGAAAGCTAGTGGCCACGGTTAATAAGAGCTAACCATAGATTAACCCCTTCATATACACACAGAGTAAAAACCACAGCACTCACCGCACCAGAAGCGGGGCACAGCTATGCACTTACCACTCACAGGGTGGGGTGCATGTAACACTGCACTCTCCACCACAGAAGCGGGGTACACAGCTGTACTTACCACTCACAGGGCGGGGTGCATGTAGCCCATGACCACATCGCTCTAATAAATACAAACAGAGAACCCAGCACTCACCAAAGTAAACTCACTTATCCTCAACAATTCAATAAATAAATGATGGGGGTTTAGTTGGTGGATTGGCCAATGCACGGAAGCCTGTATACCGATTCAAGGTACCCCACCTTCATACAGGTCCTACACTATCACAGAGTCTTAAAACCTGACTACCACACTGCTGCATCATCTGCCTGCTAGATGTAATGTGTACCTGCCACAGACTTTATGGCTTTTAAAGGCACACTAGTCACCTATTGCACTGGCTCAAAGATGATTGCTTACCACTCACAGGGCTACATGCACCCCGCCCTGTGAGTGGTAAGTACAGCTGTGTACCCCGCTTCTGTGGTGGAGAGTGCAGTGTTACATGCACCCCACCCTGTGAGTGGTAAGTGCATAGCTGTGCCCCGCTTCTGGTGCGGTGAGTGCTGTGGTTTTTACTCTGTGTGTATATGAAGGGGTTAATCTATGGTTAGCTCTTATTAACCGTGGCCACTAGCTTTCTCATGCACCCCTGTGTGGACTTTATTATCCTGAACCTGTCTCAGCTGTTTTTTAGCAATCATCTTTGAGCCAGTGCAATAGGTGACTAGTGTGCCTTTAAAAGCCATAAAGTCTGTGGCAGGTACACATTACATCTAGCAGGCAGATGATGCAGCAGTGTGGTAGTCAGGTTTTAAGACTCTGTGATAGTGTAGGACCTGTATGAAGGTGGGGTACCTTGAATCGGTATACAGGCTTCCGTGCATTGGCCAATCCACCAACTAAACCCCCATCATTTATTTATTGAATTGTTGAGGATAAGTGAGTTTACTTTGGTGAGTGCTGGGTTCTCTGTTTGTATATATATATGTATGTATATATAATATCACTAGTACTGCAGCCGGACAGGTAGATAATATATTTATTAGGTAATGATGACTGATGACGGACCTGCTGGACACTGTCAGCTCAGCAGCACCGCAGACTGCTACAGTAAGCTACTATACTCTATAGTAGTATGTACAAAGAAGAAAAAAAAAAAAACCACGGGTAGGTGGTATACAATTATGGATGGACTGCCGAGTGCCGACACAGAGGTAGCTACAGCCGTGGACTAACGTACTGTGTCTGCTGCTAATATAGAGTCTAGACTGGATGATAAATTATTGATAATGAGATGAAATCAATATAATATCACTAGTACTGCAGCCGGACAGGTACTATATATATTTATTATGTAATGACTGATGACGGACCTGCTGGACACTGTCAGGTCAGCACAGCACCGCAGACTGCTACAGTAAGCTACTATAGTAGTATGTATAAAGAAGAATGAAAAAAAAAAACCACGGGTAGGTGGTATACAATATTATATATATATATATATATATATATTATATACAATTATATATATATATATATATATATATATATTAAACTGGTGGTGATTGATTATTAAACTGGTGGTCACTTCAGGTCACGTTGCAACTTGCAACTAGTACTCCGAGGCCTAAGCAGACAATCACAAAATATATTATTATACTGGTGGTCAGTGTGGTCACAACAATGGCAGTGTGGCACTGACTCTGGCAGCAAAAGTGTGCACTGTACGTTATATGTACTCCTGAGTCCTGCTCTCAGACTCTAACTGCTCCCCACTGTCAGTGTCTCCCCCACAAGTCAGATAATACACTTACAGTCACACTATCTATTATCTAATCTAGTATAAAATATCACTTCAGCAGCAAGTAGTATAGTAGTATACAGTATAGTAGTACTCCTCCTAATAATGCTCCCCAAAATACTGTGTCTCTCTCTTCTCTAAACGGAGAGGACGCCAGCCACGTCCTCTCCCTATGACTCTCAATGCACGTGTGAAAATGGCGGCGACGCGCGGCTCCTTATATAGAATCCGAGTCTCGCGATAGAATCCGAGCCTCGCGAGAATCCGACAGCGTGATGATGACGTTCGGGCACGCTCGGGTTAGCCGAGCAAGGCGGGAAGATCCGAGCCTGCTCGGACCCGTGTAAAAAACCTGAAGTTCGGGCGGGTTCGGATTCAGAGGAACCGAACCCGCTCATCTCTAATATATACATCCATACACTGCCTCCGTACGTACACACATATATACATCCATATACTGCCTCTATACATACACACATATATACATCCATACACTGCCTCTATACATACATCAATATATACACACTTTCTCCATATATACACTAGAGATGAGCGGGTTCGGTTTCTTTGAATCCGAACCCGCACGAACTTCACTTTTTTTTCCACGGGTCCGAGCGACTCGGATCTTCCCGCCTTGCTCGGTTAACCCGAGCGCGCCCGAACGTCATCATGACGCTGTCGGATTCTCGCGAGGCTCGGATTCTATCGCGAGACTCGGATTCTATATAAGGAGCCGCGCGTCGCCGCCATTTTCACTCGTGCATTGAGATTGATAGGGAGAGGACGTGTCTGGCGTCCTCTCCATTAGAATAGAGATAGATAGATTAGATAGAGAGAGATTGTGCAGAGTCGCAGACAGAGTTAGTTTACCACAGTCAGTGACCAGTGCAGTTGCTAGTTAACTTTTATTTAATATAATATAATATCCGTTCACTTCTCTCTGCTATATCCGTTCTCTGCCTGAAAAAAAAACGATACACAGCACAGTCAGTCACACAGTGTGACTCAGTCTGTGTGCACTCAGCTCAGCCCAGTGTGCTGCACAGTCATCAATGTATAAATTAAAAGCTTATAATTAATTGTGGGGGAGACTGGGGAGCACTGCAGGTTGTTAGCAGGAGCCAGGAGTACAATTATATTAATTAACAGTGCACACTTTTGCTGCAGGAGTGGTGACCAGTGCCTGACCACCAGTATAGTATTGTTGTATACTACTAATATCTCTTTAAATATCAACCAGTCTATATTAGCAGCAGACACAGTACAGTGCGGTAGTTCACGGCTGTGGCTACCTCTGTGTCGGCACACGGCAGGCAGTCCGTCCGACCAGAATTGTATTATTTATTATTATATACCTACCACCTAACCGTGGTTTTTTTTTCATTCTTTATACCGTCATAGTGTCATCCTAATTGTTACGAGTATACTACTATCTCTTTATCAACCAGTGTACAGTGCGGTAGTTCACGGCTGTGGCTACCTCTGTGTCGGCACACGGCAGGCAGTCCGTCCGACCAGAATTGTATTATTTATTATTATATACCTACCACCTAACCGTGGTTTTTTTTTCATTCTTTATACCGTCATAGTGTCATCCTAATTGTTACGAGTATACTACTATCTCTTTATCAACCAGTGTACAGTGCGGTAGTTCACGGCTGTGGCTACCTCTGTGTCGGCACACGGCAGGCAGTCCGTCCGACCAGAATTGTATTATTTATTATTATATACCTACCACCTAACCGTGGTTTTTTTTTCATTCTTTATACCGTCATAGTGTCATCCTAATTGTTACGAGTATACTACTATCTCTTTATCAACCAGTGTACAGTGCGGTAGTTCACGGCTGTGGCTACCTCTGTGTCGGCAGTCGGCAGGCAGTCCGTCCATCCATAATTGTATTATTATTATAATATATACCACCTAACCGTGGTTTTTTTTTCATTCTTTATACCGTCATAGTGTCATACTAGTTGTTACGAGTATACTACTATCTCTTTATCAACCAGTGTACAGTGCGGTAGTTCACGGCTGTGGCTACCTCTGTGTCGGCACACGGCAGGCAGTCCGTCCGACCAGAATTGTATTATTTATTATTATATACCTACCACCTAACCGTGGTTTTTTTTTCATTCTTTATACCGTCATAGTGTCATCCTAATTGTTACGAGTATACTACTATCTCTTTATCAACCAGTGTACAGTGCGGTAGTTCACGGCTGTGGCTACCTCTGTGTCGGCAGTCGGCAGGCAGTCCGTCCATCCATAATTGTATTATTATTATAATATATACCACCTAACCGTGGTTTTTTTTTCATTCTTTATACCGTCATAGTGTCATACTAGTTGTTACGAGTATACTACTATCTCTTTATCAACCAGTGTACAGTGCGGTAGTTCACGGCTGTGGCTACCTCTGTGTCGGCAGTCGGCAGGCAGTCCGTCCATCCATAATTGTATTATTATTATAATATATACCACCTAACTGTGGTTTTTTTTTCATTCTTTATACCGTCGTCATAGTGTCATACTAGTTGTTACGAGTATACTACTATCTCTTTATCAACCAGTGTACAGTGCGGTAGTTCACGGCTGTGGCTACCTCTGTGTCGGCACACGGCAGGCAGTCCGTCCGACCAGAATTGTATTATTTATTATTATATACCTACCACCTAACCGTGGTTTTTTTTTCATTCTTTATACCGTCATAGTGTCATCCTAATTGTTACGAGTATACTACTATCTCTTTATCAACCAGTGTACAGTGCGGTAGTTCACGGCTGTGGCTACCTCTGTGTCGGCAGTCGGCAGGCAGTCCGTCCATCCATAATTGTATTATTATTATAATATATACCACCTAACCGTGGTTTTTTTTTCATTCTTTATACCGTCATAGTGTCATACTAGTTGTTACGAGTATACTACTATCTCTTTATCAACCAGTGTACAGTGCGGTAGTTCACGGCTGTGGCTACCTCTGTGTCGGCAGTCGGCAGGCAGTCCGTCCATCCATAATTGTATTATTATTATAATATATACCACCTAACTGTGGTTTTTTTTTCATTCTTTATACCGTCGTCATAGTGTCATACTAGTTGTTACGAGTATACTACTATCTCTTTATCAACCAGTGTACAGTGCGGTAGTTCACGGCTGTGGCTACCTCTGTGTCGGCACACGGCAGGCAGTCCGTCCGACCAGAATTGTATTATTTATTATTATATACCTACCACCTAACCGTGGTTTTTTTTTCATTCTTTATACCGTCGTCATAGTGTCATACTAGTTGTTACGAGTATACTACTATCTCTTTATCAACCAGTGTACAGTGCGGTAGTTCACGGCTGTGGCTACCTCTGTGTCGGCAGTCGGCAGGCAGTCCGTCCATCCATAATTGTATTATTATTATAATATATACCACCTAACCGTGGTTTTTTTATACCACCTAACCGTGGCAGTCCGTCCATAATTGTATACTAGTATCCAATCCATCCATCTCCATTGTTTACCTGAGGTGCCTTTTAGTTCTGCCTATAAAATATGGAGAACAAAAAAGTTGAGGTTCCAAAATTAGGGAAAGATCAAGATCCACTTCCACCTCGTGCTGAAGCTGCTGCCACTAGTCATGGCCGAGACGATGAAATGCCAGCAACGTCGTCTGCCAAGGCCGATGCCCAATGTCATAGTACAGAGCATGTCAAATCCAAAACACCAAATATCAGTAAAAAGCCTCTTTTTTTCTTTGCGTCATGTGCTGTTTGGGGAGGGTTTTTTGGAAGGGACATCCTGCGTGCCACTGCAGTGCCACTCCTAGATGGGCCCGGTGTTTGTGTCGGCCACTAGGGTCGCTAATCTTACTCACACAGTCAGCTACCTCATTGCGCCTCTTTTTTTCTTTGCGTCATGTGCTGTTTGGGGAGGGTTTTTTGAAAGGGCCATCCTGCGTGACACTGCAGTGCCACTCCTAGATGGGCCCGGTGTTTGTGTCGGCCACTAGGGTCGCTTATCTTACTCACACAGCGACCTCGGTGCAAATTTTAGGACTAAAAATAATATTGTGAGGTGTGATGTGTTCAGAATAGGCTGAAAATGAGTGTAAATTATGTTTTTTGAGGTTAATAATACTTTGGGATCAAAATTACCCCCAAATTCTATGATTTAAGCTGTTTTTTAGGGTTTTTTGAAAAAAACACCCGAATCCAAAACACACCCGAATCCGACAAAAAAAATTCGGTGAGGTTTTGCCAAAACGCGGTCGAACCCAAAACACGGCCGCGGAACCGAACCCAAAACCAAAACACAAAACCCGAAAAATTTCCGGCGCTCATCTCTAATATACACACATATATACATCCATACACTGCCTCCGTACATACACATATATATACATCCATACACTACCTCTGTACATACACACATATATACATCCATACACTACCTCCATACATACACATATATATACATCCATACACTACATCCATACATACACACATATATACATCCATACACTACGTCCGTACATACACACATATATACCTCCATACATACACACACACACACACACACACATATACATCCATACACTACGTCCGTACATACACACATATATACATCCATACACTACCTCCATACATACACACACACATCCATACATACACTCTCACATACATGCAAACATACTTACATGCATCCATTCACTGCCTCTATCACACATACACTGCCTCTTTCATACATACATACATTTACTGACTCTCCTACATACATACATACATACACTGCCTCTCTCATATTTACATACATACATACACTGCCTCTCTCATACATTCATAGCCTCTCTCATACATACATACATACATACATACATCCATCCATACACTGCCTCCATGCATACATACACACATCCATCCATACACTGCCTCTCTCATACATACATACATACATACATACATACATACATACATAGCCTCTCTCAAACATACATCCATACATACTGTCACGATCTAGGTAATTCCTTATCAGTATTTACCTTCCAAATGCCTCCTGAGACTGTCCCAGTGTTCCAAGCCTGGATTCCATCTGCACTGTCTGTGTGCAGCACGCTGCATCTCATTGTCTCAAATCTCTTTACTGTGATTCTGGCAGCTTCATGGTTAAAGCTCACATTCAAGTTACAAACAATCTTTCCCTCCAAAAGCTAACATGGGCGCAGCCATGTTTTCCTAATCACATGTTACCTTTCAGCCTATCAGCTGCACTCTGCTCTCAGCCTGATTATACAGCAGCTGCACTCTGGTCTCTGGTTAATCAGCCAGCCAATCCCTGTTTCCCAGCTGGTATAAATATCTTGTTCCTGGGGTGGAAAGATGTCAGTGCTTCAATTGTCTTCAGTGATTCCAGTGTGCAGTTCTCCCATGGACTTTCTCTGCAGTACAGCCTGACTCTGCAGTGTCTCAACATTGCACCCTGTGACTGGCAGTTACCCGACACCGGCTTCCAGCTTCTAGCTTCCAGCGGTGCTCTGCCCTGCCAGTAACCATCGGTGTTCTGCCATCGATCCCCAGTAACCATCGGTGTTCCGTCATCGATCCCAAGTCTCCATCGGTGTTTCGTCATCGATCCCAAGTCTCCATCGGTGTTCCGCCATCGATCCCAAGTAACCATCGGTGTTCCGCCATCGATCCCAAAGTAACCATCGGTGTTCCACCATCGATCCCAAAGTAACCATCGGTGTTCCGCCATCGATCCCAAGTCTCCATCGGTGTTCCGCCATCGATCCCAAGTCTCCATCGGTGTTCCGCCATCGATCCCAAGTCTCCATCGGTGTTCCGCCATCGATCCCAAGTCTTCATCGGTGTTCCGCCATCGATCCCAAGTCTCCATCGGTGTTCCGCCATCGATCCCAAAGTAACCATCGGTGTTCCGCCATCGATCCCAAAGTAACCATCGGTGTTCCGCCATCGATCCCAAAGTAACCATCGGTGTTCCGCCATCGATCCCAAAGTAACCATCGGTGTTCCGCCATCGATCCCAAAGTAACCATCGGTGTTCCGCCATCGATCCCAAGTCCCCATCGGTGTTCCGCCATCGATCCCAAGTCCCCATCGGTGTTCCGCCATCGATCCCCAGTAACCATCGGTGTTCCGCCATCGATCCCCAGTAACCATCGGTGTTCCGCCATCGATCCCCAGTAACCATCGGTGTTCCGCCATCGATCCCAAAGTAACCATCGGTGTTCCGTCATCGATACCAAGTCACCATCGGTGTTCCGTCATCGATCCCAAGTATTTCTCTGAACTGTGTTTCCTATTACCGGTACCAAGTCATCAGTATTCCTCTGAACTGTGTTTAATAAAACCTTTGAACTTTCCCTTGTTGTCGTGGTCACGCCTTCGGGCATTTGTTCTAAATGTTCCCTGCATGTCCAAGAACCCTGTACTGCCTCCCAGGTACACATATACCTCAGCCCCTACAACTGAGGCTTCCCCCTGGTCAGCACCAGCCCTCAGTTGTGACACATACATAGCCTCTCTCATACATACATCCATACACTGCCTCCATGCATACACACATATATCCATCCATACACTGCCTCTCTCATACATACATACATACATACATACATACATAGCCTCTCTCATACATACATACATACATATCCTCTCTCAAACATACAGCCATACACTGCCTCCATGCATACACATATATCCATCCATACACTGCCTCTCTCATACATACATACACACATAGCCTCTCATACATACATACATACATACATACATGCATACATAGCCTCTCTCAAACATACATCCATACACTGCCTCCATGCATACACACATATATACATCCATACATTCTCTCAAACATACACTGCCTCTCTCATACATACATACATACATACCCTCTCTCATACATACATACATACATAGCCTCTCTCAAACATACATCCATACACTGGCTCTATACATACACACATATATACATCCATACACTGGCTCTATACATACACACATATATACATCCATACACTGCCTCCGTACGTACACACATATATACATCCATACACTGCCTCTATACATACACACATATATACATCCATACACTGCCTCTATACATACACACATATATACATCCATACACTGCCTCTATACATACATCAATATATACACACTTTCTCCATATATACAAACATATATACATCCATACACTACGTCCGTACATACACACATATATACATCCATACACTACCTCCATACACACATACATATACATCCATACACTACGTCCGTACATACACACATATATACATCCATACACTACCTCCATACATACACACACATATATATCCATACACTACGTCCGTACATACACACATATATACATCCATACACTACCTCCGTACATACACACATACATCCATACACTACCTCCGTACATAACACACATATATACATCCATATACTGTCTCTATGCATACACACATATATACATCCATACACTGCCTCTATACATACACACATATAAACATACTATCTCCATACATACACACATATATACATCCATATACTGTCTCTATGCATACACACATACATACATCCATACACTGCCTCTATACATACACACACATATATTAGAGATGAGCGGGTTCGGTTCCTCGGAATCCGAACCCGCCCGAACTTCATTTTTTTTTACACGGGGCCGAGCGACTCGGATCTTCCCGCCTTGCTCGGTTAACCCGAGCGCGCCCGAACGTCATCATCCCGCTGTCGGATTCTCGCGAGGCTCGGATTCTATCGCGAGACTCGGATTATATATAAGGACTCGCGCGTCGCCGCCATTTTCACACGTGCATTGAGATTCATAGGGAGAGGACGTGGCTGGCGTCCTCTCCGTTTATAGAGAAGAGAGTGAGACTAGAGTAGAGAGAGACACAGTAGTAATTTTGGGGAGCATTAGGAGGAGTACTACTACTTGCTGAAGTGATAGATAGATAGTGTGACTGTATAATGTATATCTGACTTGTGGGGGAGACACTGACAGTGGGGAGCAGTTAGAGTCTGAGAGCAGGACTCAGGAGTACATATAACGTACAGTGCACATTTTTGCTGCCAGAGTGCCACACTGCCATTGTGACCACACTGACCACCAGTATAATATATATTGTGATTGTCTGCTTAGGAGTACTACTTGCAAGTTGCTGATAGTGTGACCAGTGACCTGACCACCAGTTTAATAATCACCACCAGTTTAATATATATATATATATATAATTGTATATAATATATATATAATATTGTATACCACCTACCCGTTTTTTTTTTTCTTTCTTCTTCTTTATACATACTACTATAGTAGCTTACTGTAGCAGTCTGCGGTGCTGCTGAGCTGACAGTGTCCAGCAGGTCCGTCATCAGTCATTACATAATAAATATATATACCTGTCCGGCTGCAGTACTAGTGATATTATATATATATAGATATTGATTTCATCTCATTATCATCCAGTCTATATTAGCAGCAGACACAGTACGGTAGTTCACGGCTGTAGCTACCTCTGTGTCGGCAGTCGCTCGTCCATCCATAATTGTATACCACCTACCCGTGGTTTTTTTTTCTTTCTTCTTTATACATACTACTATAGTAGCTTACTGTAGCAGTCTGCGGTGCTGCTGAGCTGACAGTGTCCAGCAGGTCCGTCATCAGTCATTACATAATAAATATATCTACCTGTCCGGCTGCAGTACTAGTGTGATATTATATATATATATATATATATTGATTTCATCTCATTATCATCCAGTCTATATTAGCAGCAGACACAGTACGGTAGTCCACGGCTGTAGCTACCTCTGTGTCGGCAGTCGCTCGTCCATCCATAATTGTATACCACCTACCCGTGGTTTTTTTTTTCTTTCTTCTTTATACATACTACTATAGTAGCTTACTGTAGCAGTCTGCGGTGCTGCTGAGCTGACAGTGTCCAGCAGGTCCGTCATCAGTCATTACATAATAAATATATCTACCTGTCCGGCTGCAGTACTAGTGTGATATTATATATATATATATTGATTTCATCTCATTATCATCCAGTCTATATTAGCAGCAGACACAGTACGGTAGTCCACGGCTGTAGCTACCTCTGTGTCGGCAGTCGCTCGTCCATCCATAATTGTATACCACCTACCCGTGGTTTTTTTTTTTTCTTTCTTCTTTATACATACTACTATAGTAGCTTACTGTAGCAGTCTGCGGTGCTGCTGAGCTGACAGTGTCCAGCAGGTCCGTCATCAGTCCTTACATAATAAATATATCTACCTGTCCGGCTGCAGTACTAGTGTGATATTATATATATATATATTGATTTCATCTCATTATCATCCAGTCTATATTAGCAGCAGACACAGTACGGTAGTCCACGGCTGTAGCTACCTCTGTGTCGGCAGTCGCTCGTCCATCCATAATTGTATACCACCTACCCGTGGTTTTTTTTTTTCTTTCTTCTTTATACATACTACTATAGTAGCTTACTGTGGCAGTCTGCGGTGCTGCTGAGCTGACAGTGTCCAGCAGGTCCGTCATCAGTCATTACATAATAAATATATATACCTGTCCGGCTGCAGTACTAGTGATATTATATATATATATATATATATTGATTTCATCTCATTATCATCCAGTCTATATTAGCAGCAGACACAGTACGGTAGTCCACGGCTGTAGCTACCTCTGTGTCGGCAGTCGCTCGTCCATCCATAAGTATACTAGTATCCATCCATCTCCATTGTTTACCTGAGGTGCCTTTTAGTTGTGCCTATTAAAATATGGAGAACAAAAATGTTGAGGTTCCAAAATTAGGGAAAGATCAAGATCCACTTCCACCTCGTGCTGAAGCTGCTGCCACTAGTCATGGCCGAGACGATGAAATGCCAGCAACGTCGTCTGCCAAAGCCGATGCCCAATGTCATAGTACAGAGCATGTAAAATCCAAAACACCAAATATCAGTAAAAAAAGGACTCCAAAATCTAAAATAAAATTGTCGGAGGAGAAGCGTAAACTTGCCAATATGCCATTTACCACACGGAGTGGCAAGGAACGGCTGAGGCCCTGGCCTATGTTCATGGCTAGTGGTTCAGCTTCACATGAGGATGGAAGCACTCAGCCTCTCGCTAGAAAAATGAAAAGACTCAAGCTGGCAAAAGCACCGCAAAGAACTGTGCGTTCTTCGAAATCCCAAATCCACAAGGAGAGTCCAATTGTGTCGGTTGCGATGCCTGACCTTCCCAACACTGGACGTGAAGAGCATGCGCCTTCCACCATTTGCACGCCCCCTGCAAGTGCTGGAAGGAGCACCCGCAGTCCAGTTCCTGATAGTCAGATTGAAGATGTCAGTGTTGAAGTACACCAGGATGAGGAGAATATGGGTGTTGCTGGCGCTGGGGAGGAAATTGACAAGGAGGATTCTGATGGTGAGGTGGTTTGTTTAAGTCAGGCACCCGGGGAGACACCTGTTGTCCGTGGGAGGAATATGGCCGTTGACATGCCTGGTGAAAATACCAAAAAAATCAGCTCTTCGGTGTGGAAGTATTTCAACAGAAATGCGGACAACATTTGTCAAGCCGTGTGTTGCCTTTGTCAAGCTGTAATAAGTAGGGGTAAGGACGTTAACCACCTCGGAACATCCTCCCTTATACGTCACCTGCAGTGCATTCATAATAAGTCAGTGACAAGTTCAAAAACTTTGGGCGACAGCGGAAGCAGTCCACTGACCAGTAAATCCCTACCTCTTGTAACCAAGCTCACGCAAACCACCCCACCAACTCCCTCAGTGTCAATTTCCTCCTTCCCCAGGAATGCCAATAGTCCTGCAGGCCATGTCACTGGCAATTCTGACGATTCCTCTCCTGCCTGGGATTCCTCCGATGCATCCTTGCATGTAACGCCTACTGCTGCTGGCGCTGCTGTTGTTGCTGCTGGGAGTCGATGGTCATCCCAGAGGGGAAATCGTAAGACCACTTTTACTACTTCCACCAAGCAATTGACTGTCCAACAGTCCTTTGCGAGGAAGATGAAATATCACAGCAGTCATCCTGCTGCAAAGCGGATAACTGAGGCCTTGGCATCCTGGGTGGTGAGAAACGTGGTTCCGGTATCCATCATTACTGCAGAGCCAACTAGAGACTTGTTGGAGGTACTGTGTCCCCGGTACCAAATACCATCTAGGTTCCATTTCTCTAGGCAGGCAATACCGAAAATGTACACAGACCTCAGAAAAAGAGTCACCAGTGTCCTAAAAAATGCAGCTGTACCCAATGTCCACTTAACCACGGACATGTGGACAAGTGGAGCAGGGCAGGGTCAGGACTATATGACTGTGACAGCCCACTGGGTAGATGTATGGACTCCCGCCGCAAGAACAGCAGCGGCGGCACCAGTAGCAGCATCTCGCAAACGCCAACTCTTTCCTAGGCAGGCTACGCTTTGTATCACCGGTTTCCAGAATACGCACACAGCTGAAAACCTCTTACGGCAACTGAGGAAGATCATCGTGGAATGGCTTACCCCAATTGGACTCTCCTGTGGATTTGTGGCATCGGACAACACCAGCAATATTGTGTGTGCATTAAATCTGGGCAAATTCCAGCACGTCCCATGTTTTGCACATACCTTGAATTTGGTGGTGTAGAATTTTTTAAAAAACGACAGGGGCGTGCAAGAGATGCTGTCGGTGGCCAGAAGAATTGCGGGACACTTTCGGCGTACAGGCACCACGTACAGAACACTGGAGCAACACCAAAAACGCCTGAACCTGCCCTGCCATCATCTGAAGCAAGAAGTGGTAACGAGGTGGAATTCAACCCTATATATGCTTCAGAGGTTGGAGGAGCAGCAAAAGGCCATTCAAGCCTGTACAATTCAGCACGATATAGGAGGTGGAATGCACCTGTCTCAAGCGCAGTGGAGAATGATGGAGGATTATATGAGTGACCGCATCCAAGTAGGCACGTCACACAGTCCGTACTTATACTGGCAGGAAAAAGAGGCAATTTGGAGGCCCTTGCACAAACTGGCTTTATTCTACCTAAGTTGCCCTCCCACAAGTGTGTACTCCGAAAGAGTGTTTAGTGCCGCCGCTCACCTTGTCAGCAATCGGCGTACGAGGTTACTTCCAGAAAATGTGGAGAAGATGATGTTCATTAAAATGAATTATAATCAATTCCTCCGTGGAGACATTGACCAGCAGCAATTGCCTCCACAAAGTACACAGGGAGCTGAGATGGTGGATTCCAGTGGGGACGAATTGATAATCTGTGAGGAGGGGGATGTACACGGTGATATATCGGAGGATGATGATGAGGTGGACATCTTGCCTCTGTAGAGCCAGTTTGTGCAAGGAGAGATTAATTGCTTCTTTTTTGGTGGGGGTCCAAACCAACCCGTCATTTCAGTCACAGTCGTGTGGCAGACCCTGTCACTGAAATGATGGGTTGGTTAAAGTGTGCATGTCCTGTTTATACAACATAAGGGTGGGTGGGAGGGCCCAAGGACAATTCCATCTTGCACCTCTTTTTTCTTTAATTTTTCTTTGCGTCATGTGCTGTTTGGGGAGTGTTTTTTGGAAGGGCCATCCTGCGTGACACTGCAGTGCCACTCCTAGATGGGCCAGGTGTTTGTGTCGGCCACTAGGGTCGCTTATCTTACTCACACAGCTACCTCATTGCGCCTCTTTTTTTCTTTGCGTCATGTGCTGTTTGGGGAGTGTTTTTTGGAAGGGCCATCCTGCGTGACACTGCAGTGCCACTCCTAGATGGGCCCGGTGTTTGTGTCGGCCACTAGGGTCGCTTATCTTACTCACACAGCTACCTCATTGCGCCTCTTTTTTTCTTTGCGTCATGTGCTGTTTGGGGAGTGTTTTTTGGAAGGGCCATCCTGCGTGACACTGCAGTGCCACTCCTAGATGGGCCCGGTGTTTGTGTCGGCCACTAGGGTCGCTTATCTTACTCACACAGCTACCTCATTGCGCCTCTTTTTTTCTTTGCGTCATGTGCTGTTTGGGGAGTGTTTTTTGGAAGGGCCATCCTGCGTGACACTGCAGTGCCACTCCTAGATGGGCCCGGTGTTTGTGTCGGCCACTAGGGTCGCTTATCTTACTCACACAGCTACCTCATTGCGCCTCTTTTTTTCTTTGCGTCATGTGCTGTTTGGGGAGTGTTTTTTGGAAGGGCCATCCTGCGTGACACTGCAGTGCCACTCCTAGATGGGCCAGGTGTTTGTGTCGGCCACTAGGGTCGCTTATCTTACACAGCTACCTCATTGCGCCTCTTTTTTTCTTTGCGTCATGTGCTGTTTGGGGAGTGTTTTTTGGAAGGGCCATCCTGCGTGACACTGCAGTGCCAGTCCTAGATGGGCCCGGTGTTTGTGTCGGCCACTAGGGTCGCTTATCTTACTCACACAGCTACCTCATTGCGCCTCTTTTTTTCTTTGCGTCATGTGCTGTTTGGGGAGTGTTTTTTGGAAGGGCCATCCTGCGTGACACTGCAGTGCCACTCCTAGATGGGCCCGGTGTTTGTGTCGGCCACTAGGGTCGCTTATCTTACTCACACAGCTACCTCATTGCGCCTCTTTTTTTCTTTGCGTCATGTGCTGTTTGGGGAGTGTTTTTTGGAAGGGCCATCCTGCGTGACACTGCAGTGCCACTCCTAGATGGGCCCGGTGTTTGTGTCGGCCACTAGGGTCGCTTATCTTACTCACACAGCTACCTCATTGCGCCTCTTTTTTTCTTTGCGTCATGTGCTGTTTGGGGAGGTTTTTTTGGAAGGGCCATCCTGCGTGACACTGCAGTGCCACTCCTAGATGGGCCCGGTGTTTGTGTCGGCCACTAGGGTCGCTTATCTTACTCACACAGCTACCTCATTGCGCCTCTTTTTTTCTTTGCGTCATGTGCTGTTTGGGGAGTGTTTTTTGGAAGGGCCATCCTGCGTGACACTGCAGTGCCACTCCTAGATGGGCCAGGTGTTTGTGTCGGCCACTAGGGTCGCTTAGCTTACTCACACAGCTACCTCATTGCGCCTCTTTTTTTCTTTGCGTCATGTGCTGTTTGGGGAGTGTTTTTTGGAAGGGCCATCCTGCGTGACACTGCAGTGCCACTCCTAGATGGGCCCGGTGTTTGTGTCGGCCACTAGGGTCGCTTATCTTACTCACACAGCTACCTCATTGCGCCTCTTTTTTTCTTTGCGTCATGTGCTGTTTGGGGAGTGTTTTTTGGAAGGGCCATCCTGCGTGACACTGCAGTGCCACTCCTAGATGGGCCCGGTGTTTGTGTCGGCCACTAGGGTCGCTTAGCTTAGTCATCCAGCGACCTCGGTGCAAATTTTAGGACTAAAAATAATATTGTGAGGTGTGAGGTATTCAGAATAGACTGAAAATGAGTGGAAATTATGGTTTTTGAGGTTAATAATACTTTGGGATCAAAATGACCCCCAAATTCTATGATTTAAGCTGTTTTTTAGTGTTTTTTGAAAAAAACACCCGAATCCAAAACACACCCGAATCCGACAAAAAAAATTCGGTGAGGTTTTGCCAAAACGCGGTCGAACCCAAAACACGGCCGCGGAACCGAACCCAAAACCAAAACACAAAACCCGAAAAATTTCAAGTGCACATCTCTAACATATATACATACTATTCCATACATACACACATATATACATCCATGCTGAACATACATCCATATATACATACTGTCTCCATACTTACACACATAAATCCAATCCCCCTCCTCCCCCAGCCAGTGCACACTCCCCCCAGGTTGTGACTTTAGGCAGCCACTAGTCCAGGTTGGTTATGGTTAGAATCAATCAAGTTGGGTTCCTCACCATAACACAGGGGCGGCATCTTACCGCTGGTCAGGATGCTGTGTAGGGTTACTGCTCCCTGCTGCTGCCACCCTCTTCTGGCTCATGGTGCTGCCTGGGCTAGCGCTGCTGCTGGCGGGGAGTCACTGCTCCCGTTGCTGCCGCTGCCGCCGCCTCCATAGTGCGCTGCAGCTGCTGATGGGCGGGCCGCGGGAGACTGCTGCTAACGAGGGGCGGGCGGCGGCTGCATAAATGCTGTCACTTGTCCTCAATGCCCTCCTCCGGAACCCACAGATCTATATGAAATAAAATCGATGCTGTGGGTTGCGGGAGAAAGTGGCGCCGCTCATCCCTCATTTTATAGGTGTGCTGCTGAGTACCGCCCTCCAGCGGCTGGCGCTCTAGGCAGCTGCCTAAAGCTGCCAAATGGTAGCGCCGGCCCTGCAGATCCAGCGTGCAATAATCTGCTTGGAAGCAGGAGCCCCAATCTTGTTGGGATCATACAGGACAAACAGAGCCTCCGTTTTCCTAATCTTAGCCCTTCTGGCTACATAAATTTTCAATGCTCTGACCACATCTAGAGACTTCGATTCCTCAAGGGCGTCAGTAGCCACTGGTACCGCAATAGGTTGGTTCATGTGAAACGATGACACCACCTTAGGCAGAAATTGCTAACGAGTTCTCAACTCCTCTCTATCCTCATGGAAGATCAAATAGGGGCTCTTGTGAGACAAAGCCGCCAATTCAGACACCCGCCTTGCAGAGGCCAAGGCCAACAGCATGATCACTTTCCAAGTGACGAATTTCAACCCTACCTTACGTAAAGGTTCAAACCAATGAGATTGCAGGAACTGCAACACCACGTTAAGATCCCACGGTGCCACCGGGAGCACAAAGGGAGGCTGGATGTGCAGCACGCCTTTCACGAAAGTCTGAACTTCCGGAAGGGAAGCCAATTCTTTTTGAAAGAAAATTGACAAGGCCAAAATTTGTACTTTAATTGAGCCTAACTTTAGGCCCGCATCCACCCCTGCTTGGAGAAAATGGAGAAAACGGCCCAGCTGAAATTCTTCCGAAGGAGCCTCCGTGGATTCACACCAAGACACATATTTCCTCCAAATACGGTGTTAATGTTTCGCCGTTACCTCTTTTCTAGCCTGAAGCACTGTGGGAATTACTTCACCGGGAATACCCTTTCGGGCTAAGATCCTGCGTTCAACCTCCAAGCCGTCAAACGAAGCCCCGGTAAGTCTTGGTACACGCACGGACCCTGCTGTAACAGATCGTCTCGTAGAGGAAGAGGCCAGGGATCTCCTATGAGTAATTCCTGAAGATCTGGATACCAGGCCCTCCTTGGCCAGTCTGGAACAATGAGGATTGCATGAACCCTTGTTCTTCTTATGATCTTTAACACTTTTGGAATGAGTGGAATCGGAGGGAACACATATATTGACTGAAACACCCACGGTGTCACTAGGTCGTCCACTGCTATTGCTTGAGGGTCCCTCGACCTGGAACAATATCTCGGAAGTTTCTTGTTGAGGCGAGACGCCATCATGTCTATTTGAGGAATTCCCCAATGACTTGTCACTTCTGCAAAGACTCTCCTGGATAGAGATCATGTCTGCTGAGGAAGTCTGCTTCCCAGTTGTCCACACCCGGGATGAAAACCGCTGACTTCTGCCATTGCCGCTCTGCTCTTCGTTCCGCCCTGGTGGTTTACGTACGCCACTGCTGTTACGTTGTCCGACTGAATCAAGACGGGCAGATCGTGAAGAAGATGTTCCGCTTGTAGAAGGCCATTGTAAATGGCCTTTAATTCCAGAATGTTTATGTGTAGACAAGCTTCCTGGCTTGACCATTTTCCCCTTGAAACTTTCCCCCTGTGTGACTGCACCCCAGCCTCGGAGACTCGCATTCGTGGTCACCAGGATCCAGTACTGGATCCCGAATCTGCGTCCCTCTAGTAGGTGAGAGCTGTGCAGCCACCACAGGAGAGAGATTCTGGTCTTGGAAGACAGGATTATCTGTCGGTGCATGTGCAGATGGGATCCGGACCATTTGTCCAACAGGTCCCACTGAAACACTCTGGCATGGAATCTGCCAAACTGAATGACCTCATAGGCCACCACCATCTTCCCTAGCAACCTAGTGCATTGATGAATCGACACTCTTGCCAGCTTCAGATCTGTTTGACCAGGTTCTGAATTTACAGAGCCTTTTCCACTGGAAGAAAAACTCTCTATAATTCCGTGTCCAGAATCATACCCAAGAACGACAGCCTTGTCGTCGGAACCAACTGTGATTTTGGCAAGTTTAGGAGCCAGCCATGTTGTTGCAGAATTGTCAGGAGAGCGTCATGCTCTGCAGTAATTGCTCCTTGGACCTCACTTTTATCAGAAGACCAAAGACCCGAACTGGGCCTAAATGGACACATCCAGCCACAGGGGGTTAGAAACCTAGGGCAAATATACCTGCCTTCCACCACTATTCCAGTCATCCATTCTCACAAAATATAGATAGATATTTATATCTCTTTAACAAACAATAATACATACCTTTACTACTAACTTAAAGAGAATCTTTAGTGAAATGAATGGGTGCAGTAAAACCTAATGAGCAATGCAGAATTATGTTTATTGAACTAAAGTGGAGATTAGCCCTACACTCTCCGACCCATCAGTTTCCCTTTTCCTGTGCTCATATCCTCTTGGTACAGGCCATGCCGGGGTTAGAATAAAATGTACAACATGATATAAACTCATTCTTTGTTTATGTTTCCACAGGATAAGACAAGAAATTTCAGTCAAGTCACTCATTTCAATATATATATTGTGCACATTTTTAGCAGTGGGACAAGCTTGCGAATCATGGTCACCTTTTTTGTACTGGGTGCCGAACAATACTAGTGCATAGTATCTTCTCCATTACATTTACTTATCTTAACTACATTTTGTGGGGATTTTTATTATTTGTTTTTAAAAACTGGTCATTTGTTACAATTGTGCTATCTCAGTTTATACAAAATAATTTTTTCATATTTTGTAATTAGCATTTATATTTGGTTAATAAATTAAATAATGACCCAGCGATGTAAATTATACAGAGTTTAGATTTTAAAGTGTTCCAAGACTAGCTATAGTCAGAGCCGGCCCTAACCAATATGATGCCCTAGGCAAGATTTTGGCTGGTGCCCCCTAGCACCATTGCTGGTTCTGCCTCTGACCTTGCACCTCTTTCCCAGCACCATCACCCCTCACCCATAGCAGTCCTTATTTTGGTGTTTTTACCCCCTATATTTTAAATAGGAACATTTAGCACATTTGGCGCACAGCCCAAAAAGGGGTGTGTTTTTGCTGGCAAGGGGCATGGCCACACAATAGTAACCCCAATTCCAATTACGCCACACAGTACTGCAACTTTATTCATATTTGATCATGCGATAGTGTCCATAATTCATATTACATCCCACAGTAGTATAACTTTACCTTATAAACATTACTCCTCACAGTAGAGCCCCTTATCCACATTACATCACACTGAATTTCTCCTTATTCACATTACACCACACCCTATTGCTCTTTATTCATATTAGACGACACAGTAGTGCCCTTTCTATACGCAATGCCACATAGTAGAGCACCTTATACACATAATGCCACACATTAGTAATGCATTTATACACATAATTCCACACAGTAATGCCCTTTACACATTATTAATGTCCTTATAAACATAATGCGCCTTACACATTATGACAACCTTTATTAATGCTCTTTTACACATAATGTCCCTTACATATATGCCACACATTATTAATGCCCTTATACACATAATGACACACATAGTGCCCCCTACACATTTGCTGCACATTATTAGTGCCCCTATACACATAATGACACACATACAGTAGTACCCTGTTACACATATGCCGCACATTATTAATGCCCTTATACACATGACACACATAGTGCCCCTCACACATATGTTGCACATTATTAATGCATTTTTACATGACACACATAATGCTCCTACACATATTCCGAACCCTACTGCACAACCAACCCACTCACATGCACACAGCACTCACACTGCCACTAACACTGTGACATTTGCCTCTGCTTGGATACAGATGTGTCCTCATAAATCTTGCCTCAATGCTAACGTCGGGCACCTTTTTTTTATGAAAATGCATCTTATTTGCATTGCTATGTGGCTAGGATGCACAAGCAGATTCTGCTGATTAAAATGATATGCAGCATGCCTATATACTGTGTGCGACTGTGGCTGTATCTGCATATGAAATGCTACACACAGAATATAGGCATGCCACATATCATTTTAATCAGCAGAAGCTGCTGATGCCCCATAGGCATATCAAATGCCCTAGGCAATTGCCTAGTTTGCCTATGCCTATGGCCGGTTCTGGCTATAGTTCAAGAAATACGTAGGTAAATTCTAATATACTGTACATAATAATAATTTTAATAATACACAAGTTTTAAATAGAAAATAAACTTATTTGTCACAGACATCTGCATACAGACTCATGCTTATACATAGACTAACAATAGCGATGGCTGACTCACAGATTAATATTAAAAGTTACTGATGCACAGAATCACAATAGCACAGTGAAGGATCACTGATGTCATACCATGCACTCCTGAGCAGCGGTGTAGATGCTGGTGGTCAGGTGACCGACCCAGGAATCCCGACAACACTCGGAATCCCTGCACCTGGACCCCGACTGCTGGCATCTTGAAGGTAAGTATTGAGGTGAAGGTTAGGGTTAGCACTTCAGGGGGTAGTTATCCGTAAGACGCCTCCCCCCTACCCTGAGTCTTAGCCCTAGCCGCCACCCACAGTAACTAGCTCTAGCTGCCACCCCCACTATCTTATCCCTAGCCGCCACCCCAGGCAGGTTAGGGAAGGGGGCAGGGGAGGGGTAAATTAATTACCTTGTCCCCTGTCAGCATTTTTAAAATCGGGATGTTGTGGACAGTCATGTGACTGCTGACATCCTGAACGCCAGGATTACCTATCACACCCATTAGAGCTACAGAAGTGAATAAAATAAAGGGGTACATTCAATTGTCCGCTGAGAAGTTCCATCCACCAGCAGGGATTTTGCTATCCAATTGGCCATAAGAAATGTAGACGCATAATTTATTTTCGACAGGATTTAATGTGCCCTTTTTTCTTGTTATCCCAGAGCAGGTGCAAAGTACTGTAGGGACATTGTTATTTCTGTAAAGTAAAATGTTGAGACTTGGTTCAGAACCCCTGTGACATCCCCTAATGATCAATTAGTTAATCGGAAGCTTTCATTTAGCTTTATTGGGCCAAAAATGTCAAGTCATTTTTGGGCCGATATTCTACAAAGTGCAGAATAATGGGCTAAAAGATATGGGACAGGTATATGGGGTTGCTGTATGGGTAGTACAGATGTTTGTAAGATTACAGGTGGTAATTACATGTGGTTTTTAAAGAATGGGTTCAGATGACACAAAAATCAACTTACAGGCACTCCACATTTAGCTGCAGCATTTATTTTAATGAAAGAAAAAATACTTTCTATAATTTTTTTTCACTGCTAATAAAAAATGCACATTTAAAACATTTTAAAAGTACAGAAAGATTTTTCTTTGAAAACGTAGTAGACTATACTGTTATTTATTTACAATTTTTTTTAGGTTACAGGCAGTGCCGTAACTAGACATTTTAGCGCTGTGTGCAAGAAATATCATCGGCGCTACCCCCCCCCCCCCCATTCATATTTTGAATAAGGCAAAATATAGGAGCAAGGCTTCATGGGGAAGGGGGTGGCCACAAAATAATACCAATTTATAGTCCGCTGCACAGTAGTCTCCATTATTCAAATTACACCGCACAGTAGCGCTCAGAGCCGTAACTAGACTTTTTGGTGCCTTGTACCATAGAGAGAATTGGCCCCCTCCTCATTTTTCCAATAGGGGCATAAGGTACATGCCTCATGGGGAAGGGGCATGACAAGACTGATACAAAGAGAAAGCCCATGTTATGATGCCCATTCCCACATTGTATATACAGTATATATTACACACACATTGAACAAGAATCCTCTTTATACCACATTCATGCACTTAACTTGAGAGCTCGTTGTTATTCAGTTACTATACCCTTTATTAAATCCTGGGTATGGCAGTATTGAATATACTGCCATACCCAGGATTCAAACCTATAACCTGTTGAATTCTAATCACACACCCTACTCATTGAGCTATTTAATTCTACATTAAAACTATGAACACTATATGAAGCTACTGGTGATTTGTATAAAAAAATAATCAGCATTGCAATTGAGCATATCTATGTAGTGTGCAGCCACACATCCAATCTCTTGCTGCCACACACTACATAGATCTGCTCAGCTGCATTGCTGAATATTTTTCACAAAGTACAAGGTAAGCTTCAAATAGTTAGAATTCTCTAGCTTAAAATTCTCTAGCTTTCTATGCCAGGGCCAACAGCTCAATTAATACATTGTCTGACTGCAATGCCACAGGCAATAGGTTTGAATCCCGGGTATGTCAGCATCTTGAAATGTAATAAAGGACAGTGTGACTGACTAACAAAGAAATCTCAAGTTGAGTTCATGAATGTTGTATTGGTATTAGAGACAGAGTGGGTCAGGGTAGGAGACAGGGGCGCACAGGAGATACTGGGTTTCACAAAGGGAGAAAGCTGCAAGTGAAAAGGAATTAAAATAGATAATTTACAAGTGCTACCAACAGCGCCCCCTATCTTGCAGCGCTATGTGCGGTGCCCCTTCCGCACACACCTAGTTACGGCCCTGGTTACAGGCTGTTCTACCCATTTACAGTATTTTGAATTTTACCCAGGGGGTTATCAGAAAAACGGGTTCACTACGGCTGGCCGGCGGTCGGGCTCCCGGTGACCAGCATACCGGCGCCGGGAGCCCGACTGCCGGCTTACCGACAGTGTGGCGAGGGCAAATGAGCCCCTTGCGGGCTCGCTGCGCTCGCCATGCTGCGGGCACGGTGGCGCACTAAGCGCGCCACACTATTTTATTCTCCCTCTATGGGGGTCGTGGACCCCCACTAGGGAAAATAAGTGTCGGTATGCCGGCTGTCGGGCTCCCGGCGCCGGTATACTGAGCGCCGGGAGCCCGACCGCCGGTATACAGAAGACCACCCCAGAAAAACATATCCTATAATGTGAGAATTGAGAGTGCACATAGAAACGATGATCGGAAATTGCGTGCGATAGGCGTGTTAAGTTTTGCCAAAAAATCTTGCGCCCAGTTGGAAATTCCCCAAATGTACTAAGCAGAGGCTTTGCTGGGGTTTGAATCCCAGTACATTGCCAGTAGTTTGTAGCATCAAACCACTTGATATAATATTCATGGATTTTGGTGGGGTTTTGTTGAAGTCCATCTATTATATGGCGGTTTCGTAGTGTTTTCTTAAATGAGACTTTGACCAAACTATCGCCATAAAACTGCCGTTAGGATACCCTCACTGGAGAACAGTATATCGTCTTGATAATGCTTCCATTCATTCATAAGTTAACATCAGAAAGAGCATGTAATGAGGGAGGGAGAGTACATTTGGGGCTTTTTTTTTTTTTTAGATATGCCTATAATATATTGTAAATACAGGCTATACAGCCACATAGCATCAACATTACCCTCCTTGGGCTTTATTAAGGCCAGGGATATAACAATTGATCTAGTTATTCTTCTTCTATTCATTATGTTGAATTATTTATACTGTATACACAAGGAGACAGCTTTCCTTAGGATGATGAGTGGTGCGTGAGAGCTGTGATGGCACCCAAGGGAGCACAACCTTATGTTAATGAAGGACAAGCCATAATCTCTAAATGTATAATCAATATGGACTTCACATGTTCAGAGTACATAGTCTGCATGTTTTCACCATTTTACAACGGTAGATAAATATGAAACTCATTGTGCATCTGTGATGGTCAGTGCATGACAAGAAGGTAAATGCATGAAAAAAATACAGTCCATTATAAATAAATGTCGTTTGTCCAAGATAATTACTTTTACAGCCTGAAGTTGGCATATGAAGTAGTGGACAGCACCAGTTTGACCAGACCTCTGAGGGCTGACAACTTGCCAACGTATCCATAGTATAAGCGCATGGGCAGTCATTCAGGGCAATGTAGATGCTAATGTAGGGCAGGCATAACTATCGCCTATGTGTGTGCTCTCACACACTGTAGCTTCCCCATTAATACTTTGGGCATAACCTACTGCACATTAGTTTTTATATAAAACTTTTTTTTATTGAAGCATCAAGTGTCGCATACACAGACATTGTAAGGATTAAAGGTACAATTGACAAGGACAGTGATAACACAGAGAATCATATAATACATAGAATACGTAGAGCCATTGAGACAATCACGCTATAAACCATTAGTCATGTAAAAGTCTGTTATAATAGAGGTTAAGATAGCATGTCTAAGTTGTAAAAACAATGCAGAACATAGGTGCCTCGCAGTCTCCCCCAGCCCAGAGAAACTCTTCCAATAATGTATGATGTTCAAGACTAAATAACACTTCACAATTGTATTAGGGAATCGTTGGCTACAATTTGAACATGTACCACGATGAGTTCTGTAAACTGTGGTGGATTTGGATCTTCATTGGGATAGAAAGTGTAGCTATGTCACTCTCCCACATAAGAATTGTTTCACTTTTATGTTCTTTGTCTAAGCTAACCTCCAGCCAGTTAATTCTAAACAAATAATGTAGTTTAGCTTTAAAAAAAAAAGTAGTCTTGCAAACTGCTGCACTTCTTACCAATAAAAGGTGCCTCCCGTCCTGCGTTATGCGGGTATTGGGGGGAAGCATCCCAAACAGAGGGGTCTATTTACTAAGCCTTGAATGGAGGTAAAGTGGATGGGGCTAAACCATCCAGTCAGCTCTTTCATTTTTCAAACTCAACCTATGACACGACAGTTAGGAGCTGATTGGCTGGTACTTTATCTCTGTGCACTTTATCTACATCAAAGGCTTAGTAAATAGACCACAATGTCCATTCTAGTGTGAAAGGGATATACAATAATTGACCAATTTGTCTATTGAATAGTTACGAACCTGAAGCCAAAAGCCCCAGATTATGGGACATTCCCAAAGGTAGGGGTATAGGTCTGCAGACTGAGTTCCACACAGCAATTAAAGTTTGGTGAATCTCATATCCGAAATCTTCTATGCGGGGTTAAGTAAGCCCTTTGTAATATGTTTAGGAACATTGCAGTTTAAGAAGAATAGGAAAAGAGAGTGCAGGCTTTAACATGATATCGAGGTAGAGCAATTGCTGATACGTTGGAGAGTCGAGAAACCCAAGGGGTAAGATTTGTAGTTATCAGGTATGAGTGTGGTGGAGACAAGTGGAAATTGTTGAAGTGGCTCTACCCATTAATGGTAGACAGGGCCGGCCCGAGCTTAATTTTTTGTTAAGCGAATTTAGAATTTATCGCCCCTTGATGGGATCAAATTTTAAAAGAGGTGTGGTCTCACAAGGAAGGGGCGTGGCCACACAACAGTACCCCCAGGGGTCCAGGGAGATTGTCAGTGACAGGGAGAAAGTGCGTGACTGGGTGGCAGAGGTGATGGAGATAGTGGGTGACTGAGGAGGCTGGGGTCACAGGGAGATAGTGGGTGCCATGTGCCCACAGTGCTAGATATGCCCCCACAGTGCCACATATGACCCCACAGTGCCAGATACAGATATGCCCCCCACAGTGCCAGATACAGATATGCCCCCACAGTGCCATGTGCCCACAGTGCCAGATATGCCCCCACAGTGCCAGATACAGATATGCCCCCACAGTGCCATGTGCCAGATATGCCCCCACAGTGCCAGATATGCCCCCACAGTGCTGCATATGCCACAACAGTGCCGCATATGCCCCCCACAGTGCCACATATGACCCCATAGTGCCACATATGCCCCCACAGTGCCACATATGCCCCCACAGTGCCATGTGCCCACAATGCCAGATATGCCCCCACAGTGCCACATATGACCCCACAGTGCCAGATATGCCCCCACAGTGCCATGTGCCAGATATGCCCCCACAGTGTTAGATATGCCCCCACAGTGCCACATATGACCCCACAGTGCCACATATGCCAACAGTGCTAGCTATGCCGCCACAGTGCCACATATGCCCCCACAGTGTCACATATGACCCCACAGTGCCAGATACAGATATGCCCCCACAGTGTCATGTGCCCACAATGCCACATATGCCCCCAGTGCCAGATATGCCCCCACAGTGCCAGATATGCCCACACAGTGCTAGATATGCCCCCACAGTGCCACATATGACCCCACAGTGCCACATATGACCCCACAGTGCTAGCTATGCTCCCACAGTGCCGCATATGACCCCACAGTGCCACATATGCCCCCACAGTGCCACATATGCCCCCACAGTGCCATGTGCCCACAATGCCAGATATGCCCCCACAGTGCCACATATGCCACATATGTGCCACATATGACCCCACAGTGCCAGATATGCCCCACAGTGCCATGTGCCAGATATGCCCCCACAGTGTTAGATATGACCCCACAGTGCCACATATGCCAACAGTGCTAGCTACGCCCCCACAGTGCCAGATATGCCCCCACAGTGCCATGTGCCAGATATGCCCCCACAGTGTTAGATATGCCCCCACAGTGTCAGATATGCCCCCCACAGTGCCATGTGCCAGATATGCCCCCACAGTGTTAGATATGCCCCCACAGTGCCACATATGTCAACAGTGCTAGCTATGCCCCCACAGTGCCAGATATGCCCCCACAGTGCCAGATATGCCCCCACAGTGATATGCCCCCACAGCGCCATGTGCCCACAGTGCTAGCTATGCCCCCACAGTGCCACATATGCCCCCATAGTGCTGCTCACAGTTTTCTGGATGTGTGGAGAGTGCAGCGCGCGCTTCTCCTGCCTGCCGCTCTGCCCCTCAGTCTGGTCTCCGGCAGTGAATGCAGCGTGTATATCTGAAATCATAGAAACATAGAAACATAGAATTTGTCGGCAGATAAGAACCACTTGGCCCATCTAGTCTGCCCCTTTTTTTTTTTTTTATATTATTTTTTATCACTAACCTTATTTGATCCTTATTTCTTTGTAAGGATATCCTTATGTCTATCCCATGCATGTTTAAATTGCTCTACTGTCTTAGCCTCTACCAGCTCTGATGGGAGGCTATTCCACTTGTCCACTACCCTTTCTGTGAAATAATTTTTCCGCAAATTTCCCCTGAACCTCCCCCCCTCCAGTCTCAGTGCATGTCCTCGTGTCCTATTGCTTCTCTTCATTTGGAGAATGTTTCCCTCCTGGACTTTGTTAAAACCCTTCATATATTTGAAAGTTTCTATCATGTCCCCCCTTTCCCTTCTCTGCTCCAAACTATACATATTGAGATTTCTTAGTCTTTCTGGGTATGTTTTGTGATGTAGGCCATGCACCATTTTAGTTGCCCTCCTTTGTACAGTTTCTAATGTATTAATATCCTTTTGAAGATATGGCCTCCAGAACTGAATACAGTATTCTAGATGAGGCCGTACCAATGACCTATACAGTGGCATTATTACTTCTTTGCTGCTGATTCCTCTCCCAATGCAGCCAAGCATCTGACTAGCCTTCCTCATTGCCTTGTTACATTGCTTACCTGCTTTTAAGTCATCTGAAATAGTGACTCCTAGATCCCTTTCCTCCTCAGTAGTTTCCAGTATAGTGCCATTAATACTGTATTTAGCTTTAGGATTTTTGAGACCCAAGTGCATGATTTTGCATTTTTTGGCATTAAACTGTAATTGCCAGACTCTTGACCATTCCTCTAGTCTACCTAGATCCTCAATCATTTGTTTTACCCCACCTGGTGTGTCTACCCTGTTGCATACCTTTGTGTCATCTGTAAAAAGGCATACTTTCCCTTTAATGCCATTTGCAATGTCACCAATAAAGATATTAAAAAGCACTGGTCCCGAGCTCTGATTGGCTAACGAACCGGCACCTGATTTGAGCTATACACTCCGCCGTCACTGCCGGAGACCAGACCGAGGGTGCAGGGCAGCAGGCAGGAGAGGTGCTTGCTGCGTTCTCCTCGCCTGTTGTGCCGGCGCCTTCAAGAGTGTGACGCCTTACCCGTGCGCATAACACGCGTAACTGACGGGCCGGCCCTGATGGTAGACTTTCATACCTCCCAACTTTTCCCTTCTTTAAAGAGGGACACCCGAAAAGGGGGTGTGGCCTGCAAAGGGGCGTGGCTTCGTGGGAGGACCCGCGATCGCGAGCCACGCCCCCGTTTTTGTCACTGAAGGGGCATGCCCAGCGCTCTGTGAGCTGCTGGCATGCCCCCTCTCCCTCTGTCTCCAATGAATAGACGCTGTGCGCATGCGCACAGCGTCTATTCACCACTGCTCTGCTAAGCAGGGCAGCGAGAGACCGAGCCTCCCAACTGCCCCCCCCCCACCGCGGGACACTGCGGCCCGCGGGTGGGACAGCGGGACAGTCCCGCGAAAATTTTCGCGGGACAGTTGGGAGGTATGGACTTTGGAAGAGAGTATCTAATGGAATATGTCATGGACCAGGGACTCACCTCCGGTGATGGTCTCCGGGGGCTCTCTGTCAGCTGGCTAGCGCTGCGGCGGTGGAGGTCTGTAAATAAGGGCCACTGGTGTGCTGCAGCTGAGAGGGAGCTGGTGACTGTGCGGCCTGCTGTCACTGGAGCACTGTGCAGGGGGGCTGTCTGTGTAAGATCCCATGCTCTGGAGCACTGTGCAGGGAGGCTGCCTGAGCAAGCTCTCCTTCTCTGGCGTGTCTGCAGTGCTGGGGGCCGCCATGTTGGAGACCAATTCATAGTATGTCAATGGGACTTGGTCTCTAGTCTCTTCCAGCCAATCACAGGCTGAGCTCTCTGGTAAAAGGGGGCAGTCCGGTTTCAAACCTTGCTAGTGCTTTATGTTTCTGTCCCAGTACAGGTGTTTAGCTCTATGCTCCCACAGGTCCATCTGTGTGCCTTTCAGTGTCTCTTGGATTTTCAGCTCCACGGAATTCTCACCTCAGCTGTCGTTTGCTGCACAAGTGCCAGTGGTTACCCCGGCCCCGCGGGTCACAGCATGCCACTAAGGACAGTGTCTCCTGGAGTTCTATCCGTAGAGGATTTCCCAGCAGTTCTGCAGTGCTTTTCAGTCACGTCTAACAATCATCCATTCTGCAAAACCCCTTTCGGTGTTCTTCAGCCACGACTAATAATCATCTATTCTGCAAAACTCCTTCAGTGTTCTTCAGTCACGACAATTAACTATCCAACGTGCAAACTCTACAGTATTCACTACCCATATCAGACAGTCATTTATTATATGGACTCTTTCAATAACTCTGCCCATGAATACTCTGCATCCTAATCTTTTGGAATTCTTCATCTTTGTTCTTTAAATATTAGCTCTTTTATGTATTTCCGTTAATAAAAGCATATGAGAAGAAACTACATTCGTCCCCCTCGTTTTCTCCTCACGGAGGCATGCACTTCTACCGCTAGCACACATTCAACGGATTCCCAAATTCTACCGGCTGTGACAGTAAGCACTAGCCACATGGATCCGACGGGTGAGCAAGCATCTGGAGGTGATGCCATGGCCAATATCCTGTCTCGATTAAGTGAACAAGAATCCGTGCAAGTACAACTAATTCAAGCCATGCAATCTATGTTTGCTCGCCTGGATGCGCTTCATGTTGCTAGTAGATCATCTCAGGTTTCAGTTCCTGTAACTTCTCCAGTGTCAACGGCGCCAGTTCCAGTATCTCGCCTACAATTACCACCTCCTAGTAAATTTGATGGGAAACCGAAGTTATGCAGAGGATTCTTAAATCAGTGTGAGATTCAATTTGAATTACAGGCTGCCAGTTTTCCGTCTCCTCAAACAATAGTTGCCTATATTATTTCTCTATTGACCGGTCAAGCATTGGAGTGGGCGTCTCCTCTATGGAAAAGAGCCGATCCTATTCTTTTGAACTACAGTACTCTGCATTTGTATCGTCTTTCCGTAAGATCTTCGATGAGCCGGGCAGAACTACTTCAGCCTCCTTAGAGATTCTTCGTCTTCGCCAGGGATCTCGCTCTATCAGTCAGTATGTGATTCAGTTTCGCACCTTGTCCTCTGAACTAAATTGGAATGAAGAGGCGTTGGTTGCTGCGTTTTGAAAGGGTTATCTGATAAAATCAAAGATGACTTGACCACACGAGATGCTCCTGCCAAGTTGGATGATTTAATATCCTTGTGCAACAAAGTAGACCTTCGATATAAGGAACGATGCTTAGAAAAGTCCAAATCAGAGCGCCCCAGCTTTCAGTTACGTTCAAGACTCCGGCAGGACTCGCGTGCGCGACAACTCTCACCTCCCACTGGGGAGCCAATGCAGGTCAATCGATCTCGTCTTCTAATGAGGAGCGCTTACGACGTCGCCAGGAAAATCTCTGCATGTACTGGGGATCATCTGATCATTTTGTCAAATTCTGTAGCCTGCGGCTGGGAAACTACCGCTCCTAGCTTATTCAGGAGAGGTTAAGCTAGGAGTTTCCATGGAATCATGTGTAAGGAAGGAACCTGTCTTGCCAATTTGCCTGGAAATCCCACCTGCCTCCTTCGAGATTTCTGCACTGCTCGACTCTGGTGCTGCGGAGAACTTTGTATCTACTGCTCTGATTTGGCACGCCAGAATTCAGACAACCCTTTTGTATCGGGCTGTTTCCATCACAGCAGTTGATGGAAGTCGTATTCCGGACGGTGTCATTACCCTTCGTACTGTACCACTCAAAGTCAAGGTGGGGGCACTGCATTCTGAAGTAATCTCCTTTCTCGTGATTCCTAAAGCCTCTCATGACGTTATCCTAGGGCTTCCCTGGTTGCGAAAACACAACCCACAAGTTGACTGCCAGACCATGGAGATTCTTTCCTGGGGTAAAACCTGTTTCGACACTTGTTTAACAACAGTGGCACCACTGTGCACAACTCAATCTTCTGAATTGCCACTGGCTTACCGGTCCTTTCTAGAGTCTTCAATAAGCACGGGGTGGACATTCTGCCACCCCATCGGAAATGGGACTGTCCAATTGACTTGATACCGGGTAAGACTCCTCCCAGGGGCCGAATTTATCCTTTGACGTTACCAGAGACTCAAGCAATGTCAGAGTATATCCAAGAAAATTTAGCTAAGGGCTTTATCAGACCATCTTCCTCCCCTGCAGGAGCAGGATTCTTTTTTGTAAAAAAGAAAGATGGAGGTCTACGGCCCTGCATTGACTACTGGGGACTCAATGATATAACTCTCAAGAATCGGTATCCCCTGTCGCTGATTCCAGAATTGTTTGACCGGGTGAAGGGGGCTTCAATATTCACTAAGTTAAATCTACGTGGAGCCTACAACCTGATTCGCATTCGCCCAGGGGATGAGTGGAAGACAGCCTTCAATACTTGGGACGGGCATTACGAGTATTTAGTAATGCCTTTTGGGTTGTGTAATGCCCCAGCTGTTTTCCAGAATTCCGTCAATGAATTATTTAGAGACTTGCTTTACAAGTGTTTGGTGGTTTACCTAGATGACATTTTAATATTCTCTAAAGATCTGGAGACTCATCGAGCTCAAGTGAAGGAGGTGCTAACACGACTGAGGAAGAACAAGTTATATTGTAAACTGGAGAAATGTACCTTCAAAGTTCCTTCCATTCCTTTCCTTGGCTACATTATCTCAGGTAGCGATTTACAGATGGATCCAGCTAAAGTTCAGGGAATTCACGACTGGTCCATACCCTCTACTTTGAAGGGTATTCAGCGGTTCCTGGGGTTCGCAAATTTCTACAGAAAATTCATCAAAGGTTATTCATCCATTGTGGCTCCCATTACTGCCCTCACCAGAAAAGGAGCAAGTCCATCCTGCTGGCCACCAGATGCAATAGAAGCCTTTGAAACCCTGAAACAAGCTTTTAAATCAGCTCCCATCCTTCATCAACCTGATCTGAATTGACCCTTCATACTGGACAACTCTTTGAAGATGGGAAGATTCATCCTTGTGGTTACTACTCGCGAAGGTTCTCATCCGCTCAGCGAAACTTCGCCATTGGTAAGCAGGAATTGTTAGCTATTAAGTTGGCTTTTGAAGAGTGGAGATACTTGTTAGAAGGAGCTTTACATCCTATTGCTGTTTACACCGATCATAAGAATCTGTTATATTTGCGGACAGCCCAGTGTCTCAATCCACGGCAGGCCAGGTGGGCCCTATTCTTCACATGATTCAATTTCAAGCTCTTTTATCGACCTGGTCCTTTAAACAAGAAGGCGGATGCTCTCTCTCGTTCTTTAAGCTCTAACGAACCCTCAGAATTCTCAGGAAAACAACTCATCTTGGATCCAGCCTCTTTCTGTGCAACTCAGCTCACTCCAACTCCTCCACCAGGGAAAATTTTCGTAGCCCCCAAACTCCAAAAGAAACTGCTCATGTGGGCACATAATTCTTCCTTTATGGGTCATGCAGGGAGACTTAAGACCCAAAAATTCATTCAGTGTTCTTATTGGTGGCCCCAACTGAGAGCAGATGTACAAGATTTCATAGCTTCCTGCCCAAAGTGTGCACAGCATAAGAGTCCAAAAGGTTCACCTCCAGGTCTTCTGCATCCATTACCCATACCGACTCAACACTGTACTCATATCTCTATGGACTTTATCACTGATTTACCTCCTTCGAAAGGACGAAACACCATTTGGGTTGTTGTTGATCATTTTTCGAAAATGGCACATTTCATACCCCTGACAGGTATTCCATCTGCACCTCAGTTATCAAAGTTATTCATCTCAGAAATCTTTAAGTTACACGGAATGCCCACCGAAATTGTTTCCGATCGTGGACCACAATTTGTTGCCCGATTTTGGAGATCTCTCTGCTCTTCTTTTGGAATAAAATTGAACTTTACATCTGCCTATCACCCCCAATCAGACGGACAAACGGAAAGAGTAAATCAGGATCTGGAGACCTTCCTACGTTTATTTATGTCGTCTTCACAGGACGATTGGCTGGATTTCCTCCCACTAGCAGAATTTGCTCATAACAATTTATACCATACTTCTTTGGGATCTACTCCATTCTTTACTAACTACAGATTCCATCCTCGAGTTCCAGAGTTCCAGGCTTTACCAGCTTTAGAGGTTCCTGCCGCGGATCAGGCACTCAGACAGTTTTCTGAGAATTGGAAACAAGTACATAAAGCTTTGATCAAGTCATCTGCACGTTATAAGTCTTTTGCTGAGAGAAAATGGAAAGCCATTACCAACCTTAGAGTAGGAGATCAAGTCTGGGTCTCCACACGCAATTTACGTCTTAAAGTTCCTTCGAAAAATTTTTCTCCTAGGTTCATTGGACCGTTTCCTATTGAAAAGGTACTAAATCCTGTGGCTTAAAAAGTAAAATGACCATCTTATATGAAGATTCCCAATGCACTTCATGTTTCTCTTTTAAGACCTTTAGTGCTCAATCGCTTTCGTGCAGCCCTGCCTAGACCTCCTGAGGTTCAAACCATGCAAGGTGAGGAGTTCGAGGTTAAAAGTATACTGGATTCCCGCAGACGATATGGTCGTGTCCAGTATCTCATAGACTGGAAGGGATACGATCCGGAGGAAAGATCCTGGGTATGTGCAGAAGTTGTTCATGCACCACAATTGGTCCGTACCTTGCATGCCAAGAATCCTACCAAAGTCAGAGGGTGTTCGGTGTCCACCCTAAAAAGGGGGGGGTACTGTCATGGATCAGGGACTCACCTCCGGTGATGGTCTCTGGGGGCTCTCTGTCAGATGTCTAGCGCTGCGGTGGTGGAGGTCTGTAAGGGCCACTGGTGTGCTGCAACTGAGAGGGAGCTGGTGACTGTGCGGCCTGCTGTCACTTGATCACTGTGCAGGGAGGCTGTCTGTGTAAGATCCCATGCTCTGGAGCACTGTGCAGGGAGGCTGCCTGAGCAAGCTCCCCTTCTCTGGCATGTCTGCAGTGCTGGGAGCCGCCATGTTGGAGACCAATTCATAGTATGTCAATGGGACTTGGTCTCTGGTCTCTTCCAGCCAATCACAGGCTGAGCTCTCTGGTAAAAGGGGGCAGTCCGGTTTCAAACCTTGCTAGTGCTTTATGTTTCTGTCCCAGTACAGGTGTTTAGCTCTTTGCTCCCACAGGTCCACCTGTGTGCCTTTCAGTGTCTCTTGGATTTTCAGCTCCACGGAATTCTCACCTCAGCTGTCGTTTGCTGCACAACCGCCAGTGGTTACCCCGGTTCCGCGGGTTACAGCTCGCCACTTTCGGACAGTGTCTCCTGGAGTTCTATCCGCAGACAATTTCCCAGTAGTTCTGCAGTGCTTTTCATTCACGTCTAACAATCATCCATTCTGAAAAACCCCTTTCAGTGTTCTTCAGCCACGACTAATAATCATCCATTCTGCAAAACTCCTTCAGTGTTCTTCAGTCAAGACAATTAACTATCCAACGTGCAAACTCTGCAGTATTCACTACCCATATCAGACAGTCATTTATTATATGGACTCTTTTAATAACTCTGCCCATGAATACTCTGCATCCTAATCTTTTGGAATTCTTCATCTTTGTTCTTTAAATATTAGCTCTTATATGTATTTCCGTTAATAAAAGCATATGAGAAGAAACTACATTTGTCCCCCTCGTTTTCTCCTCACGGAGGCATGCACTTCTACCGCTAGCACACATTCAACGGATTCACAAATTCTACCGGCTGTGACAGAATATCCCAGTCTGAGCTTGAGAGAGCCCGCACGACAAAGCTAATATAATGTAGAGATGAGCGGGTTCGGTTTTACTTGGTTTTACTCGGTTCTCAAAACGGCATCTTATTGGCTCATGTTTGTCACATGTTTTGGATAGCCAGTAAGAAAAATCCGGATAAAACTGAACTGGTGTTAATTCTGGTGTTACATCCGAACCTGCTCATCTCTAATTAATGTTGGGTTTGTAAAAATGCAAGAGGGTAAGCTGCCCCTAATTCACATTTTACATAAACTTAATTCCAGAAAATACAAATTTACTGTAGGTTCCCTAAATGGCAGACAGTTATAATTGACACCCTTTAGGTTTTGGAACCTGACTAGATAACCAGTTTTCCTGAAATATGAAGGAAAGATTCATAATTTGTGATAACTGAACAGATGGCTGCTTTTATGTTTATAGACCAGAGGTGAAGCTAGATTTTATGTCACCCAGGGCAAAGGATAATCTCTGCATCTCCAGCCCCCAGGCCTGTGTCAGCTGCAGCCCACACTGACCTTCTGTTTTCTCATACGTCCTAGAGGATGCTGGGGTCCACTTCATGACCATGGGGTATAGACGGTTCCGCAGGAGCCATGGGCACTCTTAAGACTTTTCAATGGGTGTGAACTGGCTCCTCCCTCTATGCCCCTCCTCCAGACCTCAGTTTTAAAAATGTGTCCAGGCAGACTGGATACACTCCAGAGGAGCTCTACTGAGTTTCTCTGAAAAGACTTATGTTAGGTTTTTTATTTTCAGGGAGAACTGCTGGCAACAGTCTCCCTGCTTCGTGGGACTGAGGGGGCAGAAGTAGGAACCAACTTCCTGAAGAGTTTCATGGCTCTGCTTCTGGCTGACAGGACACCATTAGCTCCTGAAGGGTGCTGGAACACTAGCCGTGTCTAGATGCTCACTCCGATAGCACGCTGTCACCCCCCTCACAGAGCCAGAAGTCAGAAGACAGGTGAGTGTTAGAAGACAGATCTTCAATCAAGAAAGTGATGGCTAAAGGTACCGCGCGGCTGGCAGGAGCGCAGCGCGTCATGTTGCCCACACACACAGGCACTCCAGGGTGCAGGGCGCAGGGGGGGGGGGGGGGGGGGGGGAGAGGGGCACCCTGGGCAGCAAAATACCTAAATAAACTGGCTAATAGGGAGTATAAGATGCCCAGGCACAGCCCTACCCCCGCCAGTATAAATATTATGTAAAATCTCTGAGGTAAAAACGCGCCATTGCGGGAGTGGAGCTTCTTCCTCAGGCAGCTAGCACACTGCTCAGTGCCATTTTCTCTCTCTCCTCAGGCTGCAGAGACATCGCTGGTCCTCCTCCACTTCTGACTACAAGTATCAGGGTGCAAAACAGGGGGGGCACAAGCGAATTTGGTGCTTTACAAGTGTGTTTACTGTGTAAAACAGCGTCAGTGGGCATTTTGTTTTCACAGGCATTAGATACTGGCGCTGGAGTTGTGAACTGGCTGCTCCTAAACTGTTTCCCTTTGACAGATTTTACTGTGGGTCTGTCTCCTATAAGTCCCAGTGTGTCTGTGTGGGTGTTGTGCACGAGTGTGACATGTCTGAGGCAGGGAGTTCTTCCCCGGAGGAAGCCATTTTAGGGACACAGAGTTGTAATGTGGTGGCGCTGCCGACACTCCAAGAGCCTGCATGGGTGAAAGAAATACGTGATAGTATGCATCATATCAATAGGGGATTAGATAAGTCTGAATCTCATGCAGAATGCTGGAGAAAATCTGTGGAAGATGTGATATTTCAGGGTTCTGTTCTTCCATCCGCAGGTGACCCTCTGGGTCACATAAGAGACCGTTTGCAAATATTGTGAATACTGATACCGACACGGACACTGATTCCTGTGTCGACGATAGTGACTCCAGGGAAATAGATCATAAATTGGCAAAAAATATACAATATATGATTGTGGCTATAAGGGAGGTTCTGGAAGTTACAGACACCACTCCTGTACCTCAGGAGAAGGCCTATTTCTATAAAGAAAAGAAATCTAAGGTCACTTTCCCTCCTTCCCACGAGCTGAATACTCTCTTTCAAGGGGTGTGGGTGAATCCCGAAAATAAATTTCGTATTCCCAAGAGGATTCAGATAGCTTATCCTTTCCCTGTAGAGGACAGAAAAAAATGGGAGTCACCCCCTGTGTTAGACAGTGCACTGTCCAGGTTGACAAAGAAGGTAATTCTCCCTGCACCTGGCACGGCTTCACTAAAGGAGCCGGCAGACCGCAAAATGGAGACTACATTGAAATCCATTTATGTTGCCAATGGTACGCTGCTCAGGCCCACAATTGCTTGCGCGTGGATGAGTCGCGCTATTGAAAAATGGTTAGAAAGCCTGTCATCGGAAATTGACACTATTGATAAAGATGAGATACTCCTTATGTTAGGGAATATCAAAGATGCTGCCGCATACATGCTAGAGGCGATGAAAGATATTGGACTCTTGGGTTCAGCAGCCGCTACTATGGCAGTATCGGCTCGGCGGGCGTTGTGGATTCGCCAGTGGAACGCGGATGCAGATTCCAAATGGAATATGGAGGTTCTCCCATATAAAGGTGAGGCCTTATTTGGTGATGGACTAGATGCGTTAGTCTTGGCAGCTACCGCAGGTAAGTCGACTTTTTTGCCTTCTGCTCCTGCACCTGCAAAAAAGACATATCACTCTCACATGCAGTCCTTTTGGCTCAATAAATACAAAAAGGCAAAAGGTTCCCCCTTCTTTGCAGGTAGGGGAAGGGGAAAGGGAAAGAAGTCCACAGCGGCTTCAGGATCCAAAGGCAGAAGTCAACTCCTACTTCTGCCAAATCTGCAGCATGACGCTGGGGCTCCCTTGCGGGAGGCCACTCGGGTGGGGGCACGTCTCAAACTGTTCAGCCAAGGTTGAATTCAGTCTGGCCTGGACCCCAGGGTTTTGCAGATAGTATCCCAGGGGTACAAGCTGGAGTTTCAAGACGTTCCCCCATGCCGATTTTTCAAATCGACCTTGCCAGCTTCTCTTCCAGAACGAGAGGCAGTAACAGCGGCAATTCAAAAATTATGTCAGGATCAGATCGTAGTCCTGGTACCTTTGTCACAACAAGGGGAGGGGTTTTATTCAAGCCTCTTTGTAGTTCCGAAGCCGGACGGCTCGGTCAGACCGATCCTAAACCTAAAGAATCTGAATCTCTACTTGAAACGGTTCAAGTTCAAGATGGAATCACTCAGGGCAGTTATTTCCAGTCTGGAGGAGGGGGATTACATGGTGTCAGTAGACATAAAGGATGCTTACCTGCATGTTCCCATTTATCCTTTTCACCAGGCTTATCTGAGATTTGCGGTTCAGGATTGCCATTACCAGTTCCAGACGTTGCATTTCGGTCTCTCCACGGCGCCGAGGGTATTCACCAAGGTGATGGCGGAGATGATGGTCCTCCTTCGTCAAAAAGGAGTCAATATTATTCCTTATCTGGATGATCTCCTGATAAAAGCGAGATCCAGGGAGCAGTTGCTACAGAACATCACACTCTCCCTGTCCATACTCCAACAACACGGTTGGATCATAAATTTTCCAAAGTCACAGTTGGAACCGATGACAAGATTGTCTTTTCTCAGGATGATTCTGGACACATAAGTTCAGAGAGTATTTCTTCCGGTGGAAAAGGCTATGGAAATCCAGAAAATGGTAAAACAGATATTGAAACCATCAAGTGTGTCGATCCATCAGTGCATTCGGTTGTTGGGGAAAATGGTGGCGGCCTATGAAGCCATACAGTTTGGCAGGTTCCATGCCAGAGTATTCCAGTGGGACCTGTTGGACAAGTGGTCGGGATCCCACCTACACATGCACCAGAATATAGTCCTGTCGTCAAAAGCCAGGATTTCACTCCAGTGGTGGCTACACAGTTCGCACCAACTAGAGGGACGCAGGTTCGGGGTTCAGGACTGGGTCCTGGTAACCACGGATGCAAGTCTCCGAGGTTGGGAAGCTGTCACTCAGGGGGAAAGCTTCCAAGGAAAATGGTCAAGTCAGGAAGCCTGCCTTCACATAAACGTGCTGAAATTGAGAGCCATTTACAACGGCTTTCAACAAGCGGTACATCTTCTTCAAGATCATCCCGTGCAGATCTAGTCGGACAATGTAACAGCAGTCGCGTACATAAACAGGCAGGGTGGAACGAAAAGCAGAGCGGCAATGGCAATTTTCATTCCGGGAGTAGACAACTGGAAGCAGACTTCCTCAGCAGACACGATCTCCATCCAGGAGAGTGGGGCTTCCACCAAGAAGTCTTCGCAGAGGTGACAAGTCTTTGGGGTGTTCCTCAAATAGACGTGATGGCATCTCGCCTCAACAAAAAGCTTCAGAAATATTGTTCCAGGTCGAGAGACCCTCAAGCAATAACTGTGGATGCGCTAGTGACCCAGTGGGTATTCTGGTCAGTGTTTGTCTTCCCTCCACTTCCGCTGATCCCAAAAGTTCTCAGGATCATAAGAAGAACAAGGGTTCGAGCAACCTTCATTGCCCCAGACTGGCCAAGGAGGGCTTTGTACCCAGACCTTCAGGAGTTGCTCATAAAAGATCCTCGGCCTCTTCCTCTTCGCGAGGACCTGCTGCAGCAGGGGCCGTGCGTGTATCAAGACTTACTGCGGCTACGTTTGACGGCATCGCTGTTGAGCGCCAGATCCTAGCCCGAAAGGGTATTCCAAAGGAAGTCATTCCCACACTTATTCAGGCCAGGAAAGGAGTAACGTCGAAACATTACCACCGTATTTGGAGAAAATATGTGTCTTGGTGTGAATCCAAGAAGGCTTCTACGGAAGAGTTTCAGTTGGGACGTTTTCTCCATTTTCTGCAGGCTGGTGTGGAGGCGGGCCTTCGATTGGGGTCAATCAAGGTCCAGATTTCGGCCTTGTCAATTTTCTTTCAAAAACAATTGCCCGCTCTTCCAGAGGTTCAGACCTTCGTGAAAGGGGTTCTGCACATCCAGCCTCCATTTTTGCCTCCAGTGGCACCATGGGACCTTAATGTGGTGTTGCAGTTCCTTCAATCGGATTGGTTTGAGCCTCTACAAGAAATAGAGTTGAAGTTTCTCACTTGGAAAGTGGTGATGCTTTTGGCAGTGGCATCCGCAAGGCGGGTGTCTGAATTGCGGGCCTTGTCTCACAAGAGCCCTTACCTGGTTTTCCATGAAGATAGGGCAGAGTTGAGAACTCGCCAACATTTTCTTCCAAAGGTGGTTTCATCTTTCCACATAAACCAACCTATTGTGGTGCCAGTAGTTACTGACACGTTCACTGAGTCAAAGTCTCTAGATGTGGTTAGAGCTTTGAAGATTTATGTCACTAGAACAGCTAGGATACGTAAAACAGAGGCTCTGTTTGTCCTGTATGCTCCCAACAGGATTGGGTGTCCTGCTTCCAAGCAGACTATTGCGCGCTGGATCAGAGGTACGATTCAGCATGCACATTCTACGGCTGGATTGCCGTTACCTATGTCGGTGAAGGCCCATTCTACTAGGAAGGTGGGCTCATCTGGGCGGCTGCCCGGGGGGTCTCGGCATTACAACTTTGCCGAGCAGCTACTTGGTCAGGGTCAAACACATTTGCTAAGTTCTACAAGTTTGACACCTTGGCCGATGAAGACCTCAAGTTCGGTCAATCGGTGCTGCAGGGTCATCCGCACTCTCCCACCCGTACTGGAGCTTTGGTATAAACCCCATGGTCATGAAGTGGACCCCAGCATCCTCTAGGACGTATGAGAAAATAGGATTTTGTTACCTACCGGTAAATCCTTTTCTCCTAGTCCATAGAGGATGCTGGGCGCCCGTCCCAGTGCGTACTTTACCTGCAGTTTTTTTGTTCATTTGAATTACACATGTTGTGTTATATTAGTTCAGCATGTTGCTGTAATTGGCTCATGCCTGTTGGCGTGTGTTATGTTGAATGCCATGTTGTGCGGCATGGTTGAGGTGTGAGCTGGTATGTATCTCACCACTAGTATTAAAGTAAATCCTTTCCTCAAAATGTCCGTCTCCCTGGGCACAGTTCCTATAACTGAGGTCTGGAGGAGGGGCATAGAGGGAGGAGCCAGTTCACACCCATTGAAAAGTCTTAAGAGTGCCCATGGCTCCTGCAGAACTGTCTATACCCCATGGTCATGAAGTGGACCCCAGCATCCTCTACGGACTAGGAGAAAAGGATTTACCGGTAGGTATCAAAATCCTATTTTCTGCTGCCTTTTCTTCATTGGCAGCTCCTCTGCCATCCAGCAGCATAAACCCAAATACAAACATGTTTACATGATATGACGTTCTCACATACATATTGACAAGTTGGTGATAAATAAGTGGAGCTCAAAGACCCCAGACCTTAAACATGATGTAGTACTGTAATTCAATATCATAAAAATTAATAAAAAGTATATTATAAAAACGTAATTTAATAGTGTCCTGAATCAGTGGTTATTCTTCAGTTTTTTCACTTCTTTATCCTCGTAGGTGTATGAACATGCAATGGAAAAAGAGAGAAAGTAATGGTTATTCTGTGGACAGCAATACAGACATGTGGATATACAATCACCAGACAGATGCACTGTTTTGCAGGTTCAGCATACATAGGTGACATAAGCGCAGTTCCTAATCAGTAATACAGTTGAAAATACAGGTTACATTACATCTACTTTCCTTTATTACTTCCACAGTGTTGGAGCTAGTGGTGGACATATTAGGGGTTGTAGCCAGATTGTGATAGGTGGGGAAATGATATGACTTATCTCTGTGTGTTCTCCCCTCATGGTTGTGACCACTGCCTTCATCTATGCTGCCAATTAACTCTTGTAGGCTAAGGGGGGCTACACACGGTTCCGGTATGAATGGTCGACCATGTTATGGTCGACAGTCATTAGGTCGACCACTGTTGGTGGACATTGACATGGTCGACATGAACACATGGTCGACACATGAAAATGGTCGACACATGAAAGGTCGACAGATGAAAAGGTCGACATGAGTTTTTTAACTTTTTTTGGTGTCGTTTTTTGCGTAAAGTGACTGGGAACCCCAATTAGTGCACTGCGTTCCCTCGCATGGCTCGCTTCGCTCGCCATGCTTCGGGCATGGTGCCTTCGCTTCGCTCGGCACAGATTACCGTTCTAATTGTAGTCCACGTGGATCGTAAAGTATGGAAAAGTTCCCCAAAAGAAAAAAAAGGTAAAAAAACTCACGTCGACCTTTTCATGTGTCGATCTTTCATGTGTCGACCATTTTTATGCGTCGACCATGTGTCCATGTCTACCATGTCAATGTCGACCAATAGTGCTCGACCTAATGACTGTCGACCATAACATGGTCGACCATGTGAACGGATACCACTACACACGGTGCAATTCTGGCTATGAACGATTTTAGCTTAACGGTTTCCCTTAAAGCTCGCGGAGTCCAGAACCAACGATTTTGACTATACATACTGAACGATTTTGGCTATGAATGATTTTGGCTATGAATGATTTTGGCTATAAAGTGGGCTGGAATGTCAGGGGTGGGTGGGACTTCTGGAGGGGATAATGATTATCGTAGGCTTGTATCATTAGTACTGTACACACACAAACGATATGCACTATCAAAGCCAAAATAGACTGTGCATGCACAGTCTATTTTTTTCAGCAATGACGATATGTGGGAGCGTGTATTGTTCATCACTGTTTTCTACACACACGGAATGATATGCACTAGTTTTTCTAACAATATAGACTATATAGTCCATACCGCTAGCTAGAAATGTACATTGTGTATGCAGCCTTTAAACAATTTTAGACAATATGGCCACTGTTACACTATACACTTGTTATACAGCACAAGGCGCATATTGAATACATCACAAAATTACATAGACAGTACCTGTGGATCATAACCTTAATAAAACATTTTCAGTAAAGTGAAATCAGGGATAAAAATGTATTTCATCAGAGTCTGATGACGTGGGAAACAAGACATAACTATATTCATTGTTCACAGACCTCTCGTTCCATCACATTCCGCCTCCAAGTTTTAGCCCTGTGTCACAGGCTCTCCCGTCACCACCATCCAAGTATTGACTGTACTTATTTTGGTCCATACCCTGATAATATTCCATTTAATCTACAAGCTGCTTAAACTACCATTTGTAGACATCATTGCAGAATTTGTGGGAGACTCCCCCAGCTTGACCATTTCATGGTTTCCCCGAAGGCTGCGCACAGCCTACAGCATTCACTTGTCCGATTGGTCTTCCAGTTCCAGGCTGCAGGTTTTGGTCAAGCATCCTTTTCTCTGTGGCAAGTTGCTATCCCCAGTACAAATGTATCCTCATACATCTAGCCTCAATATGCCACACAGTGTGAGATGCCTAGCATGAGTGAGCCGCCAGGACACGTGCAATTCTGCTAGCCACAGGCATCTTTTTTTGCATAAAATACAAGGTGACTATGACGTGCCAGGAGACTGTGCTGATTAATTTGATAGGCGAGACTTGTATATCAGTATGTATCTGAATCTGTATATGAAGCACAACTGAACTTGGCATGGAAAAAGCCACGTCCGCTGCATTGTTGCACTCCACATACAGATTCAGAGACTCAGTTGCAGAGAGATATACAAGTGTTGCATATTATCGCATTGCAACGAAGACACCTTTTTGTGTAGAAAGACGGGGAAAAAACGCCTGGAGCTTGCTGAGTCTCATGAAACTGAGAGGGGCAGTTTGGCGCAAATGTAGAAACAATGTATGACAACCCATCAGAAGCTATAATTTCAGACAGGTTCTCAAACTTGGTCCTCAGGACCTCACATGGTTCATGTTTTGCAGGTCACCTGTAGATTTTTAAAATGTGACAGTTGGTGATACACAGTGCACCTGCTGGGTGACATATAAAACGTGAACCGTGTGGGGTCCTGAGGACCGAGTTTGAGAAGGAAAAGACAGGGGGCGTGGTCTGGCCAGCTAGCTGCACAGACGTGCCCATTGTGAGCTCCCGCTGGCCCGTCTTATATATAACTCTTTCGCCTGTTCTGTCCTCCCCCCGTTGCCCCTTACAGACGGCCCGTTGTGCCCGGAAGGCGGAGAGTCCCCTGGAGCCTCGGCCGCAGTATTTCTACCTCGGGGCCTACGGCCGGTGTGGAAGCCTGGGCCTCGAGTTCGGAGGCGGCCCAGACGCGAGCTCCGTGACCGGCCCGCGGAGATAGAGGGAGCTACGGAAGCCTCTGTCAGCCCTGTCACACCCCGCGGGCAGCGGCGGCCGCGCTTACCGCTGCGGGTGTCCTGGATGGCCTGGCGTCTCTCCCCTCCGGCGGCCTCGGGGGTCCGGCGTCGGGTCGGCGGGTCTCTCCGGCGGCTCCCGGAGCGAGGGCGCCGCCATGCTGCTTTAGATTAGGTAGGCGGAGCGGGGCTGACGTCATCTGCCCGCTCCGCCAATCAGACCAAGGCGGGAGGTTCAAAGCCAGACGCCGAGCAGGGAGCCGGCGCCTGTGTATCATCGTTCTGCTTGTCAGAAGCAGTGATTTCCAGAGCTCCCTTGTTCCTATTTTCCGCTGTGTCTCCAGTGTCTCCAGTGTCTCCAGTGTCTCCAGTGTCCCAGTGTCTCCAGTGTCTCCAGTGTCCCAGTGTCTCCAGTGTCTCCACGCACTTCCGTGCCTCCAAGCGCCCGAGCGCCATCACGCACCTCCGTGCCTCCAAGCGCCCGAGCGCCATCACGCACCTCCGTGCCTCCAAGCGCCCGAGCGCCATCACGCACCTCCGTGCCTCCAAGCGCCCGAGCGCCATCACGCACCTCCGTGCCTCCAAGCGCCCGAGCGCCATCACGCACTTCCGTGCCTCCAAGCGCCCGAGCGCCATCACGCACTTCCGTGCCTCCAAGCGCCCGAGCGCCATCACGCACCTCCGTGCCTCCAAGCGCCCGAGCGCCATCACGCACCTCCGTGCCACCAAGGCGCCTGAGCGCCATCAGCACCTCAGTACCTCGGCACCTCAGTGCCTCTGTTCCTCAGCACTCCGGTGCCTCAGCACCATAGAACCTCAGCACCTCGGAGCCTCTGCACCTTAGTATCACAGAACTCCAAAACCTCAGCACCTCGGAGCCTCTGCACCTTAGTATCACAGAACTCCAACACCTCAGTACCTCGGTGTCTCAGCACCTCAGTGCCTTCAGCACCTCAATAATACCAGCATCTCTGTACCTCAGCACTCAGCACTTTCACTAGTCTTGTTTTTCAGGAGACCTTCATCATTCCTCCGTGCTTCCTGCTTACCGTCTTCATCCTGTATGAAGAAGACCTACATCCGGCCATCTCTATTGCGACCCAGTAGCGGTTCCTCTTCCCTGTCACCGGAAGAAGCCCCGAGTCCACAACACCCTTCGACCAGGTCAGTGATAGTATACACAGGCCACATGGACCCGGGGAATCGGAACCCAGAAGCAAGTGCCATCCAAGATCTGGTTTCCCGTGTACAGAGTCAGGAAGCGGCGCAAAACCAGGTGATGCGGTATCTCCAAGAGCTATCCGGCAGGTTGGATCAAATTCAGGTTTCCCTGGCTTCAGTAGTTCCAGTTCCAGCTCCAGTACCCACTCCGGCAGTCGTTCCTGTTAATGCTCACGCAGTGTCCGGTACCAGGTCACGCCTTCAGCTTCCCACTCCCTCTCGCTACAACGGCAACCCGAAGAATTGCCGTGGTTTTCTTAACCAGTGCGAGGTGCAGTTTGAACTCCTCGCACACAATTTTCCCACGGATCGATCCAAAGTAGCATACATTATTTCCTTGCTTGAGGGTTCAGCGTTGGAATGGGTGTCTCCTTTATGGGAGCGATCTGATCCTTTGGTTTCCAACTACACTAATTTCATCTCATCTTTCCGCCGGATCTTTGATGAGCCTGGCAGAACGGCCGCTGCCTCTTCAGATCTTCTTAGAGTTCGACAAGGCTCTCGTTCAGTGGGTCAGTATGTGATTCATTTTCAGACCATAGCTTCCGAATTGCGCTGGGATAATGATGCCTTACGGGCCGCTTTCTGGAACGGGCTGTCCGACCGTCTTAAAGACGAATTGATTACAAGAGATTTGCCAGATTCCTTGGAACAGTTGATCTCGCTCTGTGTGAAAGTGGATCTCCGCATGCAGGAACGAGTTGGCGAACGTTCTCGGTCTGATCGGTGCAGATTCCGGGCGCCTCCGTCTAAACCATCGGTTACGACAGCTCCAGACGAACCCATGCAGATTAATCGGTCTCGACTGTCTCCAGAGGAGCGACAGCGTCGGCGTGAGAACAAACTTTGCCTCTACTGTGGAGCCGCGGATCACTTCCTCAAGTCTTGCAAAGCTCGCCCGGGAAACGGGCAATCCTAGCCTGTTCCGGGGAAGTCAAGCTGGGTGTGGTTTCTCAATCTTCTCCAGAAGTGGACTGTTTACTCTCAGTATCTTTGTCTACTAAAACAAAAGTCAAGACCGTTATGGCTCTTTTGGATTCAGGTGCTGCGGGGAATTTTATTTCTCTTTCCTGCGCCCAGAGTTTGGGTTTGAAATTACAGTTGGTCGAACGACCTATTACTATTACAGCCATTAACGGGGTTCAAATTCCTAACGCCTTGATTACGAGTCAGTCTGAGTCAATTCAGCTACAAGTGGGAGCTTTACATCATGAACAACTGAAGTTTCTAGTTATTCAGGAAATGTCTCATGATCTCGTTTTGGGTTTTCCCTGGCTCAGGCTACACAACCCTCATGTCGACTGGGGGTCGACACAAATAATTTCTTGGAGTCCTTTCTGCCGATTGAATTGTCTTACTCCTGTCGTTCCACTCCGTGCGTCGGCCAAGTTGGACGTGGAGTTAGTTCCTGAGGCTTATCGAGAGTTTTTGGATGTCTTCTCGGAACAGGCGGCTGATAAATTACCTCCGCATAGGGCTTGGGACTGTCCCATTGAGCTCATTCCTGGGAAAATACCGCCTCGAGGTCGCACTTATCCTTTGTCGGTTCCAGAGACACAAGCTATGTCTGAGTACATTAAGTCGAATTTGCAGAAGGGCTTCATCCGTCCCTCCACTTCTCCAGCGGGAGCTGGCTTCTTCTTTGTAAAGAAAAAAGATGGAGGGCTGAGACCATGCATCGACTATCGTGGTTTAAATGAAGTCACCATTAAAAACAAGTATCCTCTGCCGCTCATCACAGAGCTTTTCGATAGAGTGCGTGGAGCTCGAGTATTTACTAAGCTTGACTTAAGAGGAGCATACAACTTGATACGTATTCGTCAAGGAGATGAGTGGAAGACGGCTTTCAATACGAGAGATGGGCATTATGAGTACCTGGTAATGCCATTTGGCCTCAGCAACGCCCCCGCTGTCTTTCAAGGATTCATTAATGAAGTCTTTCGGGATATGTTGTATCTGAATGTAGTAGTCTATTTGGATGACATTTTGATTTTTTCTAAGAATCTTTCTGAGCACCGACTACAAGTTAAGGAAGTACTCCTTCGGTTGCGCAAGAATCATCTTTATGGCAAGATCTCCAAGTGCACCTTTGAGGTTCCTTCTATTTCATTTTTGGGCTACATTATTTCTGGAACTGAATTGCGTATGGATCCGGAGAAACTTTCGGCCATCCGGGATTGGACTCAACCTCTTTCCTTAAAAGCAGTGCAACGATTTCTAGGATTCGCAAATTATTATCGGAAATTTATAAGAGGTTTCTCTACCATCGTGGCACCTATTACGGCTCTGACTAAAAAAGGGGCTGACCCAAGCAATTGGCCTTCTGAAGCAATAGCAGCGTTCAAACAGTTGAAGACCGCCTTTATATCTGCTCCCGTACTTCAGCAGCCAGATTTCCTAAAACCATTCTTTTTGGAGGTTGATGCTTCCACGGTAGGCATAGGTGCTGTACTCTCGCAATACGCCTCAGATGGGAAGTTGCATCCGTGTGGGTTTCATTCTCGCAAGTTCTCCCCTGCTGAACTAAATTACACCATCGGAGACAAAGAGCTACTGGCAATTAAATCTGCGTTGGAAGAATGGAGGTATCTTCTGGAGGGTGCTAAACACTTAATTACAATTTTTACGGACCACAAGAATTTACTGTATCTAAAGACGGCCCAATGTTTGAACCCCCGTCAGGCGAGATGGGCGCTCTTCTTTACCAGATTTTCCTTTATCATCAAGTATCGGGCTGGAATTCTAAATACCAAGGCGGATGCCCTATCCCGTTCAGTGATGGCTTCCGATGAGGAGAATACTATGGGGAAGGCATTAATCCTCAGTCCCATCTCTATTTCTGCAGCTCCCACTAGGTTGGGCCCTCCTCCGGGAAGAATGTCGGTACCAGTTAAATTTCGACCGAGACTGTTGCAGTGGGCACACACTTCTAAGTTTTCTGGTCATCCGGGAATTCAGAAAATGTGGGAATTTCTGCGAAGATCATACTGGTGGGACACTATGAAAAAAGATGTTCAAGAGTATGTCAATTCGTGTCCTCAATGTGCTCAGCACAAAACTCCACGTCTGCCGCCTACGGGTTTGTTGCATCCTTTGTCCATTCCTAAAAGGCCTTGGACTCATATCTCGATGGACTTTGTTACTGAATTACCGCTCTCTAAGGGTCATAACACCATTTGGGTGATCATTGACCGATTCTCTAAGATGGCACATTTTATTCCGTTGACCGGATTACCCTCCGCTTCCAAGTTGGCCCTGTTATTTATCCAAGAGCATTTCCGCCTGCACGGGTTACCTCTGGAAATAGTCTCAGATCAGGGAGTACAGTTTACAGCGAGATTCTGGAGAGCCCTCTGTTCAACTCTACAAATTAAGCTCAAATTCTCTTCTGCTTACCATCCACAGACTAATGGGCAAACTGAACGCGTCAATCAGGATCTAGAGACTTTTCTCCGTATTTACCTTTCCCCTTCTCAAGATAACTGGGTGGAGTTGTTGCCGTGGGCTGAGTTTGCCCACAACCATTTTTATCATTCTTCTACTGGTGAGTCTCCATTCTTTATTAATTATGGATTTCATCCCCAAGTTCCGGAGTTGCCCATTTGTCCTCCAGAAGAAGTTCCTGCTGCAGCCTCAACTCTTCGACATTTCACTCAAATTTGGAGCCGAGTTCATGCCAATCTTAAGAGGGTTTCCGGTAGTGATGAGCGAGGTTCGGTTTTACTCGGTTTTACTCGGTTTTACTCGGTTCTCAAAACGGCATCTTATTGGCTATCCAAAACACGTGACATCCGTGAGCCAATAATATGCCGTTTTGAGAACCGAGTAAAACCGAGTAAAACCGAATCCGCTCATCACTAGTTTCCGGTCGCTATAAATTCTTTGCGGATAGGAAACGACGAGCAGCTCCTCAATATAAGGTTGGTGACAAGGTATGGCTCTCTACCCGCAATCTTCGTTTGAAAGTACCCACCATGAAATTTGCCCCAAGGTTCATTGGTCCTTTCTCAGTGCGGCAAGTCTTGAACCCGGTCGTTTGAAAATTGGAGTTGCCTTCCCACCTTCGAATTCCAAACTCCTTCCACGTCTCTCTCCTCCGCCCCCTCATTCTAAATCGGTTCCACTCAGCATCTCCTAGGCCAACTACTACTGTGTCTGAAGCTGGGACAGAATTTGAAATCAAAGCTATTCTTGACTCTCGTTATTTTCATAAGAAATTACAGTACTTGGTAGAATGGAAAGGTTATGGTCCTGAAGAGAGAAGTTGGATCAATGCTACTGAGGTAATGGCTCCCCGACTGGTTCGAATCTTCCATTCCAGACATCCAACTAAACCCGGAAAGTGTCCAGGGGCCACTCCTGGAGGAGGGGGTACTGTCACACCCCGCGGGCAGCGGCGGCCGCGCTTACCGCTGCGGGTGTCCTGGATGGCCTGGCGTCTCTCCCCTCCGGCGGCCTTGGGGGTCCGGCGTCGGGTCGGCGGGTCTCTCCGGCGGCTCCCGGAGCGAGGGCGCCGCCATGCTGCTTTAGATTAGGTAGGCGGAGCGGGGCTGACGTCATCTGCCCGCTCCGCCAATCAGACCAAGGCGGGAGGTTCAAAGCCAGACGCCGAGCAGGGAGCCGGCGCCTGTGTATCATCGTTCTGCTTGTCAGAAGCAGTGATTTCCAGAGCTCCCTTGTTCCTATTTTCCGCTGTGTCTCCAGTGTCTCCAGTGTCTCCAGTGTCTCCAGTGTCCCAGTGTCTCCAGTGTCTCCAGTGTCCCAGTGTCTCCAGTGTCTCCACGCACTTCCGTGCCTCCAAGCGCCCGAGCGCCATCACGCACCTCCGTGCCTCCAAGCGCCCGAGCGCCATCACGCACCTCCGTGCCTCCAAGCGCCCGAGCGCCATCACGCACCTCCGTGCCTCCAAGCGCCCGAGCGCCATCACGCACCTCCGTGCCTCCAAGCGCCCGAGCGCCATCACGCACTTCCGTGCCTCCAAGCGCCCGAGCGCCATCACGCACTTCCGTGCCTCCAAGCGCCCGAGCGCCATCACGCACCTCCGTGCCTCCAAGCGCCCGAGCGCCATCACGCACCTCCGTGCCACCAAGGCGCCTGAGCGCCATCAGCACCTCAGTACCTCGGCACCTCAGTGCCTCTGTTCCTCAGCACTCCAGTGCCTCAGCACCATAGAACCTCAGCACCTCGGAGCCTCTGCACCTTAGTATCACAGAACTCCAAAACCTCAGCACCTCGGAGCCTCTGCACCTTAGTATCACAGAACTCCAACACCTCAGTACCTCGGTGTCTCAGCACCTCAGTGCCTTCAGCACCTCAATAATACCAGCATCTCTGTACCTCAGCACTCAGCACTTTCACTAGTCTTGTTTTTCAGGAGACCTTCATCATTCCTCCGTGCTTCCTGCTTACCGTCTTCATCCTGTATGAAGAAGACCTACATCCGGCCATCTCTATTGCGACCCAGTAGCGGTTCCTCTTCCCTGTCACCGGAAGAAGCCCCGAGTCCACAACACCCTTCGACCAGGTCAGTGATAAGCCCCACATTTGGTTCCCCCCTCGCCTCATACCTGATCTGGAGCAGAGGAGGCGGTGGCAGACCCCGGACCCCAGCTCCGTGTCCTCGGGAGCAGCTACAGTGATCTCCCGGCCCGGCGCCCGGACTGACGGCGGCCATCTTGCGGCATCTGGCCCTGGCAATGGACGTCTCTCCCCGCTCTCCCTGGCAACAGTGGCGCCCCAGGATCCTCCAGCCGCTTAGGCGCCCCCTGCACAGCGGCACTGTGTGGCCCTCCGACCTTCTGTGGTCCCCCACAAATTGGGGCCTGATCGGAATACAGAGACTGCACACTGGGTGGGGGACACAGATCCTCTGCAGGGAACCATCCGATGTAGAAGCTCCACACGACCTCTCCCTCCTGCTGTTCCCTCGGACAGGAACTCACCCGTGCTCCGTGCTCTGGACTCCTCAAGAACCCACTAGTCAGCATGCAGCAATATGGTCTCGCCATTACCACAGTAAGTGACCTACCTGTGGAATCTGGGCTGCGGAACCCTAGTGACACTGCGCTCTTTTACACTGGCTGGGGATCTTATCTCGCCCCCCTTCCTGTATAATGGGAACCTGACACTCAGGCGCTACAGGGCTCCCCCAGCATATGTTTCCTTCGCTTTCCTATCTCAGACCTTGCCTATTGGAGCCTCATAGATTTCTACAATAGTGTGTCACATGTGGCTCCAACGGGATTCTCCCTCACAGACAGGGTGACCCTTACGTAGATGCCTGGTCCTGAGTTCAAGGTCGCTGCTGGTCGGGACTTCCTACTTACCTTGGGTCTGTCACATCTCCGTTGTGATTGACGGTGACGTCTGCACCGTGGGCTACCCCGGACGGCCACAAGTGATTACTAATGTTTTTCTTTCTAACCGCACATGGAATGGCTGGGTGCCCTTTTTGTTATTATCCTCTTGGTCCGCTTATTTATGTAGTCATATACACGCTTCCAGTTTTGCGGGCTACACGCGGCCCCTGGGCTAAACTCTCCACAGTGAATCATTTATGCAGAAGACCACTTCAGAATGGCCAATAGAACACGTTGGCCCTCCGCGGGGGCTTCCTCCTCATTCTTTGGCCCCAAACAAGGCAAAAATTCCTCATAACAGCCCACCTCACCAAAGCTCAACTCCAATGCCCCGTATTCTCCGTTAAGGTCAGACGACCCCATTGCTGCTGACTCTGACCAGTATGACTCTCTTGTCCAAAGTGTAGCGGCCACCTACAGAGTGGAACTAAGGGCTGCTATCCAGGATATGAGGTCGGACCTCTCCTCTTTGGGTTCTCGTACGGACGCTCTGGAACACAAGACAGACGACCTTTGCAATTATCAAGATGTGGTCACCCAGGAGTTATCTGACCTGCGCTCTGAAGTGGAGTCGCTACAAGAACATGTCGAAGACTTGGAAAATAGGTCCATACGGAACAACCTACGGATCCAGAACGTCCCGGAGTCCGTTGATAATTCGGCTTTACAGGATTACCTATTTGGGTTGTTCCATCTCCTTTTGCCCGATCTCACAGAGGACCAATTCTTGCTGGACAGAGCACACAGGGCCCTCCGTGCGAAGCCCCCCCCTGATCAACCTCCAAGGGACGATGTCCTACGAATGCATTTCTTCCACGTCAAGACGAAAGTTTTGGCAGCATGTAGAGGGGTCCCGGTGGTTCTGTATAAGGGGTCCGAATTGCTTGTGTTTCAGGACCTGGCTCCTTCCACATTGAAAAAAAGGAGGGAAATTTTGCCGGTTACTAAAACTTTACGAGATCAGAAAATCCTCTATAGGTGGGGTTTCCCGTTTTCACTCCAATTCTCATTCAATGGAAGATCCCAGGTGGTGAAGACCCCAGGAGAAGGACTGGATTCCTTTCAGAGACTTGGTATCATTTCGGCCTCTGCTGAGTCTCCGTCCCGTGGTCGAGCCCATAGCCCAAAAACATGCGGTCCTCCACAGGCCGAGTGGTCGACTATTTAGTTGGACCCTGTGGAGTGTTTTGTGACTGTTCTGTGCTGATATGTTTTTTCCACACTTGATTAATCTTTTTTCTTTCAGGTTCCGGGGATGCCTATTACCTTCATTGTATGTTGCTTAATGTTTACTACATTGTGTTGGCTTATTTATTTTTATTTATTTATTTATTTTCTTCGTGGCTTCTACCATGTTAGGTTGTATTCTAGTGTTGATATGCTAGGCCAACTTTCCCGTTAACACATGTTTAAGCCAGCTCCCTTTTTCTTTTCGTCTATAGAAAGGTAATTTTAGGGCTTCCCCCCCTTTTATTAGCCATGTGGTTCACTGAACTCTCTATTTTAAAGGCGAGATAGTCTTTAGCCCCATTTCATTATAGGGGTTTCCCGGCCCCACCCGTGTTTACTTGAGTCTGTTATGTTACGTTATATCGCCGGCTCATTAGCCAGCGTAATTGTTCAGTGTATTCTATTTGCTGGACTGCTGGTCCTCCCCCCCATCACAGTGGGCCCCATATTCGTAGGTGGAGCCTCCTAACTGTGATGTCCGTCGAGTCCTTGAGTCTTCGACCATATTTTGTTCTACTACTGGTCTATAGACCTTTGTTCCTATTTTTCTCTGCCTTTTTCCTGATTTTACTATCCTCCCCTCTCCTTGTGCACCCACACTCCTGGTGTAGACCTCACGGACATGTTGCCTTCCTGCCGTCCCATTGGTATCCACCATGAGTCTTAATATTTTAACGTTAAATGTCAACGGCTTGAACTCTCCTTGCAAGAGAACTATGGCAATACAATTTTTTTAAAAACAGAAGGCTGACATAGTCCTCTTGCAGGAGACTCACTTCAAAGCAGTTCACTCGTCCCTGTCCTCTAGAGCTTACCCACAGGCTTTCTATTCCTCCGCAGATAAGAAACAAAAAGGGACAGCGATTCTCCTACACCATAGTCTCTCTTACTCAATTGACCACTCTTTCTCAGACCCGAAGGGCCGTTTTAATATTCTTGTGCTGAACCTGGGACAGTCGTTCTTGACTGTCGCCTCAGTTTACGCTCCTAATCTGGAGCAGGGTGCTTTCCATAGAGATTTCTTCCCAAAACTGACTGAACTCACCAAGGGTCGGGTGGTCGTGGGGGGTGAATGGAATGCTGTGCCTGATCTTCACTGGGACCGCTCCAACTCTAAGAGACCGAGCCCCGCTACGGTTAGAGAATCCAAGAGATTGGCTGACACTATTTCCTCACAGAGCCTGTTTGATGCCTGGAGAGTTCTTTACACCTCCGAGCGTACCTATACCCATTACTCTATCCCCCACAGAGTCCACTCTTGAATTGACCTGTTTCTAATTGATGGGGGTTCTACCCGGGTACTGTATAAAGCATGGGTTACTCCGGTGGTTTGGTCAGATCATCTGGCAGTCTCATGGTCGGTGTCCTCTTTGCTGCCTACACCCTCTTTCTTCCGGTGGAGGTTGAATTCTTCACTCCTCCTGAAGAGGGAATTTGTGGAACAGACGAAGAGAGCACTAGACAAATTTTTCGAGCTCAACGTCACCCCTGAGATCTCTCCTGCTTTGGTATGGGAAGCTCATAAAGCTTCTATCGAGGCCAGTTTATCTCTTTGGCAAAGGCCAATACTTGCAGTTGCGTAGCTTTCACTCTGCCTGGTCTCGAAGAGTTGGAGTGTGGTCGGGGTCTCCCCTGGAGCGGCTCTGCCTTCGGCGGCCGTCGACTAAGGGCCTAATTTCCACATTGTATCGGATGATGCTTTCTCATAACCAACCTCCTTTGGCTAAACATGAGGTAGTGTGGGAATCGGACTTCCGTGAGCAGCTGGGTCCTGACACGTGGACCCAAATTAGACGAGATATAGTTACCTCCGCAATGGCAATCAAGCATAGAGAAAACTCTTATAAAATTTATACGAGATGGTACTTGGTCCCCTCTCGTCTAAAACATATATTCCCAGACTCTTCGGGCCTCTGTTGGAGGGGTTGTGGAATGGAAAGCACCCTGTTCCATATATTTTGGGAATGCCCAAAAATCTCCTCGTTACGGCTCGCGGTTAAAAGGCTGATCTTTAATGTCACTAATACTAGGGTCCCATTCTCTCCCTCCTATTTCCTTCTTCCGCGGGAGATCCGAGGCATGGAGAGAGCGGACCAGAGACTAATCTGGCACATCACAAATGCAGTGAAGTGCAGGATTGCCTTTCAGTGGAAATCCGATACTGTTCCATCTATGGCCGCCATTATAATGGCCACTTGGAATACGTATCAGATGGAATTCCTGGCCAGTGTGGTGGAGAGTAGATCTTCCACCATTTCTAAAACGTGGGCTCCTTGGTTACGTTTCCATGATGCCCTTCCCCCCTTTGCCTGCGGTCTGTAGTGATTGATGGTCAAGTAGACTCTTCTTTATTACTCTTCATTTGGGTGTATAGTAGACAAAGGTGATGTCTCATGTCTTGGAAATCGTCATGACAGTGTTCTTATTTCTATTGTTCTGAGGTCACTAATATGCACATTCCAGCCTCCTTTGCTTTACAATGGAGTTCTGAAAGTTCCAGCTATGCCACCTAGCAACTGTCATTCTATCAATAGATGTGTAGGTCGCTGTCTGTCTTTTCCTCCATCTTCCTCTTATCCCTCCCATACTAGGATTACAAGAAAAAGTAGACTCCTCCCATTATAGCTGTCACCTTCCCTAGCCTGCTTCCATATCCAAAATGCCTTCTGCAGGGACACTGTGGTGTATTCTCACTAGTGGTGATCACTGAAATTAATGGTGAGCAGTCAAATACCTTTCCCTCCATCTGCTGTTCAGCAGTTTCCATGACTTTCCAATTGCTATGTAGCCCTGTCCTTTCCTCTGTTGACAGGCAAAGCATCCAGCAATATAGTGGTTCACATCCCCCACTAACCTTAGCCACTAAATCGCCTGGCTAAGCCGGAGACGCGGAAGTGAGCCGGAACGCGGAAGTGTGCGGAAGTGAGCCGGAAGTGCCAGTGTGTGGAGTGCACGAGGGGAAGACGTGCTTGTGCGGGACGCTGAGCCGAAGGTGTTGGTGTGAGTGAGAGCTGGGGACTGAGCGGAGCACGCAACGGGAGAAGTGCTGCTGCTCTGTGTTTGTGTGAGCTGGGCTGAGTGTGTGTGAGCCGGAGGTGCTCGGAGCCAGAGAGTGTGTGTGTGAGCCGGGGAGCAGGAGGTGCTGGGAGTATGAGTGTGAGCCGGGGACCACTGTGCCAAAGGTGAGTGTGAGTGTGTGTGTACTGGGGACACGCTGAGTGGCAGGAGCGTGCTGCAAGGACCAGGGCCGGCCCGAGCTTAATTTTTTTGGTAAGCGAGTTTAGACTTTGGCGCCCCTTGATGGGATCAAATTTTAAAAGGGGTGTGGTCTTTCAAGAAATGGGTGTGGTCACACAATAGTACCCCCAAGGGTACAGGGAGTTAGTGTGTGACTGGGGAGGCAGAGGTGACGGAGATAGTGGGTGACTGAGGAGCAGTGCTTAAAGTGGTCCTAGAGAGGTGGGGGAACTCACCCCCCTCCCCTCGGTGCCCATGTAATAAAGGTATTCTGTGTGCCATAGGGGCGTGATCTCGAAAAGAAAGGGGCGTGGTCACACAATAGTAATAATGCCCACAGTAGTAGCACCGAGTGGTCGATGTGGAAATTTTGAAGTGGGGGTATGGACAAGTGAAGGATGTAATTATGTGCGCGCCGAAGGCGCGTGCGCTCTGGAAATGGGGGCGTGGCCACTCAGAAGGGGGTGTGTCCTTCAGTGTAGTTTACCACACCATATACGCCTTATACACCACAATAGTAGGACCACTTACTGGTGCCCCTTTCACATTATACCACACAGTGGGGGTAATTCTGAGTTGATCGCAGCAGCAAGTTTGTTAGCAATTGGGCAAAACCATGTGCACTGCAGGGGGGGGCAGATATAACATTTGCAGAGAGAGTTAGATTTGGGTGGGTTATTTTGTTTCTGTGCAGGGTAAATACTGTCTGCTTTATTTTTACACTGCAATTTAGATTTCAGTTTGAATACACCCCACCCGAATCTAAAGGCCCATACACATTAGACGATGTCGCTCTGTGAGCGACATCGTCTAATGTTTCCCCCTCCCAGGCCGGCCGGTCGGCGTCCGACTGTACACACTGAGCGATATGACCGCTCATATCGCTCAGTGACGTCACGCCCCCACCAGCCCTGCATGAAGGTCGTGGACGACAGTCCACATCCTTCATGCATGCCCTACCGACAGCGACGATCGTTGTCGACCCGCGGGGCCGCGCATCGGGCGTCGCTGGCGGCATACACATTTGACGATAAAATGAGCGACGTCGCTCAGGGAGGGGGAGAATGAGCGACGTCGCTCATTTTATCGGCAAGTCTGTACGGACCTTAACTCTCTCTGCACATGTTATATCTGCCCTCCTGCAGTGCACATGGTTTTGCCCAACTGCTAACAAAATTGCTGCTGCAATCAACTCAGAATTAGGCCCCGTATGAGCCGAAATTCACATTACACTACAAAGAATGAGCTGAAATTCACATTATAGCACATGGTATGAGCCAAAATTCACATTATAGCACAACAGTATGAGCCGAAATTCACATTATAGCACACGGTATGAGCCTAAGTTGACATTATATCAAACAGTATGAGCCGAAATTCACATTATAGCACAGTATGAGCCTAAATTCACATTATAACACACAGAATGAGCCGAAATTCACATTACAGCAAACGGTATGAGCCAAAATTCACATTATAGCACACGGTACGAGCCAAAATTCACATTATAGCAAACAGTATGAGCCGAAGTTCACATTATAGAGTGACAGAGGGACAGGGAGAGTGACAGCAGGGACATGGAAAGTGACAGCAGGGACATGGAAAGTGACAGAGAGAGGGACAGCAAGCGCATACAGTAGGGACTAGAGAGAGAGAAATGCAGCAGGGTAAGATTACCTGTTTAGCAGCGGCAGTGGTCTGCGGTGCGGTGGATGAGGAGGCTGTGGTAGGCGTGGGGTGGAGGAGGCTGTGGGCCTCGGAGATACTGCGGAGGAGGCGGCTGTGGGCGTGCAGAGATCTGGGGGTGGCAAAGGAGGCTGAGGGCGGCTGCAGCGGATCTGGGACCAGGCTGGCTTTATTATCCCCCAGTGGTAATGCCCCAGCAGTTATGATATCAGTAGTTTACCCCCCCCCCTCTTTAGTTTAGCCTCCCAGTGGTAATGCCCCCAGTAGTTTAGCCCTCATGTAGTTTAGCCCACAGTGGTAATGCCCCCTGTAGTTTATCCCCCATGTAGTTTGCTCCCAGTAGTTAGCCCCCGTTAGTAATGCCCCCTTGTAGTTTAGCCCCCAGGTAGTAATGCCCCCAAGTAGTAGTGCCCCAGTAGTTTAGCCCCCTTGTAGTAATGCCCCAGTAGTAATGCCCCCTTGTAGGTTGCCCCCCCAGTAGTTATGCCCCCTTGTAGGTTGCCCCCTCAGGTAGCTTGCACCCAGTAGTAATGTCCCCCAGTAGACGCGCCGCTACACATATGGAAAAAAAAAACACACACACCATACTCACCATGCCCCGCTCCCATGTCTGACCACTGCAGTTCTTTAACGCGTCCGCTCCTTGGCACTATAGCGCGCACTGACAGAGCCGGATGCCAGAGCTCAGTAGTGAGCTCCTGCCTCCGGCTGACGCTGTGCAGGGAGAGCCGGGCGCCCGCTGGTAAAACAATCTCCCTGCAGCGCCGGCTAACATCGGGTGAGCTGAGCCGGAGGAGGTGGAACTGCGTTCCGTTTCCAAGTGGAACTGATGGGACACAGTTCCGGCTTAGTTTAACCCCTGCTGAGGAGGCTGACATGACAGGGAGATAGTGGGTGGCTGGGGTGACAGGGAGATAGTGTCAGGAAGCTCTGTCCCAGTGCTTTCCCTCCCCGGCTCCCAGGTGCACACTGACACACACACGTTACAGGGACCAGGGACACATACACACAGTGTACAAGGGACCAGGGGCACACTGTACAGGGACCCCCCCCCCCCCCTCCCCGGATGAAAAGTACCTCTGAAGTGCAGGGACTGCATGGAGGAAGCCTGGAGGCTGTCACTGGTGAGTACAGACACCCCCTCCTCTCCTTACCCACTGGGGAATGTCATGGCTCCGGTGCATGTAGATGTGGGGAACTTCCTGCACCAGGCCTGCTGCTGCTGCGGTCTCCTCCACAGACTGCCCCGCCCCAGCTCTCTCTGAGCACTGCAGAACAGCCACTGCTACCGACAACCTGCGGTGGCCGTCCATCTCCCGTTAGGACAAGCGGGGTTTGAGGGGCATCGGGAGGCTGCACCTGGTTGCCGCACAGCATGTGCATGCAGTCAGAAGGATGGGTGGCCGGGCCGCGTGCCTTCAATGAAGGGTAAGTGTGCCACCACCTGAGAGAGCGTCTCTCAGAGCTGTGGCGGCTGGGCGGGTGAGTGCGTAGTGCCGCATGACGTTATAATATCACGCCGCCCGCAATACGAACTCAATTGGCTGATTACATACGGGGGCGGAGCTGCATCGCGGGTATCGTCGTCCCAGTCAGCAAATGCATTCCTGACCAGGAGGACAGTAATTAAACAGTTGAAACTGGCGGTATGCAGTATGGGCACTCCATGCTGCCGGCGCCCTCCTCACTGTGGCACCTAACTCAGCCGCGTACCCCGCGTAACGGGCGGGCCGGCCCTGGCAAGGACAGTACTGCAAGGAGTGGGCTGCAAAGACAGGGCAGCTGGAACATTGGACAGTGCTGCTGCAGGAAGGTGGACAGCAAAGTAGAAGAACATTGCTGAGGACAGTCCAGACGTGGCCCGTATACCTGTGAACACTGAGCAGGGAGCCGTGCCAGGGGCTGAGTCGCTGCAGATTGCTGATCAGAGGAAAAAGGGAGTTTGTATAACTGTCTCCCTTGTCCATTATTGTATTTTTGTTGCACTTTCATTTATACCTAATTTACTTAATTTATCTTCATCCTTTATTGTCCTTTTGGTCCCTTATACTGTAGATTGTCCCTCTCTTTTTCATTTTCTCTTGTCCCTTACTTCATTGTACTTAATTTATACTTACTATAATTGTCACTTGTTCATTTATTGTCCCTTGTCCCTTTATATATTGTCCTTATATAAACTGTCCCTCTCTCTTTAATTTTCGGAGGGAATAGGGAGTTAGCGCATATTAAATATGGGTGGGGCTGTGATTGAGGAACTCACTCAGTGCGTGTCGTGCATGATGTATGCGCACCTGGCTCAACAGTCCGAGTGCAGGTACATCTGTGCAAGATGTGAGCAAACGGCCGCCCTGGAAGCCCAGGTAACTGATCTACAGCGGACCATTAGGTGACTGAGGGGCATTCACAATCTTGAGCAAAGTTTAGCTAGAACGGTGAAGGAGTTGCAGAGGGGAGCACTGGTAGATGAGGAGGATCAGGTAGACAGCTGGGTCACAGTTAGAAGGAAGAAGAAAAGGGAGAGGGGGAGACAGGACATCTCCGATCTGCCAAACCCCAATAAATTCGCCCGATTGGACAAAGATTCTGAGGATGGCAGTGAGGAAATGACGAAACTGGAGAAGACTGTTCCCTCTAGAAACCAGAGGAGCGCCCCCCCCCCCCCGGTACTGATGGGAAAAAGGATAGTGAGATACATAGTGAGACTGTGGTGGTGGGGGATTCTATTATCAGGAGGACAGACAGGGCAATCTGCTACCAGGACCGTGATCGCCGTACAGTCTGTTGTCTTCCGGGTGCTTGGGTACGGCACATCGCGGATTGGGTAGATAAAATGTTGGGAGGGGCTGGTAAAGACCCGGCGGTCTTGGTGCATGTTGGCACCAATGACAAAGTTAGTAGTAGGTGGGATGTCCTTTAGAAAGACTATAGGGAATTAGGCAAGAACATTAAGGCAAGGACATCTAGGGTAATATTCTCCAAAATATTACCAGTGCCACGCGCTAGCCCAGGGAGGCAGAGGAAGATTAGGGAGGTAACTGCGTGGCTTAGGGATTGGTGCGGGAAAGAGGGGTTTGTGTTCTTGGAACACTGGGTGGACTTCTCAGTTAGACGCCATCTTTTTTGTCGTGATGGATTGCACCTGAATGAGGAGGGGGCTGCGGTTCTGGGGGGTAGTATGGTTAGAAGGTTGGAGGAGCTTTTAAACTAGGTGCCTGGGGGGAGGGTTTAGTTAGAAGCTACGGGTCAAACAGTGAGAACAGGAAAAATGGGGGTAGTGAACAAAGGTTGGAGGAGCTTTTAAACTAGGTGCCTGGGGGGAGGGTTTAGTTAGAAGCTACGGGTCAAACAGTGAGAACAGGAAAAATGGGGGTAGTGAACAAATTGGGGGAGGAGAAGGGGTAGTGAAAGATCAGCCGGCAAGGCCAAGGGTATCTGCATGGGTATTGACACCGGAATTACTGACACAGGTATTGCCCAAGATATTCCAAATTTATTACATACTGATAATTATTGTACAACAATATAGAAAGTGATGTCCATAGCATAAGGGATGATACTAGCATCAGGAGGAGGGGTTTAGAAAGCAGTAAGGAAGGCTGTATTAAGTATGAAGGGGGTGAAAAGAGAGGGAGGAGATTAACAGTCGGTAAGAGTCATTCTGGAAAGGCACTTGTAAATATTGATAAGACACCATTAAATCAAATGGGCATGGGAGATGCTAAACTAAGATGTATGCTTGCGAACACAAGAAGCCTATCGGGTAAAATGGGGGAATTGGAATGGCTTGCATCAAAGTCTATGTATGATATTATAGGTAATACGGAAACATGGTGAGATGACTCTCACGACTGGAGGGATATTCTCTTTTTAGGAGGGACAGGGCTACCAAAAGGGGTGAAGGGGTATGTCTCTTTGTTAAACCATCTCTAAAACCAAACTTAATAGAGGGTATTTTCGAGGGGGCAGGAGATAACGTGGAGTCGCTATGGGTTGAGATCACAAGTGGGGGCACTGAGGTAAAGAAACTAGTCATTGGCACATGCTACAAACAACCGGATATTAGCATACACGATGAGGAACAACTCTTACACCAAATTGAAAAAGTAGCAGGAATGGGGGACATCCTAGTGTTAGGGGACTTTAACTATCCTGATATAAATTGGAGTAACGATTCATGTGTGAAAACTAGGCGCAGCAGGTTATTAAATATATTGAAGGATCAATTCTTGACTCAATTAGTTGAGGACTCAACTAGAGGTAAAACTATTCTGGACCTAGTTATTGCCAATAATGTGGACATCATATCAAACACTAAAGTTGGGGAGACCCTGGGAAACAGTGATCATTACATGATCACATTCGACATCAGTTTTAAGAAACATAACTATAAGGGAGCAACCAAAACATTTAACTTTAGAAAAGCTGACTTCAATATGCCGAGACAGGCACTAAACGACATTGACTGGGAAGAGTTGTTTCATGGCAAGGACATTTTGGAATGGTGGGATGCTTTTAAAGGGTTGCTTGAAAACAATATTCACAAATTAAGTTCCATGGGCAGTAAACGCAGGAGTACTAAACACAAACCAATGTGGCTTAATAAGGAGGTCAAGGAAGCAATGGCTAATAAGAGGCGTGCTTTCAAAACATTTAAATCTATTGGAGGGGAGGAGTTATTCCGATATTACAAGGAATGCAATAAAAAATGTAAAAAAGCAATAAGGGCAGCTAAATTATAAACAAAAAAAATCGCTATAGAGAGTAAAACCAATCCTAAAAAGTTTTATAAATATATAAACAGTAAAAGGTTAAAGAAGGAGAATGTAGGATGAATTGGGAGCTTTGATAAATGATGACAAATTAAAAGTGGAAATATTGAACAATTTTTTTTCATCAGTATTTACCAGAGGATGAGCCAGTGACATTAGTGCATAATGACAGTGTGGGTAATGATTATTGGCTTGATGCTTGTTTAAGTGAGGAAGTAGTCATGGAGAGACCATTTAACGTGAAGATTAATAAATCACCAGGCCCAGACGGTATTCATCCAAGGGTTATTATGGAGCTTAGGTTACAGCTAACAAAGCCCCTATACTTGATTTTCCATAGTTCAATTAGATCAGGCATGGTACCAAGGGATTGGCGCATAGCGTAGGTAGTGCCTTTATTTAAAAAGGGAAATAAAAATGATCCTGGAAACTATAGACCAGTTAGTTTAACCTCTATAGTGGGTAAAATATTTTGAGGGATAGCATAGGGGATCACCTACAGGCTACAAAGTTTATTAGTAAAAGTTAGCATGGGTTTGTAAGGGACAGATCATGCCAAACCAACTTAATTAGCTTCTATGAGGAAGTGAGCAAGAATCTTGACCATGGAAAAACAGTGGACGTGGTGTATTTAGATTTTGCAAAAGCCTTCTATACAGTGCCTCATAGGAGACTGATCAACAAATTATGGGAACTTGGTCTAGGTTATATTATTTGTACATGGATAAGTAATTGGCTGTATAACAGAGTGCAACGAGTAGTGGTCAATGGGCTGTTCTACAGTTGGGCAGCAGTAGTCAGCGGAATACCACAAGGGTCAGTTCTTGACCCACTGCTCTTCACTATATTAACCAATGATCAAGGAATAGGCCTGGAAAGCACAGTATCAATCTTTGCAGATGATACTCAACTGTGTAAGGTAATTAATTCAGAAGGCGATGTGGGGTCTTTACAGAATGACTTAGTTAAACTGGAAACCTGGGCATCTAAATGGGGAATGAGGTTAAATATATGCATTTTGGAAAAAAAACCACACATGCATCCTACACTCTAGGTGGGGAAAATATAGGGGTAGCTATGGTGGAAAAAGATTTGGGGGTGCTCATAGATAATAGGCTTAATAACAGTACACAAAGTCAAAGTGCAGCAAAGAAGGCACGTAAAGTGCTTGGGTGCATTAAACGTAGCATAGATGTCAAAGTCGAAAAATATTGCAGTACACACATCACGTACGAACTACACACAGATGGCCTCCGCGCGTGTACTTGTTCTGCTGTGCGTGCACATATTCGCAATTTGCGTATGGTCGCTCCCGCGGTCGTGCGCATCAGCGCATGGTATGGGTATTTACGGTAGAGTTTGTGAACGCCTGGAGAGCTATCAAAACACATTACATATTTAATCCAAATAGTGCACAATGTACACATAGTCCCCCTGCACCACACCAGAAAGTAACAACAGTTTAAATGGTTTCAGAACAAAGGGATTCACCTTTACAGAATAGGAGGGGACAGAACAAGGTCATAAGGTGGTGTTTGGTATCCAGCTGTAGGGTATTTTAAGGGTAACATTCCGGTGTTGGTTTGAGGAAGATCGCATGTTCCTGCGGATAGTTATGTGCAGAAGCAGAATATAGATATAAACTGTATTTACTGTACATTATGTATGCGGTGGGAATCCAGAGGAGACCACCCACAAGAGCAGTTAGAACAGACATCGCCCACCAATTCAAATCGACCTATGATCTCTCCTGTACTGTAAAAGTGCATTCCTGTGTCCAATGGACAAAGGGATTACAGTACCCATTGTATTGCTTTTGGAAGAATTGTATAAATAAAGCCTGCATCAGGCCTGGTCAAACACAAGACTCACAACGTTTTCTATTAGATTACGGAGGACCAGACCGGGAAACGCACGCGAATATACTCATGTATGTACCATTGACTGTAGCGATTATTCTGTTATATTGTCTTATATTGTATTGTATATATTGTAACCCCCTTTCAGCAATATTACGCTGTGGTGTCGGAACCCAGTGATTTAACTACAAATCGGTGTTGTGTCTTCCTTTCCCCGCTAAGGTTTAAAAGTGTATTAGTAACGCATTGCTTTGCTGTATAAGGTTTAAAGCGTATTCATTGGGTGTGTACGCGCTGCGGGTGCATTGTACCGTCAGCGCGGCATTTGTACACAGAGTCCATACATCGTACGGGACTCTGTACGCTAATAGCGTAAAAAGTACGTAGCGTGTGTACCAAGTATAGCGGCCGCAGCGGCTAAAGGTTTAAAGTGTGTTTAGAGTGTATAGAAGGTATAGCTTTTCATTCCTGTATATAAATTGACATTATCAATTGGGGCCATCGTCCGGTTTTCCACATATCCACAGCCTAACAGGTCACAGCACACTTAACCTATCAGCAAAAGGGTGGACAGGTATCCTACGTAACCTTTTCTTGGTCGGTGGATGCACTGAGAAACCCTACTTATTTGCTGATTAGATGACTTCTGCTCTGTATGGTTTGTAGGGATGCTGGTAGAACTCGTAAGGTAAACAAAAAAAAAGCTATTTAAAATCTGTGAAATTTATTTTTGGCGCCAAATGCGTACACAACAAAAGCGTACACCCATACTCTTTGTACACCCGCTCACATTGTTGCCATAGGACTGATTGCTAGATTCATAAAATAAATATTAAGGAAGTAAGTGTAAAACACAAACGCAGTCTGGCCTAAGTTATAAAGGTTAAGTGAGCGATTATAGTTAATATTGCTCATATTTATAGAAATTGTGTGAGTTGTTTTATTGCGTATGCACATTGGTACACGTGGTACAGAACGTGAGGACAGCGTACACAAAAACGTGCACGTGGCGCAAGGCCGCACACGTGGCATAGAGGTACGCACGGTTGCGTAATTACGCAAGCTTGCGTAGCGTTGTGTGCGCAGAATAAAACCACACGATAGTTCGTTTAGTTTAAAGGTGGGACAGTAGCCATGCCACAATTGCACAAAATTGCCCAGTTTCCAAAGTTTAGTATAAAACTCTTATTTACTGTATTGCCTCTGGGAGTAAAACTGCTTATCTGAATGAATGATAATTTTCTGTACAGAAAAACCAAGTATACCTGAGTGAGCGAACGTAGGAGTGAGTGAAATTTGAACCCCGTAATCTGGGATCCCGTCGTTTGGTACATCAAGTGAGTGGAGACTTGGTGGCGTGAGGCGGCTGACTCACGTTAGTATAAGGTTTAAAACGCAAATCGTGAGGTGATTTGTAAAGGAGCGTGATAGTGCATTGTATTGCGAAGTATTGAAGTTAAAAGGTTTTTGTATTACGCTCCAGACTGAGATATAACGACCCATGGTCGTACGGCAGATAAGTAACAAGTACCTATATGCTGTGCGATTGGACCGCGCATTTGTGGATGTGATATATATAGTGCAACTGGATACCCCTTTACGTGCTTTGCGTAAAATCGCGGTACCATTAGCACTGTAAACTGCATACGCAAGTGTGATTTGTGTATAAGAGTTTAGGGAGTTTTCGCTGGTCTCTCTCAGGAAAATCTCCAGCGGTGTATATTCACTAGAATAGGTAAGTCACTCCTAAACACTTCCAGTGAATAGAAATCAGATAGGGACCTCACTGGGTACGCGGTGGTCATTATTGGAGTGAGTCGTGGTACCCGGCGGAGAAGGAGTGGGTGAAAGCGCTTTAAGAACTTTCACCGTCTATTCGTATTGTGCATTTGGGATTGCGTAATAAGGAAAAAGTCTGCGATGGGATCCAATTGCACAAGCGGTGGACATTTAACCAGGGTTCAGGTTGAGGTGCCGCGGCCTAAGGGGTCAGCGAGGTTTGTTATGTGTGGTAAATATGGATCACACACTGAATACTTTTTGTCTGAATGGGTACGTATGACTGACAAAGATAGGGTACCATTCCCTAAAGTGGGCAGTTTTGAACCAGAGGTATTGCAGAATTTAAGGATAAGGATATGTTTAATAAAATCCAGAAAACAAAGGATTAGACATACAGATTGTTTAAAATTATGGCAACAAGAGGGGGATATACAAAGAGAATTAGATCACGCAGCAGGTTCCAAACCTAGCGGGAAAATAATGGCGACCGCACCACCACCACCACTGTATATTTTGGGGGAGAAAGTGGCTACAGACAATGGCACATTGGTACAAGATAAGAGTGTAATTGATAAACGTACTAATGCTAACCCTTGCCAGTTGTATCCTGCTTTAAATTTTCCCCAGGACTGTGAGCAGGAAGATGAGCCCAGTACGATATCGGCACTCTCTCTAGCAGCCACCATACAAGACACTCAGGTGGGCACGGCCCAACCAACAAGAGCAGTAGTCAGGCCCCCTAGCGGAGGGATAAGTGAGGTCGTGTCCACAGGTAAGTACGGTACCGTACATTATGCAGAGACAATAGCACCCCACATTGTAGAATCAAACCAGAATGATGTAATTGAATTAATTCCTGTCAGGGTGATTGCAGTCCCCAATGGGAAGACTGACGCTCAGGGAGTAACTCCGTCCAGGAACATTGCTATGCATTGTCCCTGGTCCCGGACAGAATTGAGGTCAATTATGTCAGAATTTCCTGATCCCAGAAAAGATCTAGTCGCATGCCAGAGGTTCATTAAAGAGTTAGGTAACGCCACCAAACCCACAAACAAAGATTGGCGAACAGTGCTACGGGTATGTTTACCCTCCAATATTGACCCCGCGAAGTTCATAACTGATTGTAACTTAGACGCAGAAGTACCGCTCACTGATGAGTACACTCAGGAGAATGTGCGGCAAATCAATCTGCAATTAGGAGTATATTTCCCTACTGTTGTCAAATGGAATAAAATCTTTTCCATAAGACAAAAAGAAGGTGAAAACAAAGGATTAGACATACAGATTGTTTAAATTTATGGCAACAAGAGGGGGATATACAAAGAGAATTAGCTCGCGCAGCAGGTTCCAAACCTAGCGGGAAAATAATGGCGACCGCACCACCACCACCACCGTATATTGTGGGGGAGAAAGTGGCTACAGACAATGGCACATTGGTACAAGATAAGAGTGTAATTGATAAATGTACTAATGCTAACCCTTGCCAGTTGTATCCTGCTTTAAATTTTCCCCAGGACTGTGAGCAGGAAGATGAGCCCAGTACGATATCGGCACTCTCTCTAGCAGCCACCATACAAGACACTCAGGTGGGCACGGCTCAACCAACAAGAGCAGTAGTCAGGCCCCCTAGCGGAGGGATAAGTGAGGTCATGTCCACAGGTAAGTACGGTACCGTACATTATGCAGAGACAATAGCACCCCACATTGTAGAATCAAACTAGAATGATGTAATTGAATTAAATCCTGTCAGGGTGATTGCAGTCCCCAATGGGAAGACTGACGCTCAGGGAGTAACTCCCGTCAGAAACATTGCTATGCATTGTCCCTGGTCCCGGACAGAATTGAGGTCAATTATGTCAGAATTTCCTGATCCCAGAAAAGATCTAGTCGCATGCCAGAGGTTCATTAAAGAGTTAGGTAACGCCACCGAACCCACAAACAAAGATTGGCGAACAGTGCTACGGGTATGTTTACCCTCCAATATTGACCCCGCGATGTTCATAACTGATTGTAACTTAGACGCAGAAGTACCTCTCACTGATGAGTACACTCAGGAGAATGTGCGGCAAATCAATCTGCAATTAGGAGTATATTTCCCTACTGTTGTCAAATGGAATAAAATCTTTTCCATAAGACAAAAAGAAGGTGAAACGGCATCCAAATATTTCCATCGAGCACTGCAGGAAATGGCTAGATACACTGGGGTCGAGGATATTAAGGACAATGTACATCACAGGGAGGTAGCTGTTTCTGTATTAATGGACGGGTTGAAGGAGGCACTGAGAACAAGGGTACAGACCTCTCTACCAAACTGGAGAGGTATCTCGGTGGCTGCATTGAGAGAGTCCGCTATCGAGCATGATAGGAACATCGTTAAACACAGGGAGTCACAGGGGGAAAAACTGATGACTGTAAGTATAGGTGCACTTACCACAAAGCGACATCAGCCGAAACCCCAGACCCCTGATGGTAAGTCACGTGAAGCAACATGCTATAATTGTCAAAAGGTAGGACATTACTCGAGGGAATGTAGGAATAAAGGTTCACATAATGTATACCGACCCCCTAGACCAGGATATGAACCACACTACAATACACATAATTGGGATCAGGGACCGCATAGGAGAAGTTACGAGCCACACGCAGGGGAAACAAGGAGGTACCCACCTAGGAGGGAATGGCAGACCTCTGAAAATTCTCAGCTACCCCCCTCACATATTGTAGCTGCCAGTGCGCTGCGGGAGGGTCTCACCACACAATAGGGGTTGGGCCACACCTGTAGTCTGCAGCCAGTGAAGTTGATTGCTAGCCTTGGTAGTGAACCTGAGGTCACGGTTGATGTAGCTGGTACACCATTACCTTTTCTTGTAGACACAGGGGCGGCCAGGTCAGTGTTAAATTCGACGGTAGGTATGAAAACCACGGGTAAAACAATTTCGGCAATGGGAGTAACAGGAACAGTGCAACACTACCCTTTGAGTAGACCTGCAGAGATTACGATAGGGCCCTTGCAAACCAAGCATTCTTTTTTGCTGGCTGCAGCGGCTCCGACTAACCTGCTTGGAAGAGATTTATTGTGTAAAATGCGGTGTGTAATATACTGTACTCCTGAGGGTGTCTTCTTGGATATACCTGAGAACCACGTTCAGGAAGTGCAAGATATATTAGACACCCCTCAAAGGCTAATGTCGCATTCTGCTGTTATAGACAAGTGTCCAGCAAAGGTAGAGGAAATGATCTCACAAATACCGGGTTCCCTTTGGACCAAAGATGGACAAGACACTGGATTGATGGCAAATGTAGCTCCGGTAGTAGTGCAAGTAAAAGACGGTAGGATAGCTCCAAAAATCCCTCAGTATCCTCTGAAGCCAGAGGTAGAATTAGGAGTGTACCCCGTCATAGAGCGGTTGCTACAACAGGGCATACTAGTCAGGACGTCCAGCACTGCCAATAGTCCCATCTTCCCTGTGAAAAAGAGTGGGGGGAGGGGTTACAGGCTAGTGCAGGATCTAAGGGGGATAAACAAGATAGTTGAGAGCCAATTCCCCGTAGTGCCCAATCCAGCTGTCATCCTCATGCAAATTCCCCCTACTGCAAAATTTTTCACTGTCATTGACCTCTGTTCTGCCTTCTTTTCTGTCCCTCTGCACCCTGACAGCCAATACCTCTTTGCATTTACATACAGGGGAGTACAGTACACCTAAACTCGCCTACCCCAAGGTTTCATTGACAGCCTGTTATGCACACCAGTGCCTGCAGGAAAGTACTAGTGTCAGAACTGTTATGCACTCCAGTGTCTGCAGGAATGTACTGGTGTTTGAACTGTTATGCAAAACAAATGGACTCACAGACAAACTGGGGAATATGACATAACGTACACAGAAGGTGATAGGGTAACAAAATACACACACAGTGAACAGAGAAGCCCAGAGGCTAAGGAACTGGGTATCTCCCTTGTATTAGAACTGCTCAGATGTAAAAAGCAAGATGTTGTGTTTTAATACGTAGAGAACCCGAAATGCTGTTGCTAAGGGCAACAGCAAAACCCTAAAGGGTTACCAACGGGTGTGGCAGTAAACTCCTTGGTCAGAGATGGAATGATAGACACAAGGAGAGCCTCCACAATCCTGATTCTCACTTGCAGTGCACAGGTTTAAGCTTACTGCCACTAAACTGACCCCTGACACCTAGCACAGTGAGACAGGATTAGACAGGCAAGTGTTAGAATACAGCCGCAAACTTGCTAAGTTCACAGAGTAATAACAGAACCCCAGCAAGCTAAACGACTGACTCCAGTCTTACTGCTAGGTCTGGATTGGCAGAGTGTAATACCAAATCCCCAGGCCTATTTGCAGTAAGCAACAAACAAATACAAAGCTACACAGTACTGGCTAACTTTCATGAACTGACTAACCAACAGAGAATTCAGCAGCATCTGCTTACCCTGAAAAGAGGCCTTATAAAGCAGGTGCTGTCCACGCCCCACTCAGACCTCACAGACTGTGAGCACAAAAACCAGCACCGGATCCCCTGCCGTGCACAGAGCCTATAACCACTGCACAGCAAAAGACCCGAACCGGAGTATCAGCTGCGCTCAGGTTACTCCACTAGCACTTGTCTCCCGGTTGCCATGACGACGTGGCAGCACAGGGCAGGAGACCCTAACAGTACCCCCCCTCTGACGAGGGGTCAAAGAACCCCTACCACCGGGTTTATCGGGGAACTGCGAGAAGAAAGAGCGTATCAGTCTGGGGGCATGAAGATCACAACTGCGCACCCACGACCGCTCCTCCGGGCCATACCCCTTCCAGTGCACCAAAAATGACAGCCGACCCCGAACCACCTTGGAGTCAAGAATCCTTTCAACAACAAACTCCCTCTGGCCATGTATCAGAAGAGGGGAAGGTCTTCCACTGGAAGAAGGATTACTAATCGCCCGTTTTAAAAGGGAACAATGAAATGTTTTATTGATACCCAAAGAACGGGGCAGATCTAACTGAAATGCCACCGGATTGATAACCCTGGTGATCTTATAAGGGCCGATGAACCGGGGCCCTAACTTATGAGATGGCTGTCTCAACTTCAAATTCTTGGTAGACAACCAGACGAAGTCTCCTAATTTGAAGCTGCAGGGTCTTTTCCGCTTATCAAAAACCCTTTTGGTCACTAATGACACAGACACAAGGGCTTTCTTCACTTTCCGCCAAATACCTCTAAGGACCGAAACCACAGAGGAACCACCAGGCGTGGAGTCCAGGGGGTCAAAAGAATTGGCCTTAGGATGATGCCCATACACACAAAGGAAGGGAGAGATCCCTGTAGCAGAGTGAGCCGCGTTGTTATAGGCAAACTCCGCCATGGACAGATGAGCAACCCAGTCAGTCTGACACTTGGAGACATAACACCTGAGGAACTGCTCCAAGGACTGGTTCACCCTTTCAGTCTGCCCATTAGACTGCGGATGGTAGCCTGACGACAAGCTGACAGAAATCTGGAGATCGGAACAAAATGCCCTCCAGAATTTGGCCACAAACTGGGATCCGCGGTCAGAGACCACATCAAGTGGCAACCCGTGGAGACGCACAACATGCAGCATAAATAATTCAGACAGGCGTCTGGCTGATGGCAGCCCAACCAGTGGAACGAAGTGCGCCATCTTCGAAAACCTGTCAACGACAACCCAGATGGCTGTCATCCCCGAGGATTTGGGCAAGTCCACCACAAAATCCATTGAAATGTGGGTCCATGGCTTAGATGGGATAGAGAGTGGATGTAATGGGCCAACAGGAACCCCTCTAGGAGTCTTATTTCGGGCACAGATGTCACATGCCCGAACCCACTGATCCACATCCTTAGCCACCGAGGGCCACCACACCGCCCTAGATAGCAACTCCCGAGTTCTGGCAATACCCGGGTGACCTGCCGACTTCTTGGCATGGAATTCCAGGAACACTCGCTGTCTTAACCTAGGAGGCACAAACAAAAGACCTACCGGAAGGTCTGGAGGAGCCTGCTCCTGTGCTCTAAGGACTAATGATAAGAGGTCCTGGGTAATGCCCACTTTAATACATGATGGGGAAACAATGGGCAACGGCTCCTCGGTGGTCTCCTGGATTGGAGCAAAACTCCGCGAGAGCGCATCAGCCTTGATGTTTTTTGACCCAGGGCGATATGTTATCAAAAAATTAAAGCGAGCAAAAAACAAAGCCCATCGTGCCTGCCTGGCATTGAGACGCTTCGCTGACTCTAAATATGCCAGATTCTTATGGTCAGTGAGAATTGAGACCACAAACTTAGCCCCCTCAAGCCAGTGTCTCCACTCCTCGAGTGCATCCTTAATAGCCAACAATTCCCGGTTACCCACGTCATAATTCATCTCGGCAGGCGAAAATTTACGGGAAAAGTAAGCACAGGGATGAAGGCGATTATCAGACACTCCCATCTGAGAAAGCACTGCCCCAATACCCATCTCAGAGGCATCCACCTCCACCACAAAAGGACGCTTTGGATCTGGGTGTCGCAGCACCTTGGCCGAAACAAATGCCCTTTTGAGACGGGCAAAAGCCGCTTTAGCCTCACAAGACCAGTGAGCAACATCCGCCCCTTTCTTAGTGAGTGCCACCAAGGGCGCCACTATAGACGAAAATCCAGCGATAAATCGTCTATAAAAATTTGCAAAGCCCAGGAAACGCTGAAGCGCCTTCAAACTAGTGGGCTGCACCCAATCCAGGACTGCCTGTACCTTGGAACCCTCCATTTGGAAACCTTCTGGGGAGATAATATATCCTAGAAATGCGATTTGCTGAACTTCAAATTCGCACTTCTCCAGCTTCGCCCCAAGCCGGTGGTCTCTGAGTTTCTGGAGGACTAAGCGTACATGCTTCCGATGTTCCTCCAGGGAATGGGAGAAGATTAGGATGTCATCTAAGTATACAACTAAGAATCTATCCAAATATTCCCTGAGCACATCATTCATGAAATCCTGGAAGACTGCCGGGGCATTACAGAGCCCAAAAGGCATCACCAAATATTCATAATGCCCTGAGTGGGTATTAAAGGCAGTCTTCCATTCATCCCCCTCTCTTATTCGGATTAGATTGTACGCACCGCGTAGGTCAATCTTAGAAAAAATGGTGGCAGTACGAAGCTGGTCAAACAAGACCGAAATGAGAGGCAGTGGGTATGAGTTTTTAATCGTGATACGGTTCAATTCCCTGAAGTCGATGCAGGGTCGCAACGAACCGTCCTTTTTACCCACGAAGAAGAACCCCGACCCAACTGGAGACTGTGAAGGTCTGATAAATCCCTTAGCCAAGTTCTCCTGAATGTACTCTGCCATAGCCTGAGTCTCAGGACGTGACAGGGAGTACAACCTGCTCTTGGGAAGCTTAGCATTTGGCAACAAATCAATGGCACAGTCATAGGGGCGATGGGGAGGTAGTACCTCTGCAACTTTTTTGGAGAACACGTCCGCAAAATCTGCATAACACCCTGGCAATCCTGGCAAACTTAGCTGCGAGAGCCTGACTGGAAGGCTCAAGCAACTCCTGAAACAATCAGTACCCCAACTAAGAATCTCCCCAGAGACCCAGTCAAATTGAGGATTGTGGGCCCTTAACCAGGGTAACCCCAACACCAATGGGGCAAAAGTACAGACAGTCACATAAAAGGACAATTTTTCAGAGTGTGTGGCTCCATATTCCCACAAAATTTCAACAGGAGTATTAGGCTGCTGAATATGTTATGCACACCAGTGCCTGCAGGAAAGTACTAGTGTCAGAACTGTTATGCACTCCAGTGTCTGCAGGAATGTACTGGTGTTTGAACTGTTATGCAAAACAAATGGACTCACAGACAAACTGGGGAATATGACATAACGTACACAGAAGGTGATAGGGTAACAAAATACACACACAGTGAACAGAGAAGCCCAGAGGCTAAGGAACTGGGTATCTCCCTTGTATTAGAACTGCTCAGATGTAAAAAGCAAGATGTTGTGTTTTAATACGTAGAGAACCCGAAATGCTGTTGCTAAGGGCAACAGCAAAACCCTAAAGGGTTACCAACGGGTGTGGCAGTAAACTCCTTGGTCAGAGATGGAATGATAGACACAAGGAGAGCCTCCACAATCCTGATTCTCACTTGCAGTGCACAGGTTTAAGCTTACTGCCACTAAACTGACCCCTGACACCTAGCACAGTGAGACAGGATTAGACAGGCAAGTGTTAGAATACAGCCGCAAACTTGCTAAGTTCACAGAGTAATAACAGAACCCCAGCAAGCTAAACGACTGACTCCAGTCTTACTGCTAGGTCTGGATTGGCAGAGTGTAATACCAAATCCCCAGGCCTATTTGCAGTAAGCAACAAACAAATACAAAGCTACACAGTACTGGCTAACTTTCATGAACTGACTAACCAACAGAGAATTCAGCAGCATCTGCTTACCCTGAAAAGAGGCCTTATAAAGCAGGTGCTGTCCACGCCCCACTCAGACCTCACAGACTGTGAGCACAAAAACCAGCACCGGATCCCCTGCCGTGCACAGAGCCTATAACCACTGCACAGCAAAAGACCCGAACCGGAGTATCAGCTGCGCTCAGGTTACTCCACTAGCACTTGTCTCCCGGTTGCCATGACGACGTGGCAGCACAGGGCAGGAGACCCTAACACAGCCCAAGTATTTTCTCCCAGGCTTTGTATGACTGTTTACAATCCTTTCAACCTGAGAGTGGATCAGTGCTAATACAGTATGTCGATGACTTATTGTTGTGTTCTGATTCACTCGAATCATCCTTGAAAGACACGAAACAGCTTCTGTTTCATCTTTCCCATACAGGACACAAGGTTTCAAAGGATAAGTTGCAGTTGTGCCAGACCAGGGTAAGATATTTGGGACATTGCTTAACTCAAGGATTTAGACACCTCACCGCTGATAGAATACAGGCGATTCGCGACATGACTCTGCCACAAACCCAGCAACAGATCCGCACTTTCCTTGGAATGTGTGGGTACTGCCGAAACTGGATCCCAGGGTTCTCCATGCTGGCTTTACCTTTGCAAGAAATGGTCTCTTCGAACAAACCAGATCGGATCTCGCACACAGATGAGTCCGAACTGGCATTTGAGAGACTCAAACAGGGCCTATCACAGGCACCTGCATTAGGTATGCCAGATTATGGGAAGCCCTTTGAATTATACGGTACAGAAAGTGCAGGGTGCGCGGCAGGTGTCTTAACCCAGAGACATGGTGATGCCAGCAGGCCGGTAGCTTACTACAGTGCACAGTTGGACACCGTAGCGCGGTCTCTCCCCACATGCTTGCGAAGTGTTGCAGCGATAGATTTGCTGGTAAATAAAAGCGAGGACGTAGTGTTAGGACATGACCTGACCATCCATACACCTCATGCAGTATCAGCCTTACTAAACTCCGCCCAAACCAGACATGTCTCATCGGCACGGTTTACAAAATGGGAATTATCACTGATGGCCCCTGTAAACATCACCATTAAGAGATGCAGCGCACTAAATCCTGCAACTTACTGGACAGGCACAAAGGGTGGAGGATGAGAATGATGGTGAAGGAGGATTTAGTGCAGACACTGATACGCATGATTGTATGGAATACCTGAATCAGACTTTCACTGCGAGACCTGACATCAGTGACAACCCACTGGAAGGCGTAGACTTTACCTTTTACACTGACGGTAGTTGCCACAGACAGACAGAATCGGGAGACTTGTGTACTGGATACGCAGTTGTAGACGATAGAGGTATCATAGAAGCTGAACCCCTGGGCCCACCGCACTCAGCACAAGTTGCTGAGCTGGTCGCCCTAACCAGAGCGTGTGAATTGGCTAAGGGTAAGTCAGCTAATATATACACAGATTCTAGGTATGCCTTTAGAGTGGTGCATGATTTCGAGGTCCTATGGCGCTTTAGAAATTTCATGACGGCAGCTGGCACACCTGTAGCGCATGCGTCCCACATAAAAAGGCTTCTAACAGCGATACAAGAACCAGACAGAGTGGCTGTTATCAAGTGCAAAGCACACACTTACAACCAAGACCCAATTTCACTTGGTAACAGCCGGGCAGACGAATCTGCTAAATCAGCAGCCAGCACCCCCATACAAACGAACATCACATCACTGATGACATTCAACACAATCAACACACAAAAATGAATTGAAATGCAAAATTTGTGTTCTTCACAGGAAAAGGAGGTCTGGAAGTCAAAGGGGTATGGCCAGGAGTCCTCAGGACTCTGGACAGGTGGACACGGTAAGCCAGTGGCCCCCAGAGCATATCTTCCAGGTCCAGCTGAGGCGGCACATGGTCTGACTCACCTAGGCAAAGAGGGTATGTGCAAGCTAGTGAGAGCCTACTGGTGTGCACCAGGATTCTCTTCTCATGCGGGTAAGAGAGCAATGACATGTTTTACTTGCTTGAGGAAGAATATTGGAAAGTCAATACCAACAGAGCCATCCCATATCCCTCCGACAGATGGACCTTTTCAGGTAATACAAATTGATTTCATACAGTTACCACCCTGTAGGAATTTGAAATATGTGTTAGTATGTATTGATGTATTTTCCAACTGGGTAGAAGCGTTCCCTGCTGCCACAAATACTGCTACGTTCACTGCAAAGAAAATTGTGCAGGAATTTGTGTGTAGATATGGTATCCCTAGAATAATTGAAAGCGATAGGGGTACCCATTTTACAGGTGAAGTCTTTCAGGTTATGTGCAAACTGATGGGAATTAATAGCAAGCTGCATACTCCGTACCGACCACAGGCGAGTATGAAGGTGGAGAGAATGAACAGCACTATTAAGAACAAGCTGAGCAAAGTGATGGCTGAGACTGGATTGTTGTGGCCAGAAGCTTTGCCACTAGTATTGTACAGCATCAGAACCACTCCCAGGTCCCCCCTTAACCTATCACCCCTGAGATTCTTTTTACCCGACAACCTCATGTAATGATAGACCCCCAGGATGATTTGAAATACAATAATGAAGTGACTGTGAAATATTTGGTTGGGATGAGCCAGCAGCTGAGAAATCAAAATAGAAATCTAAAGCTGGTGATTCCTGACCTACCGAACAGTAATTGTCATGACATTGAACCTGGGGATTATGTAATGATTCAAAATTTTCTACGCTCAGGTTGCCTCATTGACAGGTGGGAAGGACCGTACCAAGTCTTGTTAACCAGCACGACAGCATTAAAGGTTGCCGAAAGAGAGACTTGGGTCCACTCGTCCCACTGCAAGAAGGTCGCTGACCCGGAGAAAACTCGTGACAAAGAGCAGAGTGGAGAGAACCTCGTATCACTAGAGTGTTTGTTCCGGGAAAGCTGAGAGGCAGGACTGTTGAGACGGCACCTGAGCGCGGAGAAAAACAAGACCAGAGACGGTTGTCGCACCAGTTTTTATTTTTCCACCTCCCACTACCCTCCTTCTCTTCTTCTCTTTCTCCCCCCCCCTCCCCTTCTTGTCTCCCTTCTCTTCCCTTAACAATATTCGGTATACGTTCTTTGTTAGAACCAATGATCCATCAGTCTGGTGTGATTAATGGTGGCTGATAATTTGATATGCAAATTTTTAAAAAAATATATAGCACTTTAGAAACAGTTCCAAAATGAATGTTTTCCTTTATTCTATATAGTAGTGATATTCTTGCTATTGGATAAACCGGTTTGGTAAAGGTATCATACTGGAATTAGGTGAAGTAAAGTGCATGAGCTCCGTCTGTCACTCTCTCACTGTGACTAGTATCCGGAGCTGAATTGCTTACCGCTTCCACAGATGTCCCAGCGGTACTGACCATGAACCGGGCGCCGCTCTTTCTAGCGGCTCGACCTCCCGTTCTCCTGCCGGACCAGTATGGCAGGATATCTCTTTCACTGCCGCCTCCAAAACGGATCGCTGGTGCTCCAGATGATTTGAGCACTGTAGAATGAATCAAATGAAAGCCACGGTCCCCGTATAGCAAGCGGGACCAATGCAGGTGGCTACGGAGCTGGTCAATCAATTCTGGCAGAGATTGAGGGTATAGAATAAATAAACTCGTAGGACTGACGAGTGCCTGGATCCTTTGAGCCCTGACGCGTTTCTCGACCGACAACACTGGTCGTTTCCTCAGAGGGTTGAAGTAATTGTGCTCTCCTTGGTCTCCATATTTAAAGGGAAACCAATTAAATCATTAGTATAAGTACCTGTGGAGCTCCTGTCACATTCATTCTCAGGAGTATGTGTGTATGAAATCACCAGAAATCTACCTAATAATACATCAATTAAGAAACATAAAACAAATATATAAAAATAAATAAATAGAAAAACATTTGTTCTCTGCAAATCTATTACTTGGTTGTCTGTCATTCTTAATTTTTGATTTTAAACTTTTAACAACTCCATCAATTATACTTTGTGGCTACATCAGATGTAGCTTAAAGTAAATTAATTAATTAGCTTCATATCCATATGTGTTCACAGCGAAGAAAGAGACAGCAGAATAGTTAATACATGAATGTGTGGACCATACATACATATAATACATATATATATATAGACACACATACGTATGTATTTTATAGCGCACCACATGTGCACCTACAAAGGTTAAACTCCAAATTAGTATATAAAGTCAAATCAGGGGACAACATATAAATCTGTATCTTATTCACTGAAATCTTGTTCAAATAATACTCCAAAGCAGGGACACAAGAAGAAATTCAATCTCCTCAAACAAATTAATACATACAATAATATAATAATATAATAATAAATAAAATAAAATAAACAGAAGTATAGATCTTAAACTGAGGTCTTCATAGTACTTAACAAAATATATTAGTGAATTAATAAATTAACATAATAATATAATAAATAATATACACTAGTATATTATATTGAAATAATATTAAAATATTGCAATAATAAGTGGTTGGTACTGATTGGTCTGGTGGGCTGATGAGCATGTACCCCACAGGGGCAGAGAGATATATTTAAACTCAATCTGCCCTGAGGGGCAGACGCCCCACAGCCCACTCAGACCAACAGACACCATTGAAAAAACAATAAATTGACAAAACCTAACTAATATCAGGATTTCCCAGTACTTTTAATGACTAAAACCTTTGATAACAGCTAGACAGTATTGAGCTCCACAGTGTCATTAAGACCATGTGGGCTCAGGGTATGTAACTGAAATATCCAGAAGGCTTCGCGCATGCAGAGTCTTCTGTACCTATCTCCTCCTCTCACTGTGGCTCCGATGTGTTCGACCGCTCTAATGGTCAAACCACTTAGGTTACCTTTCTGACATGTGATTGTGATTTAACTTATTTTATGAATAAATTTGTTCAAATGTACATGTAGTCTGCTTGCGCTCTCTCTTCTTCTTTTTTTCTTCCAATTGTTTAGGGTGTGCTAATACCCTTTTCCCTTGAGAGCAGCAGGCAGCATTTTCAACCTAGGCTCAGTAGGGCGCTTTTTCTTTGTTTTTTCTTCCATTATTGCTTATTAGCATTAAGGCAGCCTATCTGAACCACGGTTGATGTTTTGTGTGTATTAATTTTAAATTGGATTGAAATAACACTTTGTTCTCTGCTAATCGTTATTTATTATTATTTTTATCTGCATTGGTCTATTAATTATGCCTGTTTTGAGATGTATGGCGGAACGCCTTGAGAGGAGACAGCATTATATGTCTGAAGAGACTAGTCATAAGGAACAGTTTTCCACAGATAGCTGTGTGGACATGTTTGGTCTCTTCAATGAATTAGAGGATTTGTTCATTGCAGAGACCAGACATTGGTGGGATAAAGTTACATTACAGAAGTATTTGGATAAAACCATGATACCGAGAGGTCTGAGATTATTTAAATCCTGTTCGTTTCAAGATGATCCTGAGTTTTTAACTGAATGGAATGAAACTCTGGACAGTTGTTCACGGAATCTGATGAAGCTTCTTATTAAACATAGAGAACACAAAATGCAAATTATCCAGGTTAATATAGAGAAAATACAAGAAGCCCTACTGATCCACTCAAATCATCCAGATTTTGAGGGAAAGGACCAGAGGGTGAATAAGAAGGTTCAGGATTTTGAGAAAACTCTTATCTCTTTGAAACATAAAAAATTGAATCGAGATAGAGAGGATTACAATAGGGATCAAGTACGAACATACAATAAGAGAGATCGCACTCCATCAGAAAAGAGGCGGTCGAGTATATCTTCCCCTAGATTCCAAAGGAGACACAATGATAGGAATAGAAGTAGGTTCAATTCATATAGAGATTCTAGGGAGGTACAGAAACAATTTTATTCAGGTAATAGGAATTATCCTAATAAGCCTCAGAGACAGCGATTTCAAAGACAGAGACCTGACAGTAGAGATACATGGAGGGATGAGAACTACAGAAATAGATATGAGGTTCTAAGGACCAAGGATTCGACTCCTCCGAGTAACACAGGTGTAAGAGAAGATCGTCCCATTAAATCATCAAAGGTGAATTTTTTAGAGAGACGCCATCACTCACCGGGGGACCCACAGAACAACTCGTGGGAAAACCAAAGAGTGATGCTTACTCCAAAAAGAAGAAGAGAGGAAGAGCTAGAGGCTGCAGGGGAGGAATCAAGAATACCTACAAAAAACGTAAGAAGGTTCTAAGTACCAAAAGTATATTTAATCTTTCTAAAAAAATCTTGACACCAGCTGAAATCTCTTTATTAAATAAGGGCTTAAAATTTGCCCCAGAAGAAAAACCGAACCTCTTTACGCTTTTTGTTGATCTAAACAGATTTGTACGTACTCTGAGTAGAAAGAGATATTTTATAAAAAAATCACTACACAAACAGAATATCAATGGGTCACCAATCTGCTTAGACAGACAAGATGATGCTTGTCTTGGGATTTTAGAATCACTTTTAGGTGAAAATGAGGAGATAGATAACACCAAAGAGGCCACTAGACCAAGAAAGGTATATGACATTAATGGAATAGATTCAAAGAAATTCAAAATACCATCTGAATTTTACCCTCTTCAGTATAGAGGTCCTTTTATTGAAGGCTTCTACACTACAACTATGAGGGAGTTCAGAGAGTTATGCACCAGACAGGATACTTTAGCCCTGAGAGATAATCTGTCAAGATCTGAGAGAATGGCCCTCAAAAGACTCATTAATGATAAAGAGATCATTATAAAACAAGCCGATAAAGGCGGAGGTTTAGTTATCCAGAATCTTGAGGATTACCTCTCTGAGGCTTATAGACAGCTCAATGACAATACCTTTTATAGAAAAATCTCAAGAGATCCCACAGGTATCTATCAGGATGAACTTAGGCCCTTATTGGAGATGGCATTAGACGAGGGAAACATCAATAAGGAAACATTTCTCTTTTTGATGGTAAAATACCCCATTATTTCCATCTATTACCACATGCCAAAGGTACATAAGTCAATAATTTCTCCTCCGGGGCGTCCAATTATTTCAGGGGTGGGATCCCTGACATCTAATCTATCGGCTTTTGTAGATGCACATCTACAGAAATATGTTCAGGCTCTTCCTTCCTATATCAGGGACACTACACATTTCCTCCAAAAATTAGATGGTATATGTTGGAAGGATTCATATATATTACTAACATATGATGTAGAATCCCTTTATACCAATATAACACATGATTTGGGTCTTCTTGCAGTTAATCATTATCTATACCACGACACTGAGGTGGATATTTCTTTTCGCACTTTTATTTTATCAGCCATAAGGTTTATTTTGGAGCACAACTATTTTTCTTTTGATTCACAGTTCTATTTACAGGTCAAGGGCACTGCCATGGGGACCAGGTTCGCACCGAGTTTTGCCAACCTTTTTTTAGGTTGGTTTGAGGAGTCTAACATCTGGGGTGGTGATCTCGGTACGGGCCTGGTCCTCTATGGAAGATACATAGATGATTTGTTTTTTATTTGGGATGAGGATGTTTCACCCTTTTCACATCTTACTGGCTGTTTAAACTCAAACACAATAGGTTTGAAATTCACCAACACTTCGAGCAAAGTATCTATTAATTATCTTGATATCACGGTTACAATTCAAGATAATGCTATTCTCACCTCCACATATATTAAAGATGTGGATTGTAACAATTTTTTACACTTTGCAAGTAGTCACTATAAACCATGGAGATTAAACATACCCAAAGGACAGTTTCAGCGGTTAAGTAGAAACTGCTCTACAGAAGAGGCCTTTAACAAACAAGCAGAAGTTATGTATACTGCATTTATGAAACAGGGATATCCTAAACATATTTTAGATATGGCCCTTACAGAGACTAAACTGAAATCAAGAGCCACACTGATTCATTCAACAGTCAGTAAATATAGACAAGGAGGGAGTGACAAGTCACTGTCCTTTATTACACAATATAATACAGCTGCAAGGGATATTAAAAAGATAATTACAAAAAATTCTGCCATTCTGAAATCAGACAAATTGCTAGAAACAACATTAACTGGAAGGAATTTGGTTATATTCAGAAAAGCTAATTCTTTAAAGCAGAAATTAGCACCTAGTCTATTCAAAAGAGGACCGAAAGAAGTTACAGGAAGTACCTTGAGACTTCCTCCGAAACCGAATGGGTTTTTTAAGTGTGGTAAGGATAGATGTGTAACCTGCCCCTTTGCAGATAATAAATGTACTAAGATCAAGTCCCATAGTAGATCAGATGAATTCGAGATCAGGGGTTTTATGAATTGCAGGACTAATTATGTGATATATGTTATCCAATGTAGGTGCGGCATACAATATGTAGGCCGCACAATCCGTCCCCTGCATGAAAGGTTCATGGAACATAAGAGGAATATTACAAAGAACATTAAGACCCATAGCCTGTCAAGTCATGTCTCTGGATGTCAGAAAGGTAACCTAAGTGGTTTGACCATTAGAGCGGTCGAACACATCGGAGCCACAGTGAGAGGAGGAGATAGGTACAGAAGACTCTGCATGCGCGAAGCCTTCTGGATATTTCAGTTACATACCCTGAGCCCACATGGTCTTAATGACACTGTGGAGCTCAATACTGTCTAGCTGTTATCAAAGGTTTTAGTCATTAAAAGTACTGGGAAATCCTGATATTAGTTAGGTTTTGTCAATTTATTGTTTTTTCAATGGTGTCTGTTGGTCTGAGTGGGCTGTGGGGCGTCTGCCCCTCAGGGCAGATTGAGTTTAAATATATCTCTCTGCCCCTGTGGGGTACATGCTCATCAGCCCACCAGACCAATCAGTACCAACCACTTATTATTGCAATATTTTAATATTATTTCAATATAATATACTAGTGTATATTATTTATTATATTATTATGTTAATTTATTAATTCACTAATATATTTTGTTAAGTAATATGAAGACCTCAGTTTAAGATCTATACTTCTGTTTATTTTATTTTATTTATTATTATATTATTATATTATTGTATGTATTAATTTGTTTGAGGAGATTGAATTTCTTCTTGTGTCCCTGCTTTGGAGTATTATTTGAATAGGATTTCAGTGAATAAGATACAGATTTATATGTTGTCCCCTGATTTGACTTTATATACTAATTTGGAGTTTAACCTTTGTAGGTGCACATGTGGTGCGCTATAAAATACATACGTATGTGTGTCTATATATATATATGTATTATATGTATGTATGGTCCACACATTCATGTATTAACTATTCTGCTGTCTCTTTCTTCGCTGTGAACACATATGGATATGAAGCTAATTAATTAATTTACTTTAAGCTACATCTGATGTAGCCACAAAGTATAATTGATGGAGTTGTTAAAAGTTTAAAATCAAAAATTAAGAATGACAGACAACCAAGTAATAGATTTGCAGAGAACAAATGTTTTTCTATTTATTTATTTTTATATATTTGTTTTATGTTTCTTAATTGATGTATTATTAGGTAGATTTCTGGTGATTTCATACACACATACTCCTGAGAATGAATGTGACAGGAGCTCCACAGGTGCTTATACTAATGATTTAATTGGTTTCCCTTTAAATATGGAGACCTAGGAGAGCACAATTACTTCAACCCTCTGAGGAAACGACCAGTGTTGTCGGTCGAGAAACGCGTCAGGGCTCAAAGGATCCAGGCACTCGTCAGTCCTACGAGTTTATTTATTCTATACCCTCAATCTCTGCCAGAATTGATTGACCAGCTCCGTAGCCACCTGCATTGGTCCCGCTTGCTATACGGGGACCGTGGCTTTCATTTGATTCATTCTACAGTGCTCAAATCATCTGGAGCACCAGCGATCCGTTTTGGAGGCGGCAGTGAAAGAGATATCCTGCCATACTGGTCCGGCAGGAGAACGGGAGGTCGAGCCGCTAGAAAGAGCGGCGCCCGGTTCATGGTCAGTACCGCTGGGACATCTGTGGAAGCGGTAAGCAATTCAGCTCCGGATACTAGTCACAGTGAGAGAGTGACAGACGGAGCTCATGCACTTTACTTCACCTAATTCCAGTATGATACCTTTACCAAACCGGTTTATCCAATAGCAAGAATATCACTACTATATAGAATAAAGGAAAACATTCATTTTGGAACTGTTTCTAAAGTGCTATATATTTTTTTTAAAATTTGCATATCAAATTATCAGCCACCATTAATCACACCAGACTGATGGATCATTGGTTCTAACAAAGAACGTATACCGAATATTGCATCATTTACTAGTGCACTAGTACTGTGGGACTATTATATATCATATGCCGAGTGTGGATTCTTTGTTGAATTGAATATATTATTAGTTCTAACTAATGTCACTTTTTAACTGATTGTGATTTAACTTATTTTATGAATAAATTTGTTCAAATGTACATGTAGTCTGCTTGCGCTCTCTCTTCTTCTTTTTTTCTTCCAATTGTTTAGGGTGTGCTAATACCCTTTTCCCTTGAGAGCAGCAGGCAGCATTTTCAACCTAGGCTCAGTAGGGCGCTTTTTCTTTGTTTTTTCTTCCCTTAACAAGATGGATCTAACCCAAGAGACTGCGTTTCGGGTTTTCCTGTTAATCCTGTTGTTGACCAGGACAGTCTGTTACGGCGAGGGTCCCAGAGAGGTCGAGCAAGGATCTGGAATGGGTTCTGATGGCGAGGATGGATTTGTAGAATCTCAGGAGCAACACATCACTCAAGCAAAGGCGGGTATCAGAAAGCGCTCTGGTAGTCAGGGAGCTCGGAGGCACTGTGAAGGGTTATTGTCTGAGGAAAATTGCATTTGTAGGAATTGTGAGAACATAGTCGAGGATGGGTGCATCCAGAGATGTCAATCCAGCCTTAACATCGACATGGACCGTCATCCATTGAGTGATTACCACTCACTAGTGGGTAAGGTCTTAAACCAGACAGAATGCTGGGTGTGCTCACAAGTACCTCAAGGTCAAAGCAAGTCAGGATTAGTACCGTACCCTTTAGCAATAGATGAGGTACTCAAATTGCGGGGTGGGAGACCGGTGGACAAGAAATTCAATATTTCTAGGCCCCCTAGTTTGAAGCTCCACCAGTATCATGTAGATAGAACCTTATTATGTTTCAATATTTCCAATTACCGAAAACCGGGAAATTGGGAAGTGACGTGGAATAACCAGACAATGACCTTTTCACACAGAGTTGATAGGATACCCATAGACTCTGAACTTGTACGCCAAATAGCCAACAGTGGGAGGTATTTTCGGTATAGGTATACTCGAGGAAGCAAGACCATGTGGGTTGGAAAAGTATCACCAGGGTATTGTGCTCATATCATCCATCCTGATACTTGTACTGAGCAGATGGGAGAACTAGGGATTTGGTTTTTCACTTGGAAAGTTTGTAATATGGTGATGTCATATTCTGTCCCCTATGTTCTCCCAGATGATGCCTATTTCATATGTAGGAGGAAGGCGTACAAGTGGCTTGCCCCGAGCTCAGAGGGATTGTGTTATATTGGGAGAGTACTGCCAGAGGTCATGACCATAACCCATGATAAGATGAGAGATGTTCACCGCAGTGCTCAGGCTCCTTACACTCACACTCACTATGAACACATCGTCAAGAGACAACTCATAGATAGGACAGAGCACGCAGCCTCTGATTTGATCCACGAGTTCACCGGGATTCAATTCCTTCTCGCATTAGACATCACCCGTAGTGCCAGAGGAATTATAAATTATAGGTATATCCATGCGCTAGCGAACTTGATAGATAATATCACTGAGATGTATGACGACACCTTCAGGTATATGGGAAGGGAGTTACAAGCTTACATGAAGGAACTGATCCAGCACAGGATGGTCCTTAATTATATCACAGCCGTGACAGGTGGGTACTGTGTCACTTTGGCAACTCAATATGGTGTGAAGTGCTGTACGTATATTACAAACAGCACTGATGACCCAACCGAGATTATCGATCAAAAGATGGATGATATCTTGCAGTTGAAGTGGGAGTTCCGGAGGAGACACAACCTTACCCTGACGGCTGTGGGTAATGAGCTGACCGGCTGGGTCTCATGGTTGAATCCACGAAATTGGTTCTCAGCATTAGGAGAATGGGCTCAAAATGTTATTATGAGTGTAGGGAAGTTTCTCCTTTGTATCCTGGGAGTTGTCATAATTATTGGCTTGATATTTAGGTGTGTTCGAATTCTGACGCGGCGCAAGCACGGCACAAAGTTGATGAGTCTAGGGAGCGAGGGCATTGTTATAGCAGCAGATTTAATTTACGACCCATCCATAGAGACAGTGTTATGATAAGGATTGCAAATGAATTCCATGGCCTGTTTCTTTCACCCGTTTTTCTTTTGTCTCCCCCTCTGCCCAGATACACCCATCCGGAAAAGACATCAGCCCTACCCAAGAATGTTTATGTAAATGTTTATGTGAATGTATTTTAGATATGTGTCTTATCTTTGAGGAAGATCGCATGTTCCTGCGGATAGTTATGTGCAGAAGCAGAATATAGATATAAACTGTAATTACTGTACATTATGTATGCGGCGGGAATCCAGAGGAGACCACCCACAAGAGCAGTTAGAACAGACATCGCTCACCAATTCAAATCGACCTCTGATCTCTCCTGTACTGTAAAAGTGCATTCCTGTGTCCAATGGACAAAGGGATTACAGTACCCATTGTATTGCTTTTGGAAGAATTGTATAAATAAAGCCTGCAGCAGGCCTGGTCAAACACAAGACTCACAATGTTATCTATTAGATTACGGAGGACCGGACCGGGAAGCGCACGCGAATATACTCATGTATGTACCATTGACTGTAGCGATTATTCTGTTATATTGTCTTATATTGTATTGTATATATTGTAACCCCCTTTCAGCAATATTACGCTGTGGTGTCGGAACCCAGTGATTTAACTACAAATCGGTGTTGTGTCTTCCTTTCCCCGCTAAGGTTTAAAAGTGTATTAGTAACGCATTGCATTGCTGTATAAGGTTCATTGGGTGTGTACGACAGTACGCGCTGCGGGTGCATTGTACCGTCAGCGCGGCGTTTGTACACAGAGTCTGTACATCGTACGGGACTCTGAACGCTAATAGCGTAAAAAGTACATAACGTGTTTACCAAGTATAGCGGCCGCAGCGGCTAAAGGTTTAAAGTGTGTTTAGAGTGTATAGAAGGTATAGCTTTTCATTCCTGTATATAAATCGACATTATCAGAGACAAGGGACGAGGATGTAATCCTGCCACTGTACAAATCATTGGTACGTCTGCACCTGGAATATTGTGTTCAGTTCTGTGCACCGTATTATAAAAAAGATATCGAGGAACTAGAAAGAGTTCAAAAAAGAGCTACTAATCTCAGAGCCGGCCATAGGCATAGGCAAACTAGGCAATTGCCTAGGGCATTTGATATGCCTAGGGGCATCAGCAGCTTCTGCTGATTAAAATTATATGCGGCATGCCTATATTCTGTATGTAGCATTTCATATGCAGATACAGCCACAGTCTCACACAGTATATAGGCATGCTGCATATTATTTTAATCAGCAAAAGCTGCTTGTGCATCCTAGCCACACAGCAATGCAAATAAGATGCATTTTCATTAAAAAAAGGTGCCTGACGATAGCATTGAGGCAAGCTTTATGAGGACACATCTGTATCCAAGCAGAGGCAGAGGTCACAGTGTTAGTGGCAGTGTGAGTGCAGTGTGCATGTGAGTGGGTTGGTTGTGCAGTAGTGTTCGGAATATGTGTAAGGCGCATTATGTGTGTCATGTAAAAATGCATTAATAATGTGCAACATATGTGTAAGGGGCACTATGTGTGTCATTATGTGTATAAGGGCATTAATAATGTGCAGCATATGTGTAACAGGGTACTACTGTACATGTGTCATTATGTGTATAGGGGCACTAATAATGTGCAGCAAATGTGTAGGGGGCACTATGTGTGTCATTATGTGTATAAGGGCATTAATAATGTGCGGCATATGTGTAAGGGACATTATGTGTAAAAGGGCATTAATAAAGGTTGTCATAATGTGTAAGGTGCATTTTGGTTATAAGGACATTAATAATGTGTCTCATATGTGTAAGGGGCATTACTGTGTGGAATTATGTGTATAACTGCATTACTATATGTGGCATTATGTGTATAAGGTGCTCTACTATGTTCCGTTGCACATAGAAAGGGCACTACTGTGTTGTCTAATGTGAATAAATAGCAATAGGGTGTGGTGTAATGTGAATAAGGAGCAATTCAGTGTGATGTAATGTGAATAAGGGGCTCTACTGTGAGTAGTAACGTTTATAAGGTAAAGTGATACTACTGTGGGATGTAATATGAATTATGGACACTATCACATGATCAAATGTGAATAAAGTTGCAGTACTGTGTGGCATTATTGGAATTGGGGTTACTATTGTGTGGCCATGCCCTTTGCCAGCAAAACACACCCCTTTTTGGGCTGTGCGCCAAATGTGCGAACGGTTTCTATTTAAAATATAGGGGGTACAAACACCAAAATAAGGACTGCTATGGGTGAGGGGTGATGGTGCTGGGAAAGAGGTGCAAGGTCAGAGGCGGAACCAGCAGTGGTGCTAGGGGGCACCAGCCAAAATCTTGCCTAGGGCATCATATTGCTTAGGGCCGGCTCTGACTAAACTGATAAAAGGGTTAGAGTCTCTGTAGTACGAGGAAAGGCTTGCTAGGTTAAATATGTATACACTAGAAAAGAGGCGTCTAAGAGGAGACATTATTAATATCCTCAAATATGTAAAGGGTAATTACAAGGAGCTAGCAGCGGATTTGTTTATTAAAAGAACTCTATATAGGACGCGTGGGCACTCGCTTAGGTTAGAGGAGAGGAAATTCCGTACACAACATAGTAAAGGGTTCTTCACGGTAAGGGCAATAAAGATTTGGAACTCCCTGCCGGAGAGGGTAATAATGGCAGAGTCTGTAAATGTATTTAAAAGCGGATTGGACAAATTCCTAACTGGTAAATGTATCCAGGGCTATAGCATTTAACATATTGACATTACATTATTTGGGAGTGATAAGAATCATTGTTTTCATTTGGTACTAAGCCATTACTTCAGCAGACACATTATAATAAGAATAGATTAACACAGAATACAGGTTAAACCCGATGGGCAGTTTGCCTCTTTTCAACCTCACTGACTATGTAACTATGTAATTATGACTTGTGGACTACTGGTAAGTCTAGGTTGCTTGTGGTGCGGAGTTGGTATTCAGTTTTCTCTGGGGTTGCAGCTTGATCTGGGCAACTTTCCCAACAAAGTTGGTCTCATGTTCCTGGGCTAAGTCATTCCCCACAAGAACCTCACTGCCCAAACCTCTCAGTCTAACGATCAGTGTCCTATGTGCCTTGCCCCAATGAATATGAATGCTTTGCCCCAATGAATATATATGCAGACCACTGGCACGATCACTTGCTGGTTAGGAAGAATCTTCCAATAACTTCACTAACTTCGGTAGTACAAGGGTGATGGCTGCTGCATAGTTACACAGTCTTTGTTCCTTCTGAGTGTGAGGTGTGGAAAGGACACTGGTTGGGGAGGCACTGGCTAGTATCAGTGCCAGATTTATACACACATGTATAATTTGGTGGTGAGTTATGACAATAAAACTGATTAGAATAATACAAAGATGATATGAACAGTACAAAAATTGTGTTTATATATCTTCTTTATTATTCTAATTATTTTTAAAGCCAAAACTCTGGAGTATACTGGAGTATGACAAGTAAGGCCCTTCCTCCCCTAACTGCATGTAACTGCTTCCAAATATCCACCCATACTGGCTGCACACATTTCTTTAACTGGTATGTGGATCGCTTAACTCTCCTCCCCACAAACTTCAGCCCTTCTCTATCACCCTCACCTCTGTGCCCACGGGATGGTAAACTTTCCTAATCTGCTGTAATTTCCATCCAACCCTACTACACCAGGGAGATCTGACTGACCTCCAAAGGTGGGATACCTCCCCTTGATGTGTGCAATGTGCCTACATTTATAGCACTGTTGTCCAAACTTTCCTAAGGGTGGAAACCTGGGGCCACTTTTCACTCTCTGGTTTTATCTTTTCCCACTGCAGTTTGCTGGTAACTGCAGGGTCCACATAATCCACAGCTTTGATGGGCAATCATGATTCCGTCTCTGTGGATTGCAGCTTTTGTTCTGTCACCAAGTCCTCACCAAGTCCTCTGTTAGCATTCAAACACACATGCTCGTGGTGCCCTTCTCAGTCACTACGATGCACCTGCTCAGAAGTCCTGGAAAGTGGTGTATTTCCTTTCCCGTGAAGTCATTCAGGAGCTTGGTCATCTACTGTACAGTCCAGAAATGGCCCCCTGTGACTTCTTTATGTTCATGGACCAGAAAATCAGACACTTTCCTGGACTTATGGGCAGGTGCATTCGATTTGAGTCACAAGTGCAGTGGAGACCTTCATCCAGCATGTCGAAGACATACCTGCTTTGGACTGGTACAGCTGTTTCAGTTACAGGGTGACAGGACAGTATTGGAACAGAATCCTTTTCTGCTTGTCTACATATTTTATGATTGGCAGCCAGAAGCACTGGATTTGCCTATTACATTGACCATAAATAATTAGAATTGTTCTTGCACCCCCGGTGCCATGGAACCCAGTTTGGGAATAACTGGTATCAGTGATGTGTGGTGAGTGGCTAGTGAGGCACCCATGGGAATGGGTTTGAATGCTGGGAGCCTGTCTCACCTCCTACTTGCTGTAACTTTCCCCTCTCTACACTAAGCTGCAGTGTACATTGAGTCTCCTACCTGCATCTCTGTGTCTTCTCTTGCTGCTTCTGACTGAGATCCAACTACACTGCATTTCCTGGTCACATGACACATCCAAGTGTCCATCAGTGCAAAGGCACACCCCAACACTCATAGGCATGCCTCTCTTAGCTCCCTTTCTGTGCAACTTACTGCCCGTGATGTGGCCCCACCCACAGGTATGCAAAGCATTATCTGACTGCAGAACAGAGGCAGAGCTGTTGCTGCCTCATCTCTTGTATCCCTGCAGCTCCATGGATCTCCACAAAGCTGGTGAGTGTTAGCTATACAAATGATTATGTTTATGTTATAAATATCTTTTCTGCTGCGGGGTACACTGTGCTCCACAAGTCTGGACAATGGGGTGTAGAGTAGGATCTTGATCCGAGGCACCAACAGACTCAAAAGCTTTGACTGTTCCCAGAATGCACAGCGCCGCCTCCTATATCACCCCGCCTCCCAGCACAGGAGCTCAGTTTGTCAGTTGGTGCTGCAGTAAGCAGGCACTTAACAGAGGGGCTGCTCCAAGCAGCCCTGAGAAAAGCTTTTTATGAGGTAAAAAGTGAAGACTTCAAGGGCAGCAGCGGTGGTAAATGTCTTGTGACATTCACTGCTGCAGCTCCAGCTCTCCCCAGCGGCGCTGTACACTCCCGAGCCCTGGTTGCCGAGTACCTACAGCGGAGGCTCTTGTTTTCTTCATGTTAGACACACATGGTTGGGGCTCTCCAGGATCGCGTGGCCATGCTTCGAGAGGTGGTAAGTGGGTCCCGCTCGTGGGACCCGGTCTTTATCGCGATCCGGGGTGGTCAGTGGGAGGCGGGCCACGCGCGCTTGCGGTGGACACTGTGGCAGTACAGGTGATCCCACTAGATCACCAGGGCATGGGCGCAGGCCAGGTTTTCTCTCTAAACCACTTCTTATATCGCCCACAGTACCCAGTGGTTTTGCCAGCAAGGGGGATAAGGCTTAGACCTGAAGCCCCTCCCCCAGCCCCAGGGCTCCATTTCCCGCAAATGTTCCCGCCCTGGAGCTGCATATCTGTCTTTTCCTCACTCCCAGTCAGTGTCTGCGGAGCCATTATCCCTCAGTTCACTGTTCCTGAGACTGCTTGGGCAAATCCTCCTATGTAAAGCCGCCTGGTTGTCAGCGCTGTGCCTTTACATGACACTTAAGTATTCTACCTGCCTTTTTAGACAGTGATAGTTAAGAAAGAGTGCATTTAGTCAGGGTTTTATAGTACAATTACCCTGTGATATACATCCAGTTCTTACTGTGTACTGTTATATCTACTGTTATATAGCTGTGTAAGCTAGTCCAGTGCAGTATTATTGTCTGTTATAACCTCTGCATTGTACAAACTGTGACCTTCTGTGTGTGCATTTGATAGATGAGTGTTGTCCATCTCGTGTCTTTCACTCACCTTGCTATCCCTATATTCTATAACCTGAGGGGGCTTGGTGCGTCAGGTGTTATCTAATATAGGATTTTCACAAAGATATACTGTATTACGTATTTTTCTCTGTGATTTGGTCACCATATCTCTCCTTTATCTCTGCTAGTGCTGACTACACTGCGCAGGGGTTTGGGATATTGTGCTGCTGATAATTGTACTGTGTTACCTCAAACTGCAAGTTATATCATGTCTGCTTCTGAGGGTAACGGTTCTGGGGCGGAACACACTGCTGGTGTTGCTGAAGCCACAGGCACATATGAGGAGAATATAGCAGCTGTGGGCTCTGGTTCTGGGGGCTCCTTGCCCCCCAGTGGGACTGTGGCAACGGAGGCACATACTGACCCATCGTGGGACGCTTTTTCCATGCTTCTGCATACGTTAGTTCATAAACTAACACCCCCTATGGGACCCCCCAATGCCGGTACAACCGTATGTGGGCCCTGCAGCTAACCCGCCGTGGGCGGACGATTTATATGCTCAATTAAAGAAGTTGAACCAGTCCTTGACTACTAAAAAGTCTGACCAACGCTCGCCTAAGTCCAAGAGGTCCTCCAAGCGAGCGCTCGTCTCCTCACAATCCATTGCTGTCACTGACACCTCGTCTAATGAGGATGGCATTACACTCACCCCACAGGTTCTGATTCAGATACGGCTGATGGGGAGGGTAGTTCACATGTGGATGTTCCTGACCTTTTGGAGGCTATTAAGTGAATTCTGCAGATTACAGATGATCCCAAACCATCAGTGCTTCTTAAGAAACCAGATAGGTTCAAGCGTCAGAAGGTGGTTAAACAGGTTTTACCTCACTCTGATCACCTAGTGGATATACGTCAGGAACCCTGGGAAAACCCGGGTACGAAGTTTGTGCCTCAAAAGAGGATGCTGGCTCGCTATCCCCTCGCGCCAGAGCTGTCTAAGAATTGGGAAACACCTCCTCCAGTGGACTCACATGTGGCTAGGATGGTGGCTTCCTCAGCTCTACCTGTCACTACCGTCATGTCTCTGAAAGAGCCTATGGATAAACATGTGGAGGGTTGTCTAAAAGGGATTTACACCCTCACGGGTGCTGCACAAAGGCCTACTATTGCAGCTTCATGGACTGCTGAGGATATTGAAGCATGGGCCTTGGAGTTAGAAGCTGAAATCTCCTCTGACCATGCTAGACAATGCTTATCATATATTGTCACAGCTTCTCGATATATATTAAAGAGGTGGCTTCTGATGCCGGAATCCTGGCAGCCAAGGCCTTTACTACGTCAGTCCTGGATCGCCGGATATTGTGGCTGAGATCCTGGTCTGTGGATCTGGACTCTAGAAAAACCCTGGAGGTACTCCCTTTCAAGGGAGATATTCTGTTTAGGGAGGACTTAAATAAGATAGTGGCTGACTTGGCTACTGCCAAAACTGCCTGTCTACCTAATACCGCTCCTTCTGTGTCGAAGGCTAAAGGTACGTCCTTTCGCCCCTTTCGTCCTTCAGGTAAAGCAAAAGGTCAGGCGTACCATAAGCAGGCCCGCACTTCCAAACCTGGTAAGCCGAAGCCCAAAAGAGCCTGGGCTGCCCGTCAGCCAGCTGCTAAGACGATAAGCCTGCCGCATGACGGGGCGGGCCTCCCCCTGGGGGATCCCAGGGTGGGAGGCCGGCTTCTAGGGTATACCCAGGAATGGTTGAAGACCACTTCAGATGCCTGGGTATGGGAAGTCGTCACTCGAGGTTACGCCATTGCCTTCAAAAACCGACCCCCTCATCGATTTTGCCAGACAGATGTCCCTTTGGACCGGACAAAGGCAAAAACTCTACACTCGGTGGTACAGACCCTCCTGGATACAGGAGTCGTAGTACAGGTGCCTCTTGCTCAGAGGGGCCGGGGGTACTATTCTCCGCTGTTTCTAGTCCCAAAACCGAATGGGTCCTCCCAGCCCATTCTCAACCTCAAGGCATTGAACAGGTTTGTGAAGATTTCCAAGTTCCGTATGGAAACCCTTCGCTCTATAGTTCTGGCCTTGGAACCTGGAGACTACATGGTCTCCTTGGACATACAGGATGCTTACCTGCATATTCCTATAGCAGTGTCACATCAACAATACCTGAGGTTTGCTATTGGCAACATCCATTACCAGTTTCGGGCATTACCTTTTTGGTTTAACAACGGCTCCGCGAGTCTTCACAAAGTTATGTCAGTGATGACGGTGGTACTCCGCCGTCAAGGGGTCAGGATACTGCCGTATCTGGACGACTTGTTAATCCTGGCAAATTCCCCAGATCTTCTCCTGTGTCATCTGGATACGACGGTCCGGTTTCTAAAAGCCCACGGGTGGCTCATCAACTGGAAGAAATCCTCCCTGGGCCCTGCTCAGAGCATGGTGCACCTGGGAGCGGTGTTGGACACTCACAACCAGAGGTTGTTCTTGTCTCAGGAGAAAGTCCTGAAGCTTCAGGACAGGATTCATTGCTTCCTTTCTCGACCGCAAGTGTCGATACATTTGGCTATGCAGGTGCTGGGCCTCATGGTGTCAGCATTCGACATGGTGGAGTATGCTCAATTCCATTCTCGCCCCCTGCAGAAGTTGATTCTAGCCAAGTGGGACGGCCTGCCTCACCGGATCAGGTCTCACATGATCTCATTTACTCCGGTGGTCCGTCTGTCACTGCTCTGGTGGCTCCAGGACCAACAATTGTGCAGGGGCCGTCCCTTCTGGATATCCAACTGGGTCCTGATGATGACAAATGCCAGTCTAAGAGATTGAGGCGCGGTGCTGGAGCAGCACTCCTTGCAGGGTCGGTGGACCAAAGAGGAATCTCTCCTCTCGATCAACATTCTGGAGCTGCGGGCGGTCTTCAATGCGTTGAACCTGGCCATGCAGTTAATTCAGAACCGTCCTGTTCAAGTACAGTCAGACAATGCCACCACAGTGGCTTACATAAATCATCAAGGCGGCACTCGAAGCCATTTGGCAATGAAGGAAGCCTCACGGATTCTACAGTGGGCAGAACGCCATCTACCAGCAATATTCATTCCGGGAGTTCTGAATTGGGAAGCGGACTTTCTCAGTTGTCAGGATGTGCATGCCGGCGAGTATGGCCTCCATCCAGAAGTGTTTCAACTCCTCGTGGAAAGGTGGGGTCTTCCAGATGTGGATCTGATGGCGTCTCGACACAATCACAAGGTTCCGGTCTTCGGAGCAAGGACAAAGGATCTTCAAGCAGCATTCGTGGATGCGCTGGCGGTGCCGTGGAGGTTTCGGCTGCCGTACGTGTTCCCTCCGGTGTCACTCCTGCCCAGGGTAATTCGGAAGTTCAAGCAAGAAAAAGGAAATCTGCTTCTCATAGCTTCGGCGTGGCCCAGACGGCACTGGTTCTCAGACCTGCAAGGCCTATCGTCAGAGCGTCCACTTCTACTTCCACAACGCCCAGACCTCCTCGTTCAGGGCCCTTGTGTCTACCAGGACCTAGCCCGGCTATCTTTGACGGCGTGGCTCTTGAAGCTTCCGTCTTGAGGGCTAAGGGTTTTTCTGAAGAGGTCATTAAAACTATGTTGCGGGCCCGGAAACCGGCTTCTGCTCGGATTTACCATAGGGTCTGGCATTCATACTTTGTTTGGTGCGCATCTAACAATTATGCGCTTCCAAGTTTAGTACAGCCAAACTTTTGGCTTTTCTGCAGCAGGGCCTAGATTTAGGCCTGCATCTGGCCTCCCTCAAGGTTCATATTTCTGCCTTGTCGGTGTGGTTTCAGAGAAAAATTGCGACTTTACCTGATGTTCATACTTTCACTCAGGGTGTGTTGCGTATCCAACCTCCCTATGTCCCGCCTGTGGCTCCTTGGGACTTCTCGGTGGTTTTGGAGGCGTTGCAGGAGCCTCCATTTGAGCCTCTTGGTTCAGCTGACCTTAAGTGGCTTTCCCTTAAGGTGGTGTTCTTGCTGGCTATTGCCTCTGCTAGAAGAGTGTCGGATCTGGGTGCCTTGTCTTGTAGTTCCCCATATCTGATTTTTCACTGTGACCGGGCGGTTCTTAGGACTCGTCCCGGATATTTACCTAAGGTGGTTTCTTCGTTCCACCTTAATCAGGAGATTGTGGTTCCGGCCTTTGTCTCTCCTGATTTGTCTCCCAAAGAGCGGTCTTTGGATGTGGTACGGGCTCTCCATATCTATGTGAAGAGAACTGCTTCTATTCGAAAATCTGATTCTCTCTTTGTTTTGTTTGGATTTCACAAACGTGGCTGGCCTGCTCACAAGCAGACCCTGGCCAGATGGATTAGAATGGTGATTGCACATGCTTATGTGAAGGCTGGTCTGTCAGCTCCTGCTCACATTACGGCCCATTCTACTCGGTCTGTTGGACCTTCTTGGGCGGCCCACCGTGGTGCAACCCTTGATCAATTGTGCAAGGCGGCTACGTGGTCCTAAGGTTCTATGCCTTTGATACTGCCGCTTCCCAGCATGCTTCCTTTGGACGCCGGGTTCTTGTGCCCGCTACAGTGCGTCCCCTCCCATAAGGAACTGCTTTAGGACATCCCCATTGTCCAGACTTGTGGAGCCCAGTGTACCCCGCAGCAGAAAACAAGTTTTATGGTAAGAACTTACCTTTGTTAAAACTCTTTCTGCGAGGTACACTGGGCTTCACAAGGCGCCCACCCTGACGCACTTAGCTTCTTTGGGTTGATATGGAATTAGCCGCTGACACTTCTGTTGTCATGAGAGTGTGGTATATGTGGCTACTAACCGTTGTCGTCTCTTTTCCTGCTACTGCATTGGGCTGGTTAACTAAAACTGAGCTCCTATGCTGTGAGGCGGGGTGATATAGGAGGCGGCGCTGTGCATTCTGGGAACAGTCAAAGCTTTGAGTCTGTTGGTGCCTCGGATCAAGATTCTACTCTACACCCCATTGTCCAGACTTGTGGAGCCCAGTGTACTAAGAGTTTTAACAAAAGTAAGTTCTTACCATAAAACTCGTTCTTTGTATTATTCTAATCATTTTTTCAATAATAATTTTTATTATTTTGCGGGTGAGGGGTACAGAAAAGAAAATAGGGAAAGGGGAAGGGTAGGGGTGTACACAGACAGTTCGGCAATAAAACATAATTGCATAGAGAATATTGAGGAAAATATCATACATGAAAACAACGTGAGGCTAAATCCTTCCAACTGAAAATACTTAATAAAGTGGTATACCACTGACCTAAGTGTCATGAGGGGGTGTGGGATCTGGTGGGTGTTTGTGCCAATAAGTAGACCACGAATACCAGCGGAGCAATGGGCAGGATGAAGAAGCGGTATAGGCCACTCCCGCTGTCTCAAATTCACAATGCGACTGTACGGACCTCTCTATCGCCGTTATATGGGGGACCCCTGTGGAGCGCCATTGGCGAGCAATTAGAAGTTTGGTGGAGATGAGAATATGGCCTAGGACGTAACGATCGCCCGGCGATAAGTCGCCATAGTATAGTCGTGGGTGGGGAGTTATACATAGGCCCAGTACCAATACTAAAAGGTGGAAGACAGAGTCCCACAGCGGGGTAAGCACCGGGCAGTCCCAGAAGATATGCAGTAGGGTACCGACCTTACCACAATTACGCCAACACAGATTAGATGTGGAGGGTTGCATCGCATGTAGGCGGGATGGGGTAAAATATAATCGGTGGAGGAGTTTATAGGATAACTCTATATGTGATATACATTTAGACACAGTATAACAGGATCGGAAAATCATCCCCCATTCCTACTCTGAGATGGAGCACCTAAGGTCCGCTTCCCATTTCACTTGAAAGGGGGCTGTTTGAGGCTGTTGGAGGTTGATAATGTAGTTATACCGTTTAGAGATACCCCCTCTGCCCTCCCCGGCATCTAGAAACTTCTGAACAAGTTTGGGTAAGGAGGATAGGATGTGGGGGGATACAGGCGCCCCATGGAGCCAATGTCTGAGTTGTAAGTATTTATAAAATTCCCCATGTGGCAGCATGAATCTTTTCTGTATCTGGGCAAAGGTAAGGAGAGTATTGTTCACCATTATATCCCGCAGAGACAGAATACCCCTCAATATCCAGGAATCGAATCTCAAGTCAGGGATCAAGGAGGCTATGCCCGTCAGGGAGAGAGCAGGGGTGGGAAGGGTAATAGCGCTTCCTCTAAGCACCACTTCCAGCCAGGCCTTGCGGGTAGTTTGGGCAGAGAGAGATCTAGTGGCTAGTTAATTGCCCTCTGACTTTGGGAGTAGCAAAACATCAGTCAGGGGGAGCGGGGCGACGAGCCCTGGTTCTAGTTGGATCCACGATTTGTACGGAGGTTGTGCATACCAAGCTCCTATTTGTGCAAGTCGGCATTCTAGTTGGTAGGAATGTAAATCTGGATATGCTAAACCCCCTTCACATTTGGGGTGGATCATTGTCTTCCTGGCTAACCTTGGTTTCTTGCCTTTCCACACATAAAAATTGAACATTGCATTAAATTTAGATAAAAGATAGTTGGGTAGAAGGAGAGGGATGACTCGAAACAAATACATGAGCCTGGGGAGGACAGTCATCTTCAGTGCAGCTATTCGCCCTAACCATGAGACATGATGCATCATCCAGTTAGAGACTAGAGTTGTCATTTTACGCAGCAGGGGGGTGTAGTTAGCGGAGATCAAGTCGTCCATCCTCCGGGTGATATGAATCCCCAAATATTTAAGGCTTCTATCCTGCCAGGAATACGGGTAGGAGGCTTTCAGCGCGGATAAGAGGGGGGGTGGAAAGTTAACAGGAAGTGCCTCCGTCTTGGTACTATTAAGTTTATAATAGGAAACAGCTGAATATTTAGACAAGAGTGTGTGTAAAGCTCGCAGGGAGGTCGCAGGAGTGGTGAGTGTCAGGAGGACATCGTCCGCAAATAAACATATCTTATGGGATTGTCCCAGAAACTCCACTCCTGCAATCAGGGGTGAAGATCTTATTTTCTCTGCCAAGGGCTCTATTGCCAGAGCACATACTAGCGGGGACAGGGGGCACCCTTGGCGTGTGCCATTCGTGATCTTAAAAGAGGAGGAGAGAAGTCCGTTCACACACACCCTTGCCGAGGGGTGAGAGTATAAAGCCAAGATGGAGGAAAGAACCCTGCCGGTAAAACCAAACTTACATAGAACCTCCCGTAAATACCCCCAGTGAAGGCGATCGAACGCCTTCTCCGCGTCCAGGGAAAGCAACAGTAATGGGGAATCTGACCTAGAGAAGGCGTCAAGCACGTTTATTACCAGCCTCGTATTATCGGGGGATTGTCTGCCAGGAACAAACCCCACCTGATCACCATGAACAAGCGAGGGAAGTAGGGGGTTAAGCCTGTTGGCCACTAGTTTTGCAAAGATTTTTAAATCAGTATTTAATAGAGCTATGGGGCGATAATTAGGCATCATAGCGGGGTTCTTCCCTGGCTTGGGAAAGGTAACCACACGAGCCTCCAACATTTCCGCCGGGAAATTCCCAACGGAGGACGCATGATTATAGACTCCATCCAATACTGGAGTAAGAGTATCTTTGAAGCATTTTCTAGAATTTATTTATGAACCCGTCGGGGCCTGGAGCTTTGTCCAGTGGGAGTGAGTCTATAGCCTGTTTAATTTCCGTACTGGACAAAGGCTGGTTTAAAGCCTGTAGAGTAGCTGAACCAATAGTTGGGAGATGGACATGCTTCAAAAAGGCCTCAATATTAGCTGGTGTGGGTTGTGGGACAGATACATCGTCTTTTTAATTGTAGAGGGATGAGTAGTATGTAGCGAAAGAGCTAGCAATATCCGACGGGTCGGTTATTTTGATGTTATTTAAATTGAAAATGGTTTTCACCCTCTCTTTGGCAGTTTTTTCCCTCAGCTTGTGTGCAAGCATTTTACCCGTCCTGTCCCCCTGCATATAGAACTTTTGTCGCAAACGGAAAAGGTTTTTGTGGACCTCAGTTAAAGCCAATTTATTCATCTCATCCCTGACCCGAGTCAGGTCCCGATATATTTTCTTATTAGAAGGGTTCTGCTTGAGTAGGGCATCTAAGCCACTAAGACGGGCCTCGAGTTCTAGCTGTTTTTCCCGGGAGGTCCTACGGATATAGGCAGCCGCCTGGATTGCCGCTCCCCTAACCACCGCTTTAAGGGCACACCAATGTGTGAACACGGACGTGTCGGCCGGGACATTGGTTTTGATATACTGGGAAAGTGACTGTGCAATAGACCAGTTGGTATCCGCATTTGAGAGGAGATAATCCCTTAGACGCCATAGGGAAGGGGAGGATCTCATGTGGCGGGGTTCCCAATGGACGGAGAGGGCAGAGTGGTCGGACCATGACACTGGCATGATAGAAGCCTTCGAAACCTGTTGGAGGGTCCATTTGTCCGATATCGCTAGATCGATCCTAGAGAAAGAGCCATGAACCGGCGAGAAAAACGAATAATCCCTACATGTCGCGTTTTTAGCTCTCCAGACATCGTAAAGGTCATATTCATGTAGTATATTCTGAAAGGCCTGGGAGCCATCCCGCCGCGAGCTTGCACTGGATGTGGAGCGGACTAAAGACTTATCTATCGTGGGGTCAAGGACCATATTGAAGTCCCCTAGCAATAATAAAGCACCCGATAAGTGCATCTGAAGGGTTTTAAAGAACTTCCTAAAGAAAGGAATTTGTTTGGTATTAGGGGCATACAGCGTAGCTATCGTGACCGGCCTGTCTTCTAATTTACCTGTCAGGATAAGATATCTACCTCCTTGATCTTTAATTTGGTGGTCTAGAGAGAAATCACATGTACTTGAGAATAAAATAGCAACCCTAGCTTTTTTCTTTGGGCCGTTGGACGTATAACAAGTGGGGAATTTATTATCTTTAAAGGAGGGGGGTGATATGGACATGAAGTGGGTCTCTTGTATGGCCACTACGTGCGTCTTACATTTGGCAAAATGGCGTAAGGCCAATCGCCGTTTATTGGGCGAGTTTAGCCCTTTCACGTTTAAGGAAAAAACATTAACCATTAGGAATGTCAATGAACAATGCAAAATTTAAACTGCATACATAAAATGTATATCGGGACCTACGAGAGAACTTGTGTACCAAAACTTGGAGAGACAGGTAAGATAGGGAGGGAAGAAGAAGCAGAGAGAAAGGAAAAGAGAACGGGCATCACAAGGATGCCAAACAGGGTTGCCCAAACAGGCAACACATGGGATTGTGGCAAGGTGCGGGGAACCCCCCCCCCCACTCCTAGAACCGTCAATATATAACAACAATAACAAGGAGACATAGGGTGAATGCCGTCTCCCGGGCCATACTAGGGCCAACGTATACAGCGTTAGAAGCATGAACATCACTGCCGGAATGAAGACATACATAGAGTAACAGGGTTATAATAGAGATAATATCATGTCAGCATCCCAAGCTAGGCTCATATCACATTTATGCATAAATACAAATCACGCTCCATGAGTATCCGGAGCGCTGCCCGGGAAGGCAAGGTGAAGGCCCATATCAACGTAAAGTGAAGCAAGAAGATCAAGTCCGGCTATTACATACAACCTGGGTGAGTTAATTAATCACCACATTCATTTGCCGGCAGTTGACCACTCTTGAGCCAATTTGAGTGTTGCAGAAGCCTTTTCAGGTGAATCCTCCCTCTTCCAAGAATCTAACAGTTTCAAACCAGCCTCCGGCGTGAGAATCGCATGCATGACGCCATTTCGTCTAACAAGCAATTTCGTCGGAAATCCCCATCGATAAAGGATATCAGCCCGCTGTCACCAGATAGAATGAGCATCGCATCGCCAGGGTAGCCGCCGAAGGTCTCCGTACACTTTTATATCTCCCAAAGTCGTGGCCGGTACGTCCGGTCGCATAGCTGCCCACAGGATTTGTTCCTTGACATGGAAGTAATGCATCCTCATCAAAGTGTCTCTCGGAGCGTCCTTAGGAGCGTTTCTCGCCTTTGGTAGGAGATGGATACGATCTATGAGGAAGTCGTCAATAGAGCTAGTAGGAAAAAGAGTCATAAAGAGGTCTGTTGCAAATTGTTTAAGCTCTGAGTTGGAGACCGTTTCTGGGATGCCGCGGAGTTTCACATTGTTACGGCGTGACTTATCCTCAAGGTCACAGGTCTTCCGTCGTAGGTCCGCTACCTCTGCTTGTAGCTCTTCAAGTTGATTGACCATCTCGTTGTGAGACTTCACCACCTCCTCGCACTTATTCTCTAGGTGAGCCTATGGCATCGACCGTCTGCTGGCAGCACTGGAGCGCCGTCTTAACCTCCATCGCAATATCATCTTTGAAGGAAGCCAGAAGTTGCCGCATAGAGCCGAGTGTGAGAGGTGCATCGTCATCTAGTTGAGAAAATTTCGCTTGAGTCACAAGGGGAGGCCTGGATACGTCGTCGTGTCCTGTGGCATGTTTGGAGAGGGGATCCGATACAGCTGGACTTTTCAAGTTCTGGGATGCTGGAGACTGTTTGAAGAAAGCGACCGGGCGAACCGGAGTCGGGTCTTTTTGGCATTTAGGCGGCATTATCCCAGAGGGTATGTTCCTCCGCGGTAGTCGTTGACAAAAGAAATCGGAAGGAGGAGGATGGAGACACCTATGTCGGCCTGATATATGCGTCAAGGGCGGAGTCACCGCATCAGGAGTGAGGGGGAGACCCAACCATCACATCTAGGTTACATCAGCACGGCCTGGGCAGAGGCGAGTCCCCTCGTGGCCCCTAGTAATCGAGTGCAGCGATGGGGTGGTCCGCCAGATGAATATGGAGGGTTAATGGAAGCACCTAGAGTGTCTCTATAAAGATGCTGAGCGTCTACCTTCAAGGCTGCATGGTCCGGGCGAGAGGTGGTAAAGATAAAGTCTCGTATGAAGGGATATATAGATGGGAAGCTGTGTAGGGACAAGGGACTGCAGAACAGGTTGTGTGCACCTTAGAACTGGCTTACTGCCAGCAAGCAAGATGGCGCCATCAGCTTCCTATCCCAGGCCTCTTGGGAGTTAGTGCTGTGGGCCCCCCGGAATCATTGGTGGTGTCAGTGGCCTGCGCACCGGGAGCCCCCGGGTCCCCGTCACAAAAAGCAGCAGGTCAGCGCTTGGGGCGGGCAGCAGCGTCCGCCGCGGACAGAGCGGGCAGCGCAGCCGCGATCCCACTCTCCCGTCTTGTCGGGCCGCACAGCGGGGGACCCGGTCTACATCGGAGGCACCTCTCCAGCCAGGCGGGCACAACGCCGACGAGGAGACCGCAGGGAGGGGAAGCAGTGGACAAGCTCCGTACCTCCACATCTTCCGAGGCTCCGTCGCGGCACTTCCGGTCCAGTCCCAGCTCCACGCGGGTCCCCGGCTTTCTTCAGGTGGGTAGGCCGCAACCTGCACGGGCACCTAGGGTGCTCGCCGGCTCCGCAACCCACCACACCCACTGTAATAGGCTCTCAGCGACCCAGTGGAATAAATCCAAGGGCAGGATCAAAGGCAGAAAGGGCTGATATTTCTATAAAGTACAGGAGCCCGGGCACAAGGCGTCCTCCCTTCTCCACAGCTAGGCCACGCCCCCCCCCCATTCTAATCATTTTTATATAACATTTTAGGAGTTTGACAGGGAGTATGACAGGGGAGGCTCTGCCTGCCCTGACTACCTTTCCTTGACTGGTCTAGGATTGGTATAGGTCCTTGCAATATTATGGATAAATGTATATAATGTGTAAGTATTAGGGATGTTAGGGACCTATATGATGAGGTTCACCTTGAAGTGGTAGGTAGGCAGCCCTTCAAGGGACTACAGTATACACCATGCACCAACACCAGCTTGCATCCCATGCTAGTACCTGTAGTACCATTTCAGCTGGAGAGACGTGGGCAATATAGCTGTGACACTCAGGTCCTGGCAGCAGCTGTCACTCACCCTATCCCTGATTCAAATCCTGGCATTTTTGGGCCAAAATCATGAAATCTCACAAATTCCGATCCTGGGATTGGCCTCCCTAGTCAGATATCAGATATATCTGCTGATGAAACTTCTCATAGTGTAAAGTATATTTATTTTAACCTTAATATTTTTGGAAGTAATGTTAGATGGATAGCTAGAGACAGAAAGCAGAAAAATAGAAAACTGGACCAACAGATACACACTCACACACACACACACACACACACACACACACACACACACACACACACACACACACACACACTGTCCCATAATCACACTCACACACTGCCCCATAGCCACACGCCCACACACAAGTGAGGTTACAGGCCGCAGGCAGGAAGCGGAGGTCACAGTAGTCCATGTGCGTATTGAGAGGGGCCTCATGGCTGTCTGCCAGTGCTCCAGCTGTAGCCAGCTAGTGGCCCAGCCCCAATCAACACTACTGACACTCGGGCCGCCTCTAGGTCTGGGCCCAGGACTGAAGTTCCGGCCGTTGTCCCTCTAATGGCGGTCCTGCATGTAGGTTGTGGTTTATCACCCTAGCAGGTTTATCGTGTGCCTGGATGCATCATAAATGGCTTGGCTAAAACACAAATTTACTAATATTTAAAAATGAATATAAAAAATCCTCTGTTGGTCCAATAGGAACAGGAGAACCCTAATGAGGATGACAGCGAGGACTACAGTGAGTGATAAGGAGGAATTAGGAGCAGAGGTGGCTATGATCCTGGAAAGCAATGTAGACCTTTTAGAGGCACAGGAAGAGATCATGATGTAAGAGGATGATGAGCAGGATGAGGTCCATGAAAAGACTTCTAATAGTAAAACAGGGCAGCATTAAACCTTTAGTGATACACACTGGTGCTGTAACTGCCCACAAAAGTTTTTGGCATGTACCAATTTCCAAAGGTGCCAGTGTGCCATCTTTACTATAAGCGCAGTGATTTGCTGCAGTAAAAAAAATATATATAAACAGTAGGTGCATTAATAAGGTAAGGGCTTTGTGAGTTGCAGTGTGAAGTTGTTGTTATTTGTTTAAAAAACAGAAAAATGTCTAAAACTTGCGTGTGTTCAGGGCAAGGCAGTGGCACTGTGTGACAATAATGCTCAGTAGGTGCCGTGCCACTGCGTTAATAATACAAGTGCTGTGAGTTGATATGGATCACGATCAGTCAATAGAAGAGCAGGAGGAGCAACCAAGGGCCTAATTCAGATCTGATCGCAGCAGCAAATTTGTTAGCTAATTGGCAAAACCACGAACAGTATATAACATGTACAGAGAGAGTTAGATTTGGGTGGGGTGTGTTCTAACTGAAATCTAAATTGCAGTGTAAAGATAAAGCAGCCAGTATTTACCCTGCACAGAAACAATATAACCAACCCAAATCTAAGTCTCTCTGGGATGAAAAAAGAGAAGGATGAAAAAAGGATGAAAAAAAAAAGAGAAAAAATGGTTGGTGATACTGCTGTTAGTGTTATGTTTGGATCACACCCAAATGAATTCCAGAACCTCTACAACACTAGGTATTCCTAGGAGGTCTCCCATCCAAGTACTGACCCAGTTCAAGACTAGGAATGCCTAGTGTTGTAGAGGTTCTGGAATTCATTTGGGTGTGATTCAAACATAACACTAACAGTAGTATCACAATTTTTTTTAATCTTTTTTCATCCTTATCAATGAGATCTTTCACTTGTGCTATCTAATCATCTGGTATGAAATTGAAATCACGACTGTTGCTTGTTTAGCATTTTCTATATACTAGTGATTAAGTTCCCTATTTGTCACCGACCAACCTTCCAGTCTCATTAATACAGATTTCTCTGTACTGGTCAAGGGAAAAGGGTGTAGGACTTACTGTGTCCACACCTTTTCAAACTACCAGATGTGTAGTATGACCAGAACATTCTAACCTATTTTATGCACATGATTTGTCTGTTGAGGCATTGGCTCCTGGGTAATTCTTTGGTTGTTTTTTTTTAAATAATTATCAATACAAATTAGGTTTTAATATTTCTACATATCTTAGAATTTAACATTTAGAACAAGAGTCTTCTTCTCCTTTCTGTTAACGGCAGTAATATTGCAAGAACATTACAACTGGGTGAATTTGAACATGTCCCATGTTTTGCGCACACAATCAACTTGGTGGTACAGGTTTTTTTTTTTATGCTGTCTGTGGCCCAAAAAATGTTTTGGATATTTTTGGCATTCAGCAACAACATTTCACCAACTCAAGCAAGAGTTAGTAACAAAGTGGAATTCCACCAATTATATGCTTGCAAACATACACAACAAGCCAAGACATAAGGAGGGAGAATGAACCTTAGTCCAATACAGTAGAGAATACTTTCCATTTTATACAAGGTACTAAAACCATTAAAGTGTAACTTATGTAGTGTGAGTTCAGACACTGTCAACTTGAGTCAAGTAAATTCCTTAATTAGACTAATGGAAAAGCAGGTAGAGAAACTGAAGAAGGAGATGAAATGAAAGGATTCTGCTAAACATGTTGGACTTGTAGATCAAGTTCTTTATTCACTTCACCAGGACCAAAGGATTATCAACATCTGGAAATCGAATCATTACATTTTGGCATCCATACTTGAAGCTAGGTTTAAGTCATACATAATATCTTTCTTTCCAACTGAAACAGAACTTAGGAGGTGTAAAGAGCTCCTTGTGAGCAAGTTGGAAGTTCAAGTGGCACATGACACAATGACGTCTCCTCCTTCAGTTTCTCCTCCAACTGCTGCTGCCAGGAAAAAAAATGAGCTTTCCCAAGAGACCCACTGGTGAGGAGGATGTCAACTCAACACACCAGAATGACATAACATTTTGACATCTGGGCAAGTCTGCAAGAATGACCCAAAAATAGTGACTTAATCTTAAACGATAACCATCCATAGAATGGTGGAGGATTATTTTAATGAGAGTGTACAAATGATAAACCCTTTGAGTACAGGAAAAAAAGAGGTAATTTGGAGCCCGTATACAAACTTCCTATGCTTTACTTAAGCTGCACACCGTCCAGTGTGTACTTTCAAAGAGTTTTCAGCACAAAAGCAGGCCCAGACAGAGGCGGATTTAGACCTCATGGGGCCCTAAGCAAGGCACCAATTTGGGACCCCCTTCCTCAAACAGTCCATAGCACTCCTGCAGTAGGGGCAGATTCTGGAGCCTCCTCTCGGGCAGCGTGGAGACCGATTCTGCTCATCTCTAGCCTCCACCACCAGCAGCAGCTCTCCCAGCAGCCATACTGTTGCTGGCAATGGAGGCTGGAGATGAACAGAATCGTCCCCAAACAGCAGTGCCAGCAGGAAAGGATGTATTCTTTTCTTTAAGTGGGAGCTGGCTGTGGATAGAAGGAGAGAAAGAGAGCGGGGTAGGGGGAGAAGAGAGAGAGAGAGAAAGAGGCACAGAGAGGAGAGAGAGTTTCGGAGAGAAAGAGAGAGAGAGAGGCAAAGAGAGAAGGGAGAGAGAAAGAGGAGAGAGAAATAAGGAAAATGAAGGGTCCGACCGACTCATTCAGTCTCGGAACTACCAAACAGGCTGGAACAGAATCCCTTGTTCCCTGACTTTATTCAGGAAGGATCCGACCGACCCATTCAGTCTCGGTACCACCAAACAGACTGGAACAGAATCCCTTGTTTCCTGATGAGTTGGAACTAAGGGGGTCATTCGGGACAGAACTGTGCATGCGCCGCCACTGCAGTGTGCTGCCGCATGCCAGATGGCCGAAGGCCATAGGACCACTATGATCGCCTCTGCCTGTCAAGAGGCGGTCACTGGGGGGAGGGGGGGGCGAGGTGCGGAATGGCAGCGTTTGCCGGCCTTTCAAAGGCGCGGTCGTGGCCGGACCAAACGGGGACAGGCCACAGCGGCTGAGGGCCGGGGAGCGTTGAGTAGCTCCCGGCCAGCACGCTAAAGCTGCACTGGTCGGGAGCTACTGTTCAGGTGCACAGGCATCGCCACTGTGCGATACCTTTGCCCTGTGCTGGGCGTCCCCCCCGCAAGTCAGTGTGAATGATTTTAGCCAGCTACGATCAGCTCGGAATGACCCCCTAAGACAAATACCTGTGTTTGTAGGATTCTGTGTATGGCCTCCTGTAGGGATACCTGTCTTTTGAAAACTGGTAAACCTGAAGTGAAAACCTATGAGGCAGGTACTCTATTTTGTATCCTTGGGTATTAACCAGGCATCTTGGTAGGAGCTTTTCCCATGTGACTAAAATGTCTTAGGCGTGCTCCTACACTGAGATCCTCTAAGCGCGGACCAAGAGCGTCATGCTGTAGGCCCTGCCTGTAACAGCTGACTTCCGTCCCCTGCCTTCTGGGGCTACGGGCCACATTTGAGGCTCCTTAATGGGACCACCGTGGGACTCAAACTAAGATTCTTGAGCTTACTGGTATTGTGCTCTTGTGAGATGAGCCACAGAGCACATATGGCTGTGTTTCTAACCTTGCACCATTAAAGGACGCTGCAAATAAGGCCGTCTAGCTGCTGAGCTGAAGGTAAATAAGTGGATTTGTCAGCAGTAACTTGTGAACCACTTATATAAATCCACTCCAAACAAAACCTCCAATATATGGAAGGCTTTTCGCCTCACATTTGGACTCAGCATCTGCTGTCCACTGACAAAGCCACAAGGCTCTGTGGGCGTAGACAGCCATTGATGTAATTTGAGAGTTAATCAGTCCTATCTACAGAGTGATCTCACACAATAGGTTGCTGATTGCTTTTGTGTTGTGCTAGAGTGACCCATTGTGTCTGGATCTAGTTCAGGCTCTAAGGGTTTTGTAACCCAGCATCCAACCTTTACAGGTCGCAGGACCACTACTGCAGCTGTATATTATAGATTTTAGGGTGGTTTCTATCCTACGGTCTGAAGGCTCCTTTGGGGAGGTAGCCCCTGGGACCGGAAACCAATATTTGTTTGATACAATGTATTCAGTGTTAGTGGCTCTTCCCAAAGCTCCCTAAATCTAGAGGAGATGGGAATGATGACAAAAATTTCATAGGGAATTCATTGTATTGCTGCATTAATCTGTTTGAGCGCCATGAGCCGCTGGAGCACTGGGTGAGGAGAAGCTTTTTCACCTTCCTTTATAGAGACTAAGGAATCTTTTTTCGTTAATGTCACTATAGGCAAAAAGAATGGTCGAAAACAGACATGTTTTCGCCTGCGCGTGTCGAAAACACATGAACGAGCGGCGAATTACCGTTTCAAAAGGGCGGAAACCTGGACTTCAATCAATAGTAAAGTGTCGGAAGTACAGATAGAAATATTATATATATATAATATAATTATATATGCATTTACATACATATACCAGTGATCTCGCTGAGCCCAAAAAAAAGTGGGTCCCACGGACCCCTCACTTTTAAAAAATGGGGTCCTATCTGTCCTTTTTTGGGTCCCATTGGAATGAAGATTCATATTAATCTTATTAATTATTCAAATATAAAAACAGACTTGATTTGGACACTACAAAAGTGTTGCGAGGGAGGGGGTGACAATGCTGCTGGGCTGTGTAGCATACAGGAGATTCTGCACCAGAGCTGTAACTAGACATTTCGGTTCCCTTTGGCAGAAAGTAAATTGGTGCTCCCCCTCCCATATGTTAAATCAAGGACAGGGGCATGGCTTCATGGGGAAAGAGCATGGCCACATAATAGTACCAATTCACATTACACCACACAGGTAGAGCACGTTATACAGACTGTGCCAGTTAGAACACCCTATACACATTGCACCAAGAAGAGCACGTTACACACATTGCACCAGGTAGAGCACGTTGCACACATTGCACCAGGTAGACAGCACCCTATATGCATTGCACCAGGTAGAGCATGTTCTACACATTGCACCAGGTAGAGCACATTATACATATTGCGCCAATTAGGACATGTTATACACATTGCACCAGGTAGAGAATGTTATACACGTTTTATATGGTAGCAGGAAGTAGGGACAGAGAGGCACCAGGGAGTAGAGACAGAGAGGGAGTAGGGACAGAGAGAGGCAGCAGGGAGTAGGGACAGAGAGAGGCAGCAGGGAGTAGGGCCAGAAAGGCACCAGGGAGTAGGGACACAGAGGCACCAGGGAGTAGGGACAGAGAGGCAGCATGCAGTAGGGACAGAGAGAGGCACCAGGCAGTAGGGACAGAGACAGACACCAGGCAGTAGGGACAGAGAGGCAGCAGGGACAGAAGAGGCAGCAGGCAGTAGGGACAGAGAGAGGCAGCAGAGAGTAGGGACAGAGAGAGGCAGCAGGGAGTAGGGACAGAGAGAGGCAGCAGGGACAGAGAGGCACTAGGGAGTAGGGACAGAGAGAGGGAGTAGGGACAGAGAGGCAGCAGGGACAGAGAGAGGCAGCAGGGAGTAGAGACAGAGAGAGGCAGCAGGAAGTAGGGACAGAGGGAGGCACCAGGGAGTAAGGACAGAGGGAGGAAACAAGGAGTAAGGACAGAGGGAGGAAACAGGGAGTAGGGACAGAGAGGCAGGAGAGAGTGCAGCCTGGAACCCCCATTGGGGAGAACCTCTGAAACAACACCCTCCAGGAACCAGGCCCCCACCACGTACCTGTAAAAAGAGCACTCCGGGCTCCTCCATGGACACTACCAGCAGCAGCAGCAGCAGCGGAGTCAAGCTGGGATATATATATATATATATATATAAAGTAATGTAATGACAATAGGCGCTAAACCTTCTCGCTGAATGTGTAATGGATATTAGTCCTGATAAAGTCTTTAAGTACACTCCCCCTTTGTTTCTCTCCTTGTTTTTTCCCAGGGATGGCTGCTCTTTTTTCCGATGGTCATTAGGCCTGTGTTCCAACAGGCCTAATGATCTGAAATAACAAATGAAAATAGGCACCTCCTAGTGTATTACCATAACACTTGGGTACCCTCCACCACTCTTAACACCCTATAGATGGGAGGTGTACCGTTTATGGCGGAATTCCAACCACCTATAGACCAAGTAAATACAGTAAATCGCAAGTCACGTTCCCGGTGCTCGTTCCAGCGTCAATGCAGAGTCTTTAGTAGTCACTCATAAGTGTCACCAAATACATGGGAGAGAGACCAGAAACAACCAATAGTGTGATAATGTTTCTAACACATTTATTAAACATAAAAAGTATGGTCCACAAGTATATATTTTCTCATACAATAAAAAAGTTTTAAAACAGCATATCTGTAGTATTAAGTCTCTGTGTCACTCAACGCGTTTCGTCCGGTGCTAAAATGCTGGAATTCCTCAGGAGTGTGATAGTGCTAGTTACCTGGACATATATTTATACCCCTAACAATCATTTCTAAATTGGGGGAGTGGACTAATTATCGGACCATCTGGAAGTGACATCCCTTCCGTCCGGAAAAAAATATTTCATGAGTAAAAACAGAATGTAATTCTAAAATTCAGATACCCCACATATCATTGGTGTCAGTGTGGCGCTATCAGTGCAGCACAGACAAGGGCTCACTTGTATTGCAGGTGGCCCTGGTCACGCTCGCCGCGACTTCCGGATTCGCGTACGAGTTGGGCACCATTTCCGCCCTCACTGCAGATGGCTTCAACGTGTCTAAAGCGCATGCGCGGATCAGGCCAGTCACAGTGTTGCCCGTCCGAGCTGCGTTCAGACACTTGTGCAGGGATAGCGAGCCTTTACATGCGCACTGCAGCGCCATTTTTCTGATGACCAGTTTCAGTCATTTAACTGTCATATTTTATTTAAGCATACAATTTAGGAGTTTAAAACATATTTTTAGCCTCTATAATAAAATGGGCTGCATGTGTGGTATTTGGATCGGGTACCTCCCAGGATATAAGCACCGTCTCCCCACTGGCTTGACACCTTGATAAAGGCTCCACAGGAGCAGAAACGCATTGGTGATTGCTGGGAAAGACTGTAGCAGACCAAGGAGTGAGCAGGAGTAACCAGGACTTGCCTAGCCAGTGGGGAGAGGGTGCTTATATCCTGGGAGGTACCCAATCCAAATACCAGACATGCAATCTTGGGTGGGCATTAACTGACACCCCACTCGATTTGGTACTCACGTTTGCCCCATAATTTGGTGGATTTTAAATTGGAAAGTAACTTTCTGTGTAATTTTGAATAAACTGTACTTAACTATATCTATATTCCCTCATTTCTGCTTTGTTTGAGGATTACAAGTTGGAGGAAGTGGAGATAAGAATGTTCTGAAGGGATCTGGGACTACCGATGTTGGTGGAACTTACTGTGAATTCATCATTGTGAGACTAAATTTTATCCCGGAATATTCCATAGGGTGCGCACATCTGCAAAGTGTGACTGTTTGTGGACTAAGTAGAAGTGGAGGTGACCACTTCAGCAGCTGTTGCAGCACCATTGAGTTGGAGCAATGGTTTGAATACATTTTAGTTTTAATAAAATGGGCCGTATATGACAAAGTGCATTAAACATTTGTTGATTGGTTCTAATTCACATAGAGAATAAGAAAAGTTGATGGTGGGAGTGACTATCTCTAAGATTTCCTTTGATATCCCGATAGGATCCATTACCACAAATCACATTAGCATATTTAATAGATTACATGTCTAATGGATACTTTTAAAATTAATTATACATTAAAAAATATATAGTGAATAAAGAATAAGGAATAAAACTACTTAAAACCATTTGGCATAGAGAATAAACTTCATCTATAAAAAGTATATAAACCTTATATATTAAAATAAATTCATTAGAGGAATTGAGCTATTTCAAAATTTTCATTCAGTCCCTTCTGTGTAAGAGTTTTTAATTCATGTATCCAAAACATCTCCCGTTGAGATAGTTTCTTTTCTCTATCCCCCCTCTTGGTCCGATTTTAACATTCTCCAGTGTTCTGACGGTAAGTCCTTTGGGGTCTGAGCCATGGGTTATATTGAAATGTCGTGGGACATTGTGGTTTTCTAATTTATTTTTTATGCTTCTAGCATGCTCCTGTATACGGATTTTTAACGGACATTTCGTCTTCCCAATGTATTTTAGATTGCATGGACATTCAATCATATAGATGACCCATGGCGTATTGCATGTTGTTGGATGTATAGGTTTTCGTACCTTCTGAATTCATAAATTTTTTTGCCTTAGGGTGAACGAATTGGCATATGTTACAGTGTTGACATTTATATAACCCTTTTGCGTCCCATAGGTTTGTTCTCTCTTGTTTAGTTGATGGTAGCATACTCTGTGCCAGGTGATATTTGAGATTTTTTGCTTTCTTGAACACTATATTGGGCCTCTCTGATAGAATTGCACTCAGGACTGTGTCTGTCTGGAGAACTTCCCAATGCTTATTAAAAATACCCCGGATCTTCTTCTCCTGGCAATTGAATCTTGTGATGAAATTCAGTCCTTGTTCCTGTTTTTCTTTTACTCTGTATTCCGATCTGTAGTTTGTGTCCTACTATGTGCTTCATTAATTAATTCCTTAGGATATCCTATTTCTACAAACCGTTCACCGTAAAAATCTAGTTGTTCCGCCATATCTTGCATCTAACTACAATTCCTTTTAATGCGGCAAAATTGTGAATACGTTATGTTTGTTTTCCATTTAATTGCGTGACTGCTGTTAAAGTATACATATGAGTTGTTGTCAACTGTCTTCACAAAGTTCTTAGTTATTATCTCAGTGTCTTTGTTCATTAAAACAAGATCCAGGTACTCAAATTCTGAGGTATCAATCTTATGGGTAAAAGATAAATTTTAATCATTCCTTTTGATATGTGTCATAAAAGCATTAAAAGACTCTATGGTTCCGTCCCAAATTAGAAGTATATCTTCAATGAACCTTTTATATAAAATAATGTTATTCTTATAGGGGTTGTTGTTATAAACATATTTCCACTCCCAGCTCCCCATATGCAAATTTGCAAAGCTGGGAGCAAAAACTGTCCCCATCGCTGAGCCACAAGTTTGAAGATAAAATTCCTCTAAAAACTTAAAATAATTGTGTTTTAATATAAAATTTATAAATGTATAAATTAATTCTCTATGTTCTTTGTCCAAATCTTCATCACCATCCAAAAATTCTCTGCATGAATGAATTCCTTTCTCATGAGTTATTGACGTATATAGTGATTGGACATCAATCGTTATCCAGAAGTATCCTGGTGTCCATTTTAAGTCTTTCAGAATTTGTAATAGCGAAGTGGTGTCCTTTACATATGATTTAAGTTTCGGGACATATTTTTCCAAAAATACCTGAATGTACTTCGAAATATTTGCCATGAGCGAATCTATTCCAGCCACGATTGGTCTTCCCATAAGGTTATCCGGTCGCTTACGTATTTTTGGCAGGAAATAAAATATAGGTATGGTGGGATAATGCTTTATTAAAAACTGATATTCCTCTTTTGTTATAATTTCATCATGTACTGCTTTTATCAGTATAGATCTCAATTCCACCACATATTCCTCATTCTTAGTTTCTGATATGAAGTAGTGTCATCTAATAAATGACTGGCCTCGATTTCATAGTCAGTACGATTCATTACTACCAGGCCACCTCCTTTGTCGGCCTGGCGTATTACTATTTCTCTGTTGTTCTTTAAATTCTTCAAAGCTTTCTTTTCAAAATTAGAGAGATTATTCCTTGTGTCAGGTTTGAGCAATTCCAGATCCCTCTTTACCAATTCATAGAATAAGTCGATCTGGTTGCTCTTTGATTCGAGAAGATAATATTTTGAAGTTGGTTTAAGACCCAACTTGGATGTACTTTCAAAGTTTACCTTATGTCCTATTTCTTTCTTCTTAAATTTTCTTTTTAAAGTGAGCTGTCTTACAAATGTATTTTGATCTGTAAAAATCTCAAAGTTATCCATTTGGCATGTGGGAGCAAATGAAAGCCCTTTGGTTAGCAAAGTGTTTTCCATAGGCATTAGGATATGATTTGATAGATTAAAAATCTCCTTTTCCCCCATCGTGGGTGTTTTTACTGTCTGAGGTTTCTTCTTTTTTTGTATTTGCTTAATCCCCCCCTTCTTCCTCTTCAAATCTTCTTTTTAGAGGTGATGCTCTCTTTACTGTTTCTTTGGCATAATGGTCCCTCTGTGTTCTCTGGTCTGAGGCCTATGTGAATAAAAAATCATCAACGTCTGCTTCTGAGTTTATTCTACTGAGAGCTGAAAATCTATTCTCATTCTCAAAGTTAGGCTTTCTAGGTGTTCTTGGTTGTTTTGAATATCCCTTTTGCTTATATTCTCTATGTCTCTGTGGAATATTCTTCCAATTCTGGTATCTCTGATTCGGAAGGTACTGTTTTCGTTGTCCATCTACATTTCTTATTCCGATCCATATCTTTACTTTGTTGTTCATTTAGTCCATTCTATCCTGTTGGTATTTCCTCTCCTTGGTAGAAAACTTTGAAGGATTTAAAGAACAACAGAGAAATAGTAATATGCCAGGCCGACAAAGGAGGTGGCCTGGTAGTAATGAATCGTACTGACTATGAAATCGAGGATAATCGTTTATTAGATGGCACTACTTCATATCAGAAACTAAGAAAAGACCCCACTGAGGAATATGTGGAGGAATAGAGATCTCTACTGATAAGAGCGTTACATGATGAAATTATAACAAAAGAGGAATCTAAATTTTTAATAATGAATTATCCCACCATACCTATATTTTATTTCTTGCCAAAAATAAATAAGCGACTGGTAAACCCTCCAGGAAGACCAATCGTGTCTGGAATAGATTCTCTCATGGCAAATATTTCGGAGTACATTGACGTATTTTAAAAAAAAATATGTCCCGAAACTTCAATCATATGTAAAGGACACCACTTCGCTATTACAAATTCTGAAAGAATTAATGAAGCACGTAGTAGGACACAAACTACAGATTGGGATGCTCTTTTGGAATACAGAGTAAAAAAAAAAAAAAAAGGGAACAAGGATTGAATTTCATCACAGGATTCAATTGCCAGGAGAAGAAGATCTGGGGTATTTTTATTAAGCATTGGGAAGTTCTCCAGACAGACACAGTTCTGAGTACAATTCTACCAGAGAGGCCCAATATAGTGTTCAAGAAAGCAAAAAATCTCAAAGATCACCTGGCACTGAGTATGCTACCATCAACTAAACAAGAGAGAACAAACCTATGGGACGCAAAAGGGTTATATAAATGTCAACACTGTAACATATGCCAATTCGTTCACCCTAAGGCAAACAATTTTATGAATTCAGAAGGTACGAAAACCTATACATCCAAGGAGCGAACAACATGCAACACGCCATGGGTTATCTATACGACTGAATGTCCATGCAATCTAAAATTCATTGGGAAGACGAAACGACCATTAAAAATCCGTACACAGGAGCACATTAGAAGCATCAAAAATAAATTAGAAAACCACAATGTCCCACGACATTTCAATATAACCCATGGCTCAGACCCCAAAGGACTTACCGTCAGAACACTGGAGAATGTTAAATTTGGACCAAGAGGGGGGAATAGAGAAAAGAAACTCTCTCAATGGGAGATGTTTTAGATACATGAATTAAAAACTCTTACACAGAAGTGACTGAATGAAAATTTTGAAATAGCTCAATTCCTCTAATGAATTTATTTTTATATATAAGGTTTATATACTTTTTATAGATGAAGTTCATTCTCTATGCCAAATGGTTTTAAGTCGTTTAATTCCTGATTCTTTATTCACTATGTATTTTTTAATGTATAATTATTATTATTATTTTTTTCAATATTAATTTTTATTATTTTGTAGTTGAACAAAAGTAAATGGGAATGGGGTACAGAATAGAAGAAAGGGGGGCGGAAGGGGAGGGGGGTACACAAGCAATTCAACAAGTACATAATTGTGTAGAGAATATTAAGCAAATCAACAAACAATGGCCCTCATTCCGAGTTGTTCGCTCGGTAGAAATCTTCGCATCGCAGCGATTTTCCGCTCAATGCGCATGCGCAATGTCCGCACTGCGACTGCGCCAAGTAAATTTGCTATGCACTTAGTAATTTTACTAACGGCTTTTTCATCGGTCTGGCGATCGTAATGTGATTGACAGGAAATGGGTGTTACTGGGCGGAAACAGGCCGTTTTATGGGCGTGTGGGAAAAAACGCTACCGTTTCCGGAAAAAACGCAGGAGTGGCCGGAGAAACGGAGGAGTGTCTGGGCGAACGCTGGGTGTGTTTGTGACGTCAAACCAGGAACGACAAGCACTGAACTGATCGCAGATGCCGAGTAAGTCTGAAGCTACTCAGAAACTGCTACGAGGTGTGTAATCGCAATATTGCGATTACTTCGTTCGCAATTTTAAGATGCTAAGATTCACTCCCAGTAGGCGGCGGCTTAGCGTGAGCAACTCTGCTAAAATCGCCTTGCGAGCGAACAACTCGGAATGACCTCCAATAAAACCATGTGGAGCTGAATCCATCCAACAGTAGTTATGTGTCAGTTTGTCAAGCTAAGTTTCTATGTGTCGTGTATGACATCTGGCGGACGGCTATGCCAGTAGTTAGTCCACGAAAGCCAGCGAAGAAGAGGGCAAGATGATGTGGAAGAATAGATAACCCCTGCGGTTTCAAATTCACAATGAGACTGTTAAGCCTTTTCTATTGCAGTTAAATGGGGGGCCACGGGGGAACGCCACTGACGGGCAATTAGAAGTTTGGTGGTGATGAGTATGTGACCCAAGATATATCGATCGCCCGGCGACAAGTTGCCATAATAGAGGTGGAGAAGAGCTAGTCGTGGAGTTAGGTGATGGCCCATCACTAAACCCATAAGATGAAAAACAGAGTTCCAAAGCTGGGCAAGCGCTGGGCATTCCCAGAAAATATGTAATAAAGTTCCGACATTACTACAGTTGCGCCAACAGAGATTAGATGTGGAAGGTTGCATCGCATGTATGCGGGAGGGGGTGAAATACAAACGATGGAGGAGTTTATAAAATGATTCCATATGTGAAATACATTTAGATATTTTAAAGCAAGTTTGAAAGATCGTCTCCCATTCCTCCTCCGAGATGGAGCATCTAAGGTCTGTCTCCCATTTCAATTGAAAAGGGTCTTTCTGTAATGGCTGGGGGTTGATAATGTAGTTATACCATTTAGTGATGCCTCCCCTGCCCTCCCCAGTATCAAGGAAGTTCTGGATAAGTTTAGGCAATGGGAATATGGTGTGGGGGGAGCATGAAGCCCCGTGAAGCCAGTGTCTAAGTTGCAAATATTTATAAAATTCCCTCTGCGGCAATCAGAATCTTTCTTGTATTTGAGCAAAAGAAAACAGGGTGTTGTCTACCATTACATCATATAGAGACAGGATTCCCCTGGATATCCAGGCATCAAATCTCAGATCGGGAATCAGGGAGGCTATGCCTGTCAATGAGAGGGCAGAGGAGGGGAGGGTTATACCGTTCCCTCTAAGCACCACCTCCAACCAAGCCTTCTGAGTAGCTTGGACGGTGAGAGATCTAGCGGTTAATAGTTTGCCTTCACTCTTCGGGAGCAGTAAGATATCTGTCAGGGGAAGTGGGGAAACAAGCCCTTGTTCGAGGTGAACCCATGTTTTATGTGCAGAGTGTGAGTAACAAGCTCCTATTTGGGCAAGTCGACACGCTAGTTGATAGGAGTGTATATCTGGGTAGGCCAAGCCCCCCTCTCGTTTGGGCCGGATCATAATTTTCCTGGCTAGTCTCGGTTTCCTACCTTTCCATACATAGGAGCTGAATAATGCATTAAATTTAGACAGAAGATAGTTAGGTAGGAGAATGGGGATGGCCCGAAAGAGATACATAAGAACCGTCATCTTCAGTGCAGCTATTCGCCCTAACCATGAAACATGTTGCATCATCCAGTCGGAGACCAGATTAGTAAATTTACGTAATAGTGGGGGATAGTTTGCAGAGATCAGATCGTCCATCTTCTGGGTAATATGTATCCCCAGATATTTGAGGCTTCTATCCTGCCAGGAATACAGATAAGTAGCTTTCAACGCGGATAAAAGGGGAGGTGGGAAGTTAATGGGGAGCGCTTCCGTTTTGGTATTATTAAGTTTATAATAAGATACCGCAGAATATTCATTCAAGAGTGCGTGTAAAGCTCGCAGAGAGATAACGGGATCAGTAAGTGCCAGAAGGACATAGTCCGCAAAGAGACATATCTTATGTGATTGTCCTAAATAGTCCATGCCTTTAATCAGGGTCGTAGATCTGATTTTCTCAGTTAGAAACTCAACTGCCAGAGCGAACACTAGCGGGGACAGGGGGCACCCTTGGCGCGTGCCATTCGTGATCCAAAAGGAAGGAGAGAGGAGTACATTTACACACACACTCTTACCAAGGGATTAGAGTATAGGGCTAAAATGGAGGTGAGTACTCTGCCATTAAGTCCAAACTTACGTAGCACTGCCTGAAGATATCCCCAATGCAGGCGATCAAACGCCTTCTCCACGTCCAGTGAAAGCAACAATAAGGGAGCATCTGAAGCAGTGAAGGCGTCCATCACATTTATTACTCATCTAGTGTTATCGGGGGATTGTCTACCGGGGACAAATCCCACCTGATCACGATGGACGAGGGAGGGGAGAAGAGGGTTGAGTCTGTTGGCAACTAGTTTTGCGTACATTTTTAAATCAGTATTTGGTAGTGCTATGGGGTGATAGTTAGGCATCAGAGCGGGGTTCTTCCCAGGCTTTGGAAATGCAACTACACGAGCTCCAACATTTCTACTGGAAAGCTCCTGACAGATGAAGCATGGTTATAGACCCATAGTCTAGAATAGGGGTGAGGGAGTCTTTGAAACATTTATAAAATGTATTAATGAACCCGTCAGGGCCTGGTGCTTTATCCAACGGGAGAGAGTCAATCACTTGATTAATTTCTGTACAGGACCAGGGCTGGTTTAGAGTGTGTAGAGTGTCGGGGTCAAGTGAGGGGAAATGTATATCTTTCAAAAAGGCTGCAATATTAGCTGGTGTGGGTTGTGGGATAGATGAACCTTCTTTCAAGTTGTAGAGGGTGGAGTAGTATGTGGCAAAGGCAACAGCAATTGCAGACGTGTCTGTCAATTTAATGTTATTTAAATCGGTAATAGATTTCACCCTCTCCTTAGCGGTCTTCCCCCTCAGCTTGCGGGCAAGCATTCTGCCAGCCCTATCCCCCTGCATATAGAACTTATGTCGCAATCGGAAAAGATTTTTGTGGACTTCAGTTCGGGCCAATTTATTTATCTCATCTCTGATATGAATTAGGTCACGATATATTTTCTTATTAGAAGGGTTCGTCTTAAGTTGGTTTTCTAAATCTTTAAGGTGGGCTTCGAGCTCGGTCTGTTGTTCACGGGAAGTTCTACGAATATAAGCAGCTGCTTGAATTGCAGCTCCCCTAACCACCGCTTTGAGGGCACAGCAGTGCATAAATATGGACGTGTCAGCTGGGATATTAGTTTCGATATATAGGGAGAGGGCCTGTGTTATAGATCATTTAGCCTCCGCATTCGTGAGGAGATAGTCTCCGAGACGCCATAGGGTTGGTGAAGTCCTAGGGCGTTGAAGGTTCCAATGGATAGAGAGGGCAGAATGATCAGACCATGATACTGGCAGGATAGAATCCTTCGATACCTGTTGAAGGGTCCATTTATCTGATACTGCTAGGTCGATCCTAGAGAAAGAACCATGTACCGGGGAGAAAAACGAGCAGTCCCTACAGGCCGGGTTTTTGGCCCTCTATATATCGTAGAGGTCATACTCGTGTAAAATATTCCGGAAGGAGTGGGACTTATCCCGAAGCGGGCTTGCACTGGAGACAGAACGGGTCGAGGATCTATCCACTGTGGGGTCGGGGACCACGTTAAAATCCCCCAACAATAACAAAGCACCCGATTAGTGCGTCTGAAGGGTCTTAAAGAATTTCCTAAAGAAGGGTATTTGTTTGGTGTTAGGTGCATACAGGGTAGCTAATGTGACTGGCTTGTCCTCCAGTCTACCAGTCAGGATAAGGTATCAACCTTCCTGGTCCGAAATTTGATGTTCTAGAGAAAAATCGCATGTATTAGAAAATAAAAAAGCTACTCCCGCTTTTTTCTTAGGACCGTTGGACATATAGCAGGTGGGGAATTTTTTGTCCCTAAGGGAAGGTGGAGATAGAGACATGAAGTGAGTCTCCAGTAGAGCCACTATGTGTGCCTTACATTTTGCAAAATGGTTTAGGGCCAGTCGCCACTTGTTGGGTGAATTCAGACCTTTCACATTCAAGGAGAAAACTTTAACCATTAGGCATCTTAGGTGACAATGCTATACTCAATCTACAGACATGAACTGTATAACGAGAGAAACAAGAATACATGTGTACCAAAACTTGGAGAGACAGGGAGAAGGGGAGAAATAGTAAAGGTAGAAAATATAGTAGGCACCTCCTGGGTACCAAATGGGGTTGCCTAAATAGGCAACGCATGGGGTCGAGGGATACCCTCCCTCACTCCTCTAACAATCAGCATATAACAGCAATATCAAAGAGATATAAAATAAATGCAAATTCCCGGACAACGCATGGAGTCATCGTAGGGGTAAGTGAGCCCCACACGCACCACCAGAAGACTGGGATCGTGCGCGGGACGCACCCACGACTAATAGCGGTGGTAGTGGCAGAAGAGACAAGGATAAAAATACATGGACTTAGCTATCATGGGTGAGAGAAAAAAATAATAATTTACGAATCGTGAGTAGCGGCAGTACATACACTCGAGGCCCAACCCCCGAAGGGGGGGAGCGAGAGCGCAAGTCAGTAGAGTGCACCACATATAGAGAGTAAACGTGGGTAGGAAAAAAAGGCAAGAGCAGTCTGTAGGAGGTTGAGAGTAGAAGGTTAAAGGCATATACGGGTCAGTAAGGTCATGGAAAAGTTAACACAGTGGGGGTAATTCTGAGTTGATCGCAGCAGGATTTTTGTTAGCAGTTGGGCAAAACCATGTGCACTGCAGGGGAGGCAGATATAACATGTGCAGAGAGAGTTAGATTTGGGTGGGTTATATTGTTTCTGTGCAGGGTAAATACTGGCTGCTTTATTTTACACTGCAATTTAGATTGCAGATTGAACACACCACACCCTGCTGCAATCAACTCAGAATTACCCCCAGTGTGCACATCTTTAACAAAACTTATATGTCACGTATATATGCGGGAATACCTTGCTCAGTAACTACCAAAAGCATTGACCGGGAGAATAGAATAACGGTCTATAACAATGTAAATATGGATAAGTAAATCAAGTCCATCAGAGACATATGACCTGGTTGTAGCAGCGGTTCTTCAGGTTGAGCTGCCGGCAATTGACCACTCTTGAGCCAATTTGAGGGTTTTAGGAGCCTTTGTGGATGTATCTTCCAATTTCCAAGAGTCCAAAAGTCCCAAACCAGCCTCCGGCGTAGTTATTACATTTGTAGCGCCGTTCCTACTGACAAGTAGTTTGGTCGGAAATCCCCAGCGATAGGGAATATCAGCCCTCCTTAATGCCGCGGTCACCGGATAGAATGAACGTTGCATAGCCAGAGTAGCAGCTGATAGGTCTCCGTACACTTGTAGATCTCCCAAGGTTGAGACCGGCAGATCCGGTCGCATAGCTGCACGTAGGATTTGTTCCTTAATGTGGAAATAATGCATCCACATCAAAGAGTCTCTTGGAGCGTCCTTTGGGGCATTTTTTGCCTTCGGGAGACGGTGGATAGGATCAATGAAGAAATCGTCGATGGAGTTGGTAGGGAGGAGGTTCATGAAGAGATCCGTCGCAAATTGTTTAAGTTCCGAGTTGGAGACCGTTTCTGGGATGCCGCAGAGTTTTTTGTTACGGAGATACCTATCCTCAAGGACACAGGTCTTCCGTCGTAGGTCCGTGACCTCAGACTGTAACTCTTCAAGTTGAGTAATCACCTCATTGTGGGATCTCACCAGCTCCTCACACTTATTCTTGAGGTGATCTGTGCGCTGGCCTATGGCATCGACTGATTGTTGGCAGCACTGCAGCGCCGTCTTAACTTCCATCATTATATCATCCTTGAAGGTAGCCAGAAGTTGATGCATAGAGCCGAGTGTGAGAGGTGCATCGTCATCCAGTTGTGAGATTTTCGTCGAACCTACACGGGGAATCGCAGATGGGACATCACGCTCCGGGGAGTGCTTGGAATGGGAGTCTGATACGGTAGACCCTTTCGGACTCTGGGATGTGGGAGATTGTTTGAAGAAAGCTACCGGGTGAACCGGGGTCTGGTCTTTCTGGCGTTTAGGCGGCATAATACCGGAAAGGTGTATCCCACCGAAGTAGGTGTTGACGAGACAAATTGGCAATAGGAGGACAGACACAATTATGCCAGCTTGATAATTGCTAGGAGCTGTGTCACAGCATCAGGAGCGAGGGAGGGGTCGGAACATCATGAAGATGATTACATCAGCTTGGCCTGTAGAGGGGAGGGTCTCCCTGCGTCCCCCGCGCCCCCTCCAGTTGCATCGGTGGCAGTGGTGAGCGTCCCGGCAGTCACGGGTCCCTCCCGCACTGTATGTCAGCGGAGAACATGGAATGGAGAAGGCAGCACCCACCACGGTAAGCCCAGAGGACACAGCCGCTCACTCTCCCACCACACGAAGCCACACAGTGGGCGCCGAGGATAACGGGTGGGATGCCGCACAGGGCAGCCAGGCAAGAGGCAGGTGAGGGAGTTTCAGGGAAGGCAGGAGAAGGCCCGCCGCCGTCCGCGGTCACGGTCAAGGCCCCACCGCGCCACTTCCGGTCCGGGAAAGCGCCCGGCGCGAGTCCCTGGCTCCAACCAGGCAGGCAGGCCGCAACCCGCACGGGCACAGGGGCACCTGCCGGCTCCGCAAACCTACCCACCTAGTGCAGGGGAGCCTTAGCAGTCGACTTGGGGGTCCTAATTAGTAGGTGGAGGGGTTGGTGAGTGTCATATAACAGGTCTCATGCAGGAATTCGGGTCCAGCATGTCTATCTCCTTATGCAGATAAGCCACGCCCCCCAGAAGCAGGGGACTTCCAATGGGGCTGCACAGCTAATTCAGGCCGCAGTTCCCGGGTCCAGGATAGGCCTCAAACTACAGAGGCACCCAGGGAGGCAGCAGACCCTTCTATTCCTCCGTAGAGGGGGGCGGCTACGAGGTAGGAGGGCTCCGGGCAGCAGCCGGCGTTTGCGTGAGCGGGATGCTGCGGCTGGTGAGCAGGCCGGGTGGAGCAAGATGGCCGCCGCTGGGGGAGATGCAGGAGCTGGGAGGCCGCAGCCCCGGCTCCGGAGGGCAGAGTATAGGAGCCTGATCCCCGCCGCCACTGCTGAGGGTCTAGAGCGGGCAAGGGGCGAGCATAGAGCCGGCTCGGAGGTACGGGGGAGCCGCCAGGGGTCCCGGAGCGGCTGCAATCTGGTCCCGGAGTCCGCGTCCCGGCAGGCCTCGAACTTTAGGTCCCGGCCGCAGATCGGGACGTAGGCCTCAGTGTGAAAAAGCGGTGAAGGGCCCCTCACTAGCCTCACCAGGTCCCAGATAAGGCAGGCAGCCGCTGGAAGTAAGAAATAGAGAGGGATCCCGGAGGTTTTATAGATTTAAAAGCGGGTTCAGCAGGAGCACACTGAAATCACGTCTCTACAGCCCACTAGCTAGGCCACGCCCCCATGTATAATTAATTTTAAAAGTATCCATTAGACATGTAATCTATTAAATATGCTAATGTAATTTGCGGTAATGGATCCTATTGGAATATCAAAGGAAATCTTAGGGATAGTCACTCCCACCATCAACTTTTCTTATTCTCTATGTAAATTAGAACCAAACAAATGTTTAAAGCACTTTGTCATATACAGCCCATTTTATTATAGAGACTAAAAATATGTTTTAAACTCCTAGATTGTATGCTTAAATAACATATGATAGTTAAATGACTGAAACTGGTCGTCAGAAAAATGGCGCTGCAGTGCGCATGTAAAGGCTCGCTATACCTGCACAAGTGTCTGAACGTGGCTCGGATGGGCAGCACTGTGACTGGTCTGATCCGCGCATGCGCTTTAGACACGTTGAAGCCATCTACAGTGTGGGCGGAAATAGTGCCCGGCTTGTACGCGACTTCCGGCAGTCACGGTGAGCGGGATCAGGGCCGTCTGCAATACAAGTAAGCCCTTGTCTGTGCTGCACTGAAAGTGCCACACTGACACCAATGATATGTGGGGTACCTGAATTTTAGAATAACATTCCGTTTTTACTCATGAAATCAGGATTTTGGTACTTACCGCTAAATCCCTTTCTCTGATTCCACAGAGGCCACTGGAGTGCAGATACAATGGGGATATAGTAGGCAGTAACTGGGAGCTGGCACTTTAAATTTATAACCATGTGACTAGCTCCTCCCCTACTATGTCCCCCCTTCAAGCCAGTCTAGTTAAAACTGTGCCCGTGGAGAGCTGGAAAAGACCAACGTTTAAGTAGAGGAGGATCGCTAAGGCAACTAAACAGGATAACACCAAGGAAACCTGGAAACATAGTGAGAGGGTAACATGAACAATACGCGCAGTCACACAGTGACATGCAACCCGATAAGTGAAGTAGGAGGAAACAGCGCTGGGTGGGCGTCCAGTGGCCCCTGTGGAATCGGAGAAAAGGATTTATCGGTAAGTACCAAAATCCTGATTTCTCCTTCATTCACTAGGGGCCACTGGAGTGCAGATACAATGGGGACGTCCCAGAGCTCCCAAGATGGGAGGGAGAGTGCTGAGAGTCCTGCAAAACCGCTCGGCCAAACTGTGACACAGAGGCCGCAAAAGTGTCAAATCTGTAAAATGTGACAAACGTATGATAGCCCGACCAAGCGGCATCGCGTCATGAAGTAGTCACGGAAACCCCGCGGGCGGCCGCCCACGAAGGTCCCACAGAGTGCGTAGAGTGTGTCGAAATGGAAGAAGGAGGCTCACGAGCAACCGCCAAATAAGCCTGTCTTATGGTCAAACGTATCCAACGGGCTAACGTCTGCTGGGGCCCCAGCCATCCAGAACGGGAGCATCGTACAGAACAAAGAAGAAATCAGACTGTCTAACAGCCGAAGTCCTCCGTACAGAGAATCGGAGCGCCCTGACAACTTCTAAAGGTCACGAATCCGGTGAATCCACCGAGAGGGCCGAAAACACAAGTGGCAGATTTATGTGAAAAGCGGACAGAACACCTGGAAGAAACGATAGCTGAGTATGAAGCCTAAACAAAACACAAACGAAAACAGGTGCGCTGATTTGGGTGGAGTTCAGGTTTAGTTAGTTTTTCATAGGTTTGTCAGTGTGTGCTGCTGCTTCCCCCTAATGAGGCAATTGCCAACCTCAATATAGTGAACTGCAGAAGAATTTTTTGTTTTGGGGATGCGCTACACCACTGGCAAAGGAATAAAAATTCTCATAAACACGTATATATAATACTATGTATTCCTGTATATAGAAAAAAGGGTTTTAATACTCGTCACACAATTCCAAAAAATAAAAATGTATAATTTATTTTTAAAGAGTTTCATATATAAACAAAAACATTTTTCATTAAATAAAACTTATAAAAACATATATTACTAAACATAAGTTTAAAGTATACTTTTTCTTTTTTTTAAAAAAAACACGTGTGAAGATTGGTTGTAAAGCTGATATAGCCTTGTTTTTGAAAAGGACAGTCCTCAGGATTTGAAACAATGTTATTCTGTGTGAATGTCCTATTGTAGCGATCTTTGCTACAATTTAGCTTTATTTGTTGGACGAAGTTCCCTAAGTCCCTGCTGTGCACAGCTTATGATGTTGATTATTAAGCATGCATTATAAATTAATATGCCACTCCACCTTGTATCCACGTTATTTTCCCCTGGTTCCAAATGTAACAGCTTGATCCCTCCAGACTTAAAGTACCTCAATTAGGTTGCCATGTTTAAACTCTGCCGGGATTCAGGTATTTGCTGCTGGTTCCGATTTCTTTGGGGTCCGTGGCTGTCACTGTGGTGATGATGAGTGGGTTCCTTTAGACATGTAACGCGTTTCTCCGCCTTGTTCCGTCACTCTCAGCGGCTTCCTCAGACATAGTCCTTAATGAGCCCCGTTGTCCTCTTTATATATCATCATATATCACTATATTGATATCACCTGGTCTCGTCTGTGCGCCTTCTTGCGCTTGTGTGTTCCGTCTTGCGTTCCAAGACCCTTTTTATTGCGCATGCGTATTTCTTAATGCGTCTCAAAACCTCCGTCTCATCTAGCATATTTGTTGTTTCTATACTGCTTATGTCCTTAGAGGTTTTTCTCATTCCGCTATATCAGCTTATGTATATTTATGCATCTTTACACTCTCCTTGGATTGAATATACAACGCTGTCTCTTGCCAAAAACAGAGTTTTATAGAAAAAATGTATACAGTCATCTCTAATTTCTCCATAGTTGCATTAAACAGTATTGTATTAAACCTCTTTCAACAAGTAAAATTCCTTCACTCCACCCTATTGTTTACCTATATTACTTTAATTACCATAATATTTTCTTTACCGCATTTTTTTCCCCCCCCTATATACCATATAAATAATCAGAGAGAAACTTGGATACATATAAACATATTTGTTGTATTTTACATATTTTTCTACTATTTATTTATATACATTTGGTACCCTATATAGTATTTAATTCATTAGGGATCAATTTTTGTCTAGTGATTCTTATCTTTAAATCCAAAAAACATTGCTTAATATCTAAAATGCATCATGAATGTAATTATAACCTCATAATTTAATCGAACACTAATCCAATGTAATCTTTCCTCACATTCTATGTTAACCCCTTCCCACACCACCCCCTCTCACCCCGGCCTCCTAACTAATTATATTGCATGTGAAGGTCTTGCACCCTGGTATTAAAACTTTGCAAAAGGGAAGCATATTGGATTTTTTGTTTGCACAGTATGTTTCCAGCGGGCTTGAATGACACTATAGAATAATACCAGGGTGCAAGACCTTCACATGCAATATAATTAGTTAGGAGGCCGGGGTGAGAGGGGGTGGTGTGGGAAGGGGTTAACATAGAATGTGAGGAAAGATTACATTGGATTAGTGTTCGATTAAATTATGAGGTTATAATTACATTCATGATGCATTTTAGATATTAAGCAATGTTTTTTGGATTTAAAGATAAGAATCACTAGACAAAAATTGATCCCTAATGAATTAAATACTATATAGGGTACCAAATGTATATAAATAAATAGTAGAAAAATATGTAAAATACAACAAATATGTTTATATGTATCCAAGTTTCTCTCTGATTATTTATATGGTATATAGGGGGGGGGAAAAAATGCGGTAAAGAAAATATTATGGTAATTAAAGTAATATAGGTAAACAATAGGGTGGAGTGAAGGAATTTTACTTGTTGAAAGAGGTTTAATACAATACTGTTTAATGCAACTATGGAGAAATTAGAGATGACTGTATACATTTTTTCTATAAAACTCTGTTTTTGACAAGAGACAGCGTTGTATATTCAATCCAAGGAGAGTGTAAAGATGCATAAATATACATAAGCTGATATAGCGGAATGAGAAAAACCTCTAAGGACATAAGCAGTATAGAAACAACAAATATGCTAGATGAGACGGAGGTTTTGAGACGCATTAAGAAATACGCATGCGCAATAAAAAGGGTCTTGGAACGCAAGACGGAACACACAAGCGCAAGAAGGCGCACAGACGAGACCAGGTGATATCAATATAGTGATATATGATGATATATAAAGAGGACAACGGGGCTCATTAAGGACTATGTCTGAGGAAGCCGCTGAGAGTGACGGAACAAGGCGGAGAAACGCGTTACATGTCTAAAGGAACCCACTCATCATCACCACAGTGACAGCCACGGACCCCAAAGAAATCGGAACCAGCAGCAAATACCTGAATCCCGGCAGAGTTTAAACATGGCAACCTAATTGAGGTACTTTAAGTCTGGAGGGATCAAGCTGTTACATTTGGAACCAGGGGAAAATAACGTGGATACAAGGTGGAGTGGCATATTAATTTATAATGCATGCTTAATAATCAACATCATAAGCTGTGCACAGCAGGGACTTAGGGAACTTCGTCCAATAAATAAAGCTAAATTGTAGCAAAGATCGCTACAATAGGACATTCACACAGAATAACATTGTTTCAAATCCTGAGGACTGTCCTTTTCAAAAACAAGGCTATATCAGCTTTACAACCAATCTTCACACGTGTTTTTTTTAAAAAAAAGAAAAAGTATACTTTAAACTTATGTTTAGTAATATATGTTTTTATAAGTTTTATTTAATGAAAAATGTTTTTGTTTATATATGAAACTCTTTAAAAATAAATTATACATTTTTATTTTTTGGAATTGTGTGACGAGTATTAAAACCCTTTTTTCTATATACAGGAATACATAGTATTATATATACGTGTTTATGAGAATTTTTATTCCTTTGCCAGTGGTGTAGCGCATCCCCAAAACAAAAAATTCTTCTGAGTATGAAGCCTAGCCTATCCTCATGGAATATTCGGCAAGAAGGCCGACAAGAGGGAAAGAGAGAGAGAGAGACCCAAGCTTCGACACCCAGCTGGCCCAAGCCAGATCCAGAAGAAGGACCACCTTCCAGGTGAGATAATACATCTCCACCGACTCGGAAAAACAAATAACCGAGACTGCAGAAAAGTGAGAACCAGTATGAGGTCCCCTGGTGCCGCTGGAGGATGAAAGGGAGGCTGCAGTTAGTGTACTCCCTGCAAAAAAGTCTGCACTTCCGTCAGCCAGGCTAATTTCCTTTGGAAGAAAACCGAAAGAGCAGGGACCTGAAACTCAGGTAAACCTAGTCGAAGCGCAGCCGAGAAAACCACTCAGAGCATGGCTAAATGAAAAAAACGAAGGGAAAAAAACCCTCATCATTCACACCAGGCCACATAAAGTTTCCAAAAATGGTAACAGTGAGGCTAGGTAACTGATTTCCGAAATCGGAGCCTAGTAGATAGAACTGAACGATGGAAGTCCTTCCGTCTGAGAAGGTCTCGTGAACAGCCACGCCGTTAAACGAAAGACTGAACAGAGAAAAGGACCCTGTTGAAGCAGATAGTCCCGCAGAGGTAGGAGCCAAGGCTCCTCTACTGACAATAGGTGCAGGGTGGATTTCCAAGCCCTGCGCGGTCAATCTGGAGTCACCGTGAGGACTAGTGTGCATTCTCCCTTTATGCGTTGCAGAAACTGAGGTAGTAACAGGAAAGGAGGAAAGATAGACTAACCAGAAGTATATTGGAGCCGTGAGGGCATCCACGGATACTGTCGCCAGGGCTCTCGTCCGAGAGTAGTAAAGGGGCAGTTGAAGAGTCAGTCGGAACGCCATGAGGTCGATCCGAGGTCTCCACCAACAGCGGACCAGCTGACGGGGTGCCCTACCTGGCGTGGAATGAAGATTCCTGTCCTCCGCTCAGAGGATGATGTAGGTGACCTCTCTCAGCGCCGCACCTGGCTTAAGAGAGAGGAACTGGTCCTGAGGAAGGAAAAATCCTCTGACAGACCATGTTGAGAACCATCCCTAAAAGCAGAAAACTGTACAAGGGGCATAAATAAGACCCGTGTATCCTGTACTGCGGAGAAAAGGCCGATGAGGAAACCCAATGGGAACCAGTAAGCAGGCATCCCTGATGACTAAGGACGCCTAAACCCCTTTTTTCTCCAAACTGGCAATCACCTACTGAAGGGAGTATGAGTTCAGAATAGGCCTGGCCGAGCCATCTGGCTCTGGCGCGGGAAAAAACAAAGGCCTGAGAATTCGCCCCGTTTCCAAAGATGAGTGGAAACAGGGATAAGCACCCTTGCGGATAGAAGCAACTGGAACGCCGCCTGCAGTACGACTCTCTTGTCGATGGAAACCTGCAAACCGTGGTGGGGAAACACCGAGGCGGATAGACTCCAAAATAGAGTATGTAACTGCAAGTGATGAGAAACCTAACCCAAGCATACCCAGGCCTCCCAGAAAAACCACAGACAAGCGCCCACCCTGGGATCTCCCAGGTGGGAGGGAGGCCCGACCTGCGGTGGATGTATTGGAGGACCTACAATCAGACTGGTCCGAGGTTGTTGAACCTCTGCCTCGACCTCTTACTTCGAAATCCCCTGGTGACGGAGGCACCGCCCCTGTTATGTACTCGAAACTTGGAAGAGGCACGGAAGGATCGAAAGGAAGGACCGGTATAGGTCCGTCTTGGAGCTGGAGCAGCGGAAGGGGAAAGAACAGTGGACTTACCCCCAGTGGCCTGAGAAATCCAGGCAGGAAGATCCTTCCCGACTAGGTCCATAAAGGACAACGCCTCTGCTGCCCACAAGGATGCAATATCCTCCTGTCACTGTCGTAGCCCTAAAGGTCATCAGGTTAGGATAGCCCAAGCGGAAATTCAGGCTCCCAGGATACAGACTTCCTTGGAGAGCTTAAAAGAATATAAAGCAGATTCGTGAATCTGATCTGCCAAAGGTATCAGCTGATCCTGATGCAAACCGTCCTGTAACCCACAATTGTTCCCCACAACCTACCTGCGCCGGACAAAGCAGAAACCCTGCTGCCGCCTATTTCTCTCAGACGGCTCCTTCAGCAAGGCTGCACCAGGAACCGGCAGCTTCTTGGACCGGCGATATATCGAGGGGTATACAATTGGAGAGGTCTCATATCGTTTCCTGCTGTCTGTGGGGAAAGGATAGGAAAATAAACATTGTTTGATACCTGAAATTGTGCATCCGGATGACTCCAGGCCGCTGGCCGGAGCACATCCAGCTCATCCGAACCAGGAAAAGTCGCTGTCATTTCTTCATCGGCGCTGAACCCCGAGGAACCTGAAGTGTCCAGTTCTGACTCCTTTACCTGCAGCACCAGTCGAACTGCTGTAAAAAGCGCCTCGATACCATAAGACACTGGTTCAGACTTCACCGAAAATCGACGTCATCAGTATTCTGGACATCTATCGCCTCCTCCAAGAGAGGCCTCTCATCCGCTGAGTCGTGTAACCCCGAGGTTAGCAACCTCCTTATAGAAACCTGGAGAGGAGAAATGACGGACGGGGTCTCTGGTTAACAGTGACCTTACCTGCATAAGCTGAGCTGTTCAAACAGGGGTGTGCTGCAGCTGCGTTGAGGGCTAAGCAGATGGCTCCACCGCACAATCCTCACATAACAGGGAATTCTCTGTCCTGGGTGTTACGTTTAGTTAAACAAAAAGAGAAAAAGAGGGTTAAAAAAGTGTAGCCCTATGTAATCTCTGCACTATAAGTGCAGTGACAGGCACGTTTCCATTCTCTGATGCCACACACATTCCCCAAATACAAACAGCATTAGTACAAAGGAATGATAAAGGGAAGGCAATACCCACCTTGTATGCAGTGTACTGCTAAATTAGAAAGAACAGTTGCAATACATGTTTCTCGGAAGCTCCGCAAATTGCCCAAAATGGTGGCCAGCCTGTGAGAAAAGCCGGGGAAAATTTGATGTGGCGAGGTGAAGTTATGTTGGACGTGAACCCAGGTGCGTACCTGGATGTCCCTGTTATTATAATAAATTGCGGTGGGAGTTGTGAGCCGCGGCCGGCTGTAACCACTATAAAATGTTATTATAACAGTAAATACTCAGTGAGCCTAACTGGGCTCTGTGTTTAATTAACAGCACTAGCCCCTTTGGACAATGGGGCACTGACTAAAGGGCCGAAGTCAGGTTTAAGCCCCCCCCCCCCTCCGATATGGCACCTGTTTAAAATCAACGGCGCTAGCGCAGTAACAAATTGCCAAGGGAATGCTGTGAAGTTAGCTGTTACCTTTTAATCACTGAAAAAGCTACACAGCAAGCAGCGGAGGTAGAGGTTTCCCCTGAGGAAATGGGCGCCAGTGCGTGCAGAGCCGCCGGGAGCTGAGGCCCTCTTTCGGGATTAAGCTCCGCACCCCCATTATGGCGCACAATTTAAATCTTACCACCTCCAGCGCCATCGGAGCAGGGGGCGCCCTGCATCCCCTGCCGGCAAAGCGAGCCGCGGGTGGTGGAAGGTGCTGAACTCGCTGTGCAGAGCGGGATCAGGCTCCGCCCCCCGCCACAGCACCCAATTTAAAACTTACAACCAGCAGCGCCATCTGAGTGGGGGGGCGCCCGACATCCCCCGCCGGCAAAGCGAGCCGCGGCCGGGGAGCAGGGTAAGGTGCCGATCCCGCTGTGCAGAGCGAGACCAGGCTCCGACCCCCGCCATGGCGCCCAATTTAAAACCGACAACCTGCAGCGCCATCGGAGCGGAGGGCACCCCGCATCCCCCGCCTGTAATGCGAGCCGCAGCCGGGGAGCGAGGGAAGGTGCTGATCCCGCTGTGCAGAGCAGGACTAGGCACCGCCCACCCATTATGGCGCCCAATTTAAAACTGCATAGCGCCTAAAAATGACCATTAGGCTACAAAGCCTGCACCCTTTTAAGCTGTATCTCCATGCCTGTAACAGAGTTCAGAGCTGGGAGTGAGGGGAGCGGGGGGGGGGGGGGAGCGTTTGTACTCACCACTGCTAACGATTGGCATGTTTCTCTCTCTATGGAAGTCCATGCAGTATGATGGAGTGGCCCCAACATGCGCCGCACGTAGGGGTGTCTGGCCACTATACTTACCGCTGCTAGAATCTTCTGCTGACGGAGCGGCCCCGACACGCGCCGAATGCAGCGGTGTCCGGCCGGTCTCCGGAGAGCTAGCGTCTCCTTCAGCCGGGATCCATCCCAACCCGCACGCAGCTGCGATGGGACCCCGCTGACAGCTCCCACGGTGCAGACTGGCAGAGGCAGAGCTGCCAGTCTGTGAGTGTAAAGAAAGAATAATACAAAAAATAAGAATTTACTTACCGATAATTCTATTTCTCATAGTCCGTAGTGGATGCTGGGGACTCCGAAAGGACCATGGGGAATAGCGGCTCCGCAGGAGACTGGGCACAAAGTAAAAGCTTTAGGACTAGCTGGTGTGCACTGGCTCCTCCCCCTATGACCCTCCTCCAAGCCTCAGTTAGGATACTGTGCCCGGACGAGCGTACACAATAAGGAAGGATTTTGAATCCCGGGTAAGACTCATACCAGCCACACCAATCACACCGTACAACTTGTGATCTGAACCCAGTTAACAGCATGATAACAGAAGGAGCCTCTGAAAAGATGGCTCACAACAACAATAACCCGATTTTTGTAACAATAACTATGTACAAGTAATGCAGACAATCCGCACTTGGGATGGGCGCCCAGCATCCACTACGGACTATGAGAAATAGAATTATCGGTAAGTAAATTCTTATTTTCTCTAACGTCCTAGTGGATGCTGGGGACTCCGAAAGGACCATGGGGATTATACCAAAGCTCCCAAACGGGCGGGAGAGTGCGGATGACTCTGCAGCACCGAATGAGAGAACTCCAGGTCCTCCTCAGCCAGGGTATCAAATTTGTAGAATTTAGCAAACGTGTTTGCCCCTGACCAAGTAGCTGCTCGGCAAAGTTGTGAAGCCGAGACCCCTCGGGCAGCCGCCCAAGATGAGCCCACTTTCCGTGTGGAATGGGCTTTTACAGATTTTGGCTGTGGCAGGCCTGCCACAGAATGTGCAAGCTGAATTGTACTACAAATCCAACGAACAATCGTCTGCTTAGAAGCAGGAGCACCCAGCTTGCTGGGTGCATACAGGATAAACAGCGAATCAGATTTTCTGACTCCAGCCGTCCTGGAAACATATATTTTCAGGGCCCTGACTACGTCCAGCAACTTGGAATCCTCCAAGTCCCTAGTAGCCGCAGGCACCACAATAGGCTGGTTTAAGTGAAATGCTGAAACCACCTTAGGAAGAAATTGAGGACGAGTCCTCAATTCTGCCCTGTCCGTATGAAAAATTAGGTAAGGGCTTTTATAGGATAAAGCCGCCAATTCTGAGACACAAAAAAAGGAAAGAGAGGCGCCCGTATCTTACAACCTTGGTGAACTTCCAGATGCCGCACAATATGGAAGAATGGGGAAGCTGTCAATCCCCAAAAATTAACAGTAACAAGATAAAAGAACCAAAACGTGCGCAAAAGGAAGAGCCAAACTAAAAATATATTAATCTATTTTATTAAATAGTAATTGTAGTTATTAAAAAATATTCAATTCAAATATATATTCCTCGGAGTGACCACAGTAGGATATTACAAATAAATTTAAAATAAATAAAACAACATAATCATAAAATATATTACCAACTAGTTGTTCTCATATATGATTAATATTCTAAAGGATCAATAATGGATACAGATATATATAATCCTGAAGAACAATGGCTGGCCAGCCTTAATTAATACTTAATAAATTGTGCACAAATAGGATGTATCAAAAGATCGAATAGAAAAATGAAAGATTGTTGTCTAGAAGATATCATATAATTTGCATAGATGGTAAGAGCTAAGGATTCTTCCAACAACAGTCTAAAATAGTAATAGTTAGCCGTTATGTATGTATCCAAAAGTCTCGTGAGGGAATTAACCTCATACGGCTGCTGATGTAATTGCTAAATGTTGGAGCTAATGAATAGACACCAGTCCCGTCTTTTAGACCAAAAACTAATGAAAGTCTCGGTAAAAGCACCTAGCCTTAGGCAGCTGTTTAATGTGGGCAGCCAATGCCGTGATAATGCAGTCCCGCAACAAGATGATAAATGTGAACAAAAAATACTGGAACAAAGTCCCGAATGACTCAAATAGCACCTAGCCCAACGAGGCCATATATGTGGGTAGCTATAATAACGGGATAATGTATAAATGAATAAACCCCGTATCACTCGTAGCAGTCTCACCCGTGCCAGTGAATGCAATAGCCGTCCGTCCGGCCGGATGTTCACCGGACCTCCGCCGTTACCAATCCACAAGCCGTTCAGTGCTGCACTGCCTGGGTGCTCCTCCGACAGTGCAGCTGGGTAATCCTTTAGGCTGGGATGTTAAAGAGGAAAATAACTGTGGCGGTTATGGGCAGGTTAGGGCTGTTGGTGATGTCCGTTCGTCTCCCAATCGCAGAGAAGTGTACACTTCCTCTGATGAAACGACCAGTGCCTACGGTCGAGAAACGCGTTAGGTTGAACGGCTCTGGAGTGATCCACGGTTATACACCATCTCTCTGCGATTGGGAGACGAACGGACATCACCAACAGCCCTAACCTGCCCATAACCGCCACAGTTATTTTCCTCTTTAACATCCCAGCCTAAAGGATTACCCAGCTGCACTGTCGGAGGAGCACCCAGGCAGTGCAGCACTGAACGGCTTGTGGATTGGTAACGGCGGAGGTCCGGTGAACATCCGGCCGGACGGACGGCTATTGCATTCACTGGCACGGGTGAGACTGCTACGAGTGATACGGGGTTTATTCATTTATACATTATCCCGTTATTATAGCTACCCACATATATGGCCTCGTTGGGCTAGGTGCTATTTGAGTCATTCGGGACTTTGTTCCAGTATTTTTTGTTCACATTTATCATCTTGTTGCGGGACTGCATTATCACGGCATTGGCTGCCCACATTAAACAGCTGCCTAAGGCTAGGTGCTTTTACCGAGACTTTCATTAGTTTTTGGTCTAAAAGACGGGACTGGTGTCTATTCATTAGCTCCAACATTTAGCAATTACATCAGCAGCCGTATGAGGTTAATTCCCTCACGAGACTTTTGGATACATACATAACGGCTAACTATTACTATTTTAGACTGTTGTTGGAAGAATCCTTAGCTCTTACCATCTATGCAAATTATATGATATCTTCTAGACAACAATCTTTCATTTTTCTATTCGATCTTTTGATACATCCTATTTGTGCACAATTTATTAAGTATTAATTAAGGCTGGCCAGCCATTGTTCTTCAGGAATATATATATCTGTATCCATTATTGATCCTTTAGAATATTAATCATATATGAGAACAACTAGTTGGTAATATATTTTATGATTATGTTGTTTTATTTATTTTAAATTTATTTGTAATATCCTACTGTGGTCACTCCGAGGAATATATATTTGAATTGAATATTTTTTAATAACTACAATTACTATTTAATAAAATAGATTAATATATTTTTAGTTTGGCTCTTCCTTTTGCGCACGTTTTGGTTCTTTTATCTTAATTCTGAGACACGCCTGGCTGAAGCCAGGGCTAACAGCATTACCACTTTCCATGTGAGATATTTTAAGTCCACAGTGGTGAGTGGTTCAAACCAATGTGATTTTAGGAATCCCAAAACTACATTGAGATCCCAAGGTGCCACTGGAGGCACAAAAGGAGGCTGTATATGCAGTACTCCCTTGACAAACGTCTGAACTTCAGGAACAGAAGCCAGTTCTTTTTGGAAGAATATTGACAGGGCCGAAATTTGAACCTTAATGGACCCTAATTTGAGGCCCATAGACAGTCCTGTTTGCAGGAAATGCAGGAAACGACCCAGTTGAAATTCCTCTGTAGGGACCTTCCTGGCCTCGCACCACGCAACATATTTACGCCAAATACGGTGATAATGTTGTATGGTTACATCCTTCCTGGCTTTGATCAGGGTAGGGATGACTTCATCCGGAATGCCTTTTTCCTTCAGGATCCGGCGTTCAACCGCCATGCCGTCAAACACAGCCGCGGTAAGTCTTGGAACAGACATGGTCCCTGCTGGAGCAGGTCCTTTCTTAGAGGTAGAGGCCACGGGTCTTCCGTGAGCATCTCTTGAATTTCCGGGTACCAAGTCCTTCTTGGCCAATCCGGAGCCACGAGTATAGTCTTTACTCCTCTCCTTCTTATGATTCTCAGTACTTTTGGTATGAGAGGAAGAGGAGGGAACACATACACTGACTGGTACACCCACGGTGTTACCAGAGCATCCACAGCTATTGCCTGAGGGTCCCTTGACCTGGCGCAATATCTGTCCAGTTTTTTGTTGAGGCGGGACGCCATCATGTCCACCTTTGGTTTTTCCCAACGGTTCACAATCATGTGGAAGACTTCTGGGTGAAGTCCCCACTCCCCCGGGTGAAGATCGTGTCTGCTGAGGAAGTTTGCTTCCCAGTTGTCCACTCCCGGAATGAACACTGCTGACAGTGCTATCACATGATTCTCCGCCCAGCGAAGAATCCTTGCCACTTCCGTCATTGCCCTCCTGCTTCTTGTGCCGCCCTGTCTGTTTACGTGGGCGACTGCCGTGATGTTGTCCGACTGGATCAACACCGGCTGACCCTGAAGCAGAGGTCTTGCCTGACTTAGGGCATTGTAAATGGCCCTTAGTTCCAGGATATTTATGTGAAGTGACGTTTCCATGCTTGACCACAAGCCCTGGAAATTTCTTCCCTGTGTGACTGCTCCCCAGCCTCTCAGGCTGGCATCCGTGGTCACCAGGACCCAATCCTGAATGCCGAATCTGCGGCCCTCTAGGAGATGAGCACTCTGTAACCACCACAGGAGAGACACCCTTGTCCTTGGAGACAGGGTTATCCGCTGATGCATTTGAAGATGCGATCCGGACCATTTGTCCAGCAGATCCCACTGAAAAGTTCTTGCGTGGAATCTGCCGAATGGAATCGCTTCGTAAGAAGCCACCATCTTTCCCAGGACCCTTGTGCATTGATGTACTGACACTTGGCCTGGTCTTAGGAGGTTCCTGACTAGGTCGGATAACTCCTTGGCTTTCTCCTCCGGGAGAAACACCTTTTTCTGTACTGTGTCCAGAATCATCCCTAGGAACAGCAGACGTGTCGTCGGAATCAGCTGTGATTTTGGAATATTTAGAATCCATCCGTGCTGTGGTAGTACTACTTGAGATAGTGCTACTCCGACCTCTAACTGTCCTCTGGACCTTGCCCTTATCAGGAGATCGTCCAAGTAAGGGATAATTAAGACGCCTTTTCTTCGAAGAAGAATCATCATTTCGGCCATTACCTTGGTAAAGACCCGGGGTGCCGTGGACAATCCAAACGGCAGCGTCTGAAACTGATAGTGACAGTTCTGTACCACAAACCTGAGGTACCCTTGGTGAGAAGGGCAAATTGGGACATGGAGGTAAGCATCCTTGATGTCCAGAGACACCATATAGTCCCCTTCTTCCAGGTTCGCTATCACTGCTCTGAGTGACTCCATCTTGAACTTGAACCTTTTTATGTAAGTGTTCAAGGATTTCAGATTTAAAATGGGTCTCACCGAGCCGTCCGGCTTCGGTACCACAAACAGCGTGGAATAATACCCCTTTCCCTGTTGTAGGAGGGGTACCTTGATTATCACCTGCTGGGAATACAGCTTGTGAATGGCTTCCAATACCGCCTCCCTGTCGGGGGGAGACGTTGGTAAAGCAGACTTCAGGAACCGGCGAGGGGGAGACGTCTCGAATTCCAATTTGTACCCCTGAGATACTACCTGCAGGATCCAGGGGTCCACTTGCGAGTGTGCCCACTGCGCGCTGAAATTCTTGAGACGGGCCCCCACCGTGCCTGAGTCCGCTTGTAAGGCCCCAGCGTCATGCTGAGGACTTGGCAGAAGCGGGGGAGGGCTTCTGTTCGTGGGAAGAGGCTGTTTGCTGCAGTCTTTTTCCCCTTCCTCTGCCCCGGGGCAGATATGAGTGGCCTTTTGCCCGCTTGCCCTTATGGGGACGAAAGGACTGAGCCTGAAAAGACGGTATCTTTTTCTGCTGCGAGGTGACTTGGGGTAAAAAGGTGGATTTTCCAGCCGTTGCCGAGGCCACCAGGTCCAATAGACCGACCCCAAATAACTCCTCCCCTTTATACGGCAATACTTCCATATGCCGTTTGGAATCCGCATCCCCTGACCACTGTCGCGTCCATAATCGTCTTCTGGCAGAAATGGACATCGCACTTACTCTTGATGCCAGAGTGCAAATATCCCTCTGTGCATCTCGCATATATAGAAATGCATCCTTTAAATGCTCTATAGTCAATAATATATTGTCCCTGTCCAGGGTATCAATATTTTAAGTCAGGGAATCCGACCAAGCCACCCCAGCACTGCACATCCAGGCTGAGGCGATTGCTGGTCGCAGTATAATACCAGTATGTGTGTATATACTTTTAAGGATATTTTCCAGCTTCCTATCAGCTGGTTCCTTGAGGGCGGCCGTATCAGGGGACGGTAACGCCACTTGTTTTGATAAGCGTGTGAGCGCCTTATCTACGCTAGGGGGTGTTTCCCAACGCGCCCTAACCTCTGGTGGGAAAGGGTATAATGCCAATAATTTTTTAGAAATTAGCAGTTTTTTATCGGGGGAAACCCACGCTTCATCACACACCTCATTTAATTCATCTGATTCAGGAAAAACTACGGGTAGTTTTTTCACACCCCACATAATACCCTTTTTTGTGGTACTTGTAGTATCAGAAATGTTCAAAACCTCCTTCATTGCCGTGATCATGTAACGTGTGGCCCTACTGGAAAATACGTTTGTTTCCTCACCGTCGACACTGGAGTCAGTGTCCGTGTCAGTGTCTGTATCGACCTGAGGTAACGGGCGTTTTATAGCCCCTGACGGTGTTTGAGATGCCTGTACAGGTATTAACTGATTTGCCGGCTGTCTCATGTCGTCAACAGTCTTTTGTAAAGTGCCGACACTATCACGTAATTCTTTCCATAAGACCATCCAGTCAGGTGTCGACTCCCTAGGGGGTGACATCACTAACACAGGCAATTGCTCCGCCTCCACACCATTTTCCTCCTCATACATGTCGACACAGCGTACCGACACACAGCACACACACAGGGAATGCTCTGATAGAGGACAGGACCCCACTAGCCCTTTGGGGAGACAGAGGGAGAGTTTGCCAGCACACACCAGAGCGCTATATATATACAGGGATAACCTTATATAAGTGTTTTTCCCTAATATAGCTGCTGTATATATTAATATGCCAATTTAGTGCCCCCCCTCTCTTGTTTTACCCTGTTTCTGTTGTGCAGGACTGCAGGGGAGAGTCAGGGAGCCTTCCTCCAACGGAGCTGTGAGGAAAAAATGGCGCTTGTGTGCTGAGGAGATAGGCTCCGCCCCTTTTTCGGCGGCCTTTCTCCCGCTTTTTTGTGGAAAACTGGCAGGGGTTAAATACATCCATATAGCCCAGGAGCTATATGTGATGTATTTTTAGCCATTTAAGGTATTTTTATTGCGTCCCACGGCGCCCCCCCCAGCGCCCTGCACCCTCAGTGACCGGAGTGTGAAGTGTGCTGAGAGCAATGGCGCACAGCTGCGGTGCTGTGCGCTACCTTATTGAAGACAGGACGTCTTCTGCCGCCGATTTTCCGGACCTCTTCACTCTTCTGGCTCTGTAAGGGGGCCGGCGGCGCGGCTCCGGGACCCATCCATGGCTGGGCCTGTGATCGTCCCTCTGGAGCTAATGTCCAGTAGCCTAAGAAGCCCAATCCACTCTGCACGCAGGTGAGTTCGCTTCTTCTCCCCTTAGTCCCTCGATGCAGTGAGCCCGTTGCCAGCAGGTCTCACTGAAAATAAAAAAAAACCTGTTTAAACTTTTACTCTAAGCAGCTCAGGAGAGCCACCTAGATTGCACCCTTCTCGTTCGGGCACAAAATCTTAACTGAGGCTTGGAGGAGGGTCATAGGGGGAGGAGCCAGTGCACACCAGCTAGTCCTAAAGCTTTTACTTTGTGCCCAGTCTACTGCGGAGCCGCTATTCCCCATGGTCCTTTCGGAGTCCCCAGCATCCACTAGGACGTTAGAGAAAATAATAAAAATAAAAAATCTTCAGAAGTCCCAAGAGTGAACCAGCTCCCTTGGGCACAAAATAAAGACTGGCTTGGAGGGGGGACATAGTAGGGGAGAAGCTAGTCACATGGTTATAAATTTAAAGTGCCAGCTCCAAGTTACTGCCTCCCCATTGTATCTGCACTCCAGTGGCCCCTAGTGGATGAAGGAGAAATATTTTTTTTTCCGTCCGGAAGTAACATCACTTCCGGAGGTCTGGTAATTAGTCCACTCCCCCAATGTAGAAATGATTGTTAGGAGTATAAATATATGTCCAGGTAACTAGCACTATCACAGTCCTGAGGAAGTCCAGCATTTTAGCACCGGACGAAACGCGTTGAGTGACACAGAGACTTCATACCACAGATATGCTGTTTTAAAACTTTTTTATTGTACGAGCAAATACATACTTGTGGCCCATACTTTTTATGTTTAATAAATGTGTTAGAAATGTTATCACACTATTGGTTGTTTCTGGTCTCTTTTCCATGTATTTGGTGACACTTATGAGTGACTACTAAAGAATCTGCATTGACACCGGAATGAGCACCGGGAACGTGACTTGCAATTTACTGTATTTGCATGGTCTATAGGTGGTTGGAATTCCACCATAAACGGTACACCTCCCATCTATAGGGTGTTAAGAGTGGTGGAGGGTACCGAACTGTTATGGTAATACACTAGGAGGCGCCTTTCATTTGTTATTCCATATATATATATATATATATATATGTATATATATTTATATATATATATATGTGTATATATATAATGGGGTCGGGGTATCGGGGAAGAATACACACTGTGGATCCCTCACCTTCCCTGGCCAGCTCGTCTCTCTCCATCCCGGTGCCTAGAGCTCTCCCTCCTCGGACCCGCAGGTCTCAGGCAGGCCACGCCACAGCATTCATTAGGACAGTCCAGCAATTGGCATGAGGCCTACACCGCAGTCAGCCTGGAGTTAGAGGATGCGGCCAAGGGGGAGCGGAAAACACAGAGGGGTCAGCCGCCTGGGTGGGGAGGGAAAAGAGGGGAATCAGTGGGGAGAGCAGCGGCGGCATCCAGCCGGGGGCACATCGACCGAACTGCCCCCACCTGGGCTATACACAGCAGCGGAGTCAGCCGGGAAGGTGTTTAGTGGGTTGCCAGGGAGCTGCGGTTGAGTCACACTACTTGCGGAGGGAGGGCACCTGCAGCCGTTATTCATGGGGGAGGGGGGGGGGGGCATGCTTAGCAGAGGATGAGGGGAGGGCGGGAGATCACACTCTTCATGGTCTCCTCCCCTTCCAAGTTCCTCCTTCTGTTGTTGTGGAGACCTGACTGACAGCACTGCGGGTCAGAGCGTGTCCTGAGGGACCCAGCGTTTATTTTTATTTTTGTGTCCCCATCATCAATTCTGGGGTAAAATACGCGCTATAGCGTGTTTTTGCGATCAATGTATACACATACATATACCCTTTCAAAACTGGGTATATAATTTTGGGGATACTGGGAAGTTAACAACAAACTGCACTTCAGTGTTTTTATCTGGAATCTCCAGAATCTCTTTTATTGTCAAATTGAGTGTTTCCACTCCCTGAGAAGGGGTGTTTGCATGTCAGATATCAAATTCATTTTACAGCTAGTATGTGTAATACTTGTGGAATATGCGCTTTTGAGGCATAAATTATAACAGGATTTTTTTGGAACCCCCGGTCCACAGACCTTTACAGACTTTTTAAGAGTCTGTCCTGTCTGGCAACAGCCAGTTCTGCGGTAATATTTGTCAGTGTGGACAGCCAAATTGGTGCCTCTGTTACTAAATTGTGATGCACAGTGGAATAAAACAAGTCTCAAACACTAGTTTACCCAGATAGTGTAACAGGAGAAGGTATGTAGATATGTAAATATCAGACAGTTCTTATAACAACAGTGTATGAATGGTAGTGTTAGCCAGAAACAGGTCAATAACAGTGTATGCTATTAGAGCACATATATGTCTATCAGACATAGGGGTTCATTCCGAGTTGATCGCTCGCTAGCAGTTTTTAGCAGCCGTGCAAACGCATTGTCGACGCCCACTGGGGAGTGTATTTTAGCTTTGCTGAAGTGCGAACGCTTGTGCAGGAGAGCGCCTACAAAATCGTTTTGTGCAAAACAAGAGTAGCCCTTGTCAAAGTCAGAAAAATATCACGATGCACACTGCCATATTTGCACCTCACACAGGTCTGCGCTGCGCATGCGTGCGCTCTCCCGTGCGTGCGCATACTCGCTGTTGCGGGCACCCGCGGGCGCGCGGTATGTGCATTTACGGTAGAGTTCATGTGTTCGTAGCGTGCGACTCAATCGTTACATATTTTCACTATATAATGTATTTTGTAGACCATGGTCCCTTTGATAGATTCTGAAAGTTTGGTTAATGTAGAATGTTCATGAACAGAGAAATCCCCCTTTGTTTGATACGAAGGGTCAGACAGGAGTAATACAGTGGTGTTTAGTATCCATCGGAAGAATATTTAATTAGCAATATTCCGGTGTTGGTTTGAAGCGGATTAATCGCTCGTGCGAATAGTTATGGACATAAGAAGTTTATGTCCATTTACTATTATTTGCACTTAATTATCCATGCGGCGGGAAACCCAGTTTCCCTCCCACCTGAGCTGTTGGAAATAGTCACAGCCCACCTGTATGAATCAACCTATGACCTTTTGTTATAATGCGAGGAGGAATTCCTGTGTCCAATGAACAATGAGATTGTAGGGACCATTGAATTGTATTGTGTGTGGGGCATAAATAGACAAGCCGATCACATCCAGCTCTCACTCTTCAACGGTTATCATTGCTGAAAATCGGGAGCTGGATGTCCAGAGGCGCATGCGATCGTTTCCTTTGTGCGTAAGTTTTCTCCGCAATCATATTGTCTTTCTTGTTATTGTGGGCCATTTCTCTCTCTCTCTCTCTCTTCTCTTTCTCTCGTATTCTCTTAAATGTAATAGTATTGTATTGTATTTCATGTGTAGTTACCTGGTTAGTTAGTTTATGTTATATTGTAGTGTATGACTTGTATTGTAATAATTCTTTTGCAAGTATAACATTCATAATATATATATATATTAGGCGTTGGACCCTAAGCACGGTATCTGTGTATTTCTTATAGTGTTAAGTATTCTCAGAGCGTCGGTGACGCTCAAACAGCTTTTAAGTTAATAAGGTTACACTGTGTTGCATCTACACCCTATCTCTACACTAAGGTTTTACAGCATATTACATTGTTTATGGTTTAGATATAAAGGTTTAACATTGTGAGCGTCTGCGCCGCTCGTGATCTCCTCGTGGTCTCGAGCGTCCGCTACGCTGATAGCGTAGCATTACGGTAGTCGTTCACCTATAAGTGTGCCCGATACCAACAGCGTATTCTCGTGAGCGTCTGTATCGCTCGAGCAGCCCGCTCCCGATACAGCGTCCGTTACGCTATAGTGAACCATTACGTTAGTCGGCAGCCAATAGCGTGCCTGCCTGTGATCTCTTTGCCGTGAGCGAACGTGACGCTTGAGCGTCTCGACCACGGCTAAGCGATTGTTACGCAACGAGCGTACCCTTACGGTACTCCATACGTAAATAGCGTACAGTGTTCTTAGACCTCATAAAGGGTTTTATATAAGATAAATATTTAGCTTTATCACCCTGTAGTTACTCTTCGTGTGCGTTGATTCTAACGACGGTGTTACGTTCCTGATGCTCAGAACTGGAGAGATGTAGTGATGCGAGTTCAGAGCACCAGAACGTGACGCTGAACTAAGGAGAGGTACGGGAATAGCCCCTAGCACCCTACCTCCGTTGTCTTACCCGTGTGGTCGACTCACGTCTGAACGACTATGGTTTCTTGGGCCCACGGCAGCCGCGTTTGAAGGGCGGATTAGGTCTGCCCAACTCCGATGCCCCCAGGTCTTAGAGAGAGACAAAGCGTGAACCGAGACAGGGTAATAACAAGGGGACCTCTAACTAAAACAAACAGAAGCTAGGGGCTACGAACTACCCTAAAACTAAAGGCATGTGCGGCACGCCGCCAAGGAAAAAGGACAACAAATGATACCACTGTCCATTCCCCTACACGGCACCGCCGAGTTCCGGGGAGGACAGTGAAAAGCGGAAACCTCCGCAAAAACCTCCAACACAAAAGGAATACAAAGTAAAAGCGGCCTAGGCCGCAACTCGCGGCAGAAGCCGCTACTCACGAATCCGGGAGAGAACCCCAAATAACGAGAACTCTCGGATGACTGCAACAGGTTCGTTTTGGACAGGAAGGATTCCCAGGACCGGCTTCAGAACTCCAGGACTCGGGAGCAGGATCGACCAGATACAGCCAAATCAGGAACAGACGTTACCAGGCAGGAACAGCATGCAGGAAGCTATCACCAGTGTTTGTGTGAGGCACTGAGGAAGCATATAACAGGGAACCCTCCAATGGCAGTGCAGAGCCTGATTGATGAATGTCGTGCAGCTGCCTTGCTTCACGACCAGGGGAGAACAGGTGTGAGTACTCTCATGGCAACGGGGAACGCGGTCCGCATGTGGCGTCCCCGTTGCCATGGACCCGGCGGCACTGGGCGCACGGCGTCCTAGCGTTGCCAGGGACCCGGCGACTATCGCGCGCACGGCGTCCCGGCGTTGCTAGGCGCCGTGCGGGAGCAGACAGAGCGAGAGGCGCAGTGGCCGTGACCGCTGCTCGGTCAGAGCGCGGACAAAAACCGCCGCGCCTAACAGTACCCCCTCCCCTTGAGGAGGGGTTAAAGAACCCCTAGAGCCGGGTTTCTGAGGAAACTCCTGAAAGAATATCCTCTTAAGTTTAGGAGCATGTAAATCCTTATCCAACACCCAAGACCTTTCTTCCGGGCCATAGCCTTTCCAGTGGACCACGAGAAAGCTTAGAATCTAAAACCTTCTCCACCAGGAACTCTTGTTGACCCTAAACATCCACCGGAAGTCTACCCTGGGAAATCTTCCGGGGGAACCTCCTGGAAACAATATATTTCTTCAAAAGAGAGCAGTGGAAAGTGTTGCCAACTTTAAGTGATTTAGGCAACCGCAGCCGAAAAGCCACTGGATTGACTTTCTTGACAATAAGAAACGGTCCAATAAATTTGGGTCCCAATCTAGCCGAGGGTTGTCGGAGCTTGATGTTACGGGTTGACAACCACACCTTATCTCCCACCTTAAGAGTGCACGGGCGTCGGAACCTATCCGAAAAATTTTTCTCTCGGAAGGCAGCCTTCTTCAGGGCAAGGTGCACCTTTTTCCAAATTATTCTGAGGCGGGAAATTACGGTCAACGAAGAGCCTGGAATATGAGGATAAAAGGAATTGGCTCTAGGATGAAAGCCCAGGACCGAAAAGAAAGGAGACTCCTTCGTGGAAGAATGGCAAGAGTTATTATAGGCAAACTCGGCCAAAGGAAGAAATTCAGACCAATCATTCTGAAGTTTGGCCGAATACAGCCGTAAATACTGCTTTAATGACTGATTAACACGTTCAGTTTGTCCGTTAGACTGTGGATGGTATCCAGATGTTAAAGAGAGCTTCATATTTAATGAGGTACAAAAACGTTTCCAGAAACGGGCAATGAATTGTGGTCCCCGGTCAGAGACAATATCCATGGGTAAACCATGGAGCCTGAAGACATGGCGGAGAAACAAAACTGCCAAAACTTGAGCGGAGGGTAATCGGGGAAGAGCAATGAAGTGGGCCATCTTACTAAAACGGTCTACCACCATCCAAATGACCCGGAATCCAGATGAAAGAGGAAGGTCCACCACAAAATCCATGGAAATGTGTGACCATAGCCTAAGAAGGATGGCTAAAGGCATGAGTTGCCCGACTGGCAACGATCGGGATATCTTGTGCTGAGCGCAGACCTGACAAGAAAGGACAAATTCCCTTACGTCCTTCGAAAGATTAGGCCACCACACCAAGCGAGAAATTAATTCCAAGGTTTTAGTAACACCCGGATGACCAGAAACTTTGTTATCATGAAACTCAGCTAGAACAGTGCCTCTCAGAAATTCAGGGACAAAGAGACGGTCCGCAGGAGTAACTTTGGGAGCCTGCTGCTGAAGCTGGACTAGCTGTGTAAATAAATCCTGTGTGAGGCCTGCTCGGATGACAGACGATGGAACTATGGGGGTAGTTGCCGGATGGTTATTGTAAACCGGAAGAAAACAACGTGACAAGGCATCAGCTTTCGTATTCTTGGAACCGGGCCTGAAGGTGATAATAAACCTGAAACGAGTAAAAAACAGCGCCCAACGTGCCTGTCGAGCATTAAGCCATTTAGCTGACTCAATATACTGCAGGTTCTTGTGGTAAGTAAACACTGTAATGGTATGCCTAGCTCCTTCCAGCCAATGCCTCCACTCCTCGAAAGCCCATTTAACTGCCAACAATTCTCGATTACCAACATCATAGTTGGATTCTGCGGAGGAGAATTTCCTGGACATGAAGGCACAAGGGTGTAATTCCTGAGACTCCGGGTCTTCCTGAGAAAGGATAGCCCCCACTCCAACCTCTGAGGCATCTACCTCGACAATAAAGGGGAGCTCCGGGTTAGGGTGCCTGAGAACAGGAGCTGAGACAAAGGCCTGCATCAAGGCCAGAAAGGCAGACTCGGCTTCAGGCGACCAATTGGAAGGGTCCGCTCCTTTTTTAGTCAGTGCTACTATAGGAGCGACCAAATCAGAGAAGGTATGAATAAAACGCCTATAATAATTTGCAAACCCTAAAAAGCGCTGAATTGCTTTTAAGTTCGTGGGTTGTGCCCAATTTAGGATGGCCTGGAGTTTCTTTGGTTCCATGAAAAACCCCTTAGGAGAAATAATATACCCCAGGAAGGACACTTCTGTGATGTGGAAATCACATTTCTCCAGTTTGGCGTATAAATGATTCTCCCGTAATTTTTGAAGGACCAGTCGCACATGGGTAATATGTTGTTCAACAGACTCAGAGTAAATAAAAATGTCGTCTAAATAAACGACTACGAACTTTCCTAGAAAGTCACGAAGGACGTCATTAATGAGATCTTGAAACACCGCAGGAGCATTTGACAGCCCAAACGGCATCACCAGGTATTCATAATGACCTGACTGTATGCTGAAAGCCGTCTTCCACTCATCCCCAGATTTTATTCGGATGAGATTGTAAGCCCCTCTAAGATCGATCTTGGAGAAGATAACGGAAGACCGGAGCTGATCAAACAGTACTGAAATCAGTGGCAAGGGGTAGGTGTTTTTAACAGAAATTTTATTCAGAGCCCGAAAATCAATACATGGTCTGAGCGACCCATCTTTTTTCTCAACAAAAAAGAACCCTGCACTTAAAGGAGATTTCGAGGGCCTAATGAAGCCTTTTTTCAGGCTCTCCTGAATATAATCATTCCTTGCCGTGGTTTCCGGCCCGGACAGGGCATATAATCTCCCCTTAGGTAAAGAGGCACTGGGAACTAAATCAATAGCGCAGTCATAGGACCGATGGGGTGGCAGTACATCCGCATTACCCTTGGAGAAAACATCGGCAAAGTCCTGATATTCCAAAGGAATAAGTTCTGGGGTGACTGCCGCAACCCGGACTGGACGGGAAATACACTCCTTAACACAAAAGGGACCCCATTGGGAAATCTCCCCAGACCGCCAATCTATGGTGGGATTATGAAAGGCAAGCCAGGGGTGACCCAAACTACGGGGACAGCCGGACAATGGGTAAGGTAAAATTCGATTTTCTCTGAATGTAGGGCCCCCACTGTCAGTTGTACTGGAGGTGTGTGGTGAGTGATAACCCCATTAGAAAGCGGACCACCATCCAAGCGGTGCATGGTGATACGTTTATCCAAAGGTATCTGTGGAACGCCTAAAGCCTGAGCCCAACCAAGATCCATGAAATTTCCCGCAGCTCCACTGTCGACGAAGGCCGACACCAATGAACTGAGGCTACTAAAGGACATTTTTACATCAACTAATAAGGAATCATTTGAGGAGATTAACTGCAGACCCAAGTGAACCCCCTCACTACTCACTTGGTCAGAGCGTTTCCCTGCTTATTCTGGCAATTACGTGCGATATGTCCCTTGCCACCACAATACAAACAAAGACCAGAATTTAGCCTTCTGGTTCTTTCCTCTGGGGACAGTCGGGAGAGACCCATTTGCATGGGCTCCTCGATGTCCTCAGGAAAAGTATATACACATGGACTAGGCCTAAAAGTAGCTCCTCTTTCAGCCCTCCGCTCTCGGAGACGACGATCAATTTTAATAGTGAGCTCCATGAGTTTGTCTAGAGTCTCAGGAGCGGGGTACTGAAGGAGACTGTCTTTAATAACTTCAGACAAACCGAGGCGAAACTGACTGCGCAGGGCCGGGTCATTCCAGCCACAGTCGTTCGACCAACGGCGAAACTCGGTACAATACGCCTCTGCTGGATTTTTCCCTTGCTTAAGTACACGCAGGTGGCTCTCAGCTGATGCTTCTCTATCAGGGTCATCATACAAAAGGCCTAAGGACTTAAAAAAGGCATCTACAGATAGCAAGGCAACATCATCCGCTCTTAGCCCAAAAGCCCAGGTCTGTGGATCACCTTGGATTAAAGACATCACAATCCCGACCCGTTGAGACTCAGTACCAGAGGAACGGGGCCTTAAACGAAAATAAAGCTTACAAGCTTCCTTAAAATAAAAAAAAAATCCTTTCGGTTACCCGAAAAACGGTCAGGTAAATGCATTTTTGGTTCTGGAACCATACTCGGGAGGCTCGCAAAAGATCTTCCTGCGATCTCACCCGAAGAGTGAGGTCCTGAACCATCTGAGTTAGTTCCTGGATCTGGTTGGCCAAAAGCTGGCTGGGATTTGGACCTAAAACTGCCGGATTCATGAGGCCGAATTTCTAGGCCCACCAATACAAAAGAAAAAATTAACTTTTTTTTTTTTTATTTGGCCGGTGATAATGTTACGTTCCTGATGCTCAGAACTGGAGAGATGTAGTGATGCGAGTTCAGAGCACCAGAACGTGACGCTGAACTAAGGAGAGGTACGGGAATAGCCCCTAGCACCCTACCTCCGTTGTCTTACCGGTGTGGTCGACTCACGCCTGAACGACTATGGTTTCTTGAGCCCACGGCAGCCGCGTTTGAAGGGCGGATTAGGTCTGCCCAACTCCGATGCCCCCAGGTCTTAGAGAGAGACAAAGCGTGAAACGAGACAGGGTAATAACAAGGGGACCTCTAACTAAAACAAACAGAAGCTAGGGGCTACTAACTACCCTAAAACTAAAGGCATGTGCGGCACGCCGCCAAGGAAAAAGGACAACAAATGATACCACTGTCCATTCCCCTACACGGCACCGCCGAGTTCCGGGGAGGACAGTGAAAAGCGGAAACCTCCGCAAAAACCTCCAACACAAAAGAAATACAAAGTAAAAGTGGCCTAGGCCGCAACTCGCGGCAGAAGCCGCTACTCACGAAACCGGGAGAGAACCCCAAATAACGAGAACCCTCGGATGACTGCAACAGGTTTGTTTTGGACAGGAAGGATTCCCAGGACCGGCTTCAGAACTCCAGGACTCGGGAGCCCAGGGAGCAGGATCGACCAGATACAGCCAAATCAGGACAGACGTTACCAGGCAGGAACAGCATGCAGGAAGCTATCACCTGCGTTTGTGTGAGGCACTGAGGAAGCATATAACAGGGAACCCTCCAATGGCAGTGCAGAGCCTGATTGATGAATGTCGTGCAGCTGCCTTGCTGCACGACCAGGGGAGAACAGGTGTGAGTACTCTCATGGCAACGGGGAACGCGGTCCGCATGTGGCGTCCCCGTTGCCATGGACCCGGCGGCCCTGGGCGCACTGCGTCCTAGCGTTGCCAGGGACCCGGCGGCTATCACGCGCATGGCGTCCCGGCGTTGCTAGGCGCAGTGCGGGAGCAGACAGAGCGAGAGGCGCGACGGCCGTGACCGCTGCTCGGTCAGAGCGCGGACAAAAACCGCTGCGCCTAACAGACGGAGGGACGGCTTTTGACGTCACACACCCGCCCAGTGAACAGCCAGCCACGCCTGGGTTTTTTCTGCCACGCCTGTGTTTTTCTAAGCACTCCCTGAAAACGATATATGCAATACAGAAAGAGGACTACTCCTGATTGGCGCTTGTCAGATAACACCCACATAAAACATTAAGATTGAGCCATGATTGGTAGGAAATAAAGCATGTGTCTAGTGTTATGTAAAAACAATCTCTGTTTTAATTTAAACAAACACTTAAAATCAAAACACATATAAAATGGGAGTAGATAACACAGAGAATCCTACCAAGATGGTGGCCGGAGCCGCAGGTGTTATATGCAAGGTATACCCGGGAAAGATACCCTGCATAAGGCTCCGGAAGGTGAGATTTTCCCTGTGGTATAAACTGAGTCCAAAAACGTCCTTGGAAGTCCAGAGCACTGGTAGGCAGACACCAACGCGTTTCGGGACATCAAAGTCCCTTTTTCAAGGTAGTATGTCTCCAGTGCTAACTTAGTGTCCTTATATAAGGTGTGCAATTAGTGAAATGGCCTCCTGTAAAGCACTTCCTGTCCGCCGATTACCGGAACCGGAAGTGACACTCCTGTGCGTTCCACCAGCCGACCGGAAGTGATCTTGTGTCCGCCGGAACCGGAAATGACGTTTTTTTATTACTTTTTTTTTTTTTATTAGTGTGTCCATAGAAGTTGCTGAATTAAAAGTGCCAAATCCAACTTATTGTAGATGTTCATCTTGGTATTGGCCTCAGTACCAGTACATAGAAAAGATAGAAATAGAGATAATGAGCAAACAATAAAGTTATCAAAAGGGGGGCTAAAAATGAATTAAGGAATTTTAATCTTTAGAGGAACCATTTGATTTCAAAATCCCTGTTTAGACCAGTGGGAAAGAGGGTTTGTAAATTAAATATGGTTTTTATTTCGGCTTTCGCGAGATTTGTCTCCAAATTGCGGTTCTTCCACGTGGCTTTAATGTGGCGCAGACCTATAAAGTTGGAAATGGAGTTTATGGAACATTGATGTTCAATTCTAAAATGTTCTGACAAGTGGTGAGTTGTAAGACCTTTTTTGATGTTCCGCAAATGTTCCCCTATTCTGGTTTTTAATGATCTCGACGTCCTGCCGACATATGTTTTCCCACATTTACATGTAATCATATAGACTACGTTGGTGGTGTTGCAGGTAATGAAGTCACAAATTTCATCTTGGTGCCATTGACTTTGACTTCAGTAAATTTGGATTTTTCAGATTTGATGTTTCTACACCCAATACATGTCCCACATCGGTGGAAACCAGATGTTCTTATGGGATTTGATGTTTTAAAGGGTAGCGCACTTCTCACCAAATGGTTTCTTAAATTCGGAGCCTTGCGGTAAACGAATTTTGGTGTAGATGGGATGATTTTCTTCAGGATAGGGTCACCTTGCAATATGTGCCAATGTTTTTTTATGACTTGTTCGAATAGTTTGTGGTCTGAATCAAAATTGGAAAAGAATGCCAGCTGTGTCTCCTTGAGGGCATTCGGGGGCTTTATCTGGTCCTCTATTAATGTAGATCTTTCTATTGACATCGTTTGTTGTGCAGATTGTTCGATATCTTCTGATTTATATCCCTTCTCCAAGAACAACTTTTTGAGACTCTGTATTTGTGATTCACACATGGGAAGTTCACTGCAGTTTCTTCTTGTTCTTATGAACTGCCCCTTGGGGATCCATTTCAACCAATTGATATGATGTTCACTGTTTATTGCTATGTAGTTCTGCGTGTCAGTAGGTTTGTGATATGTCCTAGTGTGAACTGATCCAGTTTTGATGTAAATTTGAAGGTCCAAGAAATTGATTTCGTTTTGACTGATTGAAAAGGTAAATAATATATTTTTGTCATTGTTGTTCAGAGATGTACAAAAAGATTCTAGTTCTTCTCTTTCTCCCGTCCAAGTGAAAATTACATCATCAATATATCGACCCCAATCGTTAAGTTGTTCACCCCAAGTTACGCCTGGGTAGATGGTGATGGATTCCCAATAAGCCATAAACAGGTTGGCGTAACTTGGGGCAAATCGAGTGCCCATAGCGGTGCCTTTGCTTTGAAGAAAGTATTCTCCATTGAAGAAGAAGAAGTTATTCATGAGGATGAAGTTGATGGCTTCTAAAATGAAACTTTTCCTTTCTTCCGTGTATTGGGTCTGGTCAAGGAACCACTTAATTGCTTTGAGGCCATCCTCATGCTTGATGATGGTGTAAAGTGAACAGACATCAGCTGTTACCAGAAAGGTGTTCACTTTCCAATTGATCCTTTGTACTCTCCTAATTGCGTCTCTGGTGTCTTTAATGAAGGAAGGGGTTTGAATAACAGAGGGTTGTAATAAACAATCTACCATTGCTGATAGATTAGATGTTAAGCTGCCCGTTCCGGTAATTATAGGTCGTCCGGGAGGTGTAGTGAGGCTCTTGTGTACTTTTGGCAGGACGTAGATGGTGGGTGTAACAGGATTCTCTATGTTGAGGTATTCAAATTCACCCTTGGATATGCCACCAGATTCTAGATGTTTGTTAAGAAGTTTCTCAAAATTGTTCTTGATTCGTATGGATGGGTCAGTTTTTAATTTTTGATATGTTGTTGTGTCAGATAATTGTCTCATGATTTCTTGAATGTAATCAGACAAATTAAGGATGGCCACACCTCCAACCTTATCACAGGGTTTTATGACGATAGATTCATCTTTACTCAAAGTGGTGATTGCTTGTCGCTCTTTCCGACTGAGGTTCCAGCGTGGATGACGTTTCTTGGTTGCTATTTTCCGGAACTCTTCGGTGGTTAATTTTTGGAATGTATCTATAAAGCTCCCTTTAATATGGGCCGGATAGAATGTGGATTTCTTCTTGAAGAGTGGTATTTCTTCTTGATCTTGGTGAGATTCTTGTGTGTTTTCTGATTTCTTCATCTCAAAGAATTTTTTGAGGGTTACCTTCCTTGTGAATTTTTCCAGATCAATATATTTGTCAAAGGCCTTTGATGATGTGGTGGGGGCATATTTTAGGCCTTTTTCTAAGACCCTTGTCTCTTCCTCTGTAAGAATAAGGTTACTGAGATTGAAGATGATTTGTTTTCTTTCTTCTGTTGCAATGTTCGCAATACTTTCTCCTTTCTTCTTTTTCTTTTTGTTTTTCTTAACCAATTTTCCTGCCCTTTTTCCCCCTTTCCTTCGAACCGTGTTCTTTTGTTTTTGTTTTTGGTTAGGTATCAGATCCTCATTGAACCTCTCCTCTGTTCCTGAAAAGGGGGTTCTGTACGAAACTCTCTATTACGATATGAATCAGTTCTGTCTGTCCTTGTTCCTCTATCGTCTCTTCTTGATGGGCCTTTTCTTTGTTCTCTTGGGGGTAAAGGTTGTCTTTTCGCTCTGGAGTAGGCCAACGATCGATCGTCCATTCCTTTCTGCGAGGTGACAGGTACCTTGCTCTAGATCTGTGGAGATCTAGTGGTGATCTCTCTCTCCTACTTTGGTCCCTGTTATTCCTGTATTCACGTCTTCTACCAACTTCTGGTCGGGTATTGTATTCTCTCTCACTATAATTATTCCACATCGGTCTCCTTCTTTCATATTCCTTTGGATATCTGTAAATATTAACCCTTCTCTCCCATGGTGTCCTCCTTGGTCTATACCTGTGTTCTTGATGATTCCACCTCTTGTTCCATCCTATTGATCTTTCTCTAACCAACCTGTGAATATTGTTGGAATCTTTTTGTGGTGCGGCAGTGGAATTGGTGGATGGATCTGAGGGTGGTGGTTTGGGTTTTCTTGTTTTGGAGATTCCAAAGCGATATAAGTCACAGTCTCTTTGGAGTTTTTTCTGTTTCTTTTTAATTAACTCCTTGGTATTCTGTTCCATCTTTACTGCTAGTTCTTTCTCCAGTTCTTCAAACTTCTTTAATTTTGTAAAAGGTTCAATGATAGGCTGGAATGATTTGATCCTATCTTTTGTTTCTTTTCATTTATTTGTTCTTTCTTTTAGAATAAGATCGATGAGTGAAAAAGAACAAGTGTCCAATATGGTGGACCATTCTTTGATGAATTCTTCTGAGGTGTCTACAAAAGATGGCTGTTTGTCTATCCGGAGTCCTTTTGGGATTAATTGTTCTACTTTGTATTTTTCTAGAGTTGCAATTTCCCACCACAGACGGTTTTCTTTTAGAAGCCAATCTGTAACTCTGTGCATAATGGTCTCTAAATTTTCGTCATTAGTGACAAACTCATCTTTGTTGTAATGGACACCAAAAGCTTCTTTGATTTCATCATTTCTTCGTTTTATGTGTTGTAACATACTGCAGCAGTGACTACCTCAGTGAGGGAAAGAGTGAATTGTCAAAATGGGGTTGAGGTAGAAAAACTGCGCTGTATAAACTTTAGCTGGCCTAGGGGTGGTCACAGGGCTTCCCTGTTGAGCCCAAAAATAGAAATCGATATATGCAATACAGAAAGAGGACTACTCCTGATTGGCGCTTGTCAGATAACACCCACATAAAACATTATGATTGAGCCATGATTGGTAGGAAATAAAGCATGTGTCTAGTGTTATGTAAAAACAATCTCTGTTTTAATTTAAACAAACACTTAAAATCAAAACACATATAAAATGGGAGTAGATAACACAGAGAATCCTACCAAGATGGTGGCCGGAGCCGCAGGTGTTATATGCAAGGTATACCCGGGAAAGATACCCTGCATAAGGCTCCGGAAGGTGAGATTTTCCCTGTGGTATAAACTGAGTCCAAAAACGTCCTTGGAAGTCCAGAGCACTGGTAGGCAGACACCAACGCGTTTCGGGACATCAAAGTCCCTTTTTCAAGGTAGTATGTCTCCAGTGCTAACTTAGTGTCCTTATATAAGGTGTGCAATTAGTGAAATGGCCTCCTGTAAAGCACTTCCTGTCCGCCGATTACCGGAACCGGAAGTGACACTCCTGTGCGTTCCACCAGCCGACCGGAAGTGATCTTGTGTCCGCCGGAACCGGAAATGACGTTTTTTTTATTACAATTTTTTTTATTTTTTTATTTTTTATTAGTGTGTCCATAGAAGTTGCTGAATTGAAAGTTCCAAATCCAACTTATTGTAGATGTTCATCTTGGTATTGGCCTCAGTACCGGTACATAGAAAAGATAGAAATAGAGATAATGAGCAAACAATAAAGTTATCAAAAGGGGGGCTAAAAATGAATTAAGGAATTTTAATCTTTAGAGGAACCATTTGATTTCAAAATCCCTGTTTAGACCAGTGGGAAAGAGGGTTTGTAAATTAAATATGGTTTTCATTTCGGCTTTCGCGAGATTTGTCTCCAAATTGCGGTTCTTCCACGTGGCTTTAATGTGGCGCAGACCTATAAAGTTGGAAATGAAGTTTATGGAACATTGATGTTCAATTCTAAAATGTTCTGACAATTGGTGAGTTGTAAGACCTTTTTTGATGTTCCGCAAATGTTCCCCTATTCTGGTTTTTAATGATCTCGACGTCCTGCCGACATATGTTTTCCCACATTTACATGTAATCATATAGACTACGTTGGTGGTGTTGCAGGTAATGAAGTCACGAATTTTCATCTTGGTGCCATTGACTTTGACTTCAGTAAATTTGGATTTTTCAGATTTGATGTTTCTACACCCAATACATGTCCCACATCGGTGGAAACCAGATGTTCTTATGGGATTTGATGTTTTAAAGGGTAGCGCACTTCTCACCAAATGGTTTCTTAAATTCGGAGCCTTGCGGTAAACGAATTTTGGTGTAGATGGGATGATTTTCTTCAGGATAAGGTCACCTTGCAATATGTGCCAATGTTTTTTTATGACTTGTTCGAATAGTTTGTGGTCTGAATCAAAATTGGAAAAGAATGCCAGCTGTGTCTCCTTGAGGGCATTCGGGGGCTTTATCTGGTCCTCTATTAATGTAGATCTTTCTATTGACATCGTTTGTTGTGCAGATTGTTCGATATCTTCTGATTTATATCCCTTCTCCAAGAACAACTTTTTGAGACTCTGTATTTGGGATTCACACATGGGAAGTTCACTGCAGTTTCTTCTTGTTCTTATGAACTGCCCCTTGGGAATCCCTTTCAACCAATTGATATGATGTTCACTGTTTATTGCTATGTAGTTCTGCGTGTCAGTAGGTTTGTGATATGTCCTAGTGTGAACTGATCCAGTTTTGATGTAAATTTGAAGGTCCAAGAAATTGATTTAGTTTTGACTGATTGAAAAGGTAAATAATATATTGTTGTCATTGTTGTTCAGAGATGTACAAAAAGATTCTAGTTCTTCTCTTTCTCCCGTCCAAGTGAAAATTACATCATCAATATATCGACCCCAATCGTTAAGTTGTTCACCCCAAGTTACGCCTGGGTAGATGGTGATGGATTCCCAATAAGCCATAAACAGGTTGGCGTAACTTGGGGCAAATCGAGTGCCCATAGCGGTGCCTTTGCTTTGAAGAAAGTATTCTCCATTGAAGAAGAAGAAGTTATTCATGAGGATGAAGTTGATGGCTTCTAAAATGAAACTTTTCCTTTCTTCCGTGTATTGGGTCTGGTCAAGGAACCACTTAATTGCTTTGAGGCCATCCTCATGCTTGATGATGGTGTAAAGTGAACAGACATCAGCTGTTACCAGAAAGGTGTTCACTTTCCAATTGATCCTTTGTACTCTCCTAATTGCGTCTCTGGTGTCTTTAATGAAGGAAGGGGTTTGAATAACAGAGGGTTGTAATAAACGATCTACCATTGCTGATAGATTAGATGTTAAGCTGCCCGTTCCGGTAATTATAGGTCGTCCAGGAGGTGTAGTGAGGCTCTTGTGTACTTTTGGCAGGACGTAGATGGTGGGTGTAACAGGATTCTCTATGTTGAGGTATTCAAATTCACCCTTGGATATGCCACCAGATTCTAGATGTTTGTTAAGAAGTTTCTCAAAATTGTTCTTGATTCGTATGGATGGGTCAGTTTTTAATTTTTGATATGTTGTTGTGTCGGATAATTGTCTCATGATTTCTTGAATGTAATCAGACAAATTAAGGATGGCCACACCTCCACCCTTATCACAGGGTTTTATGACGATAGATTCATCTTTACTCAAAGTGGTGATTGCTTGTCGCTCTTTCCGACTGAGGTTCCAGCGTGGATGACGTTTCTTGGTTGCTATTTTCCGGAACTCTTCGGTGGTTAATTTTTGGAATGTATCTATAAAGCTCCCTTTAATATGGGCCGGATAGAATGTGGATTTCTTCTTGAAGAGTGGTATTTCTTCTTGATCTTGGTGAGATTCTTGTGTGTTTTCTGATTTCTTCATCTCAAAGAATTTTTTGAGGGTTACCTTCCTTGTGAATTTTTCCAGATCAATATATTTGTCAAAGGCCTTTGATGATGTGGTGGGGGCATATTTTAGGCCTTTTTCTAAGACCCTTGTCTCTTCCTCTGTAAGAATACGGTTACTGAGATTGAAGATGATTTGTTTTCTTTCTTCTGTTGCAATGTTCGCAATACTTTCTCCTTTCTTCTTTTTCTTTTTGTTTTTCTTAACCAATTTTCCTGCCCTTTTTCCCCTTTTCCTTCGAATCGTGTTCTTTTGTTTTTGTTTTTGGTTAGGTATCAGATCCTCATTGAACCTCTCCTCTGTTCCTGAAAAGGGGGTTCTGTACGAAACTCTCTATTACGATATGAATCAGTTCTGTCTGTCCTTGTTCCTCTATCGTCTCTTCTTGATGGGCCTTTTCTTTGTTCTCTTGGGGGTAAAGGTTTGTCTTTTCGCTCTGGAGTAGGCCAACGATTGATCGTCCATTCCTTTCTGCGAGGTGACAGGTACCTTGCTCTAGATCTGTGGAGATCTAGTGGTGATCTCTCTCTCCTACTTTGGTCCCTGTTATTCCTGTATTCACAGGGAAAATCTCACCTTCCGGAGCCTTATGCAGGGTATCTTTCCCGGGTATACCTTGCATATAACACCTGCGGCTCCGGCCACCATCTTTGTAGGATTCTCTGTGTTATCTACTCCCATTTTATATGTGTTTTGATTTTAAGTGTTTGTTTAAATTAAAACAGAGATTGTTTTTACATAACACTAGACACATGCTTTATTTCCTACCAATCATGGCTCAATCATAATGTTTTATGTGGGTGTTATCTGACAAGCGCCAATCAGGAGTAGTCATCTTTCTGTATTGCATATATCCATTTCTATTTTTGGGCTTAACAGGGGAGCCCTGTGACCACCCCTAGGCCAGCTAAAGTCTATACAGCGCAGTTTTTCTACCTCAACCCCATTTTGACAATTCACTCTTCCCCTCACTGAGGTAGTCACTGCTGCAGTATGTTACAACACATAAAACGAAGAAATGATGAAATCAAAGAAGCTTTTGGTGTCCATTACAACAAAGATGAGTTTGTCACTAATGACGAAAATTTAGAGACCATTATGCACAGAGTTACAGATTGGCTTCTAAAAGAAAACCGTCTGTGGTGGGAAATTGCAACTCTAGAAAAATACAAAGTAGAACAATTAATCCCAAAAGGACTCCAGATAGACAAACAGCCATCTTTTGTAGACACCTCAGAAGAATTCATCAAAGAATGGTCCACCATATTGGACACTTGTTCTTTTTCACTCATCGATCTTATTCTAAAAGAAAGAACAAATAAATGAAAAGAAACAAAAGATAGGATCAAATCATTCCAGCCTATCATTGAACCTTTTACAAAATTAAAGAAGTTTGAAGAACTGGAGAAAGAACTAGCAGTAAAGATGGAACAGAATACCAAGGAGTTAATTAAAAAGAAACAGAAAAAACTCCAAAGAGACTGTGACTTATATCGCTTTGGAATCTCCAAAACAAGAAAAGCCAAACCACCACCCTCAGATCCATCCACCAATTCCACTGCCGCACCACAAAAAGATTCCAACAATATTCACAGGTTGGTTAGAGAAAGATCAATAGGATGGAACAAGAGGTGGAATCATCAAGAACACAGGTATAGACCAAGGAGGACACCATGGGAGAGAAGGGTTAATATTTACAGATATCCAAAGGAATATGAAAGAAGGAGACCGATGTGGAATAATTATAGTGAGAGAGAATACAATACCCGACCAGAAGCTGGTAGAAGACGTGAATACAGGAATAACAGGGACCAAAGTAGGAGAGAGAGATCACCACTAGATCTCCACAGATCTAGAGCAAGGTACCTGTCACCTCGCAGAAAGGAATGGACGATCGATCGTTGGCCTACTCCAGAGCGAAAAGACAAACCTTTACCCCCAAGAGAACAAAGAAAAGGCCCATCAAGAAGAGACGATAGAGGAACAAGGACAGACAGAACTGATTCATATCGTAATAGAGAGTTTCGTACAGAACCCCCTTTTCAGGAACAGAGGAGAGGTTCAATGAGGATCTGATACCTAACCAAAAACAAAAGAACACAATTCGAAGGAAAAGGGGAAAAAGGGCAGGAAAATTGGTTAAGAAAAACAAAAAGAAAAAGAAAAAGAAGAAAGGAGAAAGTATTGCGAACATTGCAACAGAAGAAAGAAAACAAATCATCTTCAATCTCAGTAACCGTATTCTTACAGAGGAAGACACAAGGGTCTTAGAAAAAGGCCTAAAATATGCCCCCACCACATCATCAAAGGCCTTTGACAAATATATTGATCTGGAAAAATTCACAAGGAAGGTAACCCTCAAAAAATTCTTTGAGATGAAGAAATCAGAAAACACACAAGAATCTCACCAAGATCAAGAAGAAATACCACTCTTCAAGAAGAATTCCACATTCTATCCGGCCCATATTAAAGGGAGCTTTATAGATACATTCCAAAAATTAACCACCGAAGAGTTCCGGAAAATAGCAACCAAGAAACGTCATCCACGCTGGAACCTCAGTCGGAAAGAGCGACAAGCAATCACCACTTTGAGTAAAGATGAATCTATCGTCATAAAACCCTGTGATAAGGGTGGAGGTGTGGCCATCCTTAATTTGTCTGATTACATTCAAGAAATCATGAGACAATTATCCGACACAACAACATATCAAAAATTAAAAACTGACCCATCCATACGAATCAAGAACAATTTTGAGAAACTTCTTAACAAACATCTAGAATCTGGTGGCATATCCAAGGGTGAATTTGAATACCTCAACATAGAGAATCCTGTTACACCCACCATCTACGTCCTGCCAAAAGTACACAAGAGCCTCACTACACCTCCCGGACGACCTATAATTACCGGAACGGGCAGCTTAACATCTAATCTATCAGCAATGGTAGATCGTTTATTACAACCCTCTGTTATTCAAACCCCTTCCTTAATTAAAGACACCAGAGACGCAATTAGGAGAGTACAAAGGATCAATTGGAAAGTGAACACCTTTCTGGTAACAGCTGATGTCTGTTCACTTTACACCATCATCAAGCATGAGGATGGCCTCAAAGCAATTAAGTGGTTCCTTGACCAGACCCAATACACGGAAGAAAGGAAAAGTTTCATTTTAGAAGCCATCAACTTCATCCTCATGAATAACTTCTTCTTCTTCAATGGAGAATACTTTCTTCAAAGCAAAGGCACCGCTATGGGCACTCGATTTGCCCCAAGTTACGCCAACCTGTTTATGGCTTATTGGGAATCCATCACCATCTACCCAGGCGTAACTTGGGGTGAACAACTTACCGATTGGGGTCGATATATTGATGATGTAATTTTCACTTGGACGGGAGAAAGAGAAGAACTAGAATCTTTTTGTACATCTCTGAACAACAATGACAACAATATATTATTTACCTTTTCAATCAGTCAAAACTAAATCAATTTCTTGGACCTTCAAATTTACATCAAAACTGGATCAGTTCACACTAGGACATATCACAAACCTACTGACACGCAGAACTACATAGCAATAAACAGTGAACATCATATCAATTGGTTGAAAGGGATCCCCAAGGGGCAGTTCCTAAGAACAAGAAGAAACTGCAGTGAACTTCCCATGTGTGAATCCCAAATACAGAGTCTCAAAAAGTTGTTCTTGGAGAAGGGATATAAATCAGAAGATATCGAACAATCTGCACAACAAACGATGTCAATAGAAAGATCTACATTAATAGAGGACCAGATAAAGCCCCCGAATGCCCTCAAGGAGACACAGCTGGCATTCTTTTCCAATTTTGATTCAGACCACAAACTATTCGAACAAGTCATAAAAAAACATTGGCACATATTGCAAGGTGACCCTATCCTGAAGAAAATCATCCCATCTACACCAAAATTCGTTTACCGCAAGGCTCCGAATTTAAGAAACCATTTGGTGAGAAGTGCGCTACCCTTTAAAACATCAAATCCCATAAGAACATCTGGTTTCCACCGATGTGGGACATGTATTGGGTGTAGAAACATCAAATCTGAAAAATCCAAATTTACTGAAGTCAAAGTCAATGGCACCAAGATGAAAATTCGTGACTTCATTACCTGCAACACCACCAACGTAGTCTATATGATTACATGTAAATGTGGGAAAACATATGTCGGCAGGACGTCGAGATCATTAAAAACCAGAATAGGGGAACATTTGCGGAACATCAAAAAAGGTCTTACAACTCACCACTTGTCAGAACATTTTAGAATTGAACATCAATGTTCCATAAACTCCATTTCCAACTTTATAGGTCTGCGCCACATTAAAGCCACGTGGAAGAACCGCAATTTGGAGACAAATCTCGCGAAAGCCGAAATGAAAACCATATTTCATTTACAAACCCTCTTTCCCACTGGTCTAAACAGGGATTTTGAAATCAAATGGTTCCTCTAAAGATTAAAATTCCTTAATTCATTTTTAGCCCCCCTTTTGATAACTTTATTGTTTGCTCATTATCTCTATTTCTATCTTTTCTATGTACCGGTACTGAGGCCAATACCAAGATGAACATCTACAATAAGTTGGATTTGGAACTTTCAATTCAGCAACTTCTATGGACACACTAATAAAAAAAAAAAAAAAAAAATTGTAATAAAAAAAACGTCATTTCCGGTTCCGGCGGACACAAGATCACTTCCGGTCGGCTGGTGGAACGCACAGGAGTGTCACTTCCGGTTCCGGTAATCGGCGGACAGGAAGTGCTTTACAGGAGGCCATTTCACTAATTGCACACCTTATATAAGGACACTAAGTTAGCACTGGAGACATACTACCTTGAAAAAGGGACTTTGATGTCCCGAAACGCGTTGGTGTCTGCCTACCAGTGCTCTGGACTTCCAAGGACGTTTTTGGACTCAGTTTATACCACAGGGAAAATCTCACCTTCCGGAGCCTTATGCAGGGTATCTTTCCCGGGTATACCTTGCATATAACACCTGCGGCTCCGGCCACCATCTTGGTAGGATTCTCTGTGTTATCTACTCCCATTTTATATGTGTTTTGATTTTAAGTGTTTGTTTAAATTAAAACAGAGATTGTTTTTACATAACACTAGACACATGCTTTATTTCTTACCAATCATGGCTCAATCATAATGTTTTATGTGGGTGTTATCTGACAAGCGCCAATCAGGAGTAGTCCTCTTTCTGTATTGCATATATCCATTTCTATTTTTGGGCTCAACAGGGGAGCCCTGTGACCACCCCTAGGCCAGCTAAAGTCTATACAGCGCAGTTTTTCTACCTCAACCCCATTTTGACAACTCCCTGAAAACGGTCAGTGGACACCCAGAAACACCCTCTTTCTGTCAATCTCCTTGCGGCCGGCTGTGCGACTGGAATTGTCGCTAGAACCAGTGCAAAACGACAATGGACTTTGTACCCGTACGACGCACGTGCGCATTGCGGGGCATACGCATGCGCAGATTAGCCGTTTTTTCCACTGATCGCTGCTCTGCGAACAACAGCAGCTAGCGATCAACTCGGAATGACTCCCATAGTCCTTATAATAACAGTATATGATGACAAGGAATATATAATTCAGACATCTCTGTCAGTCTGGACAGCCAAACTGGTGTCTTTGTTACTAAATTGTGATGCAGACTTATACACTGCTCACAAAATAGTGATCCTGCTAATGATTCTCACATCAAAATTACACACACACACACACACACACATTGGAATAAATCAAGTCTCAAACACTAGTTTACCCAGATAGTAACATGAGAAGACACAGAGAAGGAAGAACCAGCACACACTGGGGTATATTTACTAAAATTCGTATTTTTCAGAATGAGCTTAAAATTTAATCACGAATGACATCGAACGTGTGAATTTGCAACTTTTTGAATTTATTACGCCTCATTTACTATGCTGTCGTGTTTTGATTATTACCATTTTTCGATGTCGATGTCATTCGTATTTTTCCAAGGTAGTATGCGGCCGATTTTGTGGATTTGCGGCCGTGTTCTCAGGTTTTTATCCGACTGCGTCATTTTTCGGTTACGGCAGTGTTTATCCGTTCCCGGACGCGTTTTTTTTCTAAGTTTCGTTTTTGTCACTCATCCGTGATTGGCTTGATTCGTGATGGAGGAGTGTCTGTGCTTATTACTATAAAACCGCCCCAAACCGGCCGCACCTCGTGGGTTTAGCTAGTGGAAAGGTGAGAGGAAGGTGTGTTTGGAGTTGGTGAGTTGTTAGAAGTTTTTGGCGGTTTTGAGGAGGTTCTTTGCGATTGTTGAGTGCTGTACTGTGTGTGTAAGTAGTCTTGTCATACTTGTTGTGTAGTTATTTAAAAGTCTGTCTAGTTTTTTGTCTTTGTTTTTTTTTAACGTCTATTGTCCTTGTTTGTGAGTGAGTGAGTGTGTGTGTGTGTGTGTTTGGTGTATGGTGTGTAGTGTAGTGGAGGAGTGTGTTTACTGTTTTTTTCTCAGTGTTATTTGTTGTTTGTCCTGAATATGTCCTAGTCAGAGGTGAGTGTGGTGGAGGAGGTGAGTGAGAGGGAGGAGGTGAGTGAGGTGGAGAAGGTGAGTGAGAGGGAGGAGGTTAGTGAGGAGGAGGGGGAGGTTGCTGCTGCGGCCTCGACTGATAGTGACAGTGATGGTGCTGTGGCTCCGCAGCCACACACCACTACAAAGACGGGCCGCAATGTAAAATTCAGCTACGCAGAGAATATGGCATTGGTGCGGGAGCTGATGAGGCATCATCGACAGCTGTTTGGCCATGATGCTGCAAAGGTTTCTTCACGCAGGAAGAGTGTTCTGTGGGGGAAGGTCGTTGCGGCAGTTAATAGTGAGGGTGTGGTGAGGAGGACCGAGGACACGTGTCGTAAGCGATTCTACGACATCAAGCGCCGTGTCAAGGCTAAGATGTCTAAGGAGGCTAAATCAGCCCGCCAAACAGCGGGTGGACACCCCTTCCGAGTGTCACACACCAGAGGCGGCGTTCGCTGCGCTTACCCCTGCGTGCCTGCTGGTCTGTGTTGCGGCCTCCGCCTTCGGTGGGCCACGGGCTCCGGCATCCGGCTGGCGCGGCTCCCAGCGGTTCTCCAGGGCAGGGGCGCCGCCATGACACCCGGCATCACGTGGGCGGGGAGCAGGTGACGTCATCAGACTGTTCCGCCAATCCAGCGGTGGCGGGAGATTCAAGTCAGACGCCGGACAGAGCCTCGGCGCCTGAGTATCGTCTTTCCCCTGAAGTGGATGCCAGCGCTCTTGTTCCCGGCGAGAATCTCTGAAGCTGTACTCCAGTGTCTCCGGCATTTCCAGGTGCCAGTTCGCTGCATAGGTTCCAGCGTTCCCAGCGGCTGGTGTGTCTCTCTGCGGTCCAGTCACCAGTGCTCCTAGGAATCAGCGTGGGCTGCGGGCCCTAATCACCGTTCTCAAGTTCTGCAAATCATCAGCGTCTTAAACCTCTGCACTCAAGTTCTTCAAACCTTCAGCGTCTCAATCACCGTTCTCAAGTTCTACGAATCATCAGCGTCTTAAACCACTGCACTCAAGTTCTTCAAATCATCAGCGTCTCAATCACCGTTCTCGAGTTCTACAAATCATCAGCATCTAAAACCACTGCACTCAAGTTCTTCAAATCATCAGCGCCCTAATCACCGCTCTCAAGTTCTACAAATCATCAGCGTCTTAAACCACTGCACTTAAGTTCTTCAAATCATCAGCGTCTCAGTCACCGTTCTCAAGTTCTACAAATCATCAGCGTCTTAAACCACTACACTTAAGTTCTTCAAATCATCAGCGTCTCAGTCACCGTTCTCAAGTTCTTCAAATCATCAGCGTCTCAGTCACCGTTCTCAAGTTCAACAAATCATCAGCGTCTTAAACCACTGCACTTAAGTTCTTCAAATCATCAGCGTCTCAGTCACCGTTCTCAAGTTCTACAAATCATCAGCGTCTTAAACCACTGCACTTAAGTTCTTCAAATCACCAGCGTCTTAATCTCCGTTCTCAAGTTCTTTAAGTCATCTGTGTCTTTAACCACCGTTTACAAGTTCTTCAAATCATCAGTGTCTTTCAAACATCGCTCACAATTTCTTCAGTCACCAGTGTCTTTAACATTGCTCACAAACCCTTCAATGGGCCTGGACATTCCCTCATAAGTTCCCTTTATGCTATATGACTTTGAGTTGTTCTTTTCCTGCAATAAAGCTCTTCAATATTTCACCAAACCTTACTGTCAGAGTCCTGTATGAGGAAAACCTATATCAGGTCACCTCTGTTCCGGCCCAGTTGTGGTTCCTCTTCCCAACCATTGGAAGAATCCCCGAGTTCACAACACCCTCAATCTAGGTCAGTGACAGTATAGTCAGGCCCCATGGACCCGGGAATCGGAACCCAGGGGCTAGCACCATGCAGGACCTGGTTTTCCGAGTACAGAGTCAGGAAGCAGCACAGAATCAGGTGATGCATTATCTCCAGGAATTATCTGGCCGGCTGGATCAAATCCAGACTTCTCTGGCTTCAGTGGTTTCAGCTCCAGTTCCAGTATCCGCTCCAGTGATTGTCTCTAGCAATGTTCCGTCTTTGTCTGGAACCAGGACACGCCTTCAGCTTCCTACTCCTCCTCGTTATAACGGGAATCCAAAGAATTGCCGTGGTTTCCTCAATCAGTGTGAGGTACATTTCGAACTCCTTTCACATAACTTTCCTACTGATCGGTCTAAAGTGGCATACATTATCTCTTTGCTTGAGGGTTCAGCGTTGGAGTGGGTGTCACCGTTATGGGAGCGATCAGATCCGTTGGTTTCTAGTTATACCAACTTCATCACGTCATTCCGAAGGATCTTTGATGAGCCCGGCAGGACGACCGCTGCCTCTGCTGACTTGCTCCGTGTTCGACAAGGCTCTCGTTCAGTGGGACAGTATGTGATTCATTTTCAAACCATAGCTTCAGAACTGTGCTGGAATAATGATGCCCTTCGGGCTGCTTTTTGGAATGGGCTCTCTGATCGTTTAAAGGACGAGTTGATCACTAGAGATCTGCCAGATTCCTTGGAACAGTTGATCTCACTCTGTGTAAAGGTGAATCTTCGCATGCAGGAACGAGGTGGTGAACGTAGTCGGTCAGATCGGTCAAGATTCCGATCTCTTTCGTCTAAGCAAACAGTTATTCCAAGTCCAGACGAACCCATGCAGATTAATCGGTCTCGGCTGTCCCCAGAAGAACGCCAGCGTCGTCGTGAGGGTAGACTCTGCCTCTACTGTGGAGCTGCGGATAATTTTCTCAAGTTTTGCAAGTCTCGCCCGGGAAATGGGCAGTCCTAGCTTGTTCTGGAGAAGTCGAGCTAGGGGTTTCTTCTCAATCTTCTCCGGCAGTGGACTGTTTACTCTCCGTGTCTCTGTTTTTTGAGTCAGTAGTCAAAACCGTTAAGGCACTGTTGGACTCAGGGGCTGCGGGGAATTTTATTTCCCTTTCCTGTGCCCAGAATCTGGGTTTACAGTTACCGTCGGTCGAACGACCTATTACGTTGACTGCTATCAATTTGGTAGCCAAATTTCTAATGGTCTGATTTCAAGTTGTACAATGCCATTCAAGCTGCAAGTGGGAGCTTTGAATCAAGAACATCTGGAGTTCCTTGTGATTCGGGAGATGCCTCACGATCTCGTTCTTGGTCTTCCTTGGCTCAAGCTTCACAACCCTCACCTCGACTGGAGGTCGACACAGATAATTTCTTGGAGTCCATTTTGTCATTCAAATTGTCTCACTCCTGTCTACCCGCTCCGTGTATCTTCCAAGTCGGATGAAGGGCTTATTCCAGAGGCTTATCGGGAGTTTTCTGATGTGTTCTCGGAACAGGCGGCCGTTCAGTTACCACTGCATAGACCCTGGGACTGTCCTATTGAGCTCATTCCGGGGAAAATGCCACCTCGGGGTCGCACTTATCCTTTATCAGTACCCGAGACTCAAGCTATGTCGGAATATATCAAGTCTAATCTGCAGAAAGGATTCATCCGCCCCTCTACTTCCCCGGCGGGAGCAGGTTTCTTTTTTGTGAAGAAAAAGGACGGAGGCCTGAGGCCATGTATCGACTCACGTGGTTTAAATGATGTCACCATTAAGAATAAGTATCCTTTGCCGCTCATCACGGAGCTTTTTGATAGAGTTCGCGGAGCCCGAGTCTTCACCAAGCTCGATTTAAGGGGAGTTTATAATTTGATACGTATCCGACAGGGGGACGAATGGAAAACGGCCTTCAATACTAGGGACGGGCATTATGAGTATATGGTAATGCCGTTCGGCCTCAGCAATGCCCCCGCCGTCTTCCAGGGATTCATTAATGAAATCTTTCGGGATACGTTATACCTAAATGTAGTGGTATATTTGGATGACATTCTGATATTTTCTAAGAATCTCACTGAGCACAGAGTACAGTTTAAAGAGGTACTTCTTCGATTGCGAGAGAACCATCTATACGGCAAGATTTCCAAGTGTACCTTTGAGGTCCCTTCTATTCCATTTCTTGGTTACATCATTTCGGGCACGGAGCTTCGTATGGATCCGGAGAAACTCTCTGCCATTCGGGACTGGACTCAGCCTCTTTCCTTGAAAGCGGTGCAACAATTTCTGGGGTTTGCAAATTACTACCGGAAATTCATAAAGGGTTGCCCTAACCAAGAAGGGGGCTGACCCAAGCCATTGGTCCTCTGAAGCTGTAGCAGCGTTCGCTCAGTTGAAGGCAGCCTTTATGACCGCTCCGGTACTTCAGCAACCAGACTTTTTAAAACCATTCTTTTTGGAGGTTGATGCTTCTACGGTAGGCAGTGGTGCCGTGCTTTCGCAGTACACTCCAGATGGGAAGTTACATCCATGTGGTTTCCATTCTCGCAAGTTCTCCCCTGCTGAACGAAATTACACCATTGGAGACAAAGAGCTTTTGGCAATAAAATCTGCCTTGGAAGGTGCTAAACACTTAATTACGATTTTCACTGATCACAAGAATTTGCTGTATCTCAAGACAGCCCAGTGCTTGAATCCCCGTCAAGCTAGATGGGTGCTCTTCTTTGCCCGATTTTTGTTTGTTATTAGGTACCGGGCTGGAACTTTTAACACCAAGGCTGATGCCCTATCCCGTTCCTTAACGGCTTCGGATGAGGAGAATTCCGTTGAAAAGGCTTTGATTCTCAGTACAGTTTCTATTTCAGCAGCTCCCACCGCGTTGGGCCCTCCTCCTGGAAGAATGTCTGTGCCAGCTAAATTTCGACCAAGATTGTTGCAGTGGGCTCACATTTCTAAGTTTTCCGGTCATCCTGGAGTTCAAAAGATGTGGGAATTTCTACAAAGATCTTACTGGTGGGACACTATGAAGAAGGATGTTCAAGATTATGTCAACTCGTGTCCTCAATGTGCTCAGCACAAAACTCTTCGTCTGCCTCCTGCGGGGTTGCTGCACCCATTGTCCATTCCTAAGAGGCCTTGGACCCATATCTCTATGGACTTTGTTACTGAACTGCCCCTCTCTAAGGGTCATAACACCGTCTGGGTAATTATTGACCGTTTCTCTAAGATGGCACATTTTGTTCCGTTGACTGGGTTACCATCAGCTTCTAAGTTGGCTTTGTTATTTATCCGGGAACACTTCCGCCTGCACGGGTTACCTCTGGAAATAGTCTCTGACCGGGGGGTACAGTTCACTGCAAGATTTTGGAGAGCCCTCTGTACGGCCTTACAAATAAAACTCAAGTTTTCATCCGCTTACCATCCACAAACCAATGGGCAGACTGAACGCGTCAATCAAGATTTAGAGACTTTTCTCCGTGTTTATCTCTCTCCCTCGCAAGATGATTGGGTGGAGCTGTTGCCTTGGGCCGAGTTTGCCCATAATCATCTATACCACTCTTCGACTGGTGAGTCCCCATTTTTTATTAATTATGGATTTCATCCGTAAGTTCCAGAATTACCCATTTGTCCTCCGGAAGAAGTTCTTGCTGCAGCCTCTACTCTCCGGCACTTCAGTCAAATCTGGAGTCGAGTTCATGCTAACCTCAAGAGAGTCTCTGGCCGCTATAAGTTCTTTGCGGATAGGAAGCGACGGGCAGCTCCTCAATACAAGGTTGGTGACAGGGTATGGCTCTCTACCCGCAATCTCCGTTTAAAGGTGCCCACTATGAAGTTCGCTCCGAGGTTCATTGGTCCTTACCCCGTGTTACAAGTCCTAAATCCGGTTGTTTGCAAATTGGGATTGCCTTCCCATCTCCGGATACCAAACTCCTTTCATGTCTCTCTTCTTCGCCCTCTTATTTTGAACCAGTTTCATTCCAAGTCCCCAAGGCCAACCTCTGCAGAGGGTGAAGATGGTACGGACTTTGAAATCAAAGCTATTCTTGACTCTCGCTATCTTCACAAGAATCTACAGTATTTGGTGGAGTGGAAAGGTTTTGGCCCCGAGGAAAGGAGCTGGGTCAAGGCTACTGAAGTTACGGCTCCCCGACTGCTGCGGATCTTCCATTCCAGACATCCAACAAAACCTGGAAGGTGTCCAGGGGCCACTCCTGGAGGAGGGGGTACTGTCACACGCCAGAGGCGGCGTTCGCCGCGCTTACCCCTGCGTGCCTGCTGGTCTGTGTTGCGGCCTCCGCCTTTGGTGGGCCACGGGCTCCGGCGTCTGGCTGGGGCGGCTCCCGGCGGTTCTCCAGGGCAGGGGCGCCGCCATGACACCCGGCATCACGTGGGGGAGCAGGTGACGTCATCAGACTGTTCCGCCAATCCAGCGGTGGCGGGAGATTCAAGTCAGACGCCGGACAGAGCCTCGGCGCCTGAGTATCGTCTTTCCCCTGAAGTGGATGCCAGCGCTCTTGTTCCCGGCGAGAATCTCTGAAGCTGTACTCCAGTGTCTCCGGCATTTCCAGGTGCCAGTTCGCTGTATAGGTTCCAGCGTTCCCAGTGGCTGGTGTGTCTCTCTGCGGTCCAGTCACCAGTGCTCCTAGGAATCAGCGTGGGCTGCGGGCCCTAATCACCGTTCTCAAGTTCTGCAAATTATCAGCGTCTTAAACCTCTGCACTCAAGTTCTTCAAATCTTCACAGTCTCAATCACCGTTCTCGAGTTCTACAAATCATCAGCGTCTTAAACCACTGCACTCAAGTTCTTCAAATCATCAGCGTCTTAATCACCGCTCTCAAGTTCTACAAATCATCAGCGTCTTAAACCACTGCACTTAAGTTCTTCAAATCATCAGCGTCTCAGTCACCGTTCTCAAGTTCTTCAAATCATCAGCGTCTCAGTCACCGTTCTCAAGTTCAACAAATCATCAGCGTCTTATACCACTGCACTTAAGTTCTTCAAATCATCAGCGTCTCAGTCACCGTTCTCAAGTTCTACAAATCATCAGCGTCTTAAACCACTGCACTTAAGTTCTTCAAATCACCAGCGTCTTAATCTCTGTTCTCAAGTTCTTTAAGTCATCTGTGTCTTTAACCACCGTTTACAAGTTCTTCAAATCATCAGTGTCTTTTAAACATCGCTACCAATTTCTTCAGTCACCAGTATCTTTAACATTGCTCACAAACCCTTCAATGGGCCTGGACATTCCCTCATAAGTTCCCTTTATGCTATATGACTTTGAGTTGTTCTTTTCCTGCAATAAAGCTCTTCAATATTTCACCAAACCTAACTGTCAGAGTCCTGTATGAGGAAATCCTATATCAGGTCACCCCTGTTCCGGCCCAGTTGTGGTTCCTCTTCCCAACCATCGGAAGAATCCCCGAGTTCACAACACCCTCAATCTAGATCAGTGACACCGAGCGTCATATCGGGATTGGGAGGAGCCTGTGCGTACTCTTATTCCGCCAGAAGTGGTTGGTGCGACTCATATCCAGGATTTGGATCGCCCAAGGCACGATGGTGAGTTTAAAATTTTTGTTTACTTATAATTACAACATTTGTGCTTTGTCCTTAGTTGTCTGAAATGTCTTCTAGCTAATTGTGATTGTAAGTTGGTTCATTCTTCTAATGTGTTGGTGATGTAGTTTTAATCACAAATAGTTATGTTTTTATCCTTTGTATTGTAAATTTAGCAGGTGGCCTTGGGCTTTTTCTGATTTTTTAATACAAAAGTAAATTGTTGTTGGTGTCTTTAAATGAAGTGTTTGTCATGTGTTTAGCCAAATTTTTGGTTTTAAATTTTTTAAATGGATTTATGGTTATTGTGTGTTGTTCTGGGTTGTCCTTTGTGTGGTTGATGTGATTTTTCATGCATATTTGAATTTGATGCTTACAATTTTGCACATATATTTGGGGGTAGTGTTTGGTTGTTAGCAGCAAAAAAATGTGAAATACCAAGCAATATTCTGGTTGTGTTAAGCTACCACGGTTGGGTTTTAAGTAGTATAATTTTGTTATTTCTGCACCTTTTTGTATGGATTGGTTGGTGTAATTGTTTCATAATTTAACTATACACACCCAATGAAGTCAGGCAGAAAAGCATAAGCATAGTTTGGTTCACTTCTCATCAGGCTCCTCATATGTTTACATCACAATAAGGATTTTGCATAAACATGTAAACATAATAGAATGTTCATAAGGACAATCTTCATATTTCTACAGTACGAAAGAGACGCAGCACAGCCAGGCCAAAACCCACACTGCCAAGAGATGCAGATGCTGGCGAAGCAGGTAAGAATTTAGTGTATACATATATTCTGTAAACACATAGAAAAGCAGAATGTTAATGTTTATCTTATCACATAGGTCCTTCTTCATCAAACACCCCTCCACTAAGACGACCATCACAGGGCTCGGATAGTCTCCATAAGATGCAGTAAGGAGTATACAGGTGCGCGGCCAACAGCAGCAGGTAGGAGGAAGGTCAGTTCCTCAAGATTAAACAGTAAAGGAGAAAGGATGTGTACCTGCGCTGGCTGTATGTATTAAATTAATACATTAAATAAAAACAATAATAATGATAAATAGTAAGAATAACAATAATAATAATGAAAATGGATGGTTTGTTCTATATAAAAAAGTAACAATTTAATCATAACATATCACATGAAACAATTATTAAAAAATAGGGAATTCCTCTTGCCACTAGGTGGTAGTAAAAACTTGGATTAGCTTATCTGGACAATAATGAATAAATGTTATGGTCTCCAATATTAGAATTGTCCATTCCTATAGGCTAGGACAGTCTCCCTCTGCGCATTCACTGTACTTAATATCTATTTACCAGATCCCCTCGTTGGTAAGCATCAGCCTTGGAACAAGTCCTTTATATAGCTGTAGGGGTGAATCCAGGTGGAGATAAGATCCAGTGGTGGGAGATGCGTCCAAATTGTGCCAAGGAGGACACGGCTTTTGCAGGCCGCTGTGGAGCACGGAGTCCAGAAAAAGCAAATGTACTCAGGTCCAATGAAAGAAAGCTCAACGCGTTTCACTGGTAAGATCCAGCTTCCTCAGGAGCATAAAAACCATAGGCATGGGGTGCTTTATTTATACCCTTACTAATAAATCCATTGGTATCACCTGTTAAGGTCATGATTATTTAATAGAAACAAACCATCCAAAATAATATAAAAAGCAATCAGATCAGATTCAATATTGAATATACATTCATTTATTACGATACAATCAAAAAACGAGTAAAAATAACCCATTAAAACATAAAAAAAACAAAAAAAAAAAAACAATACAAAGATGGCGATCACGTGACACATCTCGTCATGTGATCGGCAAGGAGGCAATCCCAATTGGTCACTGGAGGTCACATGATTAAGAGCATGTGATTGTATATACAGATTCCCTTCCCCCAAGGTATATTCTCCTCTCAGTGGAGACCTGGGTGATCCTGTCATCTATCCGTAAAGTGTCTGGAGGCGTCCACGTGACGCGCGTCAGCGCGCCATGCAACACGCGCCAACGCGTCACACGACGCGTGTCATCGCGTCACGTGACGCGCGTCATCGTGCCACGTGACGCGCGTCATCGCGTCACGTGAGCGCGACCAGCAGATGAATCCCCTTCATATTATGGACCCGGAAATACATAGGGTCTTTTTATACAGTAGTTCCCTCATCCCATGTCCCCCTCTCTTAGCGGCCTCTGTAACGTGCGGTTGTCATGGAAACCCGCTCTATTGACAGGTCCCCAAGCCCCATATTATTTGCAATCGGCTTATTTGTGTGTATAGTTCCAATCAATCTTGGTGAGGAATTAATAGGTACAACACCAAATCGATAACATTTGTTTAAAAGTAAAAAATCTACAACCTACTGGGAATAATAATAATAGCAATAGTGAAAATAATAATAATAATAATACCAATATTGAAAATATACATAAAATAAAATAAAACACATTAAAAATATAAAAAAATAATAAATAATAAAAACAGAAAAAAATGGTATACAGAACATAATGTATCTATATAGAGTTAAATATTTTACTGTTGTAAAAGGATTGTATATAGAAATGAGATCTATTGTCTCTTTATGATCTTATTAGTAGTTGGTCACGAACCTTATTTATATCTAAAGTATATTACCTTTTGATGTGTATCTGATGAATTATGTTGGGCTAATATTGAGGGGATCTATACCCATAAGGGTGCTTATATTAGTAAAATAATACATATCTATATGTAACCGATGTTAATATTGATCTAGGTCTTAATCGTATGGTGATCTCAATTTAAATAATATATTATCGATGTTGTCCTTCGTGCCATTAACAAACATAAAAGGTCATATGTATAGATATATATATATATAATTTGAATTTTAAACAAATTTAAGAAGGTCATAATTTTGAAGTAGACAGAAGAGGTTCCACATATTCCTAAATAACTGAGTTTAGTTCAATAGCCTCGTTTAGACCATCTGGATGTAAGGAATTATACTTGAGCATCCAGAAAACTTCCCTACGGCAAAGTCGATTAAATCTGTCGCCCCCTCTGTCTGTTGGAGTGACATGCTCCAAACAGACAATGGAAAGACAGGCAGGGTTACCTTCATGTTTCATTAGATAGTGTCGTGATACACTATGTGTCACCAGTTTACGTATTATGTTGCGGCGATGCTCCATAAAGCGTGTATGTATCGCTCTCGTGGTCCTGCCTACATAATTTAGGCCACAGCCACATGTTAGTACATATATCACGAATCTTGAATCGCAATTCATGAAAGATTTCAACATAAATTTCTCAGAGGAACCGGGTATAGAGACGTGTATAGTCTTGCGGTCCATATGGTGACACATAGTGCATTTGTTCTTACCACATCTATGAAAGCCTGCGGGTTTGGTGGTTAGCCAATCTGAGCCTTCTCCTCGTCCATTCGTGAAAATTGATCTGAAATGACTGGGTGCCAATATGGTTTTTAGGGCCCTATTCTTCTTATAAACGAACTGTGGTTTGTTTGGTAGAATACTACCCAAAATATTATCCTGTTTTAATATTCTGTAGTTCCGATTCACAATGGTTTTTATTTCGTTGGCGCATCTGTTAAATTTACATATAAACGCCAAATCTCTGTTACTTTTTTATATAGAACAAACCATCCATTTTCATTATTATTATTGTTATTCTTACTATTTATCATTATTATTGTTTTTATTTAATGTATTAATTTAATACATACAGCCAGCGCAGGTACACATCCTTTCTCCTTTACAGTCTCCATAAGATGCCTAGCAAGAGACGCCGGCTTGAGGCTGAATCTCCAGCAGCATCCTCACCACCACAACGGCGCATCTCTACAGTGTCGTCCCTGCCACCACAAGCCATTTTGGCCAGTCCACAAAGCGAGGATCCACAATCCCCTCAGCTGACTGGTGAGTAAACATAACAATTAATTGTAAATAAGTTAAAAAACGTTGGGGTAGATATATTAACGTGGAGAAGGCATAAGGAAGTGATAAACCAGTGATATGTGCAAGGTGATAAAGGCAGCAGCCAAACAGATCCTAACTGTTAATTTACATATTGGAGCTGTTTGGCTTGTGCCTTTATCACCTTGCACATATCACTGGTTTTTCACTTCCTTATGCCTTCTCCAGGTTAATACATCTGCCCCACTGTTTGTGCACAGCCCAGAAAAATGTGTTACAAATAAACAGTCATCCTTGTAATAATCACCAACAGCAAGCACATGGGGGTAACGTTAGTTATTTGTTTTAATTTTCAGATGTGATGTTGGCCATAGCAACCAATTTTTTTTTTTTTCTCGAAACAGCTACATAAATGTTAAGTCTAATCCAATTGTTTTGCATGCCCAACATCACCAGTTCTAAACATAGGCCACCTTAAGACATTTTCAACCATATTTTTAATTTTCAATTATTTGCACTATATTTGTTAAAGTTTTGGGCAGACCACTGACTGCCTTGAACAATGTATGAGTGTATTGCTCAACACATTTATTGTATTGTGTGTGTTTTACAAAAGGAAGCTTCATACACAATATGTAAATGTAGTAATTTGTATTTGTTAGAGTTCTTCGTGTTAGCACATTAATTATGGCTCAGAGTCCAACAATTCCCAGAAACTTTTTTCAACTGAGTAGGGAACGTTAGAAGCCACATATTTCTACAAAAAGGTGAGCTACATTGTTAAGTTTAGGCCACAATCTATTTATCATTTCCAACATGAATATTAAGAAGTAATGCATGTTGACGTAAACCTATAAAAAGACCAATGCAAAATATTTACTAAATAGTGGCTGTCTTCAACCCCATACAGAACCACCCATCATGCCCGAGGATGCCCAGCAGGAAACTAACTTGCAGGATTCGTACACACTACACCTGCAAGCGATAGATCCAAACCAGCCAACCACGCCGCAGGACATAACCCAACCACCCCAAACATCCCACATCCCCCAACTGAGCCCAACACCACCCCAGCAACAAATGGCCCCAGAGTTTTGGAGCAGTTGGGCCACACAACAGGCGCAACACTATGCCTGTCTGAACACCCACACCAAATACCTTGCCAGTCTGCCCCATCATCTGCCTAGACTCAGTCGGAACTCAGGCAGACTGATAGTTCAAGTTGGCAGAATTGCAAATTCAATGAAGCAGATGAGGGCAGATAACAGCCAAATGCAAGCCAATTTACAACGAATCATGGATGACCAACAGCGGCAGCAACAAGCCCTCATACAAATTATCCAACACAACCAACTGATAAACGAAAACCTCTCCCGAATTATTGCCAACAACACTGCCGCTAATACACAATTCACTGCAAGCCTAAACAACCTGAGCCAAAGCCTTAATGTGTTGGCATCCCACCAACTAAGCTCAAGCTCGGGAACAACCACACCAAGCCAGACCCCAGTTACCTCCCCAGTTAGATGCTCCAGCAGAACCAGGACCAACGAACCATCCCAATCCTCTGCACCCAGCACACAAAAAAAAAGGAAATGATGAAGGCTGCAGCAACAAGTACAATATTACTTTAAAAATAATGTTTTGGTAATTGATTCACTAAAAATGCCTGTGTTTAAGGTAATAAATTAATCACACGCAATATGTGTATTGTTTCATTTGCTAATGAGTGACAGTGTAAGTTATACATTTTATTGCCTAACTGTAAACAACATGAGAAATAACAAACAATAACGCAAAACAAACAGAATTAAGACCTATAAAACATTTTATAATAGTGGTTAGGCAAGGTTATTTATGACTAAATAATACTTACCGTTAAAATAACGCACAATCACTTCTTGCCTTACCTGCCTCCCTACATCTGTACTCACACTGTCGCCAGATGTTTCTAACTCACCTACTTGCTGACTGTTTTCTTCATCAACAACATGTGGCAGATGTTGGCGCAAACACATGTTATGAAGAAAACAGCAGCAGAACACAATCCTAGTCACCTTTGAGGGACTATACAACAAAAGCCCTGCAGACTTATCCAGACACCGAAACCTAGATTTCCGCACCCCAAAACATCTTTCTATCACATTCCGCGTGGACTTATGTGCATTATTATAATTGTGTTCAGCAGGAGAATCAGGTTGGGCCAATGGAGTAAGGAGCCAAGAGTAGCAGCCATAACCACCATTGGAAACACATGTAAACACGCTTCTCAAAAGCAGGTCTACTTTTTTTTAGGCTTTTTTTACGATTTGTGTTTTTTCACGGACGGCCGCAAATGCATTTTCACGGTAGAGATTTCAAATACGAATGCATAGTAAATTACCGAGTTCTATACCTAAACAGCCGCGTTTGACCGATGGTGTATTCATTCGTATTTTTACTGCACAGCCGTAAAAAAAATACGAATGCCCTCATCACTGCCGAGATTTGAGTTTAGTAAGTTCCCGAGATGACACTTTGAACAAAAAACACCAAATCGGTCAAAATCGGCAGCTTAGTAAATATACCCCACTGTGTGTTTTGTTAATGAAGACCTTAGCTAGGCAGAATTATTCCTGAATTCAAAACAGAAACAGCGGTGTTTTGGAGATGTGCGCAAAAAGGCTGCTTTAAAGTATAAATACTCCCTAACAGGTGTCACCACACCCACAAATTATATGCACAGAAAAATTGACAGGAGGAAATACTTGTATAAGCGCCCAATAACAGAAAATGAAATCTGAGATTTACGTTCCTGGTTTGTTGTGTACACGATAAGTTTCCTTCGTCCACTGCCCCAGTATTTTTATTTCTAATCAGAAGTACTCAGTCCCAATAAATATGTGGAAAAAGAGAGAACAAAACAATGTGTAGAAATGCTTTACATCCGTTTTATTTTCTATAGCCCACTAGACTCAGGGAGGGAAATGATGGTAATCTGCAACGCGTACCCCAGCTCACAATGGAGCGCCCCCAGATGTGTATATAGCGGTTTCTTTACAATGGGACCACATGTGACCTCCACCAGGAAATGTGTAGAGAAGAATGCGTACCCTACTATGAGGAGGGAGATGTCAAACCACAAAAGGTTTCTTTGATCATGTTAAGTTGTATATACGGTAGTTCCTCTTTATCCTCTGTCTCCAATCCTTTTATCAGGAATTCTCAGTTCCAATGAATATATGGAAAAGAGGTAACAAACAGTATCTTTTCAACAGGACCACGTGCGACCTCCACCACGGCCTCCACCACGTGCGACCTCCACCTTCCTGGTGGAGGTCGCACGTGGTCCTGTTGAAAAGATACCGCTATATACACATCTTGGGGTACTCCATTGTGAGTTGGGGTACGCTTTACATAACCATCATTATCTATTTCCTTTGGGTCCAGTGGGCTATATAGAATCAAATAGCTATAAGACATTTCTACACATTGTTTGTTACCTCTTTCCCATATATTCATTAGAACTGAGAATTCCTGATAAAAGGATTGGAGACAGAGGATAAAGAGGAACTACCGTATATACAACTTAACAAGATCAAAGAAACCTTTTGTGGTTTGACATCTCCCTCCTCATAGTAGGGTACGCATTCTTCTCTACACATTTCCTGGTGGAGGTCACATGTGGTCCTATTGTAAAGAAACCGCTATATACACATCTGGGGGCACTCCATTGTGAGTTGGGGTACACGTTGCAGATTACCATCCTTTCCCTCCCTGAGTCTAGTGGGCTATAGAAAATAAAACAGATGTAAAGCATTTCTACACATTGTTTTGTTCTCTCTTTTTCCACATATTTATTGGGACTCAGAATTATTCCAGAATCCACTAGCAATGATCCGGTTTTAATGTTAACCGCTTCCCCACATTTATCCCCCCGTTATGACAGTCTTGGATTTGTGAGGTCCGCTCAGGCTGTGGTGTTAATGCAGCCACACTGCCTATCTGTACCAGCGGGGTGAGATGGCGCCCACTGTGTGCTGTCCTCTGCTCACTTATTAGTTATACTGGCAGCTACTGATATATATTGCTGAAAGCAGTGCTCCCTCACTCTAACAGGCTGAAATAGCCAGTTTTGCACTTTGCTGGTCACAGTAGCTCTCTTTATGCAGAGCAGTGTGACCAGTCTGCGTCTTTGCCGCCGTCTGAACCGGTAACCCCACTATTTGGGGCCCCGGTTTTTACTCACCAATCTTCTTATCTTCAGCTCTGTTAGGGGTGGCGGCAGGCTGCGGGTCTCAGCGCTAGTCCTCAATCTGACTATGGTAGAAGTACCTTCAGGACAGATGTCCTGTCAGCTGGTGACCCGGGGCCGTACCTCTCTATTAGGTCTGCACGGGTCCCCCCCTAAGTCCCACGAAGCAGACAGGTAGTTGCCAGCTACCCTGTCTGAAAATAATAAAGTTTAAAATAGATATGAAGAAAAATACTGGAGCAGCTCTGAGGGCACATTTTTCTAAACTGAGCTGTGGGAGGCAGCATAGAGGGGAGGAGCCAGCACACAGTCAGTTGAAGATATCTTAGAGTGCACCGGCTCCAGCGGACCCATCTATACCCCCATTGTAATAAGCATTCCCCAGTATCCCCTATGTATGAAAGAGAAAATAGGATTTTAATTACCTAACGGTAAATCATTTTCTCGTAGCCCCTACAGCAGGCTTTTTCAACCAGTGTGCCGTGGCACACTAGTGTGCCGCGACCAGTTGCAAGGTGTGCCGCGGAGCCAGAGCAGCTTCCTGCACCATCAGAGTGAACTGTTGGCCCGGGCTCTTCTTAGAGGATCAGTCGCGCTCCGGCCATGACGTATGCCTTGAAGACTCGGCATTGTGATATCATAGGTCACGGCCGCCGCTTCTCACCACCCAGCCAGCCCACCCACCTGCACACACATCTTCCAGTTCCTGCAGCTTTCCTTGCCCACCCACATCCACATCTGCCTGACCGCCCACTGCTCAGTATTCGCAGCACTTCACTATGAACAATCCCCGCCACTGAGGGACAGGGAGGAGGACAGCTGACCAGTAGGGGCTAATATTTGCTATTTTTTTTCTCCTGTGGGGAACAATAGGATTTATGTGGGGAGAATAAGGATTTATGGATTTATGGGGAAAACAATGTGAATAATTCATGTGGGGAGCAACGGAATATGCTGCGCTATATAAGAAACTGTTAATAAATAAATAAATAAATAGGATTTATGTAGGGAGCAATATGATTTATGTGAGGAATAATGTGATTGTTTTTTCTGTGTAGGCCAATGTATGTGTGGATTTTTTTTTACTATGAGGGCCAATGTGTGTTTTTTGTATTTTTCTGTGGGGAACTGATGGTGCGCCTTGGCAATTTTAAAATATTGTTCGGTGTGCCGCGAGTAAAAAAAGGTTGAAAATCACTGCCCTAGAGGATACTGGGGTCCACATTAGTACCATGGGGGTAAAGACGGGTCCACTAGGAGCCAGGGGCACTTTAAGAAATTGATAGTGTGGGCTGGCTCCTCCCTCTATGCCCCTCCTACCAGACTCAGTCTAGGAAACTGTGCCCGAGGAGACGGACATACTTTGAGAGGATATAAAAGGATAGTCGTGAGATTCCGAACCAGAACACACAAACTAGAGGAAAGCCAAGCTAACCAAACTTTAAACCAGGAACAGCAACCGCTGAACCAACAATACTTAACCAAGTAACAGTGCAGGAAGAAAAGAAGCACTGGGCGGGCGCCCAGTATCCTCTACAGACTACAAGAAAAGGATTTACCGGTAGGTAATTAAAATCCTATTTCCTCTTACGTCCTACAGGATACTGGGGTCCAGGTCCACATTAGTACCATGGCGATGTACCAAAGCTCCCAAACCGGGTGGGAGAGTGCTGAGGTTACTGCAGAACTGATTGACCAAACTGAAGGTCCTCAGAGGCCAAAGTATTGAACCTGTAGAACTTAGCAAACTTGTTCGAACCTGACCAAGTAGCTGCTTGGCAGAGCTGTAAAGCCGAGACACCCCAGGCAGCCACCCAGGAAGAAGCCACCGATCTAGTAGAGTAGGCCTGTACAGATTTTGGACACGGCAAACCTGCCGTGGAATAAGCATGCTGGATAGTAAGCCTGATCCAGCATGCAATTGTCTGCTTTGAAGCAGGACACCCAATTTTATTGGGATCATAGAGAGCAAACAGCGAGTCAGATTTTCTGTGATGAGCTGTCCGCTTCACATAGATCTTCAAAGCCCTCACAACATCCAAGGACTTTGAAGTAGCAGAGGTGTCAGTAACCACCAGAACTAACAATAGGTTGGTTGATATGAAATGCAGACACCACCTTTGGAAGAAATTGCTGACGAGTTCTGAGTTCAGCCGTATCTTCATGAAAAATAATATAGGGGCTTTTGTGAGACAACGCCCCCAGTTCCGACACACGCCTCGCAGAAGCCAAGGACAACAGCGTGACGGCCTTCCACGTAAGAAACTTGACGTCAACGTCCTGTAAAGGCTCAAACCATTCCGATTGCAGGAACTGCAACACCACGTTGAGATCCCAAGATAGGAGGCACGAAGGGCGGTTGGATGTGCAGAGACCCCTTCAAAAATGTCTGAACCTCAGGGAGAGAAGCCAATTGTTTCTGGAAGAAAATGGATAAGGCCAAAATCTGGACTTATGGAGCCCAAACGTAGGACCACATCCACACCTGACTGCAGAAAAAGGAGAAAACGTCCCAGTTGAAATTCCACCACAGGAAATTTCCTGTACTCATACCAAGAGACGTATTTTTTCCAAATACGGTAGTAATGTTTAGACGTTACCCCCCTTTCTGGCTTGGATCAGGGTTGGAATAACCCTATCCGGGATCCCTTTTCGGGCAAGAATTTGACGCTCAACCTCCATGCTGTCAACAGTAGCCGTGGTAAGTCTTGATAGACGAATGGCCCCTGTTGGAGAAGGTCCTCGCAAGGTGGTAGAGGCCACGGGTCCTCTAGGAGCATCTCCAGTAGATCCGCATGTCAGTCCCTTTTTGGCCAGTCTGGAGCAATGAGAATTGCTTGAACCTTTTCTCTTTTTATTCTTTTGAGAATTTTGGGGATCAATGGGAGTGGTGGAAACACCTACACCATCTGGTAGACCCATGAGTCACCAGAGCATCCACCGCCACTGCTTGTGGGTCCCTCGACCTGGAACAAAACCGCTTGAGCTTCTTGTTGAGACGGGAGGCCATCATGTCGATTTGTGGCATTTCCCATCGACGTGTCAAGCACCCGAAAACCTCCGGGTGAAGGCCCCACTCTCCTGGGTGGAGGTCGTGCCTGATGAGGAAGTCTGCTTCCCAGTTGTCTACTCCTGGAATGAAGATTGCAGACAATGCCACAGCGTGTCTTTCTGCCCAGAGGAGAATCCTTGTTACCTCTGCCATTGCTGCCCTGCTCTTTGTTCCGCCTTGTCGGTTTATGTACATTACTGCCGTCACATTGTCTGACTGAACCTAAATGGCTTGATCTTGAAGGTGATGCGATGCCTGTAGAAGGGCGTTGTATATAGCCCTTAGTTCCAGAATGTTGATTGGAAGAATTACTTCCTGAATTGACCATTTTCCTTGGAACTGTTCCCCCTGGGTGACTGCTCCCCAACCTCTGAGGCTTGTGTCTGTGGTTAGCAGAATCCAATTTTGAATCCCGAGCCTTCGGCTCTCGGTCAGATGAGAAGTCTAAAGCCACCACAGAAGAGAAATCCTGGCCTTTGGTGACAGACGGATCCTCTGGTGCATGTGAAGATGTGATCCGGACCATTTGTCCAACAGATTCAGCTGGAAGGGCCTTGCGGGAAACCTTCCATACTGCAGCGCCTCGTCAGCAGGAACCATCTTTCCCAGAAGGCGAATGCATAGATGCACCGATGTCTGGGTTTGTCTTAGAACATCCCGCACCATCGACTGGATCACCAATGCCTTTTCCAATGGATGGAATACCTTCTGCGCCTCCGTATCCAATATCATCCCCAGGAACGGAAGCCTCCATGTTGGTTCCAGATGAGATTTGGTAGGTTCAAAATCGACCCGTGATCCAGGAGTATCCAGGTTGAGAGGGCAATGTTGACTAACAACCTTCTCCCTGGATGGTGCCATTATCAGCAGATCGTCCACTCCCTGTTTGCAGAGGAGAAACACCATCTCTGCCATTACCTTGGTGAACACCCTCGGTGCCGTAGAGAGGCCAAATGGCAGGGCCTGGAACTGGTAGTGAAAGTCCTCTAATGCAAACCTTAGATAAGCCTGATGAGGCGGCCAAATCGGAATATGAAGGTACGCATCCTTGATATCCAGAGACACCAAGAATTCTCCCTCCTCCAGACCTGAGATCACCGCTCTCAGAGACTCTATCTTGAACTTGAACACCCGTAAGTACAGGTTCAACGACTTGAGGTACAAAATGGGCCTTACCGAACAGTCCGGTTTCGGAACTACCATCAGGTTGGAATAATAACCCTGGTTTTGCAGCTGAAGTGGAAATGGAACAATGACCTGAGTCTGTACCAGTTTCAGAATTGCTTCCTGTAAAGTCATACTTGCTTCTTGAGAAGCTGGTAAGCCTGATTTGAAGAATCTGTGAAGTGAGAGTTCCTGAAACTCCGGTCTGTAGGCCTGGACTATAAGATCTTTGACCCAGGGATCCTGGCATGACGTTGCCCATATGTGACTGAAGAATCTCAAACGGGCTCCCACCTGCCTGTCTTCTAGGAAGTGCGGTCCACCGTCATGCTGAAGGCTTAGAGGAAGCAGTACCGGGGTTCTGTTTCTGTGAATCTGCAGTTGCTGGTTTTCTGGGTTTACCTCTATTGCCTTTGAAGGCCGTAGAAGAACCTTTGGTCTTGTTTTTAAATTTCGTTGTCCGAAAGGACTCCAGAGTTGGAGCAGTGTAGGATTTCCTAGTCGGGGGAGTTGCGGAAGGAAGGTATGTAGACTAACCTGCCGAATCCTTGAATATCCACGTATACAGTTCATGTCCAAAAAGGGCTTCACCTGTGAAAGGTAGGCTTTCCATGCCTTTGCTGGAATCCGCGTCCGCAGTCCACTGGCATAGCCACAAGCCCCTGCGTGCTGACACTGCCATGGCAGTGGTGTGTGCATTGAGTAAACCAATTTCCTTTATGGCCTCCACCATAAAGTTAGAAGAATCCTGTATATGTTGTAGGAGTAAAATTATCTCCCCCCTGGATAAGTAATCTAACCCGTCAATTAGAATACCTGACCATTTTGCAATGGCCCTAGAAATCCACGCACAAGCTATAGTGGGTCTCTGGGCCACCCTGCAGTTGTGTACAGAGATTTGAGAGTGGTCTCAATCTTGCGGTCTGCAACATCATTCAAGGAAGCTGCCCCAGGAACAGGTAAAACTATCTTACGTGACAGCCTAGAAACCGATGCGTCAACTATCGGTGGGTTTTCCCATTTTTTCCTATCATCCTGAGGAAACGGGAAGGATGTGAGTAACCGTTTTGGGATCTGAAACTTGTCAGGATTTACCCAAGTTGCTTCAAATGGGGAATTTAGATGCAGGGAAAGTAGCTGAGGATTGCTTTTCTACATAAGGATTTCTCATCTTCCTCTATCACTTTGTCAGGGATGTGCAGGACATCTCTAAAAGCTTCTATCAGGGCATGTATTCCCTGTGATAAAGCTGCATCCCCCCCTCCCGAGTCCACCTCACCCTCCTCTGGGTCTGATACATCATCATCATCGGTATCAGCCTGCATGATTTGGGCCAGAGTACGCTTCTGTGGACTATATATGGACCTATAGATTGTAAGCTTGCGAGAAGGGCCTTCCTACCTCTATGACTGTTTGAAATCACCCAGTTTGTTATATCATTATTTCCAATTGTAAAGCGCAACGGAATTTGCTGCGCTATATAAGAAACTGTTAATAAATAAATGGCAGGGGTCTGAGACGCTGTAATAACTACTGAATCTCCATTCATCAGGTCATCAACAGATTGCCTTAAGTATTGCGTCTCTTTCTCATTTTGAGATCAATTATTCTAAATATTTGAAATCATCCCTTTTAATGAATCTAACCATACTGGTTCAGATCCACTAGCCTGAGAATGTGTACTATCCTGAGTACATGGCAGTGATCCCCCAGATTGAGAAAAACACTCTGATGTGCATGATACACACTCCTTTGACATAATAAATGTGAAAGAAAATACACAGACATACACATAGGAAAATAGGGTAAAACACAGTTAACCCTTAAGGGAGACACGGAGTATAATGGAGCCAGCCACACAGCGCCCCTATAGCTAAAGTACAAGTTCAGCTGGGTCGCAAACTAAGTACCCTTAATAGGGTTTAGTACACCATATATTGCTCCCCCCCCCCCCTTTGCTATGACCCCTTGGTACTGCTGAGGTGCTCTGGAGTCCTTGTGGAGGAGCTGCGCTTCCCTGCCAGTCTGCCTGTGTATAGCTGCAGAGGGAAAATGGCGCTGGTGAGATGCTGGGTCCGCTCATAGTGAAGCCCTGCCCCCTTAATGGCACGCGCTTTTTTTATACTGGCTGAGGTAAGTTCCGTTCTACAGTGGGTTAAAACCCCTGTAGAATTGCTGCCAGTGTGGGTATATGTTTGTTGTGGCTTCAGCTCTCCCCTCACAGCGGAACATACAGCCCCCTGTATGCCTCTAAGCCTGGAGCTGCAGACTGCTTGTCAGCACTGCGCTCCTACCCCATGTGCAGCCATTAGAGCCGGCGACCCGCTAACCGGGACGCCGGCCAGCTACTCACCACTCTTCTTACTTCTGGCTCTGTTAGGGGTGGCAGCGTGCTGCAGGTCTGTACGCTCGCCGTGGTAGGGCTTGCGAATAGGACCCTCAGGAGCTCAGTGTCCTATCAGCGGGGAACGGGACATTAACCCTTCAAGAGGTTGGGCCGTTCTCCCCCCTAAGTCCCACGAAGTAGGCAGTCTGGTGTCAGCCAGACCTGACTGAAAACCAAAAAAAAAAAAAAAAATGCAGAAAACGATTCAGGAGCTTCCCAAGCATGACCGGCACCTTCAGGCACATTTTCTAAACTGAGTCTGGTAGGAGGGGCATAGAGGGAAGAGCCAGTCCACACTATCAATTTCTTAAAGTGTCCATGGCTCCTAGCGGACCCGTCCATACCCCCATGGTACTAATATGTACCCCGGTATCCTCTAGGACGTAAGAGAAATATTGTTTGAGGATGGTTGAAGTGAAGCATCTTGGATATACCATAGGGCGTGGTTTGATAAAACCCTGCATTGCAGCTGCAGACAGGCAGCAGAGACTGCATTTGCGTGAAGTACGGCCGCCCAAAGGCTTCTGGCTGCAGTGATACAGGGGATCAGCACTGAAGAGCTGGCCATGGGAAAGGCGTGTGACTATCAGCACGAAAGAGGCTGGCAGAGCGGAGTGGGTAAGACTCCTCTCTAGCCCAGCACTTTCCTGCAATGCATATCCCAACTTACCACATCGCGCAACCCTAGCTGCTAGATTTCTACTCTTGGCAGATATCTCTCCAGTAGCAGTTGCGGGCTGCAGGGAGCTGGCAGTGTGACTGCACAATATGTAACTGTATGTCTCATTGCCAGCTGATACTAGAACTTTTGACACATTTTCCAAGTCCCCCACAGCGAGCTGGTGACATGATGCCACCTATGCACAGCACAAACTGGGAACTAGGCTTCTGAGGCCCCAGAAACCATCAGAAGTTTATTTTTGTTAAGCTGGCAGCCATCTATATTGATGGAAGCCCCGCAAGCTACTGGTAGATCGCAATCTACGTTTTGGCAAGGTCTGATCTAGGACACTGTAAAGGGCCCTACACATTGACCGATCCGCCGCCGAGCTGCCCGACAGCGGATACGGCCGACCCGGCGGCGGGGGAGCAGTGACGGGGGAAGTGAAGTTTCTTCACTCCTCCCGTCACCCGGCTCCATAGAAGTGCAGGCAAATATGGACGAGATCGTCCATATTGGCCTGCATGCATAAGCGACGGGGCACCAGCGATGAACGAGCGCGGGGCCGCGTATCGTTCATCGCTGTTGCCTCCACACTGCACGATATGAACAGTATCTCGTTCATTAATGAACGAGATCGTTCATATCTTGCCGTCAGATCGCCCAGTGTGTAGGGCCTATCAGTCAGTGAGCCATCTCACAAGCAGCCAGTGAAGTAAGTAGAGAATGGGTGTAAGTAGCTGGAATGGGGCTGGTTGGTTAATAGTCTGGCTCCTGCATCTTATACCAGATGATTACTGGGTTTTATTTGAATTAAAAAAAAAAAATTAAATCAGCACAACTGAATAAGTATACATTGACCACCAGACCGGAGACCGGGAACTAGACGCTAACATAAATTGCCGGAAGGTAGATGCTAGAATCAAGTGGGCTAAGGGACCTTTTCCGTAAGGGGGAGGAGTTACGACGCAAGGGGGAGGAGCTAGGCCAGCGGGATAGTTCCTCTAAGCCTGGAATACCTACGTCATCAGTGTGCGCCGGAAAAATAGCGGCTGTTGTTGGCATGTCTGCGCCCGGCGTTATGTGATTGGGCCGGAGATTCAGCAGAGAGTATGGCTGACTGACAGATGTGGCGTTCCCCGGTGCACAGTGAGTGCGCGTTACCGGCGGCCTCGTTGTGACGATGTTTGTACCGAGAGCAGTGAAGAGGCGACATGAGAACGAGAAGCCCGGGGGCAAGAGACGAACACCTGCAGAGACTGTTATTTCCACAGCCCGGTCTCCGTTACTTGACCACTCTCCCCCTGCTGCTGCTGCTGCAGCTGCCGCCGCCAGTGTGTCACAGCCCGCCCACACTCCCCATCTGTCCTCATCTCCTGCACCAGTGCTAACATCTGCTTCTGCTGGTACCAGTCTGTCAGCATCATGCTCCAGTCCATCACATGTTCCAGCATCTGCCCCCTCTCCAGTGCCCAGCCCCCTAGTTGACCCTGTCTTATCATCAGACCCCAATTCTGCTACATCTGTCTCTGGTTGTACCAAGTTACCGACTACTCCCTTCAGTACATCACCTGTATCAGCACCTGCCCATCTTACAGTACCCATCCTCTGTGATGTCCATGTATCACCAGACCTCCTACCGCCTGCACCAGTGCTAACCTCTGTCTCTGGTGGCACCGGTCTATTTACATCTAGTTCTAGTATGTTACACATTTCAGCATCTGTCCCTCTCTTGACAGATTTGAGTCCTTCAGCCCATCTCTCCGCTTCGGCATCCTCTCCTGACTCTCTTTCATCACCTGTCTCCCATCTATTACCTCTCCCAATATCTGCATCTTCTTCCCAATCAATGACCTCATCCACCTCTCCTGTCTTGGAAGATGAACCCATCAAATCTTTCAGCAAAGTTCAGCGTTGGCCCCTCCTCGGGGAACCTGTCTGTGTTGTCTGTGGTCGATATGGAGAGTATATATGTGACCAGACAGAGCATGATGTGTGCAGTTTAGAGTGTAAAGCCAGGGATATCTTGCAGTGTACAGGGATAACAAACTCTCAAAGCACCTCTGTAACTCCTGAGTCCTTGTTTTTAGAAACTATAACTGCAGAAAATGCAGCCGCAGAACAATCGCCATTATCTAATCCATTTCCCATAGCACTGACACCAGCTCCATATCACTCCCAGAATGCAGAGTCTCCATCTTCTCTGCCTCCCTTCCCTGATGTACCATACATCTACACAGAACATGACTTTATTGCCCAGCTGGCGCAGGATCAGATTGACCATCTAAGACATCAGCTTGGATTGTCTGTGCAAGGAAGTGAGGTGTGCAGACCAATTATAGAGTTTGAACACTGCGGCTTTCCTCCAGCTCTCAATGTAAACTTGAAAAGGGCTGGATATGACGTTCCAACTCCTATCCAAATGCAGATGATCCCCGTAGGACTGATGGAAAGGGATATACTGGCAAGTGCAGACACAGGCTCTGGGAAAACTGCTGCTTTCCTTCTCCCAGCTATTATCAGGTGTATGGAACAGGTAATCTAAGTGAATGAGCTAAAGCAAGTCGCTTGCCAATGTTATTTATTTATTTTCTTAGTATTTGATATGATTGCGGTGATGCCTTCTGTATACTGGTGTGTCTTATACTCTTTTCAGACATATCACCTGGGAATTTTCCTGCTCAGACCCAGGATTTTCTCTTCAGCAAAAACCCGGGTTTTTGTTCAAGACCCCCTTTCACACTACTCCACAGTCTCTGGAAATTCCCGGTTTGGCCCCTTTCAGACATAAGCTGGTTTTTCCAGTTTTGAAGGCAGCGTCATCATTTTAAGGGGACTGTTTTCAGGCACACAATAATGAGGTCATGCAAAGAGGGGGATGAAACATGATAAACAGTATGACAGTCCCTGTGTGGCGTCTGTCCCTCTCCGGCTGATGATGTAATCAGCAAGCATCAGGTGGCCCTTCCTGGCCAATTAAAACAGTTTACATGCGGCCAGCGAGCAAACTCCCAACCTGGGAAGAAAGACCCGGTAAAAGCCCAGGTCAGTTGCAGGGTTGGGGACCCGGGAACACGTTCCGGGTTGGTGCCTTTCAGACATACGAAAATCCTGGGTTGATGCGCGTTTATGTGCAAAATCCCGGGATTTTGAATGGGTATTCTGGTCAGCTTCGGAAAAGTCTCCCATTTTAGATTATATTTATACTTCAATTATAATTTCAGTAAAAGGTATGGAGGATGACTACTGGCACTGTTACGTATTGGTCATTGATTTTGGCACGGAGTAGTGATGAATTGTTAAAACCTTTAAACTCAAATGATTAAAATCTGCAGATAATGTTAATGATTACATAATATTTGAACGATTAAATAATATTTGTTGAAGAGATGGGAAATAACTTGTTTTACTAGACAAGGAGGTCTACAAATTCATATTGCTTTCACAATAAGTGATTCATTTTATTTTGTTCTAAGTTATGAGAGACATTTATTGAAGCTGGTGCACAGTAAACCAATCAGTACTGGTTAGAAAATAAAAAGCAATTGACTTGGTTTATTTTGGGGCTATTTAATAGTTTTAACAGACCTAACAAGCCTAATCGTCCGTCACTTTAGACAGGGTGCTACTCAATTGTTAGTTTCAGTGCTTGGTGCCCATTGCTTTTCGCACGTCACGTTCAAATACACTGGGTTTAGATGCACAAAGCGGTTAAAGTATTGGACGCAATAAGGGAAATGTGCGAAAAGCCGGACTTTTCTCACATTTCTGCTTACCGCCTAAGGAGGAAGTGAACATAAATAATGGTCTCCCAATGAATTACTCTTGTTATGTAGTGCAATACAGGCGGAATATCTCCAGTGAAAGTTACTCTGAATTTACCTTTGTCTTTTTAGAAGGATTCCCCGGCAGCTTTAATTCTCACACCCACAAGAGAGCTCGCTGTGCAGATCGAGAGACAGGCGCAAGAGCTGATGTTCAAGATACCCCAAATGAAGACAGCCCTTCTTGTAGGGGGAATGCCATTACCACCCCAGCTGCACAGGTTGAAGCAAAGTGTGCAGGTGATTTTACAGATCTCTGCGGTTATATCACTTGGTGATGTAATGAAATGACTAAATGTGCACTCTTTTTAATCAAACTAGTCACTCATCTTCTCATTGATGTAATTTTCTATTGTTTTTAGTATATCATTATCTTGATTTTTATTTATTTTTTTAAGCAAAGTGGAGGGAGGCGGCAAGTTCAGCTGAGTTTGTTATTTTTTTTTTTTTTAAATGTTCACTATAATTCTGTTTGTTTTTAGTATATTGTGTGTTTTATTACTGTTACAGGGTCTAATTCAGAGATGTATGCAAGCCTGCTCATTTATGTATATCTCCGATGTTAGGTGATCCACGCAGGCTCTGTACTTATCACATGCTGCTTCCGTTTGGGGGAAGGGAAGGGGTGGCATTGGACAACGTTTAAAAGAAAAAATGGGAGCGTGTTGGCTTTATTTTCTGAGCGTACCAAGGCCATTGGCCGCATCCTTGGATTCAGCTTCACTGACCTCGACTGCGTGAAAACTCAGGCCAGCCTGAGTAACCTGATGGTTCCCCAGATGGCCGCAGTTCACGCAGATAATACAATGTTGCGTCTTTGGACACAAAAGCGGATCACAGAAGCAGGCAGGAAGCGTCTATTTACACAAGACTCCTCCTGTGGCATTAGCATATTACTGCACAGCCGCTGTGTACAAAGCATCCATCTCTGAATCAGGCACAGAGTCTCATACCTTTTGAATCAGAAGTATACATCAGTCCTGTGGTATTTAAATAATAAACAATCACAATCTATAACTGAGAAGATGTGAACTTACATCACTTAGAAACTACGTATCTCAAAACCTCACAAAATCTTTTTAGCTTATGTACTGTATGCCTCAGTGACGTGCGGTGGGGTGAGGCAGAGCCTTTCTTGTCATACTAACGTTTGTGCCAGAGGTTTGACTGTATAAAGTATATGAAAAAAAGAATATGTTTGAAATATCTTCTTTGCATTATTCTAATAATTTTTATAGCTAAAACTCTGGAGTAAAAAGTCTATGGCAGGTGAGGCAGTACCTCACCTGGCTAACTTTTCCGCTCATTTCTGATCAAAACTCACCAAATTTCCAGGAGTTTCTACTGCTGCACCTGTGTATAATGCCCAGATGTACGTTTTGGCTTATATATTGCATGTAAATCTGGCTCTGGTGCTAGCCAGTACCTCGAGCTATTTAGCTCACCGCACGTCCCTGGTATGCCTTATATTGGGAAATTTGTTTGCAAGTACACCTTGGATCAAATCAGTTATGACCTCCCCTTTGTCTGTTCAGGTTTATCCTTTGGTTATGGTCTGGCCACAAGCACAATAACCTCCCCACGTAACACTGTAGATATATATAAATATTGCATTTTATGTATAATATATATTTGCATTCTGGTTTTTATTTATTTATTTTTTTCATTTCATTGCTATCAGATTATTATCGCAACCCCTGGACGACTCTTAGAAATAATTAAACAGAGTTCTGTCAACCTTGGTGAACTGAAGATCCTAATAGTTGATGAGGTAAGTATCAATGTCATTTGTTTTGTAGATTTTTTTACTACTTCTAGCTAGTGTTGCTCCAGTTACTCCTTCCCTTCAGCACCTTAAGAATATTGTCGGGAACAATGTATTAATGTAAAAGCATTCCAAGTACCATTAGTAATTGGATGGGAAATGCTGTAGCCTGAAAGGACAAACAGAACACGTTTCAATTCCTTTTTCAAGGGTGGTCTGTTGTAGGGATGCACATCGGAAGCCAACCATCATATGATGGCTAACCATTGCATCAAAAGTATTCAATGGTGAAAACTATTTATATGCAGCGCTGTTGGGGGCGGGATCAGTGGCAGGATTGGGCTTGGGCCAGTACTCCTCTACACTCAACAATGGGGACAACCTGATCAGTGATACTATGTATATAAAAGCCTGATGGTGTTTGATCTTAAGCGCAAAAACCAATGGGCAGCCTAGTTAAATGGATCAATAGTGAGTGTCCCTCCAATACACTCGTGAAATTCTGAACAAAAGGTTAAGGTTATAAACCCACTATACCAGGCGCCACCTCCACCATATGTGATATTCACTCAATTCGTGAAAACAATCATAGAATATACATTCCTCATATGCATCAATCTTCTTATTGTTCCAAGATTTCAGACAGCGTCATCAGTCCAGCATATAAAAAACAGAATGAAATTCCCATGTGTAGTATGTCTAATTTAATACATAGATAACAACATAATGGGATAAAAACATGCAAACAAACAGAATCCCTCTACAATTCCAGTGTATTGTCCCCCGAGAGCTAAAACAATTACCAAGTACCGTGGAGAACTGATGGAAAAACAGTTCTCAAACAGATGTTATTATATCATTCAGAGCCAATCCACCCGGGTAGATATGCTTCGGATGTATTACTGGTTACCGCTCGATGCTCTCAAGGCACATCTGGAATTCTAGGGTCCACAACACTCGTATAGCCAACGCGTTTCATCCGGGTCTTTTTCAAGGCAGTGTGTTGTGGCATTGTCCAAAAGTCCCTTTTAAACTAGTCCCATCCAATCAGATCCTTCGCTTGGTGACGTCCATTTCCCGCTCTTGCCGTCTCCCGTTTTCCGGAAGTTCCGTCATTTCTACTTCCGCCCACTGTATCCGGCGGTCGTCCTTCCGCCCTTACCTCCTACCGGAAGTGTGGTTGCGGCTCCTGTCTTATTCTCCGGAACTACGTCATTCATGGAGCCGCCTACTGCACCTAACCACGTGTGTCCAGCCGCGTATGCTCCCGGAAATGTTGTCTCCTGTCTTATCCACGCACTTCCCCTAAATTCTAATGTCCATCGGAAGTGCTGGAACTGGATGTAAACAAAAACACGTATTTAAAACCCTTAATAAAAACGACACAATCTTCTCATCATTATGTGTTTTAACAATTAAAACTCAAGAATTTAATAATGAAATATAAAAATATACAATTTATAAAAACCATTTAAGTTCGAAATTGTTATTTAAACCATGAGGTTCCAGTGTATTACAATCATAAATGAGTTTCATTTCCCTCTTAGCTAAATTTGAGGCAATATCTCGCTGGCGATGATTACATTTCGCCAAATTTAATCCTGCAAATCTAACAATATGCCGCGTGGAGCACTTATGGAATTTTTTGAAATGAGAAGAGAGAGCATGTGTGTCAAGACCCTTTTTTATATTCCTGCAGTGCTCACCAATTCTCACTTTGAGAGCCCTGGAGGTACGGCCTATATAAAACAGGTGACAGGTACATTCAATACAGTAAATTACATTACTCGTATTGCAAGTGATAAAATCTTTAACAGATACATTATTTCCATTAATACGGATATTTTCTAACTTCTTTGTGCCATCACTTGTAATTTCCCTACATCCAACACACATTCCGCATCGATGAAAACCCTTAGTGATAATTCTTGATTCACGTTTTATTGGCGGTAGATAGCTATTCACTAGCATGTTTTTTATATTGGGTGCTTTTCTATAAATAAAAGTAGGATGTTCTGGGATAATCTCCCCCAAGACTGGATCCTTTTTTAGGATATTCCAGTTCTTTCTAATTGACTTCTCCAAACTTCTGAATTGGGAATTGTAACTTGTAATGAATGCCCATTCAAATCTATTATTTTTTTCAGTTTGTTTGGGGGGCTTCTTGGCTAACAATTCCTTTCTATTTGTTTCTTTCGCCTTTTGTACCGCCATCTCCACTATCTCTTCTTTATACCCACACTCTATAAACCTTGCTTTTAGTTCACATGCTTGCTGGTTGAAAATGTTTTCATCCGTACAATTTCTTTTTATGCGTTTGAACTGTCCATGCGGAATAGAGTTCAACCAGTTGGCGTGATGACAACTGGTGTATTCGATGTATGACCTTGAATCAGTGGGTTTTGTGAATGTTTTTGTATGCAGCTGTTCGTTCTCTACAAATATAGTGATGTCTAAAAAATCAATCGCCAACTTATTGACATTAAAACTAAATTCAATGTTTAAAAGATTTGTATTGAGATAAGTGCAAAAAAGGTTCAAGCTTTCACCATCTCCCCTCCATATAAAAAAGACATCGTCTATAAAACGTCTCCAGGACACCAGGTTCGCTCCGAATGGGTTGTTATTCCAAATGCAATCCTCCTCCCATTGACCCATGAATATATTGGCGTAACTCGGAGCGAACCTGGTGCCCATGGCCGTGCCTACCTTCTGTACATAAAAATTCCCATTAAATGTAAAAAAATTGTTGGTTAAAATGAACCAGATTCCTTCCTTAATAAAATTCTGAACCTGTCCCTCTAAAGTGCTTTTGCTTAAATATTTATTGACGGCATCTAATCCAGATTGATGGTTAATAATAGAATAAAGAGATTTTACATCTGCTGTCACTAGTGTCATATTCTCTTCCCACTGAATCGTGGATAGAAAAGATAAAAAGTCCTTTGTGTCCTTCAGATGTGAGATGTTCTGTAGAACCAGGGGTTGGAGAAAGTAATCTATATACTCGGACAGATTAGCTGTCACAGAGTCGATCCCAGACACTATTGGTCTGCCAGGGGGATCGGTAGCATTCTTATGGACCTTAGGGAGCAAATATAACGCTGGCGTTACCGGCTTTGAAATTAATAAAATTTTTATTTCTCTCTCCTCAAGGACTCCTAAATCTTCATATTTTTTTATCAAAAGTTGTAATTCTGAAGTAGTTTTATCAGTTGGATCGGATTTTAATTTGGTATAGGTAGTTCTGTCATTCACATGATCTTCTACTTTTTTCACATACCAGCCTTTATCCATTACAACCACCCCTCCGCCTTTATCGGCCGGTTTAATGACCAGCTCTGAATTCATTTTAAGGTCCTTCAGTGCAGACCTTTCCTTAAACGTCAAGTTCGATCTTATCCCTGATGGTTTAATCTCTCTCAAATCTCCCTTAATTAGTTCACAAAAAGTTTCAATAAACGTCCCTTTGACATGAGCAGGGAAAAAAATGGATCTAGGTTTAAACGGTGTCCTACCTATTTCTTCATCTATCCCCATATTATCATTCTCTTTGCTCAGAAAGAATTTTTTAATGCATAACTTCCGCTCAAATTTAGAAATGTCTATAAATGTCTCAAACTTGTTTATAGTAGTAGCCGGAGCATATTTTAGTCCTTTTTCCAAGACACTGCTCTCTTCCCTTGTGAGTGTGTGTGAACTTATGTTAAATATTTTCACTCCCTTTGCGGTCTCAACCTGAGTTAGAGCCCTTTGTTCCACCTCTTTATCCTCCCTAGGTCTCTTTTTTTCTAGCGATGTTTCTCCTCTTTTTTATATTTTTCCGTTTTTTTATAATTCCACCCCTTTTTCCTCTGTGTGTTCTACGTTTTATTTCCGTCTCCAATCCTGTCTCTCCCTAAAAAACGTGGGGTATCTTCCCTATTGTTGAACGCCTCAAACCTATTTTTGGTTTCTACAGGGGAATAATCCCTCCTTCTCTGTGTCTGTCTCCATTCTCTATCTTCATAAAATTGATCCCTTTCCTTATTCTTTGCATGATTCCGATCCCCGTCTCTTTCCCTTCTCCATCTATAGTTTCTTTGTTCTCTATATCCAAATCTATCTCTATCTATATCCTGATTCCTTTGTATATATCTATCATGTCCTTGAGGGAAATCTCTATATCTCTCTTGTCCCCCCCTCCCATATTCAGTTTTGTATGTGATATTTCGTGGGCTGCTCCCCCTCCAATTTTGTCTTTTATTTCTAACCTCGTTTTTTTCCGTGTGTTTAATATTAATTTGAGTTTCCATTTCTCTAGGGGATTCTTTTAATTCTTCCCCTTCTAACTCTCTCTTATCCCGTATGAACTTTTTTATTTTCCTTTCAACTAGAGCTTTTTCATTTTTCTTGATGTTTATCTCTATTTTCTCTTCTAAAGTTTTGTAATCTGCCAGATCTGCGAATGGGACAATCAAATCTTCACATTTTTTAATCTCATCATCCAAATGTGAAAGTTCTCTCCTTCTTTCATTGATGATGAGATTCATTAGTGAGAAAGAGCATTCGCTAATTACTCTTTCCCATTCATCCTTGAAAGAATCTGAGGCTGTTTCAAAGGAGGGTTTCTTATTAATTCTAAGTCCCCGTGGGATTAGTTCATGTGTTAAATATTTTTCTAGAGTAACCATTTCCCACCAGATTTTATTTTCCTTCAATAAAGTATTTTCCAATCTTCGCATTATAGTTTCTAAACTAACATCAAGGAGTTCAATCCGTTCTCCTTCATCTTTAAACAGATTCTCTAGGATATTCTTCCTTTGATCTCTATATTTAAACATGGTATGCAGCAAATAATCAATCGCCAAACAGAAGGAGAGAAATAGAACACCGTGTATATAAAAGCCTGATGGTGTTTGATCTTAAGCGCAAAAACCAATGGGCAGCCTAGTTAAATGGATCAATAGTGAGTGTCCCTCCAATACACTCGTGAAATTCTGAACAAAAGGTTAAGGTTATAAACCCACTATACCAGGCGCCACCTCCACCATATGTGATATTCACTCAATTCGTGAAAACAATCATAGAATATACATTCCTCATATGCATCAATCTTCTTATTGTTCCAAGATTTCAGACAGCGTCATCAGTCCAGCATATAAAAAACAGAATGAAATTCCCATGTGTAGTATGTCTAATTTAATACATAGATAACAACATAATGGGATAAAAAATATTTAATATAAGTTCACACACACTCACAAGGGAAGAGAGCAGTGTCTTGGAAAAAGGACTAAAATATGCTCCGGCTACTACTATAAACAAGTTTGAGACATTTATAGACATTTCTAAATTTGAGCGGAAGTTATGCATTAAAAAATTCTTTCTGAGCAAAGAGAATGATAATATGGGGATAGATGAAGAAATAGGTAGGACACCGTTTAAACCTAGATCCATTTTTTTCCCTGCTCATGTCAAAGGGACGTTTATTGAAACTTTTTGTGAACTAATTAAGGGAGATTTGAGAGAGATTAAACCATCAGGGATAAGATCGAACTTGACGTTTAAGGAAAGGTCTGCACTGAAGGACCTTAAAATGAATTCAGAGCTGGTCATTAAACCGGCCGATAAAGGCGGAGGGGTGGTTGTAATGCATAAAGGCTGGTATGTGAAAAAAGTAGAAGATCATGTGAATGACAGAACTACCTATACCAAATTAAAATCCGATCCAACTGATAAAACTACTTCAGAATTACAACTTTTGATAAAAAAATATGAGGATTTAGGAGTCCTTGAGGAGAGAGAAATAAAATTTTTATTAATTTCAAAGCCGGTAACGCCAGCGTTATATTTGCTCCCTAAGGTCCATAAGAATGCTACCGATCCCCCTGGCAGACCAATAGTGTCTGGGATCGACTCTGTGACAGCTAATCTGTCCGAGTATATAGATTACTTTCTCCAACCCCTGGTTCTACAGAACATCTCACATCTGAAGGACACAAAGGACTTTTTATCTTTTCTATCCACGATTCAGTGGGAAGAGAATATGACACTAGTGACAGCAGATGTAAAATCTCTTTATTCTATTATTAACCATCAATCTGGATTAGATGCCGTCAATAAATATTTAAGCAAAAGCACTTTAGAGGGACAGGTTCAGAATTTTATTAAGGAAGGAATCTGGTTCATTTTAACCAACAATTTTTTTACATTTAATGGGAATTTTTATGTACAGAAGGTAGGCACGGCCATGGGCACCAGGTTCGCTCCGAGTTACGCCAATATATTCATGGGTCAATGGGAGGAGGATTGCATTTGGAATAACAACCCATTCGGAGCGAACCTGGTGTCCTGGAGACGTTTTATAGACGATGTCTTTTTTATATGGAGGGGAGATGGTGAAAGCTTGAACCTTTTTTGCACTTATCTCAATACAAATCTTTTAAACATTGAATTTAGTTTTAATGTCAATAAGTTGGCGATTGATTTTTTAGACATCACTATATTTGTAGAGAACGAACAGCTGCATACAAAAACATTCACAAAACCCACTGATTCAAGGTCATACATCGAATACACCAGTTGTCATCACGCCAACTGGTTGAACTCTATTCCGCATGGACAGTTCAAACGCATAAAAAGAAATTGTACGGATGAAAACATTTTCAACCAGCAAGCATGTGAACTAAAAGCAAGGTTTATAGAGTGTGGGTATAAAGAAGAGATAGTGGAGATGGCGGTACAAAAGGCGAAAGAAACAAATAGAAAGGAATTGTTAGCCAAGAAGCCCCCCAAACAAACTGAAAAAAATAATAGATTTGAATGGGCATTCATTACAAGTTACAATTCCCAATTCAGAAGTTTGGAGAAGTCAATTAGAAAGAACTGGAATATCCTAAAAAAGGATCCAGTCTTGGGGGAGATTATCCCAGAACATCCTACTTTTATTTATAGAAAAGCACCCAATATAAAAAACATGCTAGTGAATAGCTATCTACCGCCAATAAAACGTGAATCAAGAATTATCACTAAGGGTTTTCATCGATGCGGAATGTGTGTTGGATGTAGGGAAATTACAAGTGATGGCACAAAGAAGTTAGAAAATATCCGTATTAATGGAAATAATGTATCTGTTAAAGATTTTATCACTTGCAATACGAGTAATGTAATTTACTGTATTGAATGTACCTGTCACCTGTTTTATATAGGCCGTACCTCCAGGGCTCTCAAAGTGAGAATTGGTGAGCACTGCAGGAATATAAAAAAGGGTCTTGACACACATGCTCTCTCTTCTCATTTCAAAAAATT